>NC_080572.1:186936799-187544299 GCF_030247185.1 Malaya genurostris
TACCATAAAATACAAAATGTAAAGTAAATGATTCCGAGAAGCAAAGATTGAATAATCAACTAGAATGAACAAATCAATTAGGAAAAGCATAATTCAACTTTCAGATATAATAGCGATTTCTTTCAAAGCCATACGAATACAATTCCGCACAAAAACCCCACAAATTCCTTCGTATTCGTTCTTCTCATCAATCAACGGGTTCTTGGAATATACCTGAGGCTGGTAAAATTGTGAATATTTACATTCTGCAGACGTCTATCGCTATTGAAAAGCCTAGTCGAACAACGAGACATTTATTGACTTGCGCTCCGCGTCGCTGTAATTTTCCACTAGACTTGGCCGGTGTGTAAATGATTTTTTTTGTGGGACTGAGAGTATATTACAACCCAGTTACCTACACAAATACGTCTTTAATTGCTGCATGCGAAGAATAACCTCGGTGAAAACGATGGAAAACCATGATAGCTGCAGCCTTGGCACAGTACCACCGTTTTCCGAATTGTAGTTTCTCAGGCGGTTATCTTCATTTAGTGTCAAACATTAGAGCAATGTATATGCACATATTT
The DNA here is from genome assembly GCF_030247185.1 of Malaya genurostris. Lineage (NCBI taxonomy): Eukaryota > Metazoa > Arthropoda > Insecta > Diptera > Culicidae > Malaya > Malaya genurostris. Next base: position 186,937,366 of record NC_080572.1, read on the forward strand.
TGTGCAATCGATACTTGCTACTCGTGAGAAATGCTATCGATTACACCATCTGTAATAGATTTGAGCGTTGCAATATCTGCAAAATACAACCGAGAATTTTAATGACTTATTCAAACTTTGAGCTTCATCCAGCTTCATAGTCAATGGCTTGTAATACTATGACGTACGTACAGTTTTCATTGCACCTGAATAATAAATATTTTCTGTTCAATTTAATAATACAATTTCATGATTGAGTATTTATAAGGAAAAATTTATCCATACTATCCATTAAAGGTTAGAACCAGTTTGCCTAACACAATTGTATGCATGTTTAATTACATTGACATAAACTGTCTAAAAATACACTACTTTTGCACGTAGAAAAATATTATTATAAGAGTTACTAAATGCAGGTCTCTCGCTACGATTTATTTTATTAAAAAAAGTGACCAAAAAATTTTTGTTTAATTTAGCAAATATTGCTGCTCGAGACAACAAAAGTAGATATTTGATTTTTTTCATTGGATTAGTTTGTTTCAAAATATATTCGAATAAAACTAAGAAATATATTACTTGTGCGTTCCTGTCAGTTTCTTGACAAACAATTTAAAGTAAATTTAATTTTCAAAATCAGTTTAAAATGAACTACACACTTAAAACCATTTCTTGAGCTCGGCATAATAAAATGCCGAAACTGATCAGCAACACGTAAATTTGCTGATTGCTCAGTAATCAATACGCATGTTTCTGAGCTTCGTTAAATGCATTCACTGATATTTCGGTAAAATGCTTCACTTTGCTGAAATTTGGCATAATTGCTTGCTGAATTTATCAGTAACCATCAGATATGCCGACATCAGCAGAGACGTTTGCCAAGATTTCGGAATATGCGCTAGCTGTTTCCGAGATTCAGCACGACAGCTGTCATTTATTGCCGCGTTACATTTTCGCTTCGCATTGTGCGATTATTTTCTAAGAAAATTCTCGAGTGAAAAAATGGATAATCTTCGAAGAAGCGTAGAACCACTTGCAAGTAAAAATATTGAATAAATATAGTGACATGTTTCGCTTTATAAAAAGCGACTTTATCAGATTGCTGATTACTCGGCTGTGCGAATCTCGGCATTTTTTTGCCGAGACTCAGCTAAAAAATTTAAGTGTGTAACTTTAGATAATGATAATATTTGTAGAGCTTTGAATTTATAAACTTGGCAATTGAAATTAAACGATAATATATTAACCATAAATGATTTTATTTCTATTTACGCTTTTGTTTGCTAAAATTATATATTTTGTTTTTTTTCTCAAGAGTAAAATGATTTCTTTGAAAATAATTTCGAGGGTTGTTTTCGATACATTTTTTCCTCGATTTATACATTTTTTAGCTTTTACTGTTATTCACATTTATAAAGTTCGAATTAATTACACACCACAATCAAGTCCAGATACTTAACTTTTTATAGGGTCCAATGGATCGATGCCCTTGCAGTCCGGTCAAGATAGAGATATCCTGCATCGAATTTTTTTATGAAAATAACGTGTTATGTTATATGTTACGCAGTTTTCAATATTATTAATTATCAATACTTACGCTTAGATTGTTAAAAAGCCACAAGACAACGAAATAAGCAGATGTAATTTCACTTTTTTAAACGCGTACAAATTTTTCTGTTCATTCACGGCAGACAAAATTTTACTGGTTTATAAGAAATAAAGCTGATACGGTTCATTTCAACAATAATCTTTGTTGCATCATTATACAAATAAGATCATAGATAAAACGAATTAATCTGTTTTTCTTAACATTACGATAAAGCAGAATTAAATCATAATGGATATTGCCAATAAAATCAACAAAACTTTTATTGATATTCAATGAATAGGTAATTCATTTCAACAATAAACTGAAACAACCTTTTTTTTTCATTTTTCTAGACCAAAAATTCACATCAAACAAAGATTATTGTTCATATTGAAGGTAAAAATTTCCTTGAAACAAACATATTCTAGCTTGAGATTACCATAAATCAAATCTAAAAATCAATCGACACGTTAGTAAATCAACAATATTTCAGTTGAAACAACCAAGGCGTAGAAAAAATATTGCAAAATTTAAATATTGGAATCTGAGGGTTCTCCGTGTATTGGCGCTGTAGAACTAACCTGCAATGCGCTGGACAGTCCAGCGTAACGAAGATTCCAAATGACGTCAGTTGAACTGTCATATTTTTATTCATCAGTTGATAAAAACATGTTACATCATACACATTTCGTTGTCTTGATTATGGCCCACGTGCTCTTACAGAAATGAATAAATTTTGTTTTTCTGAATAACTCTTTCTACACATTAATTTAAGATACATATTAAGTTGATAGTGCATGTTTAGGACTCTTAGGCTTGAAACTGAATGTTGTAAGATAGTGAAATTTCATATAATTTTGAGTGATTAAAATATTTCATGAAAGTCTACATAACATTGGGGCACTGCAAACTTTGCCTTACCAACATAACAAAGCGAGACACGTTGTTTCCGATTTTTTTCAAACACAATAGATCTACTCTTTCAAGTTGGCTAATCATAATACAAGACACTTTTCCCATACATCCTGCGCGAAACTCAAAACAAAATCGCAAAGCAAGTCGTGTTTGTGACACAGTAAATCGGCCTAAAAAATTATGTGTACATTTTCGTTGCTCTTTATTTTTGCCTTCATTTGAATCTTAGTTTTGACATTTAATTCGAAAGAAGCTAGAATATGTTATGCCTAACAAGAACCAAAATTAAGGACGCAGAAAAAAAAACAAGACAAAAATAACTCTTCACTGCTAAACTGATCACAAATGTAACATCAGCGTAAGGCGTGGGTTCAACTGACCTGTTGCTTTTGTTTATTTCCACATTCACTGGGATTCTGATTATGAATCTCTCCAGTAAATACTCATAATTACTTACCATATCTTCTGCAACCATAAAACGCACTGGAAAATCATCATTCGTCATCTGTTCCCAACCGCGATTTTCAACTTCCCCAAAAACCCGGCTACCGTTGGTGAATTTCCACAGCATAAAAGTAGTGTGAGGAAACATTATGCACTCTGCAGAATAATTTATTACTGATTTCAAAGAGCAATATCGTTACTGTGAATCTTGTCAACACTTCTGCATTCTACGACTGCGAATTACCGCAATGACGTTTTCATAGATAATATATTTACACATCACGTAACACGATCTGCATCTTCCACACCAGCACTGCACTTATCCTTAGTGACCTTTCAAATCGGATGATAAACGCTATAATTCCTTGTTGAAGTGTTTCACTTACCCACAATTGTTACAACTTCTTATGTTTCTTTGCTACACTTTGATGTTCTTACTATGACCATACAACACATAAACACTAGTGAATGCACATTGATGCAAATCCCATAAAATAAATACTTGGTGAACCTTTTGACATTTATGCTGGCCCCCTGGAGAGCTTTTCAAGTACTGAAAAACATCTGAGTGAATTCGAAGTAGAGGCACGACTTCAGCTGTTTCCTAACAATTTAGGAGTGTGCACTGGCGGTCAAGTTATGATGATGGGTAGCGAAAAACTTCCAGGCATCCACTCCGAATGGGTAGACAAAAAGGATTTGTCTGAGAACATTATTTTCTCGTTACAACTTTGGTTAGCAAGGGGTGAAATGCTCACCAAAACCCTAATGACACAATTTACCTATGTTTCGAGTATCGAACGTATTGACATAAAAAGCTCGAATGCTCTTTTATCTTCCGTGACGCCCTTCAACCCATTGCCACACGGTTTTCCGAACTGGTAAAAAGTATACCAGCCAAGAGGTTTATTTGTATGGCCGAAGCGCACTCCAACGATGAGTGCTCCGGTCGCGAAACGCCTCCTCACCACCCACACTGCCTTTCGCGAAATTGTGCGTGGCCCAGTTTTGCCATTTCCCTTTCGCCGGTTCCCACATAAATATCCTGCCAAACCATACAGTGATGATGTACCAATACTAACGTACAGGCCTCAGCTGTGTTGAGTTTATAAGAACAAAATACTTTACCAATGCTGCTACAATCATCGACACCGAGCGCTTTATCATGGAAATCCACATATTGACTCCACATACGATTAAACATCCGATAAAGCTTACCCCCTGAGAGAATTTTTCTTTTGTCAGAGACCGTTAAGGCATGTGACAGTTTTCTCAAAGGTAGGCGACGGAAAATAGGTGTGAGTTGTGATGGAGACGCGTGGTTAGGCACATTTTGCAGGCTATCGAAAATTATGGGTTTAACCAGACATGATGCAAAGGTTCCGATAACAAAACTACAAGGAACGGCCATAAAGGGTTGTTCGAACTGTTGATGTACACGCAGAAAAATGGAGCTTATTAACAAATCAGTTAGTAGATTTTCAAATCTACGATTTGTGGTAATTTCAAGCTAGAATATAATTGTTTCGATCCATTTGTTGTCTTCAACAGTAACTTTGATCTCTGTGTAATGTAAATTTAAAATTTATGATTTTAACAAACAAAAGCGTCAGTTGAAATACTAATTTTTGAAGGTTAACTTCTTATAATTTATTTCAACTGCCAAGTTTATAAATTCAAAGCAATAAAAATATTACCTTTAACTAAAATTATTTTAAACTGATTTTGCAAGTTGAACTTACTATGAAATTATTTGTCAAGAAATTGACAGCGTACAAGTAAATTGTTTGTTAGTTTTCCCAATTTTTTTTAAACAAATTAATCCACTAACAAAAATCAAATATCTAATTTCGTTGTTTCAAGCAACAATATTTGCTATATAAACCCAATTTGCTATATAAACCCAATATTTGAGATGAATTTCATAAAATTCTTTGAGTCTAACAGTTTTGTATGCCCTAAAGAAGGTTGTTTAGTTTGTTGGTGTCGGCGATGAAAGGTGCTGATCCCGTTCATCAAACATTCCACCTAGAGTGTCTATAAGCAGAGTGACGACAGCAGTTCGTTTGGAATGACAACTTTCAGTTCCAAACGAGCAAACGACCTGTCAATTGCAATGTAAAGCTAAAAACACTGCCAATATTTCGGATTCAATGTTTTGAAGTCTCGGTTGGTTTTTCATTAGGGCGTATGAGCAAGTGACAGTTTCTATTTATTCGCTCACTCTTTCGATTATTGTGATGTGATTCAAAAGATTTTCTATGATTTCACTACTGTGTTTGAAAGTTTTGGGTATCATTTTATGCAAAGAGTTGGGTGATAAACGTGGAAACCGCATGGTATTTAATATAAAAGAAAGTAAACAAAGAGAAACTGTCTCTTGCTTATACACCCTCATGAAAAATCAATCGAGAAATGTTGCCAACATTACGGATAAAAAGTCGTCACTTAGATTTTAGACACTCCAATTCCACCCAATTAACCATATGCATTAGATCACTACACATTACAAATCTATTTTGACATTGGTAATGTATACCCGAATAAAAAATATTGTAGAAAAACAATACGATTTGTTGTTACAAAACCTTTCATAATTTTGCTTTGACAATTGAAAAATATTTTAATGTATTGTTATACACTATTCAACAGGCATGTCCAAACACTGCACTGCACTGCGTGCTTCATATAACCACCGCCACCGCGTGTATTGAGAATGCTAGAGTGACTATAATCAGAGTGGCGACAGCTGTTCGTTTGGAATGACAGCTCCCAGTTCCAAACGAGCAAACGACCTGTCAATTCAATGTAAAGCTAATGGAATGTTTTGAATTGTTGCCAAAATTACGGATGAGATGTCGTCACTCTGGTTATAGGCACTCTAGAGAATGCCATTGCGTGCCAGTGCACAAAGAGAAACACGAAACGCAATATCCGGAACCACGGTGCTCGTGGCGCTGTTTTATTTTCGGCGGTGGTGTTTCAAGCTTCGGTATACACCGAAACTGCGTGTTTTCAGTTTCGTTAAACACCGGAGCCGAGTGTTTTCAATTTCGCGAAGGCACCGAAGAGCACCCATGCGTTGGTTATAATGTCAATCAATTGAATTCAATTAGACGCGTATTGATGAAAAAAGAATTAATCATTCAAACGCATTTTTCGTCATACCGTGGTGCTATAGGTGCTTATAGTACAAGCAACGTATATGGCAAAATCGGAAACACTCGGCTTCGGTGTTTGCCGAAGTCAGGAACACTCGACTTCAGTGCTGCCCGAAAATCCAAACACCGTTGCTTGGCAATTACACGACCACCGGTACGGGTGCTTTTTCTACTGCATTCGGTGTGTGTTTTTCAACACGGGCACGAAGCGTAGCATTCAATACTCCTGGTGGTGTGCTCACGAGTGATGGTGAGTACCGTGCAGAACGGATCCGTGTTTTTGCCATGCCTGCTATTCAATTAATTGTGAACATGCTCTTCACAATAGAATGTATAGGCTGTTAAGTATCGTAACGATTCAAATTCTAAAATTTTCTCATACATGTTTTCTTTTAAAACAATTGAATTTACAGTTTGCGTATTGTTTGAAACACCACGTGTACAATAAATTCAATAATGAATCGAAGAAACAATATATCGAATCGTTGGAAATAAAAAAAATCCTGTCAAGATACAATAAAATGAATTGTAACCCATTGATCTAATTGTGAATCAATTGTAACTAATCCTACATACTTTAAATCAATGTGCATTGAATTGACATTCAAAATGTAAGAAAGCATTGTTTTACAACAACTGTAATATATTTCGGCATTCAATGTTATATTTTAAATGATGATAACATTGAATGATAACAGTTCAATGCAATTGACTTGCTACAATAAACTAATGCCTTAGTGTTGATAAAAAGTAGATGAGTTCTCAAATTTAAGGCTAGTCTAAATTTAACTTTATTTACTAATAATTGTCAGTAGTACAGAAGTAAAATTGATTACCGACGACATATTTGGATGTGGAGAATACCGGAACCAAAATTTAAAATGTTCAATTTCGTTATCAGAAACTTGTCTTAACCGCAGTGCTTTGCTAAAATGAGAAAATCTAAGATGACATAAATTAACATATAGGAGTATGCAAAATCGTTGTCTCATTCAAGAGATTGTCTATATAAATATTATGATGACTTTTGTCAATGACAACATCCAGCTTTTAATTTACTTCACAATTTTCGAAAACAACTTTGCCGCTGTTGTTCCATTTAATCACACTGTTAACAAGCTATAGCGTTATGCATTGGTAACATATCATGTATATAAGAAATGTGGAAACACTACACTCAAAATAATAATCATGTTATAGTTACGTGAAAAGTTATGTGAATATTTTCCACCCTACTTTTCACGTAGGTTTTAATGGACTGACATTTAAAAGCTGTTTAATGCATAATCCAGTAAAAGTTATGTGTTTCATAGGTAAAATGTAATGTACTGCTCATATCAAATTTACCTATCAGTTCATATCAAGTTTAGATACCAGAGAATTATTATTTTATATATTGGTTAAAGTCAAAAGGGAGATTTCAGATTCTTATATAAATCTAGGAAATGAAAAATAAAACATTTATTTCAGAAAATTAGCATAGAATTTTACTGGCTGAAAATAAAAAGCAACTAATAACGTCGTGGGATCTCGAATCGGCAAGCCTTCAGAAATCGTGTTGTAACTGCCATCCAACCGAAGCCGAAGTCGAGATACGAGATCTCCCACAACACTACCGATGCAGGTTGAAGTCGCATTACATGGTTCCAGTGTCGCTAGCTTCATACCGATTTTGAACTCGTTTTTCGGTGGACCAACGACCTGTTTGAAGCATTCGGAAGGAGCGGCAAACTTCCGAACTCACGCAGGCACTCCGTCCAGTTAAACACATGGTAACTTTCATACTGGAATGGTCCGGTCGATGTAGTAAAAAATTGAAATTAAATAACATTTCTCGCAAATATTTATACTACTTACAATTCGAGAGCCACTGTTCGCCATTTTCAAAATCGAGTTTTTCACACTGGAAATTCACGTAGATTGTTTGACGTTTGGTCAATTTACGTAAACCTTATGTGATGACTCTATTCATTTCAGGGGATTTTCGTATAACATTCATTTTCGGCACGTAAAATATTCAATTTGACATTTGAAACCAATTTACGTGATTTTTCAAGTGAATCGAACGTGAATTTTTATTTGAGTGTAGAATGCTATTGCACGCAGAGAAAAATATTATAAAAGTAACTAAATTTTGGCTCCACGGTTTTTCAAAATAATGACAAAAGAAAATTTGGTTTAATATAGGAAATATTGTTTATTGAAACTACAAAACTAGATATTTGATATTTGTCAGTGGATTAATTTGTTTCAATAAATGTTTTGATTTATGATGATTTCGAACTAAAATATGATTGTTTTGAACTAATTCTTTCCATCAACATCACAGTGTTCTCTGTTTGATTTGAATCAAAATTTTTGTCTAGTCAAATGAAATAAAATTGTTTTGGCTGATTCTATTGTGGAAATAAACTAACTATTTATTACATGTCAATCAAAGTTGAGTTGATGTTATCGGTAATGTCTATGTTGGTTCAACCCTGTTATACCTTTAAATCAAGAACAAAAATTGGTTCAATCTATCTATGATCTTATTTGCTGCATTTTTTCTCTCGCAGATAAAGTTTGTGCGCGTTCTGATGAACTTCTTTAATTCCATTGGGGGTTTTAAACAATCCAAGCGAATTTATTAATAATTCATAATATTCTTGAAAAATGCTGTACATTCAATAACACATTTTTTTGAAAAATAATCATTTGTTGCAGATATCTTGACCGGACTGATGAAGCACCAAAACATTGGATAGTAATCAAAATACCCGGACTTCAATGTGAATAATTTTTAAGAATTTGAATACGAGCATGAATCGAAATAAAGTAACATCAAAAATTACCTTGCAAAATAATTTAAAAGAAATCATTTCATTCTTAAAACCAAACCAAAATATTTAATTATAACAAACAAAAGCGTTAGTAGAAATAGCTAAATTTAAATTCGTTTATTTCAAGTAAAAAATGTGTAAATTTAAAGCGCTGAAAAAAATTAACTTAAACTAGAGTCCGTTCATTTAAAACTAATTTTTCGAATTTAGTTTACTGTGAAATTGTTTGACAAGAAATTGACAGAAACGCACAAGTAGTATATTTGTTATTTCTATCAAAATATTGATTGAAACAAACTAATGCACTAAGAAAAATTAATCATCATGTTTTGTAGTCTCAAGTAGCAATATTTGCAATATCAACCCAGATTTTTTTTGTCACTATTTCAATTAAACAAATTCGTTGTATACAGCCCAAATTTAGTTATTTTCAATGATTCGGTGCCCTTGCAGTCCGGTTAAGATGTCATCCCCGGTGAACGATCAAAAGGTTAAAGCCGGGGTAAAATTAATGATATTAATAATAATAAGAAAGAAAACTTATGCAGTTCATTTCAACAATAATCTTTGTTGTATCATTCTACAAATAAGATAAAATGAATCAAATATTTCCTTAAACTAGTGGTAAAGCAGAATTTTATCAACGAAGATATTTCCAATAAATTCAACTCAATTTTTGTTGATATTCAATAAATAGGCAATTTATTTCTACAATAAAATCAGCTGGAAAAATTATTTTCTTCGTTTGGCTAGACCAAAATTTTGATTCACATCAAACAGAGATCATAGTTGATGTTGAAGGGAGAAATTGGTTTGAAACAAATAGAAATCAAATTAAAGAATCTGCTAATATTTTTTGTTTCAAACAAGGTTAATTTATTCATGTAAAATTATTATTTACGAACAATTCATGTCAAATATCAAGTTCATTCCCAGTTCCAGGTGAAGGTGTGAGTTAAGAAGTCAGAGAGCAAGGGACGTTCTGAGTTCGATTTCAAATAAATAAATAAAAATTAAACTGGAGCGATAATTTTTAATAGTAATTAGTTAGCTTTTTAAATATGTGCACTCTCTTTGCATCATGAATTTATAATCTACATTTGAAATTGTTACCATCGATAAAGTAGTTATTTACATTATAGCTGCATTAATAATGCGCAATTCCTGCTTCACCTGTCAGGTCCTAGAACAGTCTAATAATCGCTTTTTTTTTATTTTCATAATAGCATTTCTTCACGCGAAGTTTTAAAGCTTTGATCATAATCGAGGTCATCCTACTGTTCTACAACATAATATCAATCAAACTGTCTCTCGTGCGAGGCGAACGGCGGAAAAAATCAACGTGTGTACTTGCTGATGTGCACAGCAATCTTTTCTACGACATTACGATGCGCACAAAGTGCAACTCGGTTCGATAAAGAATTTTGTTTTATGTAGCAATGCAGACACACACATTGAACAGTGGAATTCATTTAAAACCCGTGAACTTATGAATACGTTTGGGTTAGGGGTAATCACGATAATGGCTTGGAAAACGGGAAAAAATATTACTCGATAATTGAAGTCTCACAAGAATTTGACGAAATTTTCGAGTGTAATAATGGACGATGAAAATTATGTGCTGGAGACTCTAAGCAGCTTCCCGGAATGTCTTTTTATACTGCCATTCAACGTAACAGCGTAGAGGAGCATTTCAGGACAAAGAAAAATACCAAATTTCCCAAAAAATATTTGGTTTGGCAGGCAATATGCGGCTGTGGTCGAGCAAGCGAAAGCTTCATCACTACAGGAACGGTAAACAAGGATGGATACCTTGAAGAATGCCTAAAGAAGCCATTTTTACCATTCCTATGCAGCCATGATCTTCGCTACTCTGGCCTGTTTGACATCTTATCACAACGCCAAAGATATTTTGGAATGGTATAAAGCGAATGGAGTCCATTTTGTACCGAAAGAGGCGAATCCATCTAGCTTTTCGGAGTTGCGACCTACCGAGCGGTATTGGGCTCTCGTGAAGAGAGAACTCTTTCAATATAAATAAGCTACAACTATGAAAAATTATCGAAAGTTTTGGAAAAACACCTTAATCGATTATAGAAAAGTCTGAACAGGACCTAAAGGCTGAAGTAAACTCAAAAGTTTGTATTTTCTTCATGCAGCCTAATTAAGTAACTGTAATTAATTTTAAGATGCCTTATAATGCATAATTAAATGAATATAAAATGCATCTTGGATTGAACTACCTGCCAATTTATTTTATTACAAATTGATATATCTAATAGATTTTATCGCTAACAAACCTTAATACAAAGAGCGAATCGATTCAATTGAGGATTGCATCGATTTTTGTCGGAATTTACTTATAATATTATATGCCATTATATCTAATAGTCTAGAATTGTGAGTCTGTGTAAGTCATATGTACTAAACCAGGGAGGACGCTTCAAAATTTCATTCTGAGTCCTTTGAAGCGTTTTCTTTCTGGTCGAACAACAACTTGACCAAGTTGGTGCTGAAAATTTGTTTATAAATAAGAAACCTGTTCTTAGTGTTGTTTGAAATTCCCTTCTTCCCTCTACTTGAAAACTGATTATACCATATTATTCGCACTATGTTTGCAATGTGTGTAACTAGCTAGGGATCTAATTACCTTAATGTGCTTTGTTTGTTTTTTTTAGCACGATGATTCTGTTCCTAATAAAAAAAATCTGCCACTGGGCATTCCGTTAAGTAGTAAAAACTTGTGTCTTTCGAATTGTGATAGTCTACTTTCTTCTATTAAAAAACTTTTTCCTAATGAGAATGAGTTTAATCTTAGTAAGAATGTTCTCTCAAATCAATACAAACTCATTTTTTCTCGGAGTAGTGGATTTCATCTTGAAAACTCAACTATACTGAGGTCTCTTTTACGCGGGGAATACGTACCGCACAGAAAAAAAAACACGCAAAGGTAACACGTAACTTCGGAAATTTGTGTAAAAAACTGCGCAACTTCGGAAATTCGCGTAATTTCCTCCGCGTAAAAAACCGCAAAACTATAGCAAAGGTTTTTTGTGGCCAAATAACTTTGAAAAATTCATATAACATGAAAATCTTGTGTTATCTTGACAAAAATTTGTTTGAAAGAAAAATCGATTTTAGGTCCTGGAAAAATTTGAGATTTCCGAAATCGAAAATTTTTTCAAATACCAAAATTCTTAAAAATGTATGAAATGTCGAGATCTGGTATAATCTCGAATAAAATTTTTAATCAAAGTGTGAAAAATCGAAAATTCGCGTAAAAAAGTCGCGTGCAAAAACCGCATAACAAACAGCTTTAAAAAAAATCTCAGCACAGAAAGCTGATATACAGGCTCGCATACGAACTGTGTGTAAAATTTGATCAAACAGCGTGGCGAACACTTGCAAATGTCACCACCATCGACATTATTTTGGGAAAAGCATTCTTATCGCAACACTGTTTGGGTGTTACATTCGCTCAACGTTAAATTTTTGTATTGATGTTGGTTAAAATAACAAGTCACTGATTATTGATCGAGTTTTTTACCCAATTTTAACATGTTTTGGTATGCATGTATGCAGGCTGGAACAAAATTTTTCAAAATCCTGTGTAAATTTCAAATTTGTTATTAGATTTTTTATCGTGACGTCACAAATGAACAAGAATTCATCCTTGACAGTTCAGCGGTACTATTTACAAACAAGCTTTAAAAAAATCTAAGAACACATCTCAATCATCTTTACACTTTGCAACTAGTGACCTTCATTTAATAAATCTCAAAAACAAACCGTATCCAATCGCGAACAAATGTTTTAAAACTCTATTTAGACAATATGGGCCGTAAATGGTCTCATCCAATTTGTACACAGACAAACAAAAAATCTATTTTTACAAACAGTACTGCTGAACTGTCAAAATGTGTTCATTTGATTGAGGTTAGCAGTGACGGGAAAAAACCTAATACGTTGGAAACACTACTGCCAACTACTCGACTATTCACCACGATCGTTCAAAACGTTCCACTACATTCCGGAACGATAACAAAATCATCCTGCCTGTTATATAAATATTCCAACTACAACAATTTGAACTCTTATCACACGATTTCCCTAAGTGATAGAGACAAAATTATTTTCATGTCGCATAAATCACACGAGAATTCGATCGGAATAAAACAAAAATAAACTTGCCATTCTAACCAACAGTAAAACAGAAATCTATCGTGACGCGAATGCTGCACCCAAAATAGTGGCTCATGTGAAAGCGGCACCCAAATCGTAGTGGTGCCTCGTGTCGATCGTGGTGACATCTGCAAGTGTTCGCCACACTGATTGAGCAAATTTTACACTCAGTTCATATGTGAGCCTGTATATCTGTAATCTGAGGTTATAGTGAATTAAATTCGTTTTTCAAATATCTATTGGCTGCGTACTACAAGAACACCCGCGGGGGTACGTTATAGTTGCAAAGCCTCTTACAAGAGCTGGTATAAAATAATAAAGAATATACCAGTTTCACAACAACATTGGTTCGCGGCTTGACTAAACGCCAAGCAGATGTCCATCTGCAAAGCAGTGCAGAAAAAAAAACGAACGGAGCATTTTACATTTGTCACTTGAAATGAACAACTTCCAAAAGAAAGTGAGCAACGTTTACGAACCATATTTTGTTTGATCCGCTTCCTGGAACCATCCCGTTTTATCAGATCCCGACTAGGCAGCAGTGTTTCTTGAACGCGTATGTACTAGAAAAAGTGTACGCACCGTGTCCGTTCAGTAAATTGCGTGTTAATTTTTGGCACTGGCCGTCTGCTGCTGCAAGCCTGGAGAATCAGATTGCTAGAGATTTTGTGACTGCTTCCTTGGCCAGTCAGCTTATTCCGTGTTCAAGCTTTTGTTCGCACCTTTCCGTGCCGAAGTTGTTTTGGCAGAGTGTTTTCAGAAATACTATCTTCCTACCGTCAGACAGCAGCGTGAACTAAATTTTGTATCTTCTTTTCCATAAACGCTCGCTCCATATGCAAAGGATGTAAGCGGAATGCCTTCCACATCTAGACCACGCGGAATGTCTGGCACTGGATCGGGCGGATCTGGACGGCCAGCTGTTACGGCACCAATGTCCGAACGGCAGCAGATGGCACTGCTAATGCAGATGACTTCATCGTCTGGAGGAAACGAAGGAGGTACTTGCGTTATGATTGTAGAAAATAACCATATGATGATTCTTTCTTCGTCTAGAAATGAGTCCTGGATCCGCAGGTTCAGCAACAGGAGGAGCAGCTCATGCTCGTCGAGATCGAATCAATGAACGTGGCGAAACGGCATTACATTTATCGGCAAAAAAAGGCGATCAGGAGACAGTTAAAAAATTGCTGGAACAAGGATCCAATCCAAATGTGACAGATTTTGCGGGTTTGTATTCACCCAAGTCATCATTAGGGCGAGACACTTGCATGAAATGTGAGGCACGTGGTCACTGATTCTTACTTTTAGGTTGGACTCCACTCCATGAAGCATGCAACCACGGCCACTATAACGTAGCTCTAGCGCTCGTCAAAGCTGGTGCCAACATCAATGCCACTGGGCTGGAAAACGATACACCGTTGCACGATGCTGCGATAGTGGGCCAACTGAAACTATGTAAAATGCTCGTCGAACGGGGAGCCGATCCGTCGTTCAAAAATCAGAAAGGAAAGGCACCGTGCGATGTAGCAGCACCTGCAGTGTACAACTATTTACTACAAGCGAGAGGTAAGTGTTTTATTCTTATTATGGTGGTCCTTGCCAGCAAACATGTGATCCATTTGTTAGTCCGGAACATGGACATTGTTTTTATTTTTGTTTATATGATTAAGCATTAGCGAGCAAGAGTACATTCATGCGAGCAGTTTGTACATTCATGCGTTCGATTTTTAAAATCTTATTTATTTCGACATGCGGTGTATCATTATTTCATGACAATTTTCAAGAAATTGAGTTGGGTTCGCCTTTAGCAACGGGGTGTGAGCAAATCTGATATTTATTGTAAAATCAACAGACACATTGTAGTCCTATTCTGATACGTGGAAGATTGAAGTCGAACCCAGATGATACTCGATTGAAAAAAAATTTGTGAGCCGAAAACGGCACCGTAAATTCCGTAGTTAGTGCGGCGTAGAGATATTCGAGGAAAGGCGTTACAAAGAGTACGAAGACGGACAGTCAATCCTAATGTTCAAAACATCTGCTATCATTAAAGCTTGTATTGTTTCAAGACCAAGAGCTCGGCAGTTAATGTGGATTGTTCCAACGCAATAGACGATTATGCTCCATTCAGGTAAAGAGGGTTCCAAACTATTCAACAATAGTCTAAAGTAGAACGAACGGATGAACAGTATAATGACTTTAGACAATAAATATCAGTGATGTGCTTAGTCATCCTTATCACGAATCCCAAACACCGAAAACCTTCAACAACAATGTAGTCAATGTGCTGCTGTTAACTGTTAACTGTTCATCATGAAAAACACTGAGATCTTTGACACATGCCGATCTGATAATCATAATCTTGCAAGATAATATTCAAAGTTGAATGGTAATTTTATTTCCCTCGGGAACTTAATTGTTAGCATTTTTCGAGTTTATTATCACTATTTTGCACCAATCCGCAAAGAATGCCATCTTCTGAGCTGCAGATAATATGACTGTTCGGTTGTACATTGTTGAAGTACAGCAAGAAAATCAGAGGAACAAGATGACTTTCAGACAAGATGAATTCCAGACGTTGCCATCAAGATGAATTCCAGACGTTGCCATCAATTCTTCGGAGGACAATTGCGCCAAACCCGATTCGATTTTGATTTCTATATAAGAATCATGTTCGAAGCTAACTCGAATTTCAGTACAACGGTGTTGGAACGACGAAATTGGTTTCATACGAACGGTTCGATAGCAGAAATTGGATTAGGTTTGGCATCAAGCGCGATTAGATTCGAGTTATGCCTCTGGATGATTTCAAAATATCTTTTCTATGAGTTTTCGTTGTTCGTTTTTCTCATTGTGTTTTCCGCATAGGCACTGCAATTAACTTTTTTTTTCTTGTCTATGATATTAATAAATCTAACAAGAAATTTATAATTTATTATAACCTACTGTAATCAATGGAACTGAAAGTCAAACAAACCAAACACTGAAATCATGATTGCAAGAAGTTATGTAGTTAGATTAGGCGAGTTAGGTAGCCAATGAAAATTCAAATGTTAAATAATTACATTTCGTTGGTAAGCAACTCTTTAATAGTGAATGCAGTGACATTTTTGCATGTATTTAAACTTTAACTTATAGGCGTTTTTTCAAAGATCGATCAATATATATCAATATCAATATATACTGCATTCTTGAAAGTTATTAATACGCTTATTATGGAATTCAATCACTTCTATAATTTTTGAAAAGACTAGAGAACTATCGTTCTTCAAACTTCAACAAAGAACCTTTGCAAAAGTATTGCCTATCTCTAATGTAAGCAAACCACTAGTACCTATCGAATAACGTTCACCATACTTATTTTGAGAGGTTTTGTCATGTTCGTGTAAAATCTAGTAATCGAAGCTATGAATCTTCTTAAAAAATGGTGAAACAGTCGGAAGAAGCCATCAAGGGCTAAAACTTATGTTTGGAAGAAAATTATGTCGCTTTACATGTTCTAAAAAAAAGGCCCGGGTTGGCGGTTCAATGCATAGGGCGCTGTTGTTACAAGCCAGTGGTCGTATGTTCGAACCCCAACCTGGAAGGATTCTTAGTGTCAGTAGGAGTACTAGCCATGCAATGATCTCCTGTACGCTATAAATCGGCTGCGAAGTCTGTTGAAACAGAAAGGCCAAATTCCACAAAAGGGGAATGTAATATCAAGACTTTGCTTTTACATGTTCTAATACTGACTTGTTTAGATTCAAGGAGTTCACCAAGATCCATAAACCAGGAAGCCAGGAAAGAGAAATTATTTAAGCAAGAAATAGGGGCGAAATAAACGATATAATATTGTGACATGAGGTTCGGGTTTCCGGATTTGGAGGAAAGAAAAAACGCACTGCGCCTTCGGAATTAGACATTGAATGTTCGATTTATTTTTCGGATTTTGGTTTTGTCCAAATTACATTTTATGCTTGTGTGAGTGTAGTTTTCAACAAGAAGTCTCGAGGCTTGACAGTTACATTTACGGAACTTGATTTGGGTCTTATTTTTTAGAAGGTAATTTTGTTTGGCAAACATCGGTCATTCTACGGCGATGGCAAGTACAATCAAAGTTATTTGTTTCCCTTGCGCGAGGAGTAAAAGCATAAAAGTAGTAAAACTATTTAATGCTTTTATTTCAGCGTTTTATTTATTTATTTATTTATTTACAATCAACAGACACAATTTGGTCCTAATGATAATTCCTAATAATATTCAGAAAATTTGTACGTATTCTGCTTCGTGACACATTAAAATCATACCCAGATGAAACGCGGTTGAACGATCTCTGTAAACCAATAATAGAACCGTTTGCGCCATAGTTGGTACGTCGTATAGGAAGTCGAAGAAAAGCACTGTTGCGGAGAGCTCTGGGTCGCACATTAATATTAATTTCGTTGAGCAAAACGGGACAGTCGATCCTACCGTTGAATATATCTGCTATTATCAAAGCGCGTGATAATTCTCGTCGCACTTGTAATGTGTCGAGACCCATTAATAACCCGCGACTTTCATAACTAGGTAGTTGATGAGGATCGGTCCACGGCAATCGACGAAGAGCGAAGCGAACGAATCTACGCTGTATTCCCTCAATTCTATGAGCACCGTTCAGGTAGCATGGGTTCCAAACTGCCGAGCAATATTCGAGAGTTGAACGAACAAGCGAGCAGTAAAGCGATTTTAGACAGTGTATGTCTGTGAAGTGCTTAGTTATTCTCATTAAGAATCCTAAGCTACGGGAAGCTTTAGCTACAATGTAACTGATGTGATGCTTGAATGTAAGTTGCTCATCGAGATGGACGCCAAGATCCTTAACGCTAGTAGATCTTCCAATCGAGGATCCATCCAGAAAGTATTCGACATGCAATGGCATTTTTCTCCTCGTGAACGTAATGGCCGAGCATTTGTCTGGATTTACAATCATACGGTTAACTTTACACCAATCTGCGAAGATTACCAATTGCCGCTGGAGAAAGGCTACGTCTTCTAAGTTGCGGATGATGTGATAGATCTTGACATCATCAGCAAACGATAAGCGAGGACCTTCCAAGGCAAAATTGACATCATTGAAGTACAGTAAAAATATTAACGGTCCTAGATGACTTCCCTGTGGTATTCCAGATGATGCGAGGAACTCTCCGGAAGTATGATCGTCAATTTTAACTGCTAAACGACAATTCCTAAGATACGACTGCAACCAACGAAGAATGCTCGAACTGAATCCAAGTCTGTCCAACTTTGCAACCGTGATGTCGTGGTTGATTATATCGAAAGCGGAGGAAAGATCTGTGTAGATAACGTCCGTTTGTAAACCGTTAGACATTGCATCAAACACATAAGATAAAAACGATAGTAAGTTTGTGGTTGTTGAGCGGTTAGGCATGAAACCGTGTTGAGTATCGACGATATATTGCTTGCAGTGATTGAAAATTGGTGTCAGTATAACCTTTTCGAACAGCTTTGGTATAGCGCTGAGGGAAGTGATGCCGCGGTAGTTGTTTATATCCTTTTTATCGCCTTTCTTGTGGACTGGGAACATAAAGGAAGCTTTCCATAAATTGGGGAAAACTTCTGTAGCGAGAGACATTCGAAACAATTTGCAGAGGGGAGCGATTACTCCACGCGAGCACTTTTTAAGAATAACTGCCGGTATTCCATCAGGGCCTGGAGAATTTGAGGCTTTCATTCCTACAATTGCCGTCCGTATTGAATCTTCGTCAATATTGATGCAGTTTAATGAGTTATTAGACAGGGGAACGTTAAGTGCTGCGGCAGCAATTTGCTGCTGAATCAGGATTTCATTTGAAGAAACCCTAGAAAACTTTTCCGCAAACATCTGGCAGATTTCCTGTGTGCACGAACCAGTACGATCTCCAAAGCTCATTGACGAGGGTAACCCGAATTCTTTCCTTTGCTCATTCACATGTTTCCAGAAATACCTTGGATTTGATTTCTGTTTTCGTTGTACGTTGTTCAAGTAGTTGGCATGGCAGCGCTTTACGGTTTTCTTGTACAACTGATTTATCCGCACGTAGTGATTACGCAGGGAAAATCCTCCATGTTTAGAATACCTCTTTAGAGCGGCTCTTTTGGTCGTTTTCAGATGTCTCACTTCCGCAGTCAGCCATGGTGGATGCCGGGTCTGCCGTCTCGATCGTTTCGGTACATAGTAGTCGATTGCGTAGCTCATAACATTAGAAAACGTCTGCACAGCAGCATTGACATCATCGTTGTCGAGAACTTCATCCCAGTCGATTTGCGTCAAGAAGTCGGTCATATTGGTGTAGTCGGTTCTACTAAAATCGTAGCAGATGATGTCCGTTGGAATGCAGGTGTTATGTAAGCGATTCGAATCGAGCACGATATGTAATGGAGGATGATGACGAACAGAATTCACCAGAGGGAACGGTGAAGCACTAATCTTTGGTGCAACATCTTCTCTACTTGAAAAGCAAAGATCCAACATCCGGTTATTTTCATTAACGACAGGGTTCGACTGTCGAAGAAGGTTGAGGTTGTAGCCGTCGAGCATGGTTGTAATGCCAATGTGGAAAGTGGAGAGCGCCGGATCAGGAAAGAAGAAGCCACCGGAACTTGTCTGCCATTTTATGCTGGAAAAGTTAAAGTCTCCCACAACCAAGATTTCATCTACGGGTAGTACATGAGTCGAAGTAATTTCTTGCAACGACTGTATGTGTGCATCGATTAGCGGTAGATCGCGGCATCGGTCCGGAGGAAGATATATCACACAAAGGTAGAGGGAAAAATTGGCCAGTTTCAAACGCACCCAAACCTGCTCGACGCATTTACCAGATGCGGTTTCGATCAATTGCGCCTTCAAACGACGATGCACTGCGATAAGCACCCCGCCTCCAATAGTTTTTGAGTTATTTAAGGGGCTGCGATCGGTACGGAAGACTTCGTAGTTGGATCCAAAACCTTGAACGGATAGCGTACAATCACTGAGCCACGTCTCCGAAAGAGCGATGATGTCGAAGCAATCATCCGAGCAAGCCAGCAAATAGTCGTTGATGTGCATGTTCATGCCTCCAACGTTCTGGTAGTACAAGTGCAGCGGTTGACTAGATTGATCGTGCGATGGATAACTGCAAACGACGGGAAGTGAATCAACGCCTGAATCGTTTGAAGCTGAATTGTACTTGCCGTCTGGGATGGTTTGGAAGACCCCTTCCGCGTTCCCACTCACAGGGCCGGGACGACTGATGACCGCTGGCTGCATCACAAGTGATTTTGTGTGTAAGCGCAACTTGTTGACGAATTTTCATCCACATATATATCACTAAAAAGACAACCGAAAGTGAAAAGAGTCTCCGATGATATTTCGATGCTGAATTTTGATTACGCTTCAGTTCTACACCCGAAGTGATTCGTACAAGACTGATTTATTATATTTTTATCAAAAAATAACCTCTACTGAATAAATTCGCTACTGAATCACAACTGAGAAATAATAACTGCGATATTTCCTATGCTTTTTTCACATTTAAAATAGTGATTATAGCGACGAAAAGCTGTTTTCATTCCAGCTGGTTGATTCCACTGCGCTATTTAGATTAATTAACTTCTATAATCAACAGAAGCGCAGCATTTGGCATGCCTCGAACACACAACAGGCGCAACGTTTGATTTGGCGTAGCTATAACCTGCGCTTTTGTTACATCAAGCTAAAATAGGTAATATTTTTTATTCAGCTGACTGCTTTGTGGTTGGTTTTCTATTAATGTTTTTATTTTTATTATAACTATTATTAATAGTGTTGTGATTATTTGTGATATTACTCCACCACCACGGCTGAATAAACTTCGAATACATCACCACTTATCGGCAGAGCATCGAATTGTAAGAGCTTTTTCCGAATGGTTTAGTTTCTGTTCATCGGTGACTATACATCATGTTTTCTGCAATTGTTCACAACTGATTTTCGCTATGCGAGATCAGTGTCAGTGAGAATCGTGTTTAAAAATAAAAACAGTAGAGAACTTTTCTTCAGGGAGTTTTCTAATCGAAGTTTTTTTTTTCGTCTGAAAATCACTTGCTAAAGATGTCAAAATTTTGATTTTTCCAAACATTGAATTAGCAATAATATTTTAGCGAAAGGTGCTCCAGAAACTTTCAAAATGGTTAGTAAAAGAATGTCTAGTGTTAATAAAAGAAATTCGCTAGTAGAACGCAAGAGAATGTCATTGACCTTGAATCAGTTGAAATCCATCGCCATGCCATCTATGATGAAGACATCAATGGCTTTCACAAAAACATTCACATTACACACGAAAATGAAAAGAGAGGAAAACCTCCTTTGTCTGGTCATTCTAATTGTTCGTGAGGAAAATAATTTGTTTTTATTTTTATTTATATATATAAAACAGGTATAGAATTCGCTCAAACTTTCGAAAAATTTTCCGAGGCCCGGAGGGCCGAATGTCATATACCAATCGATTCAGCTCGACGAACTGAGCAAATGTCTGTGTGTGTGTGTGTGTGTGTGTGTGTGTGTGTGTGTGTGTGTGTATGTGTGTATGTCTGTATGTGTGTTGTCAACTAAGAGGTCGAGATCTCAGAGATGGCTGGACCGATTTTTATCAAACTAGTCGCACATGATAGATCTTCTCGTCACCCAAAACGCTATTGAATGGTTTTGAGATAGGATGTTTACTTTTTGAGTTATACGGAGTTTTATGTCAAAATTTTCAGTTTTTTGACAGTATCTGTCACAATTGAATTTGAAAACAGAATTTGTTTTTAGACTTAGATTCCGCACGGTAATAGCTATCCAACAAGCCATAGTTTGTTAAAATCCGTCCATTTTTAACGGAGATATCAATATTTTTGTGTAAACGACTTTTCCCCTTATTCCAGCAGTAGAAGTTTTTAGCACTGTATGACAAAGAAATGCTTGGGAGCAACGGAAAACACGATTTTTATACTGTGACATACAATTGGTGCCCAAAAGACTGTGTACAGCATCCTTTTTCATGACAATTTGCCTTGGACCGATTTTAGCACGGTTCGTTTTTGGCAACATAATCGTTCGAATATGACATACGTAAACCAGATGATATCAGCATTTTCGAGTTGAAAGAAATTCCAAAATTATATTGATTTAAACTACTTACAGCAATAAAAGCTGGAAGAACATAACTTCCATATACCATACGACTCAGTTCGTCGAGATCAGCAAATGCGTGTGTGACAAATAATTTCACTCAATTTTCTCGAAGATGGCTAAACCGTTTTCTACAAACTCAGATTCATATGAAAACTAGTATACTTCCAAATTTGGATCCGACTTCTGATTTCGGAACCACAGGATGACATGTGAAACGAAATTAAAATAATGCAATTCATTTTTCTCGTAGATGGCTGAACCGATCTAAGATTCAAATGAAATCTAAGAATCATCTATGATTCAAATGAGAGGTCTTAAAATCCTAAAAAATTAGTAAGATCCGATTTCTGGTTTAGGAGATACAGGGTGATTAGTATAAAAATGTCCATTTCACATAAATTAATCAGGTTTATCGGGTTTGCAAATTTGGATAGTCGATTACCAAATAAATTTATTTCAGTTTAAGCGGTATTCGTTTTTGGATTCGGAATGTACCCCCAAATTTTAATTCGTACTACAATTTCTCAAAGATGTCTACACACTCCTCAGGTGAATTTATCTGATTTCGGCTACACCGATCTTAGAACTCCGGATCCAGTTTCGAATCGTTTCTCAAAGTTTAATCATTTTTTCAAAAAGGCCAAATCGAACTTCAAAAACAAAAATTCAAATTAAAGGACTTAAGGTTCCATACAAAATTGGTGAATTTTATCCGATTCTGGAATTACAGATGATGAATTTTTAAAATTCATACCGATATAGAAGATGTAAATTGTTTGGCGTATTAATTTATGGCCATTCGAATCATTTTGGGTTATGCTAGTTCCTGAATACCAGCTCTGGAAGTACCATAAATAATGACGAAAAACTCTAAAGTGGAACTTACTTCGACATCTCATGGAATGTTCAATCGAATGTCACACGTTAAGATTGAAATTCGATACGATTTGCAGATTCGAAATGACAGGGTAATGAGTGATTAAAATCTCAATTTGCCGTTTGAAACGACGATAATTAAAATAATGTCATGAGAACTAAAACACCTAAGAATATCCATGCAAAAAAACACATGCGGATTGATAAAAAAGGTATCATCTCACTGCTAGGTGGATTAATCACGTTTTTTTTTATATAAATATATAGAAAGCCTTCCAAAAATCGTCGACATAAAGTGGAGGTTTTTCACCTTATGATCCACAGGATGGAGAGTCCACCGTTTAATAACGAAGAGAAAAATTATGAACACGAATTTGTTTTACCACATAGATAGGTAAATGGTTGTTCTGAAAGCACTATACAAATCAGTCTTGGTGTTAAACTCCTTTTGTGGAATTTGACTTTTCTGTTTCAACAGACTTCGCAGTCGATTCTTATACCGTTTTCGTTTTTTAACCTACACGCGGGCGACTCTGGCTCCGAGTAAAAAGAACACGTGGTACGCGCCCTAAACAACAACTCATAAAAAAAAGAAAAAATAAACAAATTCTCATGGATGCGTGGTGCGACCCGAGAAAACTTTCAGAACGAAACTACGCGATTGGATTCCAATCTAGAGTGACATCAGGTTGCTAAAACGAACATATCAAACGTTGTTTGGGCGACTGTGGGTCAGCTTTCGGGCTGCTCTGATCAATAAACGAAAACGGAATTAGCGTACGATCCTAATAAAGCTAAGAACACTTTCAGGTCGTGGCTCGAACATACGACAACTAGCTTTTAAGATCAGCAGGGTTGTTTCGGTCGCGCGGTTTACGCGGAGGTGGGAAAAATTTCGCGCGGATTCTCTGAAATTTTAGAAATCAAAAACTTGTTTAGATGCCAGATGCCTTAAAAGTGCATGGAACGTCGAGATTTAGTGTTATCTGGAATACATTCTTCTCTAGGACATATCTCATACAAAATTTTAACCACGAACCGATATTAGCAAAGAGTATATAAAACGAATTAAACACGACGCTGTTTTCTTATTTAAAACTGTTTTTATTATTCGAGCGTGATTTTTTCCATCTGTACGTGTTGCTGGTTAACAATACAATGCCGGTCTGGCTTCTTAGTGCTTTTCCCGAACATGCGAGAGCTTGTTTCCAAGCTCTTCCACACACTCTCTCGACCGGAACTAGAATCTCAGAATAGCGTAATGGCGTTACGTGGGTAGGTTCAGTGCGGCCAGATCTATCTGTTTTGCATCATTATTTAAAGTTTAATACAAAAGACTACTACAACTCGGCCATTCTGACTAATGATCGTCCCGATCACTCAATCACACAGCACTTATCCGTATAGCTTATTCTAAGGGTTAGAAAGATCGATTACCCGCGATCTGCTCGGGGTTAGTAAAATGAAAATCGGCAAGTGTTGCAATTCTTATGCTTTCTCTTCGTTATTAACCATGTGCAGCCCTATGGATTCGGGGAACTCCTCATTCGAATCGCGCCAGTCAGCCCATCGTTACAGTCGTTCTGCTTCTACGATACCGTCATAAGGCAACTGAGAGATTTGCCCGTTTTCAATATCCCTAATAACGTATCGATCATTGGGTAAAACCTTGTGAACACGATATGGACCTTTGAATTTGGGAATAAGCTTTTTATTCGTACCTGTTGTCGTGTCAACGTTCCGTATTACAACAAACTCTCCCTCAGAATAACTTTTTGGGGTCTTATGACCTCTCTCGAATGCTACTAGGTTCCTCATTTGCGAATTTTGAATGTTGCGAGAAGCAATGTCTCTAATTGTCGAGAGTTCTCGAGAACGAGTAGAATCAGACTTTTCATCCAAAAATTCTGAAAGGGCATCTACTTTATGACCGCGTTGATTGGCTCCAAATAGTAACATACAAGGAGAATGACGAGTAGTCGAGTGGATCGAGATATTGAGAGCGTATTCTACTTGGGTCAGCAGTTTAGACCAATTGGAGTGCTGAATGGGTTCTGATACCTTAGAAAGCATTGATTTGAGGACCCTGTTCACTCGTTCAACTTGTCCATTTGCTTGAGCGGAAGCGGTTGCAACTTTCACATGGTCGATGTTTTTATCCAACAGATATGAGCCAAATTCCAATGAGGTGAAACAAGTACCTCGATCGCTAATAATTCTCCTAGGCCGACTGTAATATTCGAAGTATTTATCGAGACACGAACAGACCTCTTTGGTACTAGTTGTGTTTACTGCATATAATTTAACGTGCTTCGTAAAGGCATCAACTATTGTGAGTATGTATTTTCTTTTTGAGATAATCGAGGGGAGGGGCCCGAAATGATCCACATGGACAGTGTCAAACGGAATGGGATTCTTTGGAATGTTATGCAAGTTGCGACAGGTGTTATTAGATGGAGCAGAACACATTATGCAAGGAATGCAATTTTGAACGTACTTCTCAACTTTTTCCTTGAGTTTTGGGAACCAATAATGCAATTTTATCTGATCAATACACTTCGTAATTCCTAAATGGCATATCTTTTCGTGTGCCTCCCTTATCACATTCGTCTCCATTTCCTTTGGGACATACAGCAACGCCCGATCATCGGCTTGACGGTAAACTAATCCATCATCCAGGCTAAAGTTTTTAACCGGGCCTTTAACTAGCTCTTCCCTAATCTTAACAATGTTTTCATCTCTGTTTTGAGTGATTTGTAATTGAAAAACAATATCATCAGGACTCACTGCTGAAACTAGCTGGTCGGAATTACTCATTGTGTGTATAGAAACGGAAGGATGATATCGGCTTAAAGTGTCAACATGATTCATCATTTTTACGTTTCGTCTTTGACTCATCAGTGCAGAGCAGTTCAAATTGAACTGCTTAGTGCTAAACTCGGCAGTTCAATTTGAACCGCTAAGCAGACGTAAAGTTTCTGCTATTTACAGAACACTTTTTGTTTTGCAACGAAGTGCAATGTCTTTTCTGACGTGCCGAACGAAAACGTGTTTTCGACTATTTCTGGCCGATGCAGGTATGGTCATTTAGGGGTTAGCCAAATTTTGTGCTAGGGCACATAACCGTTTTCATTATTTTTACGTTTCGTCTTTGACTCATCAGTGCAGAGCAGTTCAAATTGAACTGCTTAGTGCTAAACTCGGCAGTTCAATTTGAACCGCTAAGCAGACGTAAAGTTTCTGCTATTTACAGAACACTTTTTGTTTTGCAACGAAGTGCAATGTCTTTTCTGACGTGCCGAACGAAAACGTGTTTTCGACTATTTCTGGCCGATGCAGGTATGGTCATTTAGGGGTTAGCCAAATTTTGTGCTAGGGCACATAACCGTTTTCATTATTTTTACGTTTCGTCTTTGACTCATCAGTGCAGAGCAGTTCAAATTGAACTGCTTAGTGCTAAACTCGGCAGTTCAATTTGAACCGCTAAGCAGACGTAAAGTTTCTGCTATTTACAGAACACTTTTTGTTTTGCAACGAAGTGCAATGTCTTTTCTGACGTGCCGAACGAAAACGTGTTTTCGACTATTTCTGGCCGATGCAGGTATGGTCATTTAGGGGTTAGCACTGATGAGTCAAAGACGAAACGTAAAAATAATGAAAACGGTTATGTGCCCTAGCACAAAATTTGGCTAACCCCTAAATGATGATTCATCAGTTTACCACTGCGGTGATGAATGGTATAGTGGTAATTCTCGAGCTCAAGGGCCCATCGCGCTATTCTGTGATTAACATTCTTTCTGTTCAAAGTCATGGCCAGAGAATTACAGTCTGTAATAATACGAAACTGAATTCCTTCCAAATATATACGGAACTTGCGCAACGAATATATAATAGCCAGGGTTTCCAACTCGAAACTATGGTATCGAGACTCGGGAGGTGTTGAACGGCGCGAAAAATACCCTATCGGATGAAATTTACCAAACTCGCGTCGCAGTGTAGTTCGGTTTCTCTCTCCGGACTATAAAGAGCCAGGATCGGGGTTGATACCAATTTATCACGGAGACAAGCGAAAATCTGCTTACAACGTTCATCGAATTCGAATTTAGCACCGGGTTTAGTCAATGCTCTCAATGGCTGAGATATTGTAGAGAAGGACGGAATGAACCGACGAAAGTATGAAAACAATCCCAGACATTTGCTTACTTCTTTGCTATCTGAAGGAATAGGTAAGTTTTTTATAGCCTCGATATGCGTGTCGTTAGGTTTAATCCCTTTTTCGCTCACCGAAAAGCCTAGAAGATCAACTTGTGTATAACAGAAAGAACACTTTTTGAATTTGATTTCCAGTCTGTATTCTCCCAACCGTCGTAACACGCGCTGTAGTAGAACCAAATGTTCTTCTATAGTAACAGTAGCAAGTGTCACATCGTCCATGTAAACAATGACACTACCTTCTTTGAGAAAATCAGCAAATACCGTATTTATAAACCGTTGAAATACTGCAGGTGCATTCCGAAGACCAAAAGGCATCTTCGTGTACTCGAATTGCCCGCTTGGGGTGACAAAGGAAGTGTACGGAATCGAGTCAGGAGCGACGTTGACCTGGTGAAAACCATTTCTCAAATCGAGCACTGTAAAGTATTTCTTTCCTTCCATCCTTTCCAAGCAATCATCAATAAGCGGAATAGGGTAACTGTCGCGGATGGTAATTTTGTTTAACGAGCGATAGTCTACACACAACCGCTTTTCACCAGATTTCTTAGTCCTTAAAACAATGGGAAACGCATAGGGTGAACTGCTGGGTCTTATTATGTTCTCTAACAACAATTCATCCGTTAGGCGATCTACCTTCTTCTTGTCCGAATAGGACAGTCTCCGTGGAGCGAAACTTATCGGTACGTCAGAGGTTAATTTAAGCTTCAATTCATAGTTGTGTTTCTTCGCAGGGATTTTGCTACAATCTAAGTAGTCTTCGTATATTATTTTCCGAATAGCGTCTTGGGTGCTTAAATCCAACAATGGGTTGAGGTTGTAACGGTCGGAAGAGTTGTCGTAATCAATAGAGAAGATATCAGGTATAGTGTGATCAATTTTCCGGGAATTGATGCCATCAGCCTGCCCAAAACTATCAGACTGGCATTTGATACAAGGGGTGGGAGGATCGGAGTCTTTGAAATTATACGAACTTAACATACAATGTTGTACTTCATCTGAACCTTTTATTTTATCTCTCTCCTTAATTCGCACTTTTGGTATGGAAACGGTTGATACGTGAGTATCGAACAAAGTAATTCCAAATTTTACTAAAAAATCACGGCCCAGTAACAAAGGGTGAACAGTGAAGTGATCTGGGACCACGTACATTTTCAATATGTGAGATCGATTGCGATATGTAATGAGTCCCGGAATGACTCCGTAACAGCATAAAGGAATATTACCAACACTTCTGTATCCGGAAAATGCTTCTCTCTTAGGTACCGAATTCTTTGGCACTGACGATTTCTGAATCAAATTAGTTGGGCTTCCCGTATCGAAAACAGAGAGGAGGGCATTAGGGGGCTGCACATTTTCTCTAGATAATAATGCAACACTTACCATGTTCATCTCCGAAAGGGCTCCGCTTAGTTCGTCGTTAACTGAATCTTCTAGCGGTTGATCACGTTCAATTTCTTTAATCGATGCCACCTGGTCCTTGTTGCGAGGTGCTGGTTTGGGACAATCCTTGAGCTTATGCTGAGTGGAACCGCAACGGAAACACGAGCCGATTTCCCGGCGTGATTTACGACAGTCCGCCGAGAAGTGACCTGTACCGGAACAATTGAAGCATCGTACACTGGAAACGGAAGCTTTTGTCGGAAGTGGCTCTGCCTTGATAGCCTTCAATTTAGCACTAGACGTCGACGGGGACGGGACGGGATACATTTCTCTGAGTTGCGTGTAGCGCCGCGCCAACTGCTTCAGATGTGCAATGTCTTTAGCAGGGTACAGCACTGCAATGTTAGCGGAACGGTCACGAAATCCATCGATTATTAACTGCACTGTCTGCATCTCGTCGATGTCTGCTCTAGCGGCGATTTCTTGCATCTTCAATATGTAGCCCATAACAGAAGTTTTCGTCGAATCGTAGGTGGTTTTTCGCAGTTTGTCAATTACCTCTGCCACCGAGTACACATAACCGAAATTAGCCAAAAAATGGCCACGGAACTGTTTATACGTCGTAGATTTGTCTGTACGCAAGAACCACTCGGCTTCCGTACCAGAATCCATCATTCGTCGGATACATTTCAGCTTGAAAAAATCGTCTCCGTTCACTGCATCGCAAGCTCGTTCGAAGTCGGTGATCCATTTATTGGCATCGTAGGAGTCACTGCTGGAAAACTTTGCAATCGCGTGCTTGACGTCCTGAAAATCCGGTTGCCTGCACAGAGCAGAATCACATGTCGCCAGCTCTCGACGCAAATCCGATATTTTCTTTCGTTTTTCCAAAATACGGATTTCCGCATCCAATTGATCCTCTCTGTCCGATAGTTCGTCATCAGTGGGAACGTCTGGGAGGTTTTCACGGTGTAGTTGGCTTTCATACAGAATCTGCAGATGTTGAACTGTGGCCGAAATGGGAATCTCGATATTGTGCTCCTTCAGCCAGTTTTGTAACTCGCTCTTTGTCATTTGATTGGCCATTTCCAAAGTTCGATATTCAACCGATGCAATGGTTACGAATAGTGGCTGGAAAATCCCACTTCTGATGCTATAAAACGAATTGAACACGACGCTGTTTTCTTATTTAAAACTGTTTTTATTATTCGAGCGTGATTTTTTCCATCTGCACGTGTTGCTGCTTAACAATACAATGCCGGTCTGGCTTCTTAGTGCTTTTCCCGAACATGCGAGAGCTTGTTTCCAAGCTCTCCCACACACTCTCTCACACTCTCTCGACCGGAACTAGAATCTCAGAAAAGCGTAATGGCGTTACGTCGGTAGGTTCAGTGCGGCCAGATCTATCTGTTTTGCATCATTATTTAAAGTTCAATACAAAAGACTACTACAAGTAATTGTTTCGCGAACGGTTTGAAAGAATTGTTTCTTTTAACTGTTTTTTTCGAGATAACTCCAGTTCTTAAGGTTTAATGTTTTGTCAAGACATATAACAAAAACGAAAACAATCCGTAAATTATTTTTTCCCCGCTATATTCTTACTCCTTTTGTTATCGCTTGGGATTTCGAATGGAAATAGCTAAGAATTTTCCGAAAAAATTCTTATTTCGATTATTTTCATCTAATTTTAGGTAGTTTTTAATATATGTACTTGGTTTCAGAAATCCAATCGCAAAACCACCCAAAAGCGAGAGTTATGTTCAAAAGTTGAACACAGTTGAAGGCATTTCATTTAGGGCAACGGCTCACGTAGTCATCTCATATACGAAAACCATTGGTTAGAGTGAGATCTGCTATTTCGCTTCGATAGATTATTCTTAAGGATATGATGAAAATAGGCGCATTCACTACGAGTTTTTGCGTCGCTATAACAACAGTATTGAACAATTTTAGCACTAGTTTCTTCCGTGGCATTGTAGTACTGTCACGATACACTTGCAAACACAACACTTGGTTAAAATTTTTGATGTATTTTCATTTTCAACCATATTAATATATTTCCGCTAATAGAAAGTTTGATGTTCTTACATCTGATGCATTTCTGGTATTATATCTATGTAAATCACTTCCTCTCTCAACTCGATCACACAAATATCGAGGCAGCATACCATTTATCAATTTAAAAATTAACACCATTGTTAAGTAATAAATTCTTCCTTTGACCGAAAGCCATTGTAATGCACTCAGCAGAAAAGTAGAGGAAGTGTATCTATTACATTTAAGTATCAATCGCATGACTTTATTTTGCAGTCGCTGTAATTGCATTGACGGTTGTGGTGAAATGATTGATTTATACAGAAGAATTTTACTACTGATCGTTAAATCATTTTTCAAACGACACAATACTCCGTACTTTTTGGCATTTTGGTCTTCCTGATTACGTTATTAATGTGAGATTTGAATGTTAACTTTTTATCAATTACGACTCCAAGATACTTCATCTCTCTAACGCGATCAATAATCTCACCATCAATTTCAACGTTAGCATCATATCAGTCTTTTGTTTTTTATCATATAAATAGCTTTCAAACCATTTGTATGCTACTCCTTCAATGCCAAAGCGTTGTAGAGTTTGTAACAATAAAGGTCTTGAGATTGTTTCATAAGCGCGTTTTAGATCTAAGAACACTGCAAAAATAGTCCCTCTAACTTCGATTCTCTCTTTCCATTTTGCTAATACCAGATTCAAAGCGGTTTCGCAGGAGTGTCCCTCTCAGTATCCAGATTGTTCCGACATTAGCAAATTATTACCGTTCAAATAGTTCATCAACTGGTCCTTAGCTATATGTTCCAATATTTTCTCCAGCATGTGCAACATGTTGATGGGACGGTACTCTTCGTCTTTATTCGTTCCAGAAACTTTGAGAATAGGAACCACAACTTCAAAGAATTCAGAATGAAATTCTGAAAATGATCTTGGAACGTCTTCCCTGGTTTGGTTTGTATGAAATTCGCAGACTCACAAATGCATAACGCAATGTCACATAGTATTATAAGCAAATTCCGACAAAAATTTATGCAATCGTCAATTGAATCGATTCGTTCTGTGCATTAGGTAGTGAGCTAGTATATTTTCTTTTTCCTCATCACACATTACACGTAGGTTTAAAATTTTCCCTACAAAAAATCACAATAATGCGGAAGCAAATAATTTCCTAATGGTTATAATCGAACCAGGTATATAATAAGGCTAAAAAGTCACCACTGAACACTCAACGTAAATAGTAATAATCCAAATTTAATTCATGTTGAAATTTATCAACGATGATGAAGACATCAATGGTTTCCACAAAAGCATTTAGTAATAATGATCCACAGGATGGAGAATCTATCGCTTAAGGCCATCGTCCAAGTACCATGCGCGCGGGTGGTTTTAGGAAACTTTCGATGGAAATTTCGAAAAATTTGACAAAACCAAAAACATACAGACCTTTGAAATACTTTTATTTATCTACAGGGTGAAAATGACTGGAAAATTCGGAGGATTTTACGAGTCTTATCACAAATAGCGCTGAAAAATGAGCTTTTTTGTAATTTTTCACAATTATTTGAAAAAATAATTCGATGGAATGAAATTTTTTTTTCAAAAAAAACCTCATGCTGGCAACAAGGATCACATTCGGACACATTTTTGGAAAACCTTTTCACGCTTTTCATGGAAAATCAACGAATTTCATATAACCGATTTCGTGGAAATTTTTGAAATTCGTGGATTTTCTATGAAAAGCGTGAAAAGGTTTTCCAAAAATGTGTCCGAATGTAATCTGTGTATCCATAATAAAG
The DNA here is from genome assembly GCF_030247185.1 of Malaya genurostris. NCBI lineage: Eukaryota > Metazoa > Arthropoda > Insecta > Diptera > Culicidae > Malaya > Malaya genurostris. The sequence goes on from NC_080572.1 coordinate 186,969,925, forward strand.
TTTATTTGAAAAAAAAAGTTTATGTCGCTTTATTTTTCCAGATAATTGTGAAAGATCACAAAAACACTCATTTTTCAGAGCTATTTTTGATAAGACTCGGAAAATCCTCCGAATTTTCCAGCCATTTTCACCCTGTAGATAGATAAATGTATTTTAAAGGTCTGTATGTTTTTGGTTTTGGCAAATTTTTCGAAATTTCCATCGAAAATTTCCTAAAACCACCCGCGCGCATGGTACTTGGACGATGGCCTTAATAACGTGGAAACGAATGGATCACGAAAACGTTGAAATTGTTTGTTTGTTTATTTTTTGTCCTGTACCGTAAGATAAGGTATCTTTTAAAATTACTGCGTTCAATTTCACAATTGACAAAAACATTCATTTTAATTTAAACTAAGTTTATTTTCAATACGGTACCCGAGCTTTATCAGAAAGATGCAAAAAGTAGTGGATACGAAAACGATAGACAATTACGAATTAATTTCATCACCTGATAATATAGGATATTTTTCAGAAAATAATTCTATTAAAGATATCAAAAATTGTAGCTAGCATATTGTATATAACAGCAAAACAGTTAACTCATAGCTATTCTATTCACAAATTTTTATTGAAATTCAAAACCTAATTTTGCCTCATACGCAGATAGGTAGTTCATATTTTCAAATAATAAGCTCAATTCTCGAATCAACTCTGTTAGCTTATACAGAAATCACCGCGTTTCAAATGTTTCATAGTCCTAACGCTCATGGAATCTACATTTTATAATTGCACTCATCCCCAAACAGTGTAGCAAGGCCTTTCATGTGGAAAAAGTTTCTAGTGATAACTCTGCGTCAATTATATAGCACCGTTTCTGTGAAAAATTCTCCTGAAATTCGATTATTTCTATATTCTATCACATACGCCATAAATGAAACGAACAAAAGCACCACCCTTCCTGTTTATCTAGTTTCGTTCGATACATATTTAGCTGTTTTTCTGAATTCTCTTTGTGCTATGCAAATTTTGCAAAAACTGAACATACTTCAACGTACCGCGATGGTTTGAGTCCAGTTTCTGCTACAAGGGATCGTACACAAATAATGCTGTTTGAAGGACATAAGATTTGTTCGGAATAAATTTTGTGTTTTTTTAACCCAGTCTAATGAAAATAGTTTTTTCTCTCGGAATCGTTCAATTCATAAGGTAACTAACATAAACTTTTTCTCGCTGATGCAACAGTTTTGCTTTCAGTAACATATATAAGAAAAGAGTAACAACTCTTTACTTAAGTCTAACCTATATCAACAAAGAGAAAGTGAGGTATCGTAAAAAGAAATAGTTTAGTTAATGCACTTTTCATAAAATTCTTGTATTCCACTTGCAAGAAAAGTTTTTTGTGGTATTTACTTACTGGTATCACGAAATTTGTGATGGTTTTTACTCGTCATATGTAATATTATCTTTTACTAAGTTTAATGTTAAAAGGGAACTCTAGTACAATAGTTGTAACACGCATAAGGTTGTAAACCGAATTAAATGCCATAAATTGCTAAGAATTACGGTTGTTATGTACGGCTTGCATGATTTGCCGCACCCACAGATCACCTGCCACACCAAGCACTTCTTCGATCTTCTTCCTCTTCTGGAAATTCTCTGGAGCTATTATTATATTGAATTTGAGGCAACAAAACATCACGTACTGCTAGAAACCAGGCGCGTACCCAGAAAAAGAAGGAAGAGGTTTCTAAACATGATGATTAATCAACGCATGGAATCATGTATATGAGATCTTGATTATTTTGATAAAGTCGTTTGTTGAAAATAATTCACTTTACATTCGACTTAAATTTGACGCACTAAATCATATTCGCAGTTGACAAATTTTTTTCAGATTTAATTGAATCTTTCTAGACATGTAGACTTTGTCATAAAATGTCACATTGCATACTTTGTTTTTTTTTTCCAAAGTTTATCTAGATTGTCGTTTAAAAAGTTTTTTTAATTATTTTTATACAAATAGTTGACGAAAAAGGACAAAGCATACAAAAAAGTATTATACTAGTGGTTTTCACAAAATCAAATCAAATTTTCCAATAAAAATACTGAAAAGTCGAGTCATGTACTGAAAAAAATTGACTAAAAATTTAAAATCAATTTACAAAAAATCAAAAACTTTTTTTATTCTGATAAAAAATTGTTACACAGTCTTTTTATCGGAAACTAAACTAAACTGAAAGTTATTATCATCCAAGAATTCAATGAACCTCAATCTGAGAGAAGATATCGCAGAATATTGGTTGCCTGATATTTTCCAAAAGTATCAGTAATGGAGAAGAAGTTAGAAACACTTTTTATCCTAATACTCCCCACATAATAATCTACCTCGAGACAACGTATCAATGCATTTGAAAGTGGTATTTTTTTGTGAATTGGCTTAAAATTATGAAAACTGTTTTTTTTTTCAGTGTAGAATTCCAATATGCGAATTACGCGCAAAATCATATTTGGAGTTAGCAGCATATAGACTTTATCACAACTTTATTTATTGTGCTGGTTAAAGACTGTCTCAGAAGGTATGGACGCACTCGCTGTTAGTGTTAGATATACAAATTTTATTCGATGTACTGATAATATTAGACTTCAACAATAGAATATTATTCTCAACATTTGCTACTAAGCCATTGTAGACTAGCTTGCGAACGTTCCTCATTAAATTCCGTACAGACTTCTTGGCGACAAGTTTTGACACTTTTTTCCAATCTTTTTCGAACTGTTGAATGGTTTCGGCTGCCGAGACATGTTTCCTAAGATGTGCCTTCATTAATGCCCAAAATTCCTCAATTGGTCGAAGCTGTGGTCAATTTGGTGGATTCATGTCTTTTGGGACGAAAGTGATATTTTTGGTAGTATACCATTCTACCATTGATTTCGAGTGGCAAGAAGCAAGATCTGGCCAGAAGACAACATGATCCTCGTGGCTTCGAATCATGGGTAGCTCGGCCTGATCGATGCTTCTTGTTTCGGACTACGTTTTGATTGTTTCTGCTTCTTATAGCTTCGAAGATTCAAACGTTCTTTAGCACGAAGAACATTTGACTTCGAAGTGCCCACTTTTTTGGCCACACCCCGAACTTAAACCTCCTTCTTTTGCTCGAACGCCTTCAGTATATGTTCATCCAACTGAGGGTTAGCAGGACCTTTTTTCGACCCGTTTTCGGTTTATCCTCACCGAACTTCCTGATTGCATTTCGCACGGCTTTTTCACTTACTCCTTCTCTTTTTTCTATCTTTCTCAGTGACAGTCCGCGTTTTGTGCACCATTTGTACACAATTTTTCGACGTTGTTCTGCTGAAAGTCCACGCATTTCGAAACAAACTAATTAAAACTAATAAACAACTGCACAAGTGGTTATAGAAGAGTGTAAACAACAGGACGCAGCCATAAAAATTGACAGGTTCTGAACCATTGCGAAATGGCAGCGGTTTTTGGTTGCGGACATACTTTCTGGGACAGTCTTTATATTCTTAAAATAAATCTAATGTCCTAATGAATATACTGGAATAATACTAATTTTGAATTTTACACTTCTTTATTTGAATGAAATTTTATCACAACAGATAATTATGCTCCCTGCCAGCCTTCCATACATTGTAAGATAATTGTTTTAAAGGGAAAAAAAGTTTTCCTAACAAAAACTTTTTCTTATTCCGATTCTGATACCGATACTTTGAAAAACTCATTTCAATCTTGGGTTTTAGTTTTAGTTTAGCTTTTAATGAAAATACACTGGATATAAAATATAAAAAAGAAATAGTATTTGTTTGAAAAACTTTTTTACCTTGAATGTAATATGCCCATCTTAGTTGGTGGGGGACCTAATCACCTATCTTGGGACCAAATTTTATTAAAATAAATAATGGTTTTCCAAAGTTTTCTCAGTGTAGGACACGATAAGGATTTTTTCAGTATTTTTATCGAAAAATTTAACTGTTTTTTTCATCACTAGCAAAACACTTTTTTGTAGGATTTTTCGACAATAGCTCTTTTTAAAACAATTGTTAAAAATGTTTAGCCCTTTTCAAAAACAGTCTGGATAAATTTTGGAAAAAACAATGTATTCAAAGTTGCGTTTTGACACAGTCTACATGTCCTGAAAGTTCCATTCAAATCAGAGAGGGTGCTGCCTACATTTGTTCGAGTTGGCGAGAAATTCGTCCTATATCTAGAGAGGAGTTTTCATAACATAATTATTTTATTGAATTTCCGGAGGGGTTTGATCCCCTAAGACCCCCCCCCCCTTGTATGCGCGCCTGTTAGAAATAATTGCTGACAGAAAAAAAGTTTTTCTTGAAAATGATTTGCGACCCCGAAAAACTACTTCGCGGGCTCCTAGGGGTCCGCGGACCAACGGTTGAGAATAGCTACCTATACCATTTGACCCAGTTTGTCGAGTCTACAAATTGTCTGTGTGTATGAAACAAAATATGCATCCGATTTCTGGCTGGACCGATTTGCACAAACTTTGATTCTAATGAAAGGCCTTGTGACCCCATAGCCTGGGGTTTGATTTGGTTTATTAATGACCAAATATGTACATTGATTTTAAGTATACCCGATCATCGTTTCTGGTTTAAGAAGTACCGAAAAAAGTGGTCGTATAGTTCAAACCGGAAATCACTTCAATTTCTCAAAAACGACTGGACAGATTTTCATTAATCTAGATTCAATTGAAACGTATCGTATTTTTTTCATACGTTGTTGTAGAAGTTTGCACGGATCCAGCAAAAATTGTTTTTTTTTTCTTAATTTGACCCAAAACTATTACTTACTGGTTATTTACTGGTCAAATTAACCGATTTCAACTATACCGTTCCCAGTTGCCGTTTCCGAAAGTTCCGGTAATAGTGGTAAAAAACTCAAAAAACGGGACTTCATTTTCTCAGAGACAATTCAGTCGATTTTCACTAATTTAGACTCATATAAAAGGTTTTACGGGCTCAAAGACTGCTATTGACTTTTGTTCGGATCTAACTTCCGGTTCCAGAGCAACAGTGTAAAGTGTGTTTAAATTTTCAACCCGTCGTGTAGAGTAGCAATGTAAACACAAAGAAGGCTTAAAACTGTTTATAAATTCTAAAGTTTTTGCTAATTTATGCCTAAAAAGCTTTTATTTTCATTAAAAAAATATGTTTTGAAGAGTCCCTTAGTAATATTCATGAAAACATGAGTTATATGAGATAAGTATCATCACTCCACTGGGGGTTTTTATTTTTCTGAATACTCAGGTGGTCATTTGTGTACGGCCCCTGCGGTGAAATATATGCTTGGTATATAATGAAGCCGTAAACTCATACAATCACAGATCGCTGAAACTCCGAATGAACTCCGAATCGGACATTATATAGTAAGCTTTCGGTGACCTGTGTGTGAAGTGTGGGCATTAGTTTTTATTTTTTGCAGAAAATTGAATCTATAAGGGAACCGAGTCATTTTGGGCAAATTTCTTTTCGCACTTTCCAGTAAACATTTCATTCTGGACCGATTTAGAACAACCTTAAAATGGAACAGTTTAATGTGAATAAAATCCCTTCAATCGGAAATAAGTCCCCGGTGAATGTTTAGCACTCAGCTCAAAAATTTGCATTACGAAATAATTGAAGAGATATGCTGATAATTAATTCTAATTGGCACGATAAACACACCAACAACGAAAACTCGGGCCAACCGTTGTACCTGTATCGGTCAAACACTTTCGATTTGTTTCACCGGGCAGAGATGTGGTTGTGCGTTTTCGTGATTTGCTCCTCATTCGACAGTGAGCGCGAGCAGCACAGAAATAATAAATATTTTAAATGCCTCGATGTTGTAAAGGTTATCGGAATGATTAATGCGTATTGCTTTCTGCGTTCTGGTCGATGTCCCTTCTTGTGCGCTTTGGAGGTTATTTCTACCTTGCTGGTATTTACATTGGTTCGGAATGTTTTGCTCGTCAGTCTTCGTATATCTGCTGTTCCATTTCTGTTTTTGCTTTGAATTTGCTTATGTATTTACACATCAAAAGCTTCTTTGAAGATGAGTCCCGTAGAGCTGCGTGGGTTTTCAGTGAAAAGAGCATCTTCGGAATTTCGCATGAACTAACTAGATTTGTGTTGTCAGTTTTTTACAAGATTTGTTCTAAATTAAACAACTAAACAGCAAAAAAAAAAAGAATTGTTACAATCTCCATGTGATTATCAATTGATGGGAAAAAAAATTTGGATGTATTGTACATCAAATGAAATAATTTTCTGTTTTAGAGTAATATTGCAAATAAATCACACCGTTATTACATCGGAACAACGCATTGAGTAAATTTCATCAGCTTGACTGAATACCCGAGTAAAATCTAACATCAAAATGAGAACAAATTGAAATCTTATTCTGATAACAACATCAGATCCTAATATGATATCCACTCATCAAATTTTCAATTGATATCACGTTATGTTATCACTTTACTGTTCGCTTTAAAAAAAAAAACTTTCAAGGCAACAGTTTGGCGATACTCAAAAAACGAAAATATTATAATCAACAACTACTTAAAGAAGTCATTGAAATTGGGCAAATTTCAAATGGCAACACAAAAATACAAATTTATGTTTCAATGGAAGAATTATTCCTTCAATCCTATGCTGCCTTTTACAAAAATACTTAGACATCCTACCGAGTAGCCCGAGTGGCAGTTACCGCAAGCATAACTGTGAAGCAATTATGATTTTCTACAGTTGTTCAGCTTTTACAACAATAATGCTTCTTTTCATTAGCCACGAGAATATTGGTGTAGAACCACACATCTGGGAGACATCGGTATCGGTACCACGTTTCCATATTTTTGTTGAAGGTACTGCATAGGTTTGTTGTTTTCTGGCAATATTATACAACATTTTAACTTTTTTTACCAATGATAAAACCTTACACCGAAGCGAAATATGCAACTTTATGCAGCGGATTCGGAACAAAATTATTGGAAAAGATATGCCCAATACTAGAAAAAAAATCTAAGTGGAACTCGATGGAAAATTATTGTTTAGGCCTTTTCAAAGTTAGTTTTAGTTATTGAATTATGACAACCCCCTTGAAACTAGTTTTCTAATCATAACTTGTTTCAAGTTATTTTTTAAACATACTTTGGAATAATTGTAGAAAATATAAAATCCCATAATTTTGTAGAAGGTAATGCGTAAGTTTATTCTTTTCTGGAAAAGTTATACATCATTGTACCTATTTTTACCTAGGAAACCTTGTACCGAAGCGAAATATGCAATTTAATGCAGCAAACTTTTACAATACTTATATGAAAATATATTCATAATCCAATTTATTTTCCAATGAGAATATCCTGAGTACTTTTCGTGTGACTCATTTTCGCTATGGCCATGCTGAAACCATGAATGGTTAAGAAACGGAGGGTGTCACGCGTCTGCTATTTCTGTAACTCACTTTTGCAGTGAGCGTAGAGATGGGCAATTCGCTTCTGAGCTATTCCAGTGAATTGAATCTTTAAAGTAAGCTGATAGCTCACAGTTCTTTTTAAAAGAACCACAGCTCACCAGTTCACCGCATTGGTAAGCAGGGATGCCAGGTTCACTGATTAATCTGTGTTTCACAGATTTTCAAACTTTTGCACAGATTTAAAAATTGACAGATTTACACAGATTTTGAAATCGATCACAGATTTTTGAAATTGATCACAGTTTAGCACCAAAAATTACAGAGCGGTAGGAAATAGTGAGACTTTTTTGTGCTTACCAAAATGATTCCGATCAGCTATTATGGAAACGGGGAAACGTGCACAGATTTTGCACAGACAAGTTTTTGGCTTGATCACAGATTTTTGAAAAAATGACCTGGCATCCCTGCTGGTAAGGTGGAAACAAGCTACGAGCTGAACGGAGCTAAGGCTCTTGAAGAGCGAATTATAGGTAAAACGCACCCCCTAGGCATAATGCACCTTTTGCTTTCCTCAAAAGTTTCCAATTTTTTTCAATGAAATTTTAATGAAACTGAAAGTCCGCATAAGAACAGATTATTATGAAATTTTGGGTAGCGATGGTTCAATCATATCTGGAAAAATTTGAAAAAACTAATTATGTCTCTGTTATAAGTAATTTTTGATGTTCGTTCCATAGTAATTTTCTAGAATGATGAAGACGATTTTAATTATGTAACCAGTGAACTTCTTAGCCAATCATTCGGGTTTCTAAAATTAGTTCTAATACAGAGATTTTATAGAAAAATCGTCAAATTTATCGTCTCATATTTTTGGGGGGCAAAACGACCCGAATTGTGTGAGGCAAAATGCTCAAGAATTCGCTTACAAAAATTATCCATAAGTTATCAATTTAATGAATAATAGTGAACAATCTTCCACCTCGCAAATATTTCGTGAACGGAAAGTCTAAAGCTTTCTTTAAATAAGAAGAAGAAGCTATATGAGGGTGCATATTGTCCCGTGATTATCATAAGCTTTAATCCGTTGTTTTGATGGATGTTTACTCGTTGTTTAAGATCATCCTGCCTCTATGTTCAGATAATCGTCACTTCGCGTAATTTAAAATGTATATTTTTCATGTTTTCTACGATCGGGCGTCATGCCCCGCATATATTTCAATAGACAATTTTTAAGGGTTTTGGAAAATAAGATATTTCATGTATTTTTCAATGCATTCAGTGAGTATTTGTACGTAATTTTGAGTAATAATGATTACGGAAGATAGTCATGCTTGAAACTCTTCCGTGTTATTCTCTATAGTTAAGATTTAGCTACATTTCCTTAGGGGTGCGTTTTACCCCATCTACCCCTAAATGAATGCGCTCAAAGCAAACCTACAGTTCAATCTAAATGAGCTAATGAGCTGATACATTGAATCGATTCCCTTTAGTGAGCTGATCGGCTCGGAGCCAGTGGTGGTAAAGCATCGATTCCGAACACGCAAAACGTGTTCGTTCCGAACCAAAAAGCGATCCACCATCGCGAGTATAAATTTGCCAATACCATCGTTCGAGTCAGCCTCGCCGAACCAAGAAGCGATGCTGATGGTGATAGAACCAATGCTTTAGTTTGTGAGCCTATCGTTACTAGTATGTTCATGAACATCCGATTCGAGTAATATAGGCTATTGCTTCGGATGAACCGAACTTTGTCAGCTACGGCAGGCAGGTCGTTAGAGTGTTTGGATAGTTTAGCAGAGTATGGTTATTTTGAACATTTCCAGCAAGAGTGGGATGGCTCAATATAGAAAATTGTAAAAATTTTGACTTTTTGAAATTCTATGTTTAACTAATTGGTGAATCAATAGTAAAAAAAATTTTTTTTTTTTTACATTTTTGGTGGGCGTAGGGTGATTATATATGGAAAATTGTGAAATTTTGGACTACTGCCAAGTCGGTGATCCATTGATTGATGAATCAATAGAAGTTCGACTAAAATAATTTTGCATACTTTATGTGAATGTAGTTAGAGAGCTCAAAGCGAAAAATTGCAAATTTTTAAACTATTGCAAACCTGATACTCTATTGATTAGTTGATCACTAGCATTTCGATTAGGATAATTTTGGGCATTTTCAACGAGCGTAGGGTGCCTGTATATGGAAAATATAAATTTTTTGAATAATCTCATTGCGATGCTCTATTGATTGATCAATCAATAGCATTTCGATTAGGATAATTTTTTACACTTTTTGCGATCGTAGGGCGGCGCAATATGAAAATTAGTAAATATTTTGACTTTTGCTGATTTTATATTCCATTTAATAGTGATAGTTTTGACATTTTCGACGACCGTAGGGTGATGCTATTTGGAAAATTTTAAAATTTTTGACTGATTTATTAATCAATTTATTTATTTATTCAATGTCGATTCAATGTTCTATTAATTGGTGAATCAATAGCAGTTCCAATAGTACAGTTCCAGCGAGCGTAGTGCGGTCCTATTTGAAAAATGTTAGTATTTGAATTTGCAGATCCGATGCTTTATTGAATTAAATTCGAATATGATAATTTTAGACATTTTCAGTGGGCGTAGAGTGGTATTATATAAAAATATGGGAATATTTTACCTTCTACTAATTCAATGTTTAATTGATAGCAATTGGAATATTAGAATTTTAAGCATTTTTTTCGGTGGTAACGCAGCTTTATATGAAAAATTGTGAATTGTTTTGGCAAATTAAATGCTGTATTGTTTAATATATCAATAGTAGTGATGGTGAACCATAGGATTTAAACATGCAAATCTTCGAAGTGCCTGTAATTTTGACGCGCTATTTCTTTGCTTATCAACTGAAATAGAATATTAGTTTTGATGCTGTAGGTAGGCCTGTCATCGAACTATAAATAATAAAACTACGCATCGAATGGAGCTCATTTGACCTTCCCCGATGGTCTGTCAATTGAATGGTTTGGAATATATTGCTTTGCTGAACAGCAAACGAATTTTACCGTAAACCGAATGAACAGGTTTTGCATATTTTTGCTAGGAAAATATTTTTGAACAAATATGTACAAAGCATTGGTGTTTGGTGTTTTTTACCACTACTGGTATGGAATTGGAAATAGTATAAAAATTACTATTTTCTATATTAAGCCATCCAGCACTCGCTGAGAATATAGAAAATTAACTAATTTAATTGCAATTAATGCACTAATGAACATCGAACATGCAAAAGTCAAAATGTTCGTATTGAACCACCGCTCGCTAAAAACGTCCGAAATCATCCAATTCTACCTGCTCATCAATGATGATTCGCTCATCAATTGAACATTAAGACAGCATAAATCAAAATATTTTCAAATTTTTATATTAAACCCCCCTACGATCGCTGAAAATGCTCAACATTGTCTTATTTGAACTGCTATTGATTTGCCAATCAATAGAGCATCGAATTGACATTAGTCAAAATATTTTTCATATACAGGTACCTTACGCTTGTTGAAAATGCTTGAAATGACTCAATTTTATTTGCTATTGTCTCACCAATTTATTAAACATCGAATTTGAAAAAGTAAAAATAAATCCCTTTTTCCTATTGAGCCACTCTATGTTTACTGGAATTGTCCAAATTATAGTCAAAAAGTTTACAAATTTTGCATATTCAGCCACCATACACTCGTTGAAAATGTTCCAAATTCTTATTGTTATTGATTCTATAACCAAAAACCAAAAAATTTGCAAAAGATCAAAAACTTACTATTTTCCATATCGAGCCACCCTACGCACACTGATAATGTCCAAAATAATGCCATTTCAATTACTTTTGATCGTTTAATCAATCGAGCAAAAGAATTTTTTTTTGTGCTGATCACGTGTGCATTGATTATTTCAAAACCAGGATGCGAGACTTGAAATCAACAAAGTATCGTATCGGACGCAGTTTACTCGACCCTCGCCGATGGTTCGCCAACCGAACGGTTCGAAACAGATTGCTTCGCCGAACACCGAGCACAGAACACCTTCGTATTAAACGAGGGAATAATTTTCGAACCTATCGCATCGCATACGCTCGGTGAACATTTTTAAGTAAATTTGCAGAAGCATCGGCGTTCGGTTCGCAATTTACCACCACTGCTCGGAGCTACTCACCGGTATGAACTGTTTCGCACATCTCTAAGTGAGCGTCGCACGATCAACATATCGTCTTAAAAAACGTGCTGCTTCGCGATAACTCAATTTATTTACACGTTTAAAAAGGAAATCTCTTCGCAAAGGTTTGTATTTTTACAATACTTTTTCATACTTTGTTTGGAAAACATTTTTCCATTTTTTTAATATGTGTTTGATAATTTTTCGGATTTTCAATATTTAAAACAAACTTTGAAAACGCATAAAAAAATTGCATCGAGTTCCACTTAGATTTTTTTCTAATATTGTGAATTGTCAAAAAGTAAACAAAATAAAAATCACAACAATTTGCGCGTGCAAGCATGAGCTGGTTTACACGCACTTTGTGGTAGATACTTAGGTAATAGAGGTAGATTCTACGTAGATAGTTAAAACCAAAAAAAACTGCTTTTAAAAAAAAGTGAATATATCTCTAAGAATAATTTTTTTACATTATTTATATCTTCAGCAAAAATACTTCAAATGTTTTTTTTCTTCAAAATGAGATAGAGAAAAAAAAATTTCCATGCAAAAAAAAATATTTTTATTCGAACTTGGTCCTACCTCCTTAACAAAAATTAAGGTGCTACCTTAAAAAAAAGCGTAATATAATCTTGTAAAATTTCTTCAAAGACACATTAGCTCTTAAAAATCAGTGAAAGTTAGTACAGACTTTTGACCATCTTTTTCTAGTTTTGGACCACTGTGCGACGTCGCGAAGTTCAATTCCATAGTCTTTTAACCATTATTTTCAGTACATCCAGAAATCGGGGATTTGGATGGCCAAAACATTTTTTTTTTGCACCAACTAACAAGTCCTTTAAATTAGATTCACTTTTAAAGAACTCGCTCTTCTTTAAATCGTTATTTTTTAAAATCAAAGTTCAATTCATGGAATAATGGATCTTTCAATGTGCAAATCATACGTAATTCGGAATTTAAAGTGATTGCATAGTTTTGAATTGAATATCGTTTATTTTAGGCCAGCACAGTAGGGTTATTGTAGCAATGTCTATGCTTCGACTGTAAGAAACAATATACCGAAGAAAAAACAGTTCGACAATTGTGCGAAATTTCTGTTATAGCCACGAAAAAACTCGAAGCAAATTTTCATCTAACTCGTACAGTCAATGTAGCTCTGGAACAGACAGTAAATCTCACTCGAACTTATGGTTTTAGTATATGAGATGACTACTGAAGCTGAGATGAATCGTGGTACTGTCATCGAATTTCTACGTACGGAAAACAAAAATTCAAAACATCTACTCACCAAACCCGTTCTGAAAATACCCATCACTTTATATACCACAGTATGGAAAAATTCATTATTTACGAAATTCGAACTATTTACTAAATTGAATGTCTCAGATTTCAGAACCTAGAGCTAATGCTTAACAATACTTTATTGGTTTATAGGTGAAACCAAGAAAATATATGTTTAATTTGTTTATTCCTAAGTAGTCCACAAACTCACTCTTCAAAACAATTCTCATTCTTCATAACTAGGAACTTCATATACTGACTATAATACTATGAGAAGTATTTTATCAATCATCTAATAGACCTTGGAACTTTAATACACTCTTCCAAAGAAACCGTCTAACCAAATGTGCATAATTTTGAGTCACAGGACTAATTCTGCAAAGCCTTGGTATTACATTCCTGTAGTGGAATTTGACCTTCTGTTTCAACAGACTTCGCAGCCGATTCAGAGTGTACAGAACCATTGCATGGCTGTTGCTACGATTCTACTGACACTACGAATCCTTCCAGATCGGGACTCGAACATACGACAACTGGTTTGTGAGACCAGCTTCCTATGCATTGAACCGCCGACCTGGGACATTTCTGCATCAAATGATCGTAAATTATAAGTCTACAAAAGAACTAAAAATTTGATGAAAACATTGTGGTTCTATCTGTGGTCAAAAGATCGTTCATCATCCCAATTAGTCGAAAAAACAAATGATCTAGGATACCTTTTTGCCGGATTCCTAACTCACGTTCCCTGTGTTGTAGAACACTTCACGGTAAAACGTTTGGTCTTCAGAACTTCTAATTTCGTATTTGAAAGTGATTACATGTGTGAGTTGTGTGAGATCAAGTAGATAACTCAATTTAATGTTATAATGTTCGAATGCTACACCTATGGATATGAGAAGGACAAAGAGAACATTTTCATACTGTGCTCAAATAGCCACACTGCTATTCACGGTGGGTGCGGGATGGAAGCGACGCACAGTGGTTCGAATCAATAAAAACGTGGACATAAATCAATAGCTGCCAAACCGTTCTTTTAATGCATATAGTTGCTTTGAAGAAATTAATTACAAATATATACCGCGTAATTTGATCATATCATTAATTGTTCATGGCCTACTTTGACAAAAAATGTAACCATAATTTTTTTATCTGAAGAGATAGAATTTTTTTTTCTTCTACAAAGTTTTAGAACTATTAAAAATAATTTACTTTTTCAAATATACCAAAAGTCTAGGTCGCACCGTTTCGGATATACAAAGCGTTTTTATGGCAACCCCCTTAAAATCAGTTTTTTATTCATAAATTGTTTCGAGTTATTTTGTTATGCATACTTTGTTTGGAATAATTGTAGAAATTATAAAATCGCATATTTTTGTTGAAGTTAGTGCACAGGTTTGTTCTTTCCTGGCAAAGTTATGCAACATTTTACCTTTTTTTACCTAGGATAAAACCTTGCACCGAAGCGAAATATGCAACTTTATGCAGCTGATTTTTACAAAATTTGTAGGAAAAGATGTGCCCAATATCATAAAAAAAAATCTAAGTGGAACTCGGTGGAACTTTTTTTTTAGGTCTTTTCAAAGTTAGTTTTAATTACTGAATTATGGCAACCCCCTTAAAACTAGTTTTCTAGTCATAACTTGTTTCGTGTTACTTTTTTATGCATACTTCGTTTGGAATAATTGTAGAAAATATAGAATTTCATAATTTTGTAGAAGCTAATGCATAAGTTTATTCTTTTCTGGAAAATTTATGCATAATTTTACCTTTTTTTACCTAGGAAATCTTATGCCGAAGCGAAATATGCAACTTAATGCAGCAAACTTTAATAATACTTATAGGAGAACATGTACCTTATCCAATGTATTTTCCAATGAGTATATCTTGAGTACTCTTCGTGTGACTCATTTTCACTATGGTCATGCTGAAACCATGAATGATTAAGAAACAGAGGGCGCACAGTGGTCCAAAACTGGAAAAAGACGGTCACAAGTCTGTACAGACTTTCACTGATTTTTAAGAGCTAACGTGTCTTCGAAGAAGTTTTACAAAATTATATAACGCTTCTTTTAAAAGTAGCACCTTAATTTTTGTTAAGGAGGTAGCACCGATTTCGAAAAAAAATAATTTTGTTTTTGACGAAAATTTTTTTTCTATCTCATTTCAAAGAAAAAAACATTTCAAGTATTTTTGCTGAAGATATGAATAATGTAAAAAAAATATTTTTTGAGATATTCGCTTTATTTTAAAAACAGTTTTTTTGGATTTACCTACGTAGAATTTATCTCTATTACCTAAGTATCTACTACAAAGTTAGCATTCAAATGAGTAACTTTTCCCAATACTTTTCACAACCTAATCAATCAACTAGGTAGTTAATGTTACCTAATAAATCATTACAATATGTCACTTAGTCGCATTGCATTCGATCAATCAGTATCAGTCACGCTATACCGAGTTTTCCGTATCGCTAATTTCTTGTTCTGTTGTAAGTTCTAGCATATCAATTGCTTCCAGTGACAATTTCTTTCTAGTTTTGATAGGTTAGTAATAAATATTCGAAATCAGTGGGTCAGACGCTACTAGGAGTCTACAAAAAACATCTGTCATCGTTTTTTCACGGCTGTTTTTCCTCGTGCCCAAGTTTGGATTTTTTATTTGTTTATTAATTTTTATCTTTTTTCATTCAATAAACTATAAAGGTTGTTTTATGGAATCGCTTGTTTGAAACCTAAGAAAAAACCGTACATTCATGCCTTGGACGAATTTTTGTATCTTTGTTATATTTTACAGGCTGTTGAAAAAAGGCTTTGTGTGAAATACCCCATGGATTATTACTATACATGCTATGCACGTATGCAAATATATGAAAGATATTTCTATCCTATTTCCGACTACCAGTCTGGACGCGCGTAAACACGCATAAACAATTCCATGCTTGCACGCGCAACTTAAGCAAATTGTTGCGATTTTTATTTTGTTATTTTTTACAATTGACAATAATGAATAAATCTAAGTGGAACTAGATGCAATTTTAGGCCTTTTCAAATTTAGTTTTAATTATTGAAAATCCGAAAAATTATCAAAACTTGAACACATATTTAAAAAATGGAAAAATGTTTTCTAGACAAAATATGATAATGTATTGTTAAAGTACAAACCTTTACGAAGAGATTTCATGTTTCAACGTGTAAATGAATTGAGTTATCGCGAAGCAACACGATTTTTAAGACGAGATGTTGATCGGGCGACGCTCACTGCAAAAGTGAGTTACAGAAATAGCAGACGCGTAACGCCCTCTGTTTCTTAACCATTCATGGTTTCAGCATGACCAAATGAGTCAAATGAGTCACACGAAGAGTACTCAGGATATACTCATTGGAAAATAAATTGGATAAGGTACATGTTCTCCTATAAGTATTATTAAAGTTTGCTGCATTAAGTTGCATATTTCGCTTCGGCACAAGGTTTCCTAGGTAAAAAAGGTAAAATTATGTATAAATTTTCCAGAAAAGAATAAACTTATGCATTAGCTTCTACAAAATTATGAAATTCTATATTTTCTACAATTATTCCAAACGAAGTATGCATAAAAAAATAACACGAAACAAGTTATGACTAGAAAACTAGTTTTAAGGGGGTTGCCATAATTCAGTAATTAAAACTAACTTTGAAAAGGCCTAAAAAAAAGTTCCACCGAGTTCCACTTAGATTTTTTTTTATGATATTGGGCACATCTTTTCCTACAAATTTTGTAAAAATCAGCTGCATAAAGTTGCATATTTCACTTCGGTGCAAGGTTTTATCCTAGGTAAAAAAAAGGTAAAATGTTGCATAACTTTGCCAGGAAAGAACAAACCTATGCACTATCTTCAACAAAAGTATGCGATTTCATAAATTCTACAATTATTCCAAACAAAGTATGCATAACAAAATAACTCGAAACAATTTATGAATAAAAAACTGATTTTAAGGGGGTTGCCATAAAAACGCTTTGTATATCCGAAACGGTGCGACCTAGACTTTTGGTATATTTGACAAAGTACATTATTTTTAATAGTTCTAAAACTTTGTAGAAGAAAAAAAATTTCTATCTCTTCAGATAAAAAAGTTATGGTTACATTTTTTGTCAAAGTAGGCCATGAACAATTAATGATATGATCAAATTACGCGGTATATATTTGTAAATAATTTCTTCAAAGCAACTATATGCATTAAAAGAACGGTTTGGCAGCTACTGATTTATGTCCACGTTTTTATTGATTCGAACCACTGTGCGACGCAACGAGTGTGCACTAACAGAAACTGCTTGTTATATAACCGAAAATTTTCCGTTTACTTATAGTTAGCACTTACAGTCCATAGCAATCGCCAAAAGTTCGCATTCCAAGTCACCTAAGTTCGAAACCGGATTTCCTCTGTGGTGTGTTTTCAATGTGCTTTCACTGATAGCAAAACTAGTTTTCAGCTTGATGTCACACAGTTCGTTTTTGCGTTCGATTTTGATCTTTTAACCGTTTAAACGACAAAAACGATAGCAAATTAAGTAATCGATATATACGAACAGCAAAACATCAAATTGAGTTTTTTATTTTGATCTCACACTCTACTCGGGATACACTACTCATTACTGATGTGCAGCGATTACGATCTAATATCAATAATCTCGGTGTCATGCTAAAGGTTATAATATTACACGAAAAAATGCATAATTTCATATCAGAATCATATACAGTATACATTAGTTAAGGTGATGTAATGTACTCAATACGTTGTTTCGATGTAATAACGGTGTGATTTATTTGCAATGTTGCTCGAAAACAGAAAATTATTGCATTTTATGTTCAATACGTCTAAATTTTTTTAACATCAATTAATAACCACATCGAGATTGTTACAATTCCTTTTTTGCTGTGTAGTCTAATGCTAGGCTTTTCTTTTCAAAACGAGATTTTCAGAAAAAAAATTAGGTTCCAACTTCTTATTTATGGGGACGGGTATAGCGTGATGGGATAGTCGATGCCTTTCACGCAGCCCGCCTGGGTTCGATTCCCAACCCCGCACATAGGGTCAGAAAGATTTTCTGGTCCGAAGAGGCGAATGACCTAAGATGTTAAAGCCTCTATAATTGAAAACAAAAAAAAATTTCTTATTTCATTGCTAACATACATAGCTGTCCTAATTTTTAAACCCTAAAAATTAAATTGTGATTTTAGATTTTAACTAAACATTAATTGCTGCAACGTTAATTGGTTTTATTGTGTTGCTTACATCCAGTTAAACTTCACCGTAAATCATGGCGAGGTTACTACTGTACCGTTACGCTTCACACAACATCTTATATTCGGGAATTCAGCGGAACCACACAACACGAGAACTGGCTGTATCGCATATTTCGCTCATGTCGAGCTTTTTCCATGCGCGATGTTTGTCGACTTCGCTGTGCTGCGCGGTGTGGTGGATTCATATCATGCTGTTAGTTTGACTCCCTGTGGGGCACACACACACACACGAAACGGCTCCAACGGAGGAGGTTGATCACCTCTTTTGCTATTTTCCTTCACTGCCGCCAGTACTCTGCTGCGTACGCGCCGCACTGTGTTTTTTTTTGCGTAATGACGCACTATCTCTTTAAACTTGCTGAGCTGCCTTTCGCTTTCCCCGCAGCGAATGTGGTCATTTGCGGGTGAAGTTATGCTGGGAAATCATCTACGGGATAGGCAGAGAGAAAAAAAGTACAAACCCTTCAGATTGATGCTCAAAAGTAGGCTTTTCGTGCGTAAGTCCGTTATTAAAAAAAAACGAACGCATTGAAGGAATAATGACATGATATCAATAGTTTAATGAAAGAAAATGAAAGGGTACCCAACAAAAAAGGTCGCTCATGAATTGGGGCAATGTATGGGGTTAAAAAATTGTGATTATTGGTCCTAGAAGTAGGTTCCCATCGTTATTACCCAAAACTAGGTTAAATGGTCACTTAGGTTTTGGTACCTCATGGGTACCGGTTTGTGCTAAAGTGCACATGACTGTTTTTAATTGTTTTTCGTTTCGCCTACGGCTAATCAATGCATTAGCAGATTATGTTGGACTGATAAAGTCACCTTGCGAATCAACATAATCCGCTAAGTGCAATTCCACGCACAAAATTCTGGAACGACCCTCTTGGATATGCATGAGACTTTACATGTGTGTTCTTCATAGCAAATGAAGTATTTTTCACTGGTCTAGAGATTTTTTTCACTCAAGACTAACTTTTGAAAGGGGAGTACGTGTTTTAGCTACATTATTTTCAAACAATAACTAGAAATCTTCCACAAAAAATGTTTAATAAGGAGCTGTAGGTAATCAATTGAACGTTCTAAAAAAAATACACTGAAAAAATTTTTTCCGATTTTTCGTGACATCGACAATAATTTTTTTTTAATTCTTAGTTATTTTACCGTACTATTTCTTTAAATTTTATATCACAAAAAATGTGAAGTTACAAGGAAACTAATAAATGTTTTAGAAAGTTGGAGAGATGATAAATAGGAAAGTTTTCCGAGGAAAAACTTTTTAATAATCTTCGAGAAACGATGTTTCTATAGAAATAAACGTATCTGAGCAATGAAATATTATTCTCCATGGTACGTTCAATGAAAAAGCTTATAGGAAGCTACTTCCTAAATGCAGTTTTTTCGAGATATATGCGGAACTAAATCGAGAAAATTGATATTTCAATACCAAGGCGTACTGTATTCAAGTGGCTAAGTACAATATATTTATATGAAGATATAATTTGCGACAAAAAAATAAGACAATTGTCATTTTGCAATCCAACTTTTTTCCCATCGGCACCAATACTCATTACAGTTTTCATGTTTTAAATATCTTAATAATAATAGACTTTAACTTTAACTAACCATTAAGTTTTTTTTTTGTAGATTTATATATAATATATTAGTTCATTTCTCTGTCTGTTGAAAATAATCAATCTTATTTTCTGTTACTGGAATGAAGCAATGATATTTTTGTTAGTATTTATCTTTCCATTCTACAACACCATCGCCATATTCCTCTTGTGACATATAACAAAACGAAATTACTGTGAAATTTTCTTGATTCCTTTGAGAGGCCCAATAGTATAAAGCTTTCGCGTTTGTAATTGAAAGCTCATGTTCTCTTCACAATTGTTTCAATTTTCTACCGATTGCATCACATGGTCCCTTAACGTGCGAGGTTGCGAAGAAATGCCACTCCGAATCAAATTTAATTTTACAGAGGCTCGCGATTTTTTTTTCTATTTTTATATTGAGAAGCTGTGGATGGTCGAATAGTTGTTTCCTGATGCCTTCAACGATTTTGGAATAGTTTTCTTGACGATAGTTGTCAGATCTGAGGTTTTTAACTGCTATACGAGATACTTTAATTCCCTCAAATACCTCAACATTTTGATTCCTCCAATCTTCCGCTATTCCAGTGTTGGGAGGATACTGAGACGAGTGAAGCTGCTGATGGTATTTCTTCTAAATCATATCTACGTGTAGCTAGTGGTATTTCTTCTAAATTATTTCCCGATGTTGCTGGCGAAGTTGTCGTATAATCTGGCATCATACTATCTGTTACTTTACGACGCTTTGCCGTTATCACGAAAAAGTCTACAACAATTATATTTTCCCATCGTTGAATCACACTCACTGAATGCTATAGTTTGTTGATGCTAGTTTTCACAGTTACGCTTTGTATTTCAAAAATGTGCTTTCATACTTGGGTGTAGGTAATCGTTTATATCATAGGTAAATTTTTATGCCTAAAAGTAGGTATTTTTTCCAATATGGCGGTTACTCCCTTGTTTTTCCTCGGGAAACATTTTTATTTATCATTTCTCCAACTTTCTAAAACATACATTATTTTCCTTGTAACTTAACGTTCTTTGTGATATAAAATTTGAAAAAAATCATGCGGTAAAATAATAGAATTTTTAAAAATAAATTTGGTTTTCGAAATTTTACGCACCAAGTTTGCACAAAACTGCAATGTCTACCCTGACATATTAAATGTGTTTGACGTAGGACTGCGCCTTTGTTTGCTATATAGCGGTGAGGAGTCAAAGTACGAAAAATGAAACCGCACAGTGGTGAGATTCAGACGATTTACAAGCTAAACCAATCAACAGAATTTCGTTATCATTACACCTTATCATTTTCGATATCATTACATCTACTGCTTGAAAATATGTCTACGCATCGCTTCGAGTAGACAAGGGAAGGGAGGGCAAAGCGGGACAATTTTTTTTGTTCCCGGTGAACGACCAAAATGGTTAAAGCCGGGGTAAAATAAATTTTTTTTCACTATTTAAATGATATATTAATAAAAAATTAAACTTTCTTTAGTGATTAATAACCCAACTAAACTAAAGCAAACCCTACTTTGAAATTGCGAAAAGGACATCTTCAACCAAAGAGCAATGGTGACTAGTGAACCCAGTACTCTTGTTCCAAAAATGATTTCACCTTTGAACCAACTAGCGATTACAATCAATGTATGTACACCAAGGCGCATCTAAGCGCAAATTAACAACGACCTCAAGATTGCGAACAATGAGGAAAGCGAGAATCAAACGGAAACCACCCACAACAATACTTTTCACAACAACAACACCAACGATGAGGCAATGGATGATACAACGAACCACGAACAAAGTGCCCCTAAATAACTCGTTAGATGGAAATGAATGTTCTTCTCCCCCAAAAAAAATGGTTACAACGAAATCGAATAAAAAATAAATTATTCTGGGAAACAAAAACACGGCCCAATTGGTTACGTAAAGCTTGTATGCGAATAAGCCTAAATAATTTTTTTATCTTAATTATTCGTTACGTTTAGTAATTGTTCAGAATGATTTGAAAAAAAATTGTTTGTCTCGCTTTGCCCCATGTTGGGAACAAAGTGGAGAACTTTATAAATTTTCGTGAATGTTGAATTTTGTTCAAGTATACACTGACATAACCTTTTCAATTTATAGAATATTTTGAGCCAAGTTTGAAGAGATTCTTCGTTTTCCTTTACATTTTCGCTCTACATGACGGTGTAAATTTTAAACACTTTTCACCCTGTTTTTTTTTTTTCAAACAACAGTCAATAGCAGTCTATGAGACCATAAAACCTTTCATTTGAGTCAAAATTTTTGCAAATCTACTCAGCCGTCTCTGAGAAAATTTGGAGAATTCCGTTTTTGACCACTATTTTCGGGACTTCCGGAATTGGCTTAGCTGAAATCGGTTCGTTTTACCAGTAACTAACACTTATTTTTCCTATTTTCTGCATCATCGCTCTAAATGACGGGTTGCTATTTCATACATACTCAACCCTGTATTTCCGGAACCGGACGTCGTATTCGGACAAAATTCTACGCTTATTTATGGGTGCATAATACCATTTTATTACAATTAAGTTTGTGAAAATCGAATCAGTCGTTTCTGAGAAATTGAAGTGATTTCCGGTTTGAAGTATACGACCCCTTTTTTTCGGAGCCGGAACTGAAGATCCGGTATACCCGAAATCAATGTATTGAGTCATCAATTATCCAAACCTGTTCAACTGAAAAATTAAACGGTTAGTTGAAAGTGTTTTGCTCGATTTTCCAGTGTCATGTATAAAAACACGTTTTTGAAAATGATATTTTTTACTTAGTCAAGCTGTAATTTCAAAACCGAAGGTCGCATGTGGATTTAAAGACCTTTCATTTGAACCTAAGCTTGTGAAAGTTGCATGACTGAGATCATTGAAAAAATCGAGTGCACTCTTTTTCGCACATTTTACCCCGTTACTCTCGAATCGGAAGTTCGATCAGGGTAAAAATTAATAGCAGGCTTTATGACCTAGAATTTTTTTTGTGTTGCCTTGCACGAAACATTTTCGAGCAACGCCGGGTAATTCAGCTAGTACAATATAAAAAAGTATAAATTGTCGAATGTCGAATGGGCTGTATTTTATAAGTCATTTCGCACCCTCTCCTTCTGGTACTAACGCATAAAGCAATATAGTAACCAGTCGCCGCCGTTCTATTGACCAAATTTACGAAGGAAGAAATTGCGATGGCTACAATATTTTCGAAGACGAAAATTCTCAATCTGCCTTCAGTAAAAAGTTGATTTTTCTATTTGTCTTTACACACGTGCTAGAACATGGTTGTTCATTTTCATAAGAACGCGTCAATAACCCCTACAACTTTGCAGAAGACACCAACTAGGAAAAGTTTTTGATAAACCGCCAAATTTTACCGTAATAGTTATTATGGAAAGGACGAACGTAAGAGCTGAGATAAATGTGGGTATGGTTCTTTGCGGTAAAAGTTTAAACGGACATAATCATTGAGTGGAACATTGAATTTATTTTAATGATTAATTTTTCTGTTCATTTGTTCTAAAGAAATTATTTTTTCAGTAAATGCTAAACTCATTAGAGTTGATAATTGCAAACAATGTAAGTCTTAGCTACATGTAGTTTTATTAAAAATTGGTTCGCCATTTGAATTTTCTATCGTAAACAGCAATTTGCACTCCAGATGAATTTCAACACTCTCGAAACAACATAATAAGGGTTTTAAATTCATTCAAACAAGGGGAGAAAATCTTTGTCTCTGTTTCTGCCATGAGAAAAAATTACGTTCAAGTAAGCAGAAATTATTGAAATCGTGAGAATTGTAGAATAAACATGAGAAATTAAACTGAACCAGTAACCAGTGTTTGTGGTAAACAACCATAGAGAATCTTTTGGTAAATCTATCAGTTCTTGTTTCCACAAACCAGGTAATGACAATTATATACATTGGTCAAGTCGTTAAATGCAATGAATCAATGAGAACGAATGACATATGGAGAAATAACCCCATTCGCGAGCGGAAGTTCGAGTGCTCTCAGCCGGTTTATCGCCGGTGTCACGGTATGAGTGTTTTCTACTCCCTGATCGCTCAACGATGAACGGCGTTTCTCAATGAACCGTAGTCGTACCGTCTGAAGAGCCCGGTATCGCGATCACAGTCAGAGAATGAACGAAACTATTCCGGATGCCAACTCCTTCGCTCTTCTCTCTCTCTCTCTCGCTCCTGACAGATGGACACACACCACGCTATGTGTCAGAGCCGTTTCGGTGTCGGCTTTTGTAGTATTTTATATAGCAAATAAAATCTACTCCGATGGTCACGACGAAGCAGCACCAGCACACATCATCAATGCCGTGTTCGATCTCGCCGTGGTCACAACACACAGCGAAAGCCGATCGTCGTGTCGTCGTCGTCGTCTACGTACTTTGTTCTAAATTCTGATATATCGGCGCAGTTCTGCTTTAAAGGTTCAATAACAGCTTAATCAAATCTTTAAATGTTTTTTTTCTGCGATCCATTTTCCAACTACTGTTTGTGGTGTTCTTAGTTCCAGGCTTGAGTTTCGATGGTTTTCGGTGACACACTAAATATTCATTCGTACTGTTGATGCTAGTCAACATTTTAATTATTTATCTTTAATGTTCAATAAATTTTATGTGAACAAGGGAAAGAAAAAGTGGAAGTGTGAGACAACAGAGAAATTCTGAGAGTGTCAGACCGACCGACCGACCGGTGTTGATGTGTGCTGACGTGCTGAGTGAGAGAAATCAAGTGAGGACAAGAGCACGAGAGGAAATTTATTGAGGACTTTTGGCATGTTCTCTGTGTGCGCAAAGAAGATGTTACCGTTGTGTATCAATAACATTGATATGAATCTCTATTCTTATGATTTGATGGAGCAAAACTAAATTAAAATTGGTTTATTTGTTAAGGGAGTAGTGGAGCGGAGCGCACGAGAGCAAAGAGCGTAGCGAGAGCAGAAGGAAGGCATACAAACGTCGAATGAGTGGGACAAGAAACCTGAAATGGGAATGGGAATGGGAATCGCCATCAATCCAATCCGCACCACAACTGGCTGGTTTCTCCGGCGTATGGCCTTCGTGAGTAAATGGTGTCAGTTGATCCGCAAGTGAACGAGTATAGAGTGAGTTGTACGATGTTTGTGAACGATATTGTGGAGCAAACGGAAAAGATCACAGAGGAAACTAATCGAAGTGTGTGGCATAGTGCAAAGAGGAAAAGCAATGCTTTTTCTATTGATTGGGTTTTGTGAAGATATCACAAAGCAAAGATCCTTTACAGTGGAGTGTTGTTCTATTCCTGAGATAATATATCATCGAGTTTCGTAGAATCGTACGCGTTTGAGTGGTAGCTTCACAGTGATTTTCTGACGACTGTGAAGTCAAAATTTAATCAGTTGCCAAACGATCTAATAAAATCAATTTTCAAACAAATCGGCTTCAAATGTATGGATCATTAATCAAGCAAACGCGATGGCGAAAATATGCACAATAAAGTGGAGACCATGGAAAAAGTTGATGCGTTTAATCCATGAACTTGTATGGACGGATTTATCGCAGTATGAATCACTCGAGTTTGAAACAGAATGCTATTTAAAACTCCCCTTCAATTGTGCAGTTTTAGGAGCTGTCAAAAATATTTTTATTTATTTAATGGACGATTTCTCAATAAATTTTCTACCAATACAGTCGTTATTACCATGTGTGAACCATTCATTTACTCCCAATGTAGAAAGCTAAGCTTAGTCGCTCTCGTGTCTATTAGATATACCTACAATTGCGAAAGTTCATTCACCCACACAAAATTGAAGAGAGTGTACGACGGGGGTTTCCGCTCCTTTCGTCATTTGTGACGTTCTAGTACGCTGCACATCCGATTGGGGATGTACTGGAATCCCGAACGTAATTTCATGTCTCTTGCCTACACATAGCCTGTCCCGGTGAGTGTGTGTTAGAGAAGTGCAAACTTGTTGTATTGACATTCTTTTGCAATCTCCTTTTCTTTCTTTGTCGTGTTTTTTTTCTCGCGCTTCGCTTTGCAACCTTGCTCAACCGGGGAAGAGCGTTGTAAACTGCTTTACAGAGCGGCAGTCCGCAAGTAAATGGTCATGGTCAGGCATTTTTGGGGTTAGACACGGGAGTGCGAAGCTGCGAAGATGGTACTGCGAACCGCTTTAGTAACTTACAATGAGTCTACCGTCTGTGTGTGGGGAGATGAGTGCAATGTATTCATTGCCAAGTGGGCGGTGGAAAGTAAGCAAATTGAGTGCTACTACGTACCACTTCGCCGCCTACTAAATGCATCTATGATGCTCGGCTCGGAAACTTTGTACTGCTACACTACTGCTGAACAACCGTGTCGTATCGTTATCAAACCCGAAGCGGTCTCGTGCGCGTGTGGCGGCAGTTGAAGTGTACGTACTTATTATTGCATGCATTCATCGGGAAATGTGGCCGACTCGCGTTAAGTAGTGACAGCCTGTTGCCTCATTCGTTGTTGAGACGGTGGTAGCAGGCGACTTGTCGTACATTGCTATTATCACACTCTTCCAACATGGCCGTTCGAATCGTGTTTGGACTCCAGTATCGAGAGAAAAAGTGATATTTTTCAAGTGGTTTGACTAGAAGTTACTACTCCTCAATCTGATGTCAATCAGTCATATGCATATGTGTGTGTATGAGAGCGACAAAAAATGTGACTCATTGGCGGGTTTCGTGGTCGATTTATGCGATCGCACTCGAAGTAAATCGGATCACCATAAGCGCTTGAAGCTCATTTTCAATTGTATTCAAATTTCTCGAAAATCATTATCGTTTTATTTGTTTTGATAAAAATTCTTTAGAACTTCTCCAATTTTATTGCTCTTGCTAAATTTTGTGCAAAATTTAATCAGACATTTTTATTCAACAATTCTATGACAAAATTATATTCGATCTCTCAGAATTTCGTAATATTTGAAAGAATCGTTTTTATTTTGTCATTAAAGTGACCATTTCTTTGTTGAGGTAGATCAGAAAACGTTTTTATTTTTCGCTTCTTTGTGAAGGGCTTTTTTAATTTCTCACTTTTGAACCACGCCTATTTTTAAATATGTTATTAATAAATGTTTATAGTTTGTAGGAAAAATATTCGAATATGATGTAGTTGAAATTTTGTTTTTGAAAACTTCTATCGAATATCTTTTTAACGGATTCCATGATTAGAGGACAAAGAGCGCTTTGTGATTTTATATTGTATTTTTTCTAAAACCAAACATTTTTAAACAACATCAAAAAGGAGGGCCGAGTGTCAAATACCATTAGACTCAGTTCGTCGAGATCACAAAATGTCTGTCTGTGTGTACGTGTGTATGTAATGATGGTGATAAATAAATAGAAACAAATGTTCTGATTTTAATAACAAAATTTGTTGTCAATGAGAATTTCGTACTGGATTGAAATATTGCTGGTTTGTGTCCAGAATATTCGCCAACTAAAAACATTCTCTAAAAATAAAAGTTTTTTTCAGCAAAGTAAATTCTCAATTTTAACTAATTTTATAGTTATTTTGAAAATTTTGTTGTTAAAATCAACTAATTCAAAAACAGTAATACGAATTAGGCGCAGAGCTAATTTCTTTCGTTCCGTGTAGATTCAAATGAAAGGTCTAATGGCCTCATACAATTTTCTTGAAATTCATTTGGATCCGACTTTCGATCCCGGAATTACAAAGAAATATGTGCAAATTTATTGAATAATGCGCACTCAATTTCCTCTAAAGTTTTTAAACCGATTTTCACAAACTAAGAAGCAAATAAAAGGTCTTAAAATTCTTTAAAAAGTCTCCGAAAAGTTGATCCAGATCCGATTTCCGGTATTATACCCAAGTAACAATTTTTGTTTCGCTAGCTTGTTTGTGACTAGTTTGCAACCAGATATTTGAGTGATTGTTACTAACATCTAACCACTTGCATGACTCTAAAAGCGCAGTTTCTACTAGTTGTTAAGTCGGCTAAAAATAAGTTGTCGTTACGTTGTAATGCCATACTGGAATAACTTATCTTTTCATAACTTGAAAATAACTTGTTTTCAAGTAAACTAGTTGAAACTTAGTCACCATCGACATTATAAACATTGAATGAATCCAGAATACCTTTCTATCATCAATAAAAAAAAGCAGAAGAGTACTTTAAATCACAAACTTGATACAAGGTACAAATTTCACAACGATCCAAAAAATGCCGAGCGGAATTCAATTTTACTCAACTGTTTTTTATGCGCCTTCAATCAAAATCTGTTTATAAAGATATAAAAAATAAACAACAAAATAACCCTATGGTCAGAATGCTCAAAATTATTCCAAGTAGAGTGATTTCTCATCATTTTAAATTCATATATCATGAGAATTATAATATTATCACAATCGATGTTTAATCCCTATATTATTTTCTTCGTGTTTATGACAGTGCATAGAACAAAAATGACGTTTCACTATTCATATTCACTACTACGTATACTACGTATTCACTATTTTCGGCAAAAAGTAGTTTTGAAAAAAGTAATATCCTGGTTTTATTTACGTTTCATACACTTCTTGAGACTCCATATTGTGTTCGCAATATTCAGGCCAAAAAAGGTTATTTTGTTTGCATTTTCGTTATCATAACGTTGGGAAAACCTACCGATAACTATCTGATTCAATGAAGAAACAAACTAACAAACTTATTTTCAACTAGTAGCTAGAAGCATAGTTGTGATTAAAGATATGTTTGGATTAAGTAACGATAGCTTATAAATTATATTTAATTCAATATGACACAAAGATGTTATGATTGAAAACCTAAATAACTATTTCGTAACTAGTTATGTTATGATGAAACATTGCTGTCACCATGTTTTAACCAGTATAACATAAAAACATATTCGTGCTCTTGTTTCAACATAGTTTGGACTTTGTCGTATCAGAACTAGTTGCGAATTGCTACTTGGGTAACGCGATAAGCGAATTTTCAATTTCATGAATATTTTTCAGAAGCGATGGCAAAACGAGGTGTAAATTTTCATAAATCTTACTGCTAAATTCATCTAGTTTGCAGATCTTATTAGCTAGTGAATATATAAAACTACTTTGGGACTACTAGTGAAAAAAATCTCTAAAATGGGAACTCACTTTGAATTCTCAGCAACGGTTAAACCGATTTTCACGAATCATGATTCAAATTAAAGCTTTAAGTCTTTAAATATACTGTGCAATTTCCTCCAGATCCGACTTCCGGTTCCGAAATTATAGGGCGATGAGTGTCAAAACATTTAAATCGTCATTCAAAATGACGATGCAAAACTGGTACGTGCGGTTTTGCTCCGTTCGCAGCGTGCTTTGTTCAATTTCGTATAGCGTGCAGGGTTGCCACATTTAAGCCTTTATTTTTCAGGTGAAAAAATTAAATATTTGTGTAAATTTGTGAATCTTTTATTCAATTTGTACCTACTTGTTAGGGTATTAAAAATCATGTAAACGATGCTTTTCTATAAAAGTACACTTATTTTCACATATAGAAAATTTTATGCTATCACTTGAAACATTGACTAGTGAAAATTAGCCCAGAGAGCTAATTCTGTGAAAATTAGCCCAGAGAGCTGTATTCTATATCGTTCGACACAGTTCATCGAGCTTAGCAATGTATGGGTATGTGGTGCGTGTATGTGTGTGAGTATGTGTCAAATAATGTCACTCATGAAATAAGAAATCTCATAGTCCCATATTAGTGAATTTCATCATGCTTTCATAGGGTAAAGTATGTTTAAAATCTTTCAGTGATTTTTTTTGAAAACATAAGTAATATGAGAAAGGCATAATTACGCCACTAGGTGGATCCAAAGAAAGGTTTTTATATTTTTCTTAAACATTTGGACCTTTCTTCATAATATATCGAAAAACTAGCGGAGAGAAGTTTTTCGTTTTTAAGTTATAGTTTTTCGAAATGCTATCTTTTTCATATGTCATGAAAAAAGGTCCAAATTTTAAAAATAATAAAAACATGTTGCGTCAGTTATCTACAAACCATGGAAACCGTTAAAAGGTGAAACAATCAAACAAACACAAGATTCCATTAATTATATATTCGTATTTTTCTAAGGAATTGAAAATAAAAATTGAAGAAATCGGTTCAGTAGCTTAAAAGTTATGATTGGAATGAATTGATATGGTCAATAAATGTATAACTTGAAATTTTCTAAAAATTGTAACTCATAAACAAAAAATTACGCATTATTTTTCGATATGTTACAAACCATGTAAACCGTTGAAAAAAATATTCAATTGACGTTTTCTAACACAAAACTTCAACTTTATCATATTCACATATTTTTCCTGAAAACTATAGACATATCAGAAAATTAGCGAAATTGGCCAAGTACACAGTAATTCAAAACTCAAAGTTTCTAGAGAACTTCAAAGCTCTATGACAATTTTTGAAATAGTTATGGATAGTTTAATATAAAAAATATTCATATTCCGTACCTCATTATTGCAGAAAATTGCAAAAAGTTGCAGATCAAACTTTATTATACAAATCATACAAGAAATAATGGAAAAGGTCACTTAACATAGATGCATTCATGCCACTTCTTTTGTCTTCTAATTCCATAGTAACTAACTGAAGGATCGAAAACACCATAAAGTTGAAGCTCCTTTTTTACCGAATGCGAGAAGGTTTTTGAGTTACAATGAGCAGTAAGCATTCATAAGAGTAGTGAAGTGAAATAGAATTTGTTAAACATGTGTATCGTATATTATGTTCATTCAATTTATGTTTAAGAAAATATTTAAATACGTAAAGTCCATAAATTTCATATACATCAGATATACATTCGCTCGTAGAATCCTAGGATACTATCGGATACAAACCATTTCTTCAAGGTCTTAATGTAAATTAAAAGTACTTAAAACTAGAGTGGTTTGGTTTGTAACATTAGTTGCAAACTTCTGAAATAATTAAGTATGCAATATGACCATTTTTTATATTAAGCTACCCATAAATATTTCAAAAATTGTCATAGAGCTTTGAAGTTCTCTAGAATTTAACGTATTTTTACAAAATCTAACTTTTTTTTTTTTTTTCATAAATACGTTTATTTCATAGGCAATATACATAAGTTTTTCTTCGCCGTGGCATCTACAATACATAGTACTTTAAACCTAATACATTTCGAATATCCTATTAGTATGTTGGTATTCATTAGTTAATCTAAACACTGTTTTTATTAAGCGAGTTGCTATTATAAATTACATTAAATGAAATACATTTATTTTGTACATGATCTTATAACTATTTCAGGTTTGTTTGTATCAGTTCATCACTTTTATTTAATATAAGATAGCTGGCTATTGGTTGAGCTCATGGAAGAGAAAACAATCTAACATAAAATAAAATTTAAATTGGAACTCCAATGGACTTAATGAAATAATAAAGAAGTTTCATGTAAGGAACGTCACGACAAGCAAGAATGTCGCGAACTGGGACATTGGATAGTCTACCTTGGGTACGCAAGGAATTTATTAGTTGAGATCTGACATCACGATACTCCACGCATGTCCAAACAACATGGTCAATATCGCGGTAACCTTCGCCACAAGCACAATGATTAGTCTCGGAAAGTCCAATTCGAAGGAGATGTGCATCTAACGTGTAGTGATTGGACATGAGTCTGGACATCACACGAATGAAATCTCTACTCACATCCAGTCCCCTGAACCATGCCTTTGTCGATATTTTAGGAATAATTGAGTGCATCCACCGACCCAGATCATCTTTATCCCAAGAAGCTTGCCAGCTGGCAAGTGTTCTTTGGCGAGACGCGCTATAGAATTCATTGAAAGCAATTGGTCTCTCATAAATTTCACCCTCAATAGCACCACGTTTGGCTAAAATATCGGCTCTTTCATTGCCTGGAATGGAGCAATGAGCCGGAACCCAAACTATTGTGATTTGATAATTATTATTCAATATGACGTTCAGGCACTGTTTTATTTTGCCCAAGAAAAAAGGTTCATTTTTGCCAGCAGCCTTTGAGCGAATGGCTTCAATTGCACTCAGACTATCTGTGAAAAGAAAATAATGGTTTGGAGATAATGTGACGATTATACTCAAACTATAATGAACTGCTGCTAACTCTGCTATATAAACAGATGCAGGTTCTTGAAGCCTAAAGGAGACCGAAACATTATTGTTGAACATACCAAACCCTGTCGCTTCTTCAATTCGCGATCCGTCCGTGTAAAACATTTTCTCAGAGTCGATATGCCTGAACTTACTTGTAAATATTTTTGGGATTTCCAACGAGCGTAGGTGTTCCGGAATTCCACGCACTTCGCGCTGCATGGATGTGTCGAAAAATAAAGTTGAGTCAGGGACATTTAGGAGGCTGACACGGATAGGAATATATCTTGAAGGGTTGATTTCCTGTGACATATGGTTAAAATATACAGTCATGAATCTTGTTTGAGATTGAAGCTCAACTAGCCTTTCGAAGTTATTAATAACTAGGGGATTCAGTACCTCGCATCTTATTAGCAGTCGCGACGAAAGCTCCCAAAAACGATCCTTCAATGGAAGAACTCCCGCCAGAACTTCAAGACTCATTGTATGTGTCGAATGCATGCAGCCTAAAGCAATTCGCAAACAACGATATTGAATTCGCTCTAATTTGATAATATGAGAGTTTGCAGCGGAACGAAAGCAAACGCATCCATATTCCATCACTGAAAGTATCGTTGTCTGATACAATTTTATTAGATCTTCCGGATGAGCACCCCACCAAGATCCGGTTATTGTTCGAAGAAAATTTACTCTTTGTTGGCATTTTGTTATCAGAAACCTAATGTG
The DNA here is from genome assembly GCF_030247185.1 of Malaya genurostris. Lineage (NCBI taxonomy): Eukaryota > Metazoa > Arthropoda > Insecta > Diptera > Culicidae > Malaya > Malaya genurostris. Next base: position 187,002,564 of record NC_080572.1, read on the forward strand.
TCCTCCCCACGTGCATTTGGAATCAAACCACACCCCGAGGTATTTGAAAGTCAAAACCTGTTGGATCATTCTTCCCATCATATGGAGCTGAAGCTGCGCGGGATCATGCTTTCTTGAAAAGACGACTAACTCTGTTTTCTCCGCAGAGAATTCGATACCAAGATGAACAGCCCAATCGGACAAGTTATCTAAGGTATCTTGCAATGGTTTATGCAGATCAATAGCTTTGGGTCCAGTAACTGAAACTACGCCATCATCTGCCAATTGTCTTAGTGTACATGGGGATACTAGACAGCTGTCAATGTCATTCACGTAAAAATTATAGAGGAGCGGACTGAGGCAAGAGCCTTGCGGTAGACCCATGTAGCTAATTCTGAATGTTACCAAATCGCCATGTGAAAAATGCATGCGTTTCTCTGACAAAAGGTTGTGCAAATAATTATTTATAACCGCTGGGAGTCCATGTTGGTGAAGCTTGTCTGAAAGAACATCAATGGAAACTGAATCAAATGCTCCTTTAATGTCTAAAAATACAGATGCCATTTGTTGCTTTTGAGCGAAGGCAATTTGGATGTCAGACGAAAGTAATGCAAGGCAATCATTCGTCCCTTTATTTCTACGGAAGCCAAACTGAGTATCTGACAACAAACCGTTCGTCTCGACCCAAGTGTCGAGACGTCGTAGAATAATTTTTTCGAACAATTTTCTGATGCAGGACAACATCGCGATGGGTCTATATGAGTTGTGATTGGAAGCTGGTTTCCCCGGCTTTTGAATGGCGATAACTTTCACTTGCCTCCAGTCAGGTGGAACAATATTTTGCTCAAGAAGCTTGTTGAACAATTCCAACAAACGTCTTTTTGCGAGGTCGGGCAGATTCTTCACCAAGTTGAATTTAATTCTGTCCAACCCAGGAGCGTTATTGTTACAAGACATGAGTGCTATGGAAAATTCCATCATAGAAAAGGGGCTATCAATGGAACCATTATTTGAAAAAGGTTCCCTAATAATGCTATGCGTAGGAACAGAATCTGGACAAACTTTCCTCGCAAAATCAAATATCCATCGGTTCGAGTATTCCTCACTCTCATTTCCTACGTTACGATTCCTCATTCGTCTGGCCGTATTCCAAAGAGTGCTCATTGAGGTTTCTCTTGACAAACCTTCGACAAAATGTCTCCAATAGCTACATTTCTTGGCCCGAAGTATGCTCTTGTACTTGGTTTCTAAAGTCAAGAATTTTTCAAAATTCTGAGGAGTTCCTCCTCCTCGTTTTAAAAACGTCTTGAAGGCATTTTGTTTCGCGTGCTTAGCATCTGAGCACTCTTTGTCCCACCAAGGGTTTGGAGGCCTTCTGTTAGACGATGGACCAAGAAATCGTTTGGTTTGGGCTTGTTCTGCGGCCTCCAGAATCGAACAAACGAGGAAGTCATATTCTTCAAGTGGGGGGAGCTCTTCCATTGAAGTTAAGGCACTTGAAATATTACTTTGGTATTTAATCCAGTCAATATTTTTTGTCAAATCATATGGAATATTAACTGAATTAGCAATGCCTTTGTTACTGCTAATTGAGATGATGATTGGTAAATGATCGCTACCGTGTAAATCAGGAAATACTTTCCAGGTGCAATCTAGTCGAATTGAAGTCGAGCAAAGAGATAAATCTAATGCACTTGGACGTGCAGGAGGTCTTGGGATCCGTGTCATGCTACCCATATTTAGTACCGTCATGCTAAAATTGTCGCAAATATTATATATTAAGGATGATCTGCTATCATTGTAAACGGAACCCCACATCATTCCGTGCGAATTGAAATCTCCTAAAATCAAACGTGGAGCAGGAAGGGCTTCGACAATTTCATTAAGCTGTCGTTGTCCAACTTGAGCTCTTGGAGGAATATATACTGAAGCAATGCAAATGTCCTTTCCTTTAATGTTTATTTGACAAGCAACAACTTCTATACTAGAAGTCGAAGGAATATTTAATCTATAAAAGGAATAACATTTCTTAATTCCTAAAAGCACTCCACCATACGGAGAGTCTCTATCGAGACGTATAATGTTAAAGTCATTAAAACTTAAGGCTATGTTTGATGTAAGCCATGTTTCGCACAAAGTAAATACATCACATTTTTGACTATGCAACAAAACTTTAAATGAATCAAGTTTTGGCATGATGCTTCGACAATTCCACTGCAGGACAGTGATTGAATCATTTGCGGCGGATGATAAATTATCCATCAAATGATACAAAACCTGAAAGAACTGGCCATTGAGCTGATAACTGTTTCAAAAAAGTTCTAGCTATTGGAAGGAATGCCGTTATGATAGTCTTTAGAGGTTCAGAAATATTGAATGCTGCGAAAATCCATTCTACAATTTCCGAAAACTTAAGTAATCCTGTTGGTGAATGTGAAACGGAGCCCACTGGATTATTGTCTTTCCTTGAGCTAGTTTCTGGATTGGTTTGTGAATTTGACAAACCAGGAGGCACAGTTTTTGGTTTTAAATTTGGCTTTTTAGCTTTAACACGGGGATCTTTTTTTGAAGATGTAATTTTAGGTGTCTTTTTAGGTATTTTGTGGTTTGTTAATCTCCTCTTAACAGACCCTTGAGGAGTGACAAACGAGGTATCTTCACTATTTCCGTCGGAGTCAGATTCCTCTGGCTCCATAAGATTTGAAAAACCGTTTTCGGTTTCCAAGGGGGAGACATGTATGACCGTTTTAAGCATTTCTGCATATGTGCGCTTAGACCGTGCTTTTAAAGAAAGCTTCATTTTGTCTTTACGCAACTTAAATGCAGCGCATACTGAAAGATCATCATGAGGTCTCTCCCCACAATAAACACATTTTTCAACATTTTTATCGCAAAGATTATCCTTATGAGGCCCTTGACATTTGATACATTTGGACTTATTACTACAGTAAGTAGCTGTATGCCCGAATTTTTTACAGTTCGTGCAATTCATAACATGCGGTACGAAAAGCCGAACAGGAAGACGAATTTTATCGATATAGACATGGCTAGGCAACGCAGATCCGGCAAATGTTACACGAAACGAATCTGAGGGACGATACGACTTTTTTCCATCGACAATAGATGCTGAGTACAATTGCTTGCACTCGAGTATCTTAACTCCCTCAAGCATGGAGTTTTTAAAACGACCAACTCCATTTTTAAGTAAATCATCGGCCGTCAGACTTGCTTCAGTCACAACACCGTCAATTTCCACCTCCTTCGATGGAATGTAAACTCGATATTCAACAGAAAATAATTTACAGGTTACAATTTCGTTCGCCTGTTTCAAGTCATTGACAACAACTCGAATTTTATCTCTATTAACTTTACATATTTCTTTAACTTCAGAGAAATGTGATGTCAAATCCTTGGTAATTTGCATCAAATTTAAAATCTTTTCTTTTTTTCGAAGATAGACTATCCATGGCCCAGTGGTACCCTGTGGATAATGTTTAGCCCTCGGAGTATTTAAACTCTTACTAGTATCCGGAATCGGATTCGGATGATCTTCCATAAGATCATCCATTACATTAAATTTTTTTGTAAATTAATAATACCAAAATAAAAACTTATGTTTAGTAAAATTTCAGATATAAGAAATAAAAAATAAATTAAATTAAATCTACCTTGTAGCTGATGTCTCTGTTCCTTTATCGTGAAGAACGACGTGAAGCTCTTCCAACGATTTCCAATTGGCAGTCTTCTGCTGTTTCCAATTGGCAGTCTTCTGTCGTTTACTGCTATCTCAGTTGCTCTGCCGTCGTTGTGAACACCAGTGCACTTGCTGTGCTGCCTGTACCTGACCCCAGGTACAGTGCTTTTGCTCTTGGTGGCGATCAAATGCGATGCTTGCAGTGTAGCACCTCGCGATATATGCCGTCTCTTTTGATCCTACGCAGCGTACAAATTCTGGTACCTGGTAGATCAGCACTGGGTTGCTTTAGCACCTTTGTGCCTTTGCACCCCTTCGTCTTCGCACCTTTATGCGATGGCACCTCTGTGACTCGTCACTTCTATGCTCTCGCACCTCTGTGTTTCTACACCTCTGTGCGTATGAACGGGATGGCCTTCGTTGCTAGCTTTCCAGTCGGGAAACGCCCCGAATATTACGTTTGCTATGGGCAGTTTAACTACCTGAAGCTTAGAATTGTCTCGGTATCAGCCGTTAACTCACGAGCCAGTACAATCGAAACACAACCTCTTCGCTTGAATGGTTTTTACTGAATGAAAATCTAACTTTGTTGAACATACAAATTCTCTAGAATTAATGTGAAACAAATGAAGTTAAAATGAAAAATTCGTTCATTTCCAAAAGACACTGTCAATAATCCCTACAACTTTGCAGACGACACCAACAAGGAAAAGCTCAATCTTTTATAAAGAAAATCGGAGAAAACGATTTTTTGATCCACCTTAACATGGAAACGGTCACCCTAATGGCCGAATAAAAAATAAGAGTATACAAAAGTTCAATGGAGAACGTTTCTGCCAAATATAACATGATTCTGAGAGATCGTATGGCGTTTTCTCGGATTCAATTTTGCACAAAATTCAGTAAATGCGTTGAAATTGTTGAAGAATTTTCGTTAATGAATCACTATCGAATTGAAAAAATGGTGAGTTCAGAATCTTCGATTTCGTCAATCTGAAACTCACCACTTTCCTTTTTTTACACAAAACAGTTTCCTACTGAATCCTGGTAAGTTTCGTCTGAGACATCACCAAAAAAAACATTGCTCTACGGTGTAATTGTTAATTGTGGTAGTTTCATGCCTACTCAAGCTGTCGTTCAGTTTACACTGCTCTTTTGCTGAAAGATCAAAGGAGAATCTCAAAAAAGATATTCATATTTGAAGCGATTGTTGAAATTGTGCTGTGATACTTAAAAAGCGTAAAATTTTAGCCAATATAGAGAGGCTAAAATAACTAATTTATCTCGGAAGTCTTAATGTAAAAAAACTCAGGATAAAGGTCATTTATTACGTTTTGAAGGATACTAATTTCAACTTGGTTTTGATTTAATCTTGAACTGTTTTTCGGATACTACTCGTCATTTTATGAACAGTCTGTTAGCTAACCTGTTCAACCATCACTTCAGGTCTGTAGAATCCCGAATAAACTTTCTACTCTTCTTCAACTGCTGTTTGACAATTGTTCAATAATAGTATGGTTGTGTCCAAACGGTGTATTGTAGCCAAAAAAAACCCCTAAATGATCACTATACTATTGAATCTTGATTCCATATCCTAAAGTATGCACCCTGCTTAACCATGCATGAGTCAACTTGCCTCGACCATTACGTTTCAACGAACTTCGAAGACGATTCTTAGCGTACAGAATCACCTCATGGCTAAGTGATGCGATCCTACTGGCACTAAGACTCCTTCCACTTCCTTTCGAGGTGCCAAATCAGTTTCGAACAACCTTTCTTCAAATCCAGGTTTAATATTCAAATATTCATATTTCGTACCGTATTATTGCAGAAAATTGCAATCAGTTGCAGATCAAACTTTATTATACAAATCATACAAGAAATAATGGAAAAGGTCACTTAACATAGATGCATTCATGCCACTTCTTTTGTCTTCTAATTCCATAGTAACTAACTGAAGGATCGAAAACACCATAAAGTTGAAGCTCCTTTTTTACCGAATGCGAGAAGGTTTTTGAGTTACAATGAGCAGTAAGCATTCATAAGAGTAGTGAAGTGAAATAGAATTTGTTAAACATGTGTATCGTATATTATGTTCATTCAATTTATGTTTAAGAAAATATTTAAATACGTAAAGTCCATAAATTTCATATACATCAGATATACATTCGCTCGTAGAATCCTAGGATACTATCGGATACAAACCATTTCTTCAAGGTCTTAATGTAAATTAAAAGTACTTAAAACTAGAGTGGTTTGGTTTGTAACATTAGTTGCAAACTTCTGAAATAATTAAGTATGCAATATGACCATTTTTTATATTAAGCTACCCATAAATATTTCAAAAATTGTCATAGAGCTTTGAAGTTCTCTAGAATTTAACGTATTTTTACAAAATCTAACTTTGTTGAACATACAAATTCTCTAGAATTAATGTGAAACAAATGAAGTTAAAATGAAAAATTCGTTCATTTCCAAAAGACACTGTCAATAATCCCTACAACTTTGCAGACGACACCAACAAGGAAAAGCTCAATCTTTTATAAAGAAAATCGGAGAAAACGATTTTTTGATCCACCTTAACATGGAAACGGTCACCCTAATGGCCGAATAAAAAATAAGAGTATATAAAAGTTCAATGGAGAACGTTTCTGCCAAATATAACATGATTCTGAGAGATCGTATGGCGTTTTCTCGGATTCAATTTTGCACAAAATTCAGTAAATGCGTTGAAATTGTTGAAGAATTTTCGTTAATGAATCACTATCGAATTGAAAAAATGGTGAGTTCAGAATCTTCGATTTCGTCAATCTGAAACTCACCACTTTCCTTTTTTTACACAAAACAGTTTCCTACTGAATCCTGGTAAGTTTCGTCTGAGACATCACCAAAAAAAAACATTGCTCTACGGTGTAATTGTTAATTGTGGTAGTTTCATGCCTACTCAAGCTGTCGTTCAATTTACACTGCTCTTTACTGAAAGATCAAAGGAGAATATCAAAAAACATATTCATATTTGAAGCGATTGTTGAAATTGTGCGTAAAGTTTTAGCCAATATAAAGAGGCTAAAATAACTAATTTATTTCGGAAATCTTGATGTAAAAAAACTCAAGATTAAGGTATTTTATTGCGTTTTAAAGGACACTAATTCCAACTTGGTTTTGATTATATCTTGAACTGTTTTACGGATACTTCTCATCAATTTATGAACAGTCTGTTAGCTAACCTGTTCAACCATCACTTCAGGTTTGTAGAATCCCGAATAAACTTTCCACTCTTCTTCAACTGCTGTTTGACAATTGTTCAATAATAATATGGTTGTGTCCAAACGATGTATTGTAGCCAAAAAAAACCCTAAATATTCACTATGCTATTGAATCTTGATTCCATATCCTAAAGTATGCACCCTGCTTTACCATGCATGAGTCAACTTGCCTCGACCATTACGTTTCAACGATCTTCGAAGACGATTCATAGCGTACAATCTTTCTTCAAATCCAGGTCAAATATTTAAATATTCATGCTTAATTATAAACTCATTGATCCCTTAAAGTTCATTTTAAATCGGATATTTTTGAAACTCTCAGGGAATAAATGTTTTGGTTGGCTAATTCATCATCCTCTCCTAGGTTAAATGCCCGCACTTTGAACTTAACGCTACCAATAAAATCCTGTGCAATACTCGCACCATCTTTCATGAATAATTTCGTCAACGCTTTCTTCGAATCCGTCGCGTTGTTGAAGACCTTCCCTGTTTCTCAGAGCTTGCCCTTCATAGTTTACACTGGCCTGCAAAAGTTTAGACTCACTTAGAAAAATCTGTTTGTTTATTCAGCATTTAAATCATCATCCTCAAACAATTGTAACGGATTTGAGAATACCGTTTTTGAAATTAGTTCAAACATATTCACTTTTGGTGCTATTTCTCATTGCGTTATCTGAACTCGGTTTTCCTTCGATATTTGCTTTGCCTTTGCTATTTTAAAAATTTTGAACAGAGTTTTAAAGCAGCAATATTAACAAAAATCCTATGCAATGCTCCAGTTGTGAAATTGTCTACATTGATATTATGTTTCTTGCAATTTAAAGCATGTGTTCTTCGAAGTCATTGGAGCACATTTTCAATTTACGATGTATCGAATCTTAGTTAAAAAATAGTTGTTGTACTGCAAAGGTATTGCTTGCTACAATGTTCATATTATAATGTTAAGGTAGAATAAATACATATATTCAAATAAATCTTTCAGAAATCTTTGGAATGATGACATGTGTTGTCATACAAATACGTAGACTAATTTTAGAATGATGAATAAAGCAACGAATAGAAAACTAAACGATTTTCTCAAGTGAGTCCAAACTTTTGCTGGATAGTGTATTTTTATTGGATGAAGTTCTGACGAGTTTGATCGAGTTACCTTCTTCGGTACAAAAACAACATCGTTGGCTTCGTATCACTCCATCACTGGTTCCGCGTAGCGGCACGATGCCAAATCCGTCCAAAACAGAGTATCACCCTGGTGGAACTGAAGGAAGGGCAGCAGGCATTTGTCTTTGTATACTTTGCCGATTGTTATGTCAATCTTCTTTCGACGGAACATTCCCGATACATCCAGGCGAGACTCGCCGACGAAAAACTTCAGCTGCATGGCGTCCGCTGCTGGGTCGTCTGGGTCTCTTTGAACGATTTTATCACACGGGGCACGGTGGAATGGTAGATTCTGAACTGTTTCATGATCCACCTGTGGGACAGATCTAGATTTTCCACGATATCGCTCATAATTTTTAGTCTAAGGTTCTTCTTGCTTGGAAGTCGAGATAGCCACTTGACAGATTGTAACAAAATTTTGCACATATAAACATTGCACTCTAAACTAGTTTTATCTAAAATTTCATCAATTTTTTTTGCAATTAGTTACACATTGAAGAAAGTGTTGCAGTCTTCATTTATCTCAACAGTTATTTCAGAAAAAATCAAATTTTATTCAGTACTGGCAAGATCTTTCTAGAAATGATTCAATGTTAATGTTTTTGTAGTCGGATAAAATGCTCTAAAATGTGATTTGGCTTTCAGGCATTAATTGTGTCCGAACAGGAACTAACTGTGGAATTCACCCTAAACACACACACACACTTGTTTCAAGATTCGAACATCAGGTCAAACTATATTAAATGGATTTTGACTCTGTACATATAATTTGAAATGACTCCATTGCTCGTAAGATATTTTAACTTTAGAATCATGCAAAATCAATTCCCGCGAACGTTTACCTACTATCCCGAGCAGTACAATTCCGAATCTCGTAATAACGGAACAGAGCTTCAGTTGACCTGCCCCAATTTTTCAAGGGTGCTGAAACAGTGGTGGGAAAAAACCCCTCTCTGCAAAATCCCTACCACGCAAAGAACATACCGGAAAATGTACCATTTTTTACCTGACCCCGCGGCACCAAGAACCACGGAAATACCGAGTTTGCTTACGTCACCAAATTTGGTAGCGAAGGAAAAATGCAAATTTCGTTCTTTTTTGCACCATCGATTGTTTTATTTACTGTCGGCCAATTTGGACCGGGGTCGTGGTGAAGAGGTAAGGTGAAGTGTTATTGAGAGTACCATTGAATGGTACACCTTTTTCTGCTCCTGCTGTTATTATTACTCAGTTTGTTCTGTTTTTTTATTGGCATGGGACATGGTAATATTTTACCAGTAACTTTAGTTGAACTTGTTTGTGAAATCATGACGAAGTGCGCCTCTGATCGGCTCGAATTCACATCGTTCTGTGGGGTTGCCCTACTATCCAGGAATAAGTCTGTTAGCATTATTGAAATCAGTTGCACGCCACGGTTATTGCTACAAATTGCTCAGAAACGTGATTCCGAATTCCGAGTGTGAGTGTGAAAAAAAGCAAAGTTTGTGTGGATTTACGGATGGTTCGCGTAGTGTATGAGGGTAGCGAGATTGCGTTCGCTTATATGTGTTTGAACAACTGGAGCTCCACAAACTCCATGCAATAATTGGTTGAAAGGGGAAAAACGTTTGTACGGACGAATGGACATCATGTCTTCGAGCCAGCGCACCAGAAAAGGTCGAGACAAACAGACGAATGAATAATAGTAGTGTCATTTATTATAATGTTTATTCCGATGCATGTATTTATATTTTTCCTTTTCCACATTTCTGTCTCGATTCGTTTGAACGACCGACATTCGCGATTGTCGATGTTATTGCAGTGTTTAGCCAGACAAGTGTATTTCCATACAAACGAGAACATTTGTAGTCAAACAGTAGTGATGCAAACCCAGTGAGTCTAGCACGAAGTTATTCTAATTAACTCGAGCTGGATGCGTTGTGTTCTCCGGTGTTATTATCAGTACCGTCAAGAAGTAACGCCTGGTAACAACGAAACAGCTCCTATAATTGCCATCGAAGCGACTCCACTGTTTGCGTCATGCAACGACGTACGCCAGCATCGTCACAGCAAAGTAAAGGTAAATAACTGTCCGTTGTTATGATAGTATTTAATGTGCTACATAAAAAAAATTGACAATTTTTGTACTGTGAAAAGTTGAGTTTAGTTCCATAACAAAGTTATCAAATGTGTAGAAGGAAAATAATCCGTAATAACAGTTGAAAGATGTAAGTTTTGAAAGCGGAAATTTCAAACGTAAAAACAAAATCAGTTGTGAAGAAAATAATTTTTATATTATGTCCGGCACGTCAGTCAAAACATCGTACTTCGGCTAAAGAAAATAGGTGTTCTGCAAGTAGTAGAAACTTTATGTCCGCTTACCAGTTTATGTTGAACTGCTGTGTGGCATAACAGTTCAGCATAAACTGTCACTGTGCTAAAGAGTCGAAGATGAAACATAAAGTATATAATTTTTTTTATAAGCGGCTCCACGGCATTTTTTTTTTCGTTTTTTCGTGGCTCAGATTTTATGTAACCATTCTTTATGGCCAAAAAGATCATTTTCATAATTCCAGGGTGACCGGGAAAATCGGGAAAAAGTCGGGAATTTGATTTCACCGGGAAAAAACCAGGAGTTTTAGTGCAAAACCGGGAAAAATAATACTACCTCAAATATGAGTAACCATTTTCAGTATCATGTTTTGTATTTATTCAACAAGTAAAATCTTGCGTTTGAGCGAGAAGTTTAGTAAAAGTGCTACAGGTTCTATGTTGAACAATCCATTGAAAATTGGACCAACACCTCATGTCTCGTTCAACGATTTTGAGGGGTTTAACAGCAGTTATAAATCAATCAGAAAGTTTCTGAGCTTTTCTTTAACTTTGCTAATGATTGCTCTAATTTTATCATAATTTGTCTCAGTAATATCATCTTGGGAAAATACTTGTTTTTTGCTCATATTTGTGATAGATATTGATTTTAACAAAACTCAAAAAATTGAAAAAATTGTCGACTTTGACTTTATCCTTAATACAGGGAGTATTTAGTTTCCTTCTTCGAAAGCTGAAACTGGTTTGAGAGCTGAAATAATCGTAGAACTATGTTTTTTTTTTGAGTGTGCTCAACTATGGATTCCTGAGTAGAATGTTGATATTGATGCCGACGAAGGAGCAGTTGATGATAGGAGAATTAAATTTAGTTAGAGCTTTTGGAACTGATAGACTCCTAACTTCAATTTTGTAATGATTTAAACGATCTATTGCTGTATCGATAGTAGTCAAATTTCTCAAAACAATTCCAGGGTTCACATTACTTTCGGATTGAGATCTGTATCCTAGACGACTAGTTCTAAGGGGGGTAGAATAAAGAACTAATCGAATTAATCATTGCTTTATTTGAAATCCTGAATATTATTGGTAGATGATCCTGAGTCAAAGTCTGTTTGAGTAATCCGTTTACTACAAATACTACCGTCATCCGCTAGCCCCAGATCAATTGTAGAGGGGTTTCTTATAGAAGGTAAACTAGTTGGGCTATTTCCGAATAAAACTGGTTAGAAATCAACGAAGAGTTCATTATTCACTCGTACTTCCTGATCATTTTTCTGGTTATTCCACGAAAAAATAGATCGATATCTTGTGCGTTTTTGAAAATTTCATTTAATTCATTTGTTCTTCAACTAACTTCAAGTTCAACTCTTCTAAATCATCCGTTTCACCAGTGCAATCCTTTCTATGTGTCTTAAGTGAACCCGGTCTAACACGATAACAATGAGTACTGAGAATAACTGTGCCAAATGCAGGCAGACTATATCCGGCATCGATTCAGTTTCATGCTGCGGGTATCGTGGAAGTAAGTTCCATGTGACCTGTTCTAACGTTTCCCGAGCCCTCTTGAGCTATTTTAAATAGCATCGCAAAAATCGTCGAATCAAACTCCACGTACTATTACACCTAGAACAACACACTTTGAAAAAATCTTGTGATTTTACATCTTATAAGATACACATGAATGGAGCGTCGCAAAGCAAAGTCAAGCAAAGTCTTGGCATTACATTCCTTTCGTGGAATTTGGCCTTTCTGTTTCAACAGACCTCGCAGCCGATTCTTAGCGTACAGAATCATTGCATGGCTAGTACTATGGATCCTACTGACACTAAGAATCCTTTCAGGTCGGGGCTCGAACATACGACAGCTGGCTTGTAAGACCAGCGTCCTATGCATTGAACCGACAACCCGGGAGCGTCGCAGTAAATTGACGTGCAAGCACATGTAATATTGTGTGATTCAAAAACATTATGACACCAAATTCATTCAAATAAACATAACAAACACTGCGAGCCACCACCGCGATTTGAACCAGGAATCATCGGATCACAAAGCACATCCGTTAAATGACCAAGCCACGGAAGCACACATCTGCTTGGCTGGTAAGTGGTGCATATAAATTCATGCAGTCGCACTTGCTAGCTCAATGGAAATCACATTCGGAACCAATAAAATTCAGTCTCATTCTACATTGAGTAATTACAATTGGAATTTTCCGTCCTTCGACAAATTAGGTCGTAATGAATTGCATCATATGAGGGATTGGGTCTTCTGTAAACTTTATTTTTATTTTCTGTGTAGAATATGACCCAATGATCCTCGCCGTGCACCCAAACAGCCTCGTGGACCAGACTTGACACAGAAGGGATCCGAATGCCTATCTACGAAAGATCGGCGAACAAATTCTTGCTTTATTTGTTCCGCATAACACCTGATGTGACTAATGACGACATATCTGAAATGGTTAGTGCAAATATTGAATTGTCATATGACCCATGGTCATAGGTGGTTAAGTTGGTGACTAAAGGAACTTATGTCAGCAACATGTCGTTTACCTTCTTCAGAGTCGGTTTGTATTCAGTTTAAAAAAAATATATTAATATCAACCTTGCAGAACGAATTTTATTCCGTGAGTTTGAGGACTATCCCGATCAAAAATTTTGGGAACCGTAAAATCAACCATTGCAAGTGTTTTGTTGCAGAAACGGCCCGCAACTACCAATCCCTTATTCTTCACGACGTTTGTGACGGAAGTTGTGTCCTGCGGTTTACAAACTGACTTTATCCACACGGATCTTTCCACTGCTTTTGACAAAATTAACCACGCAATCACAATCGCTAAGTTGGACAGATTGGGCTTTGGTTCTAACATACTGTATTGATTTTGTTAATACCTCAATAATCGCCGATTAGCAATCAAGATAAATGACTGTATCCAAAGAGTTTATTGCTTCATCTGTAATTCCACGAGGCAGCCATCATGGATCGCTGATCTTCTTCCTGTACTTTAACGATGTGAATCTTGCGTCAACAATGTCAACATTTGCATCTTTTGCTAATGATCTCAAGCTATTCCAAATAGTTCGAAGCAACGAGGATGCCGTTATTCCTCAACACCAATTTTTTTTTCAAAGTTGTGTAAGATAAATCGAATGATTTTGAATATTGACAAATACTCAATTATCACGTTCACACGCAAAACAGTTCTTACAACTATTGCCTTGGTCTCTATATTACTCACTCTTTCGTACAACGCTCGAATACTGCTTTTTTTTCTCCATAAATACGTTTATTTCTTAAGGCAGTTTACATAAGTTTTTCTTCGCCGTAGCATCACTTTTACATAATATTCTTATCCTAATTTAATTCTAACATAGTCACAACGTTTTGAATTTATTAAAACATATTCTCTTATAGCTTAAATATCATCTTAGGTAACTCGTCATTAATTATAAAATCTACTCGGAAATATTATTTGAACCAAACGATTAACTTCTATAAATTATAAAATAAGCTGTTATTTTCAGACATTTTGTTGATAATTTCGTAAACTGTTTCGAGTTTGTTTGTATCATTACATAATTTTTATTCTAATTTAGCTATTGGTTGAACTCATGGACGCAGCTGGGATCAGAACTAAGTCTTAAAAGGGGCCTTTATTAAATTGAAACTCCAATTTTCTTTATGAAATGATAAATAAGTTTCATGTATGAAAGGTCACGACAAGCAAGAATGTCTCGAACTGGGATATTGGATAGTCTACCTTGGGTACGCAAAGAATTTATTAGTTGAGATCTGACATCACTATACTCCACGCAAGTCCAAACGACATGATCAATATCCCGATAACCTTCTCCGCAAGCACAATGATTAGTCTCGGAGAGCCCAATTCGATGGAGATGTGCATCTAACGTGTAGTGATTGGACATGAGTCTGGACATCACACGAATGAAATCCCTACTCACATCCAGTCCCCTGAACCATGCCTTTGTCGATATTTTCGGAATAATTGAGGGCATCCACCGACCCAGATCATCTCTATCCCAAGATGCTTGCCAGCTGGCAAGTGTTTTTTGGCGAGACGAGCTATAGAATTCGTTGAAAGCAATCGGTCGCTCATAAACTATAACACACATAAAACACTCAAACTATAATGAACTGCTGCTAGCTCTGCTATATAAACAGATGCAGGTTCTTGAAGCCTAAATGAGGCCGAAACATTATTGTTGAACATACCAAACCCTGTCGCTTCTTCAATTCGCGATCCGTCCGTATAAAATATTTTCTCAGAGTCAATATGCCTGAACTTACTTGAAAATATTTTTGGGATTTCCGTCGAGCGTAGATGATCCGGGATTCCACGCACTTCACGCTGCATGGATGTATCGAAAAATAAAGTTGAGTCAGGGGCACTTAGGATGCTGACACGGATAGGAATATATCTTAAAGGGTTGATTTCCTGTGACATATGGTTAAAATATACTGTCATAAATTTTGTTTGAGATCGAAGCTCGACTAGTCGTTCGAAATTATTAATTACCATGGGATTCAGCACCTCACATCTTATTAGCAGGCGTGATGAAAGCTCCCAAAATCGATCTTTTAATGGAAGAACTCCCGCCAGAACTTCAAGACTCATTGTATGTGTCGAATGCATGCAGCCTAAGGCAATTCGCAAACAACGGTACTGAATTCGCTCAAGTTTGATCATATGAGAGTTTGCAGCGGAACGAAAACAAACGCATCCATATTCCATCACTGAAAGTATCGTTGTTTGATACAATTTTATTAGATCTTGCGGATGAGAACCCCACCAAGATCCTGTTATTGTTCGAAGAAAATTTACTCTTTGTTGGCATTTCGTTATCAGATACCTAATGTGTCCTCCCCACGTGCATTTGGAATCGAACCACACCCCGAGGTATTTAAAAGTTAAAACCTGTTGGATCATTCTTCCCATCATATGGAGCTGAAGCTGCGCGGGATCATGCTTTCTTGAAAAGACGACTAACTCTGTTTTCTCCGCAGAGAATTCGATACCAAGATGAACAGCCCAAACGGACAAGTTATCTAAGGTATCTTGCAATGGTTTATGCAGATCAATAGCTTTGGGCCCAGTAACTGAAACCACGCCATCATCTGCCAATTGTCTTAGTGTACATGGGGTTACTAGACAGCTGTCAATGTCATTCACGTAAAAATTATAGAGGAGCGGACTGAGGCATGAGCCTTGCGGGAGACCCATGTAGCTAATTCTGAATGTTGCCAAATCGCCATGTGAAAAATACATGCACTTCTCTGACAAAAGGTTGTGCAAATAATTATTTATAACCGCTGGAAGTCCATGTTGGTGGAGCTTGTCTGAAAGAACATCAATGGAAACTGAATCAAATGCTCCTTTAATGTCTAAAAATACAGATGCCATTTGTTGCTTTTGAGCGAAGGCAATGTGGATGTCAGACGAAAGTAATGCATGGCAATCATTCGTCCCTTTATTTCTACGGAAGCCAAACTGAGTATCTGACAACAAACCGTTCGTCTCGACCCAAGTGTCGAGACGTCGTAGAATAATTTTTTCGAACAATTTTCTGATGCAGGACAACATCGCAATGGGTCTATATGAGTTGTGATTGGAAGCTGGTTTCCCCGGCTTTTGAATGGCGATAACTTTCACTTGTCTCCAGTCAAGTGGAACAATATTTTGCTCAAGAAACTTGTTGAACAATTCCAACAAACGTCTTTTTGCGAGGTCGGGCAGATTCTTCACCAAGTTGAATTTAATTCTGTCCAACCCAGGGGCGTTATTGTTACAAGACAAGAGTGCTATAGAAAATTCCATCATTGAAAATGGGTTATTAATAAAACCATTATTTGGAGGAGATACCCGTATAATGCTCTGCGTAGGAACAGAATCTGGGCAAACTTTCCTAGCAAAGTCAAATATCCATCGGTTCGAGTATTCATCACTCTCATTGCCCACGTTACGATTCCTCATTCGTCTGGCCGTGTTCCAAAGAGTGCTCATTGAGGTTTCTCTTGACAAACCTTCGACAAAATGTCTCCAATAGCTACATTTTTTGGCTCGAAGTATGCTCTTGTACTTGGTTTCTAAAACCATAAGTTTTTCAAAATTCTGAGGAGTTCCTCCTCCCCGTTTTAGAAACGTCTTGCAAGCATTTTGTTTTGCGAGTTTAGCCTCTGAGCACTCTTTGTCCCACCAGGGGTTGGGAGGCCTTCTGTTAGTCGTTGGCCCAGGAAAGCGTTTAGTTTGGGATTGTTCTGCGGCCTCCAGAATCGAACAAACGAGGAAGTCATATTCTTCAAGTGGGGGAAACTCTTCCATTGAATTCAAAATACTAGAGATTCTACTTTGGTATTTAATCCAGTCGATATTTTTTGTCAAATCATATGGAATACTAGCTGAATTAGCAATACATTTGTTACAGCTAATTGAGATGATGATTGGTAAATGATCGCTACCGTGTAAATCAGGCAATATTTTCCAGGTGCAATCTAGTCGAATTGATGTTGAGCAAAGAGATAGATCTAATGCACTTGGGCGTGCAGGAGGTCTTGGGATCCGTGTCATGCTACCCATATTTAATACCGTCATGCTAAAATTGTCACAAATGTTTTGTATTAAAGATGATCTGCTATCATTGTAAACGGACCCCCACATCATTCCGTGCGAATTTAAATCCCCCAGAATCAATCGTGGAGCAGGAAGGGCTTCAACCATTTCATTAAGCTGTCGCTGTCCAACTTGTGCTTTTGGAGGAATATAAACCGAAGCTATGCAAATATCTTTGCCTTTAATGTTTATTTGGCAAGCAACAACTTCTATACTAGAAGTTGAAGGGATGTTTAATCTATAAAAGGAATAGCATTTCTTAATTCCCAAAAGCACTCCACCATACGGAGAGTCTCTATCGAGACGTATAATGTTAAAATCATTAAAATTTAAAGCTATGTTTGAAGTAAGCCATGTTTCGCATAAAGCAAATACATCACATTTTTGGCTATGCAATAAAATTTTAAATGAATCAAGTTTTGGCATGATACTTCGACAATTCCACTGCAGGACAGTGATTGTATCATTTGCGGCGGGTGATAAATTATCCATCAAAAGATACAAAACCTGAGACAATTGGCCATTGAGCTGATAACTGCTTCAAAAAGGTTCTAGCTATTGGAAGGAATGCCATTATGAGGGTCTTTAAGGGTTCAGATATATTGAATGCTGAGAAAATCCATTCAACAATTTCCGAAAACTTCAGTAATCCTGTTGGTGGCTGTGAAATGGAGCCCACAGGATTATTACCTTTTTCTGTGCTAGATCCTGGATTGGTTTGTGAATTTGACAAACCAGGAGGCACAGTCTTTGGTTTTGACTTTTTTTGTTTAACACGGGGATCTTTTTTTGAAGATGAAACTTTAGGTGTCTTTTTTGGTAATTTGGAAGAAGACTTCTTTCTCTTAACTGACCCTTGGGTAGTGATAAACGAATTACCTTCACTATTTTCGTCAGAGTCAGAGTCCTCTGGTTCCTCTAGATTTGAAAACCCGTTTTCGGTTTCCAAAGGGGGGACATCAATGACCGTTTTAAGCATTTCTGCATATGTGCGCTTAGATCGTGCTTTTAAAGAAAGCTTAATTTTGTCTTTGTGCACTTTAAATGCAGTGCATACTGAAATATCCTCATGAGGACTTTCCCCACAATAAATACATTTTTCAATTTCCTTGTTGCAATCATTATCTTTATGAGGTCCTTCACACTTAATACATTTTGGTTTATTGCTACAGTAAGTAGCTGTGTGTCCGAATTTTTTGCAGTTCGTACAATTCATTACATTTGGAACAAAAAGCCGAACAGGGAGGCGAATTTTATCGACATAGACATGGGACGGCAACGCAGATCCGGCAAATGTCACTCGAAACGAGTCTGATGGGCGATAAACTTTTTTTCCCTCTTCATAAACTACTGAGTACAGTTGTTTGCACTCCAGTATTTTCACACCCTCAAGCATAGAGTTCTTGAAACGACCAACACCATGCTTGAGTAAATCATCTACCGAAAGACTCGCTTCGGTAACAACACCGTCAATTTCGACATCTTTGGAGGGTATGTAAACTTTATACTCTTTAATGAAATGTTCCGAAGAGACAATATCATTCGCGTGTTTCAAATTATTTACCACAACACGAATTTTATCGTTATTTACTTTTATGATCTCTTTGATTGAAGAGAATCGTGATGTCAAACCTTTAGAAATTTGGTAAATGTTTAATGGCTTTGATATACGTCTAAAAAAGACTATCCAAGGCCCAGAAGAGCTCTCCTGATATTTTTTCGTTCGTGGGGGTATAGGATTCATGCTAGGATTTACGTCCATGGATTCATCCATCACATTAAAATTTTTATTTTTAATCAAACTTTAAAATAAAAAATGAAACCAACACTACACAGTACTCAATCAAAAGAAAAGAAAAAACTTCTACCTTGAAATTGTTGTCTATCTCCGTTGCACTGCCGTGTAGATCCTCGTTGCTCTAGATGTTCTTGTTGGATGCTGATTGTTGGATGTGATGCTACTGCTACCTGACATCCAGCACCACTCGATTTCCGATTTACTTTTGTCTTCGCCAGCTGCAACCAGCGCAGGTCACCGGTGTATACCTGCGTGTTGTATGGCAGTGGAAAGACCGAGTTGTCTTGTCTCCTTCTTCCTTGTGCTCCGCACCGATATGCTTCTGCACCGAAGTGCCTTCGCACCGGTGTGCCTTTGCACTCTCCTGCTTCTGTGTGCCTTTGCACTCTTCTTCTTCAATGTGCCTTTGCACTCTCCTGCTCAGCACTTGTGGCTGTATATTGTGGCCTGGGTAGAGCTTGGGAAACGCCCTTTGTTGTTTCCTTCACCAGCTTGGCCCAGCACTAGGGCTCTCTTATGCAGCACGATTCTACGTTTTAACGGCTGCTGCCAACAGGTCTCTACCTGTAGTTCAACCGTTGTCGTATTTAACGCGTGTAAACTAACCAGCGTTATTAAACTGTACGCTTCTATACACAACCTTCTCGGTTGAACGGCTATTACTTAATGCTCGAATACTGCTGAACGATATAGAATCCTTTATTACTTTAATGGCGCCCACCGAGTCGTAGAAACAGTACAGCGCAGATTCGTTCGAAAAGTCGTGCATTATTGATTGCACTCGATACTCTTGGCATTCGACGTGATTTATCCCGTGCTATGTTGATCGCCGTCATATTGAACAACGAAATAGACTGCCCTGCACTCCACAGTGAAAGCCGTGTGACATCTGGCGACCAAGAATTGATTCACTGATTTCCTGTTCCATGTCATAAAAGACCACTAAAACGGGAGCTCGCCAGTCAAGGTGTATTTCCGTGCCGATGACTGAATGACTGCCTAAAAAAGCAGTCGTAAACGAAACATTTTTGAGCTGTGCCCTTGTGGAGCACAAAACTTCGTCTCACAAATCAGTCTTGGTATTACATTCCTTTTGTGGAATTTGATCTTTCTGTTTCAACAGACTTCGCAGCTGATTCTTAGCGTACAGAATCATTGCATGGCTAGTACTACGATCCTACTGACACTATGAATCCTTCCAGGTCGGGGCTCGAACATATGACGTGTCACAGTTAGATTGACTAGTTAAAGGCATAGACATAAAATATGTCTATTTTTCAGCATATTTGCCGTATAACCAATGACTTCATATTCTTCATATTATAAGAATTCCAGTGAAGCTAAAGCCATCAATAGTAAATTCATTTCTGTTGTTAATAACTAGGGGTTTCAGTACCTATCGGCAATTCACTTGCCACCCTGTAATTCATTCCTTACTCTAGCCTTACTTTTGAAATGTGTCTAATGTTTTGATGATCATTTTTGTCTGTTGCATTATTTGAGTACAGTTAGCAGTCAACATATGAAATTCGAACCCACACAAAATGTTAAATATTTACAAAATTCTTTGTGTAAAAATGTATTTTCTTCTCAACACAAACTGGTGCATATATTTTCCTCTTAGCAATTGATAACGACCCTTTGAAATTTTCATCAAATCAGACTTGTGAACGAAAACGTTCCAGGAATGTCCCCAAACCGGTAATGGTGCCTTGTCACATTCATATCAGTGGTGCTACAGCAGCAGCAGTAGTAGTAGTAGTAGTGGTAATGGCAGGAGCAGCAGAAACAGCAGGAAAAGATAATAATGCATGAGATCGTTATGCTAGCGGCGGCTACGATCAAATGCATCCGTCAGCAGCCGGTCCCCGAAAGGCGGCATATCACAGTACGTGTCTTGTGCGCGTAAAACCAGAGTGAGAGTGGTTCCGTGGTCTCGATATGCTGTGCCATAGCCGCCATAGCATTTTCCGCACACGTCATCAACCTTTTTTTTTTGGTGTGTCGTTTCTGCTGTTGGCTGCTATTGCTTTACCAGCTTGATGAGCAACATTTTTACGCGTTCCTGAAGCAGTTTTAATGCCTGCTATCTCGTCAACCGCCAACAGCGACGACCGGTACCGGTAGAAGCCACAATCTCCGCTTGAATAAAAATGATAGCGAGGGATGCCCAAACACCGGACCCAGTGTTTGGGAAAATTTTGAAATAACTTTCCTGTAGCCACTCAATCGCCTTCCATCAATTTCAAAGGATCCTGAATAATAAGCTTAGAACTTTGAAAAATTCGACTGGATTGTAAAATAACCATTAACCAACTTTGAGGACCCCTCGTTATGGAATGGGGTTTCCGTCTTGTACGATACGTGTACCCATCCGACAGTGATTTCTGTGTAGTACACTGCTGCCGCTGATGGGCTGCGAGCTTCGGTGTCCGAGCTATGTTTTCGAGTAGACGAAAGAGACCTGCACTGTGCGATTCGTACGTACATGACATGTTCACTTTATTTTTTCCACTTGGTGAGCAACCGCAAGCTTCATTTTTGTTTTGCTTTGTATGTATAAAAAAAACAATGTGGAATGAAATAAAATCGAGAGCAGAATATTTTATAAAACGAAGGGGACATACTGATAAGTTGGAGTAAGGTGTTAAAATTGATTGCAATCGAGGCCATCCTGAGAAGGTGCGCACAGATCAGTTTCAATTATGCGTACCTTCCCCCCACCCGTGTCTAGCGAGTTTCCAAGGAGCGTGGCAGCTGTACTGAAATTACTTAACTTGAGTTAATGTTGCTACCGTAGAACTGGATTAATACACTTTCTTTTTTATTTAAACATACTTTTTCTTTATCTATTGAGTTTCTTTTGATGCTAAATACTGTTTCTATCGAATTAAATCGTCTATTTAATACTTCTATCGAACTCAGTGTCCAAAGGTACCTTATTTCACGGTACGCAACGAGAAGCGCCAGTGACACAATAAGCGCACTTTTTGCGCTGGTTTTATGAATATTGTTGGTTTCATTGCAACGGGTGAGGTGTTTGGTTAAGATTTATGATCCTGTTCGCTGTTACTCGCCCCAATGAAGATATGTAGCCTTGGGTTGTGTTGGTAAGAGGTGTAAGCATTATTCACATGATAATTACATACTACATATGGGGGACTAGGAAAAACAATTTACTGTAGCATGAGATTTTTTACACTTTTATGGGAATTTTGGCATACGGTTTGCATCCAACGAGAGTAACAAAATAATGCTGGTGGTAAAGTTACACTAAAACAATAAAAAATGTTTCCAAACAGAACGTCATTGCAAAAACAAAGAGCTCTAAAATAACCTGATAGCAATAGTAAAAGTTTTCGAAATATCCAATTCAATGTGTCGTAGTTGGCTATTAGTCGAAAACAAAGTTATTTCTTTATGAATTTTTGAAATTGATGCGATGAGCTTAAAAATGCCTGTAAATTGATTCTAAAATCCAAATTCAGAATTTAGTTGCAGAATCCAGGCTCGGACTTCAGTTCCAGAGTTCAGGCTCAGAATCCAATTCCGGGATTCAAGCTCAGAATTCAGATCCAGAACTCAGAGTTCAGCCTTCTCATATCTGTACGTGCACTGCTCGTACTAGTTTTTTTTTTGTGTGCAAAAGATCATCAACAGGGGGTGAATGGGGAGTTGTGACAAGGGCTCCTTGCCACACCCGAAAAAGTTGGGTAAATATTATGGTGCTAATGCTTCTTTAAGATTACACCGTGAAATAGTGGTTTCGATAGTTTCGTGGTGATCGAAACTTCGCTACCGATAAAGCCCGTCTCCGAAGCGCTTGCAAAGGCCAATGCCAGAACAATATAAAATGGTGCTGAATAGCCGTAAAGTGTAGGTGTGCGACATGGCAGATGCCACGTGGATTAGTACTGAGCGCAGTTACAACAGTTTAAGCTATATTCTGCAGATGAAAAAGATATCCTGTCGCAAGGTACCGTGCTTGCTTACTCAAGACCAAAAAGATGAACGCGAGTGCACATCTGAAGCATGTTTCGCTATGCTGTCGCAGATTCGTTTGAATTTTTAGTATCGATTGGCAACAGTCGTCGAAACCAGGATCCACTATTACACCCCACACGAACAAATTGAACATCCGGCAATGTACTGAAGCCGGCACGAGTGCTCCGAAGCAGCCTAGGGATTCTAAATAGCGATTCAACACGGATAAAATTTTTGTTAAAAACAATGCGCCGGTACACAAGAGCATTGCTATCATGGTTAAAATCATGGATTCAGGGTTCCAATTGCTTCCCCATCCAGCTTTCTTACCCGAACTATTACGATCCACTTACGCTTATCACTTCCAAAACCTTATATCCGGATTTTTGTTTTCAATCCGTTGATAGATAATATCGATTAACCCATGCTATTGGAAAGAAGTGATTTTAACGTTAACGTGTCGATGGGCGAACTTTAATCGAAGACAATAAAACAATACGGTTTGAACTTGGAGCACATTTTATTCTTATATATTTTATATTAAGATCTATAATTTTGTATCTAGCTCGTATCATATTCATTAAGATTTCTTATTGTTGGATGAATTAATTAAAATAGGGTAACGGCTCCCTATTTCATTTGAGCTCCTATTTCCATCTCATCCCGTCAATTTAAATACTTTGAACATGAATAATATTTTACAACCTACATGAACCAAACTGTGAAATGTTCTAAAATGATTATAAAAGCTATTGTCACACTTTCCCATTGAAATAAATGGTTTTAAATTCTTCGGTGATCGTTTTTTTTTTTGCATTTAAAATAAAGTCACTTTTCAATTTAGGACACATTTTCGTCTCAAGATTTACAGTTCATCATGTTTCTGATTATCTACTAATCGATTCGTCTCAAAACATGATCACTATTTCGCACAATTACACTACCATTGAATGCTGGATGATTTCATAATTAGTAATGTTCACTTGCCACTTGTTTAGTTAACGATTAAAAACTTCAAAAAATAGCCCGACTAGCAATGAAAGTCTTCAACAATATGAGTTGAAAGTTTTTCACTTTGTTCACTTTTTTTTTTTTTTTATTCAAGAATATAATGTTTAAGGCACACTGCTTAAGCTCTAAGATGCCAAGGGCTTTTACTAATTTAAAATTTACGACTAACTTAAAACTAGGGTTGTATCATTAAGTAATGTCATATTTGGGTCGCAGTGGTTGACTTTGGCAGATCCAGCCTTCATGTGGTGATCGGCCGGTGAATTGAATATTTCATGAGAGTCTTCCATATGGCGTTGGTGAATATTCATGTTGGCCGCATTCTTCGGTCCGTGTGGGTCCGCGGGAAACACCCCCAGGTTACGAATACCCGGCGGGTGGCCCGCATGCTGTTGATAAGTTTCCGTGGGCGATGATGGTGTTGTTACAGAAGAAAATGAAAAAAAAAAATATAGCGAAGTAAATATTGCGGAAAACGGAGTAAAAAGGGGATATGGGAATGAAATGACTAAAACGACAGAGATCTAATTAGTTGACATCGAGATGGTGAAGAGACGGGGAGGGGGGAAGCGAAGGTTAGTGACAGCAAAAAGATCTTGTTAGTTCCGATGAAGATGGTGGACAGATGAGGAATCGGGATAATCGGCGGAAGTTAGTGTCGAACCTGCAGTTGAGAAATAATTCTTAGCCACAGTTGAAACAACGTCGATAAATAGGAGGAACTTTCTAAGCCAGATGTAACAGATTACACTTGTATATTAATGTGTTTGAGAAACTGGTATATGAGAAGCATATATGAACTATCCCGACTCGCCAACACATCCCGAACCGGAACCTCAGGCGGTCTACCTCGGGCCCTGAGGGATTCCAGTAGCTTCGACCTGGCGTCGCGATACTCTACGCACGACCACACGACATGCTCGATGTCCTGATAACCGTCGCCACAGGTGCAGAGCCCGTTCTCCACGATCCCGATACGCCGGAGATGTGCGTTGAATGTATAGTGATTTGACATGAGTCGTGACATAACGCGAATGAAATCACGACTCACGTTCATCCCCTTGAACCAAGGTTTCGTCGATACCTTAGGGATAATGGAGTGTAGCCATCGTCCCAGTTCGTCATTGCTCCATGAAGTTTGCCAACTTTCGAGAGTTTTCTGACGAGAGATACTGAAAAATTCATTGAAGCAGATTGGTCTTTCATAAATATCACCTTCTAATGCGCCCACTTTAGCCAATGAGTCTGCCTTTTCATTGCCCGGAATGGAACAATGCGAAGGAACCCAGACTAACGATATTAAATAAGACCGTTCAGATAAAGTACTCAAATGTTCCCGTATTTTCCCCAGGAAATAAGGGGGATACTTTCCTGGCTTCATTGCTCGGAGAGCTTCTATTGAGCTTAGACTGTCCGTGACAATGAAGTAATGGTCTTTGGGCAACGTTTCAATGATCTCGAGGGTGTACTGAATAGCAGCTAATTCTGCGACGTAAACTGAAGCCGGATCACTGAGTTTGTAAGAAGCGGTGATGTTTTGATTGAAGATGCCGAAGCCTGTGGACTCGTTGATGTTTGATCCGTCAGTGTAAAACACCTTTTCACAGTTGACTGTTCTAAATTTATTATAAAAAATATTTGGGGCCACTTGAGGGCGCACGTGAGCCGGAATTCCACGAATTTCTTCTCTCATGGATGTGTCGAAAAACACAGTAGAATCAGAAGTATCCAAGAAATGAGCACGGTTGGAAACAAACAAAGAAGGATTAATATTCTGAGCCATGTAATCAAAATACAAGGACATAAAACGGGTTTGAGAATTAAGCTCAACTAACCTTTCGAAATTTTCAATCACCAGAGGATTCAAAATGTCGCATCGAATGAGCAAACGATATGAGAGATCCCAGAACCGGTTTTTCAATGGGAGAACACCCGCCAGCACTTCGAGGCTCATCGTATGAGTCGATTGCATGCAACCCAAGGCAATACGCAAACAACGATACTGAATTCTTTCCAGCATGATGAAATGAGTGTTCGCCGCGGATCGGAAGCCAAAGCATCCGTATTCCATCACGGACAATATCGTTGTTTGGTACAGCCTGATCAGGTCTCCTGGATGGGCACCCCACCACGACCCGGTTATTGTACGAAGAAAGTTGATTCTTTGTTGGCATTTTCTTTTCAGATACCTAATGTGACATCCCCAGGTGCCTTTGGAGTCGAACCAGACCCCGAGATATTTAAATGTGAAGACCTGAGCTATGGTTTCACCCCCTAGTTGAAGCTGTAATTGTGCTGGTTCTCGCTTTCTCGAAAATACAACCAGCTCAGTTTTCTCCGTAGAGAATTCGATACCCATTTGAAGAGCCCATGTGGATAAGTTGACAAGAGTATCTTGTAACGGCCCTTGCAGATCGCCAGCTTTGGGTCCTATAATAGACACAACGCTGTCGTCGGCAAGTTGTCTTAGCGTGCAAGATGTGTTGATACATTTATCGATGTCGTTTACGTAAAAATTGTATAGAAGGGGGCTTAAGCATGAGCCCTGAGGAAGACCCATGTAACTGAATCGTATTGTCGACAAATCACCATGCGCGAAATACATGTGTTTCTCAGACAATAGATTATGTAAAAAGTTGTTCAAAACTGGCGAAAGACCATGCTGATGCAGCTTCTCAGATAGGATATTTATAGAAACTGAGTCAAAAGCCCCCTTAATGTCAAGGAAAACTGACGCCATTTGTTCTTTACGAGCAAATGCCATTTGAATTTCTGTTGAGAGCAACGCAAGACAATCGTTCGTTCCTTTACCCCTGCGGAAACCAAATTGTGTATCTGAAAGTAAGCCATTAGTTTCGACCCAATTGTCTAGACGGAAGAGAATCATTTTTTCGAACAATTTCCGGATACAGGAAAGCATAGCAATCGGCCGATACGAATTGTGATCGGAGGCTGATTTTCCTGGTTTTTGAATGGCGATCACTTTCACTTGTCTCCAGTCATGTGGAACAATGTTGTCCTCAAGGAACTTATTGAATAAACTCAACAAGCGCCTTTTGGCGGGGTCTGGCAGATTTTTCAACAAGTTGAATTTTATTCTGTCTAATCCCGGGGCTTTATTGTTACATGACAAGAGTGCAAGTGAGAGCTCTACCATCGAAAACGGTGTTTCGTTTGTATTTGGTGTCGCGGCGCGGGTGATCTTCTGTTCCGGAACAGAGTCTGGGCATACTTTTTTAGCGAAATCGAATATCCAGCGGTTGGAATATTCCTCGCTTTCATTCGTGGTGTTATGATTGCGCATTCGTCGGGCTGTGTTCCAAAGAGTACTCATAGATGTTTCTTTCGTTAAGCCGTCTATAAACCGACGCCAGTAACCGCGTTTCTTAGCTCTAATCAAGTTTTTAATTTTAACGTCTAACGCCGCGTAATTCCGGTAATTATCAGGTGTTCCATTTTTTCTGAATATTTTGTACGCGGAGGCTCTCTCCGCGTTTAAATTTGTGCACTCTTTGTCCCACCACGGGTTGGGAGGACGGATGTTAGTTTTCGCGCCGGGTACACGTTTCGTCTGAGCTTGAGTCGCGGTGTCGAGAATCAAGCCAGCCAAAAACGTGTACTCTTCCTCCGGAGGAAGTTGTTGAGTTCTTTCAAGTTTCTCAGATATCGAGGTCGCATAGCTATTCCAATCAATATTTCGTGTGAGGTCATACGAAACATTAATTGTCTTCGATGGTTTTGAGCCGCTGGTGATTGATATTACGATCGGTAGATGATCGCTACCGTGGGGATCAGGAATTACCTCCCACGTGCAATCCAACCGTAGCGATGTCGAGCAAAGGGATAAATCCAGCGCACTTGGTCTTGCTGGTGGTGCAGGAATCCGTGTCATTTCTCCCGTATTCAAGATTGTCATATTGAAGTTGTCGCAGATATCATGGATCATAGTTGATCTGTTATCATCGTGAAGACAGCCCCATCCCGTACCGTGTGAGTTAAAGTCTCCTAAAACCAACGTCGGTGCAGGAAGGAGCTCTACGATATCACTGAGCCACCGATGCCCAACCGAGGCTCTTGGGGGAATGTAGATGGAAGCAATGCAAAGGTCCTTACCTTTGATTGTAACATGACATGCGACAACTTCAATACCTGGTATCGAGGGGAGGTTAATGCGATAGAAAGAATAGCACTTTTTGATCCCCAAAAGTACTCCTCCATAGGGATTATCTCGATCCAGACGAATAATGTTAAAATCGTGAAAGTTTAAGGGTATTTCAGAAGTTAGCCAAGTTTCGCACAATGCAAATGCGTCACATTTCAGATTGTTTACTAGAAATTTAAATGAATCTATTTTTGGGATAATACTTCTGCAATTCCACTGTAAAACAGTGATTAGATCCGTGACCTCGGTGGATGATTTAGCCATCGAAAGATACAATCGCTGAAAGAAGGGGCCAATTTGCAGTCAACTGCTTCAAATATGTTTTTACTGTTGGCATGAAAGCAATTAAAATGCTTCTAAGAGGGTCTGAAATATTGAAAGTTGTAAAAATCCAGTCCACAACATCAGAGAACTTTATAAGTCCAGCACCTAGTTGGTTCTCTGGTGAATTTTCAGGGACGCTTGGGGATTTTTTAGTCCCTGGAAGCGGTGGGAATTCCATCTCGGAATTGAGTTTTCCGAGACCAGGAGCTTTTTGCTTCGGTGATTTTTCCCGATTCCCGTTAGCTGTAACTTTTCGAAGCCCTTCGGAAGACACCTTCGAACCCTTACTAGGTAGCTTATGAGAAGATTTATTCATTCTTTTCCTACAGCTATGAGGGACCGCTGAAGATGGACCTTCCAAAGGGTCGTCAGAATCGCTCTCGTCAGTTGACAAGCAGGCATATGGATTCGTTGCCTGTTTAGGAGGGGTGGCACTCTTAACCATCTCGGCAAAGGAACGCTTGGAGTGTTCCTTCAGGGAACGCTTCATCCGATCTCCTCGCAGTTTGTAAGCGGGACAGTCAGAGAGGTCATGCGGACCCTCCTTACAGTAGAGACACTTTTCAGCATCCTTACCGCAAGAGCCGTCCGCATGAGCTTCCCCACAGTTAGCACAACGTGGCTTATTGCTGCAATGAGTAGCTGTATGCCCCAGTTGTTTGCAATTAGTACAGTTCATTACTCGGGGTACGAATAGGCGAACAGGCAAACGAACCCGGTCCAAGAGGATGTAGTTGGGCAAAGCAGAACCGGCGAAGGTCACACGATAAGAGTCTGATTGGGGATAGGACTTTGTTCCATCCCCGGCGATCGATACTGAATGCAATCGCTTGCAATCCAGTATCTTGACATTCTTAAGTGAGGGGTCTTTAAAACAACCCGCCCCGTACTTAAGAATATCCTCGCAAGTCAAACTCGAATCGGTGACCACACCGTCGATTTCGACTTCACGAGCTGGCACGTAGACGCGGTACTCCAGCGTAAAAGGATCCTTTTGAACAAGCTCATTAGCCTGTTTTGAGCTGGTAAACAGGACCCTGAGCTTGTCTGGCCGTATTCTATCTATACTTTTTATGGTATTATATCGCGAATTCAGGTCCCGCGATATTTTTAAAATATTCAGTTTTTTTTCCTTTGATTTGGTCCGGAAATAGACCGCGTAAGGCCCGGCCGGTAGTGCGAGCCCATCAGGATAGCTCTTTATGCGGGACTTTTTACTGACAAGGGAAGTCTCCATTTGAACATCGGGAGCGGGGGGGGCAGGATTTAAAATAGGCATAGCGGAACTACTTCCGCGCAAAAACAAATGATTCGGGGGGAAATATAATGGTCAAATAAAGAAATAAAAATAAACGACGTAAAGGTACTTAACTAAGATCCAACGGGGGACACCAAGCTGGACTTCGTCGATCGGCGTATCGCCGCTTTGATGGTGTGCAAAAAACCTCCGAGAGGAAAAGGCACACTTATTTATAATCCTCACACAATGGCCGCTTGTTTATAATCCTCACACTTGGCCTTGATCGGCGAAACAATAATCGGCTAACGGTACCGTTTCGATCGACCGCTCGCAATAAGGCACTGTTCTATTATATAATGCGAAAAAAAAAACCTCTCAGAGGAAAAAGCACTATTGTCTATCACACAATATCGTCCGACCACTTTATCACACACACACAACTGGTTTTCAATGCTTTCGCAGTAAATCCAAATCACGTCCGTTCGCTCGGAAGGTTGAAACGGCAATGGCTTTGTTCACTTGATTGCGCTTTGTTTTCATCTCATTTGGTTTCGCAAAGTTGCCAAGTTATCTCATAATGTTACCAAACAAAAATTGGTTTTCTTCTTCAAATTATCTTAAAAAAGTATGTTTTTGGTATCCGTGGTATTAGTATAATTGTATTATTGATATTAATATTTCAATAAAACTGTTTCGGCTTCGAATATTACCAGAAAGAGCGTGTAAAAAAAATACTATTGAAATAACCATTGTGGCAAATCTAGTAGCACTGGTTTCATTCCGCTATACGTCAACATAACGCTGTGAAGTGTGTGTGTTTCATCGGCTGTGCACAGAAAATATGTATTACTTTGCATAGAAAGTGTATATCTGCTCTACTGTTTTCACTAATAAAATGGTGTTAATCATAATCAATTATCTGCATAAAAGATTTCCACTTTAACATGTGATTTGTACGTTGATTAATAAACTTTTAAATTACTGCCATCAAATAGTAGTAGATACTCAGAGAGAAAAGTCTAGTTTTTTACTTCTCACTTTTTATGAACCTGTACAAATTTGTATTAAATTTAGGAAATCTGAATAAAATCTCTACATTGATTTAAATCAGTATGCGAACGCAACAATCTATACAATACAGATCAATCTGTATAAATGGCATCTCTGGTTCTGCATTTTGTTTTAAGAAGGGCTAATGCCTAAATTGTAACAATTCCGTTTTTGGTTCTATTTAAAGTTCACCAAATTAACTTTGAAATAAAATTTTAAATTCGAAACGAAAGGTAACGGGAGCGACCGAAAAATTTTTAAACGTTGAAATGATTTCAAACTGGTTCTAAAAATATCGTGTGTAGCCTCATAGTTGGCATTAGGCCGTTTTTAAGAAGAATTCTGACATTTTGAACCTGATAGTGTAATAGTGTCGTCATTACTAATTTATAGGATGAATGAAGGACCAACGATAGGATGGATTAAAATCCATTGAGATGAAATTAGGAGCCGAGTAGTGAACACATCATAAGTGTTTCTAGCTGTTTCATGAATATTAGTTAAATTTTCAAGAAATGTGAATCAATTCTTAACGTGGAGCAAGGCGAATGAAGCAGTAATATGAAAAAGTTGTAGTGATTTTGGTGGCTAAATCGGGGGCTTGAGGCGGGGTTCTTACAAATGAGATGAAATAGGGAGCCCTTACCCTAGATAAATAAATAAACAATTCTTCTTCGACTCGTGAGTGCATAACAGTTTATGTTGCACTGTTATGCCATTTAGTAGTTCAACAGACATAAAGTTTATGCTTCTTGCAGAACACTTAAAGTATAAGTTAGCATAATAATAACTAAACTAAACTCTTAAATAACCATCAATTAACCTTGCAACCGGAATCGGGATTCAGATGAAACTGAATAGCAGTGAGAAACCATTCTTGTTAAATTCGCTTGGTCATCTCTGGGATATCATTTGAGCTCCGTTTTGGAGTTTTTGACCGTTACTAAGATTTTTCTGTAGTTGCATCGTCACTTCTAAAGCGATTTGAATTTTCAACACCGATCACCTAGTATTTCTGGACCTGGAAGTTGGATTCCGATGAAATTGAATAGGATGAAGTGTATTATAATCTCTTGATTTGAATAAAATTTGTTAACATCGGATCTGCCATCTCGGAGAAATCAATTTTGAAATTGTTAACCGCTCTTGTCGGTGTTTCAGAAACCGCTACGTTCGAATTGAATTTATTCGACGAATGACCAATAAATTTTTCAAACCAGAAGAACTTTCTGATTAGCATCATAGTATTTGCTTCTTTTTTCTGATTTTTTGTTTCAGTTCCTCATACCGCTATCCAAAATATATTACTAGGTATTTTCTTGAATTGCAATTTTTTCTATGCAAATTCGTAAACTCTCTGCGATTAATATTTACTTTTGAATTCGCGCTCACGCTTTCAAGAAACGAGGGGTACAAAATGCGCACCGATAGTTAGCTACATAAAGAATCATTAGTTAGATGTCTATTTTTTTATCTAGGCCCCTGCCGAAATGAAATCCTGGGTACGGGCCTGATCATCAGCTACTGAATTTCATCTAGTTTGTTGCAGTGAAAAGAAGGACCATTTGGTTTCAAAAGATTGCGTTTGAATTCTAAGAAGTAGGGCGGTGATTAAGGACAGTTTTCTAAATAAGTTCTTTACGTTATTTTTGGGGCTCTGAAAAGGACCGCTAGTGGTTTTGGAGTCCTGGAAAAGACAATTTAGTTACGGATGAATACGTTTGTATTCCAAGAAAATTGAGTCTTGACCTAGAAAAAATCATTACAGAAATATAATCGTAACACAAATCGTACAATCGCTCATATATTTCAATATGTCATACATTTTAATATTTGAGTGAAAGAAATATTGATCAAAAGTAATCAAAATGTTGTACGGTACTCATTTCCGTCTTTCAGAAGGGCCAAATTGTGGAATTCTCTGCGATATTAAACACTGTTCGGAACATTTTTTTTCGAATGCGATGCAGTCAAATCCTAGTTTTATTTGCGCTTGTTTTGTGCGAATTTCGCAATGCGAAAAGTGCACAAAGCTAATCAAATTACTCTAGATTTTCACTAAACTGATGATTTTTACCTTGGATTTGCATTTGAACGGCTGATTTTGTACAATGTTCCCCATCGTTGTCCACTTTTCGTTGTCTGTTTCTCTAATGCAAATGAGTTTACTTTTCTCCAATGCAAATGCAGCTGGATGGCTCTTTTTTTTACTATTCAAACAATGTTTTCTCGATCTACGTAGCGATTTATGTTGAACTGCTAAGTCGTACTAGCTATTCGATGTAAACTGCTAACGCACTGATGGGTGGAAAACGAAAGGTGAAAACAAATAAACAAAAAATACCCGAATGATGTTTTAACTACCATTCAAATTGTTGAAAAAAAAACATATGTTTCTGGTTTTATTTTACTGAATCTGGATGCCAAAAGGCAACGGTATTCATTTTTGGCTTATTTCGCTAGTAGCGCTCAGTGGGTTTTCGTTTGCTAGGTATTCATATAAGCAATACACGATGCAACACCTGCATACAGTTTCACTTTGCTTCGTAAAGCTAATTATCGATTGGACGATAGTTAAATTCAGTTCTAAAGCTTTTTGTCAAGGAGAATAAATATGAAATATGAAATGTCATATGCATCTATGTTGAGAAAGTAACACAACTCATTTGCGACAGCAGCAAAAAAAAGTTAATGGAATTTTCTCCGAAGCTCACATCACCTGGGAGGGGACGGTGTTCAATTTACGAGCACTGCCAAATTTCCGCTCCACGATGAACCGTGCGAATGTAACGAAAACCAATCTCCCATCGTCGTGGAGAGAAATACATCAAACGAACAACAAAAAAACGAGGTTTAGCTACAACCGAAAGAAACGGAAGCATCAACGGCTTGTCCGGAAAGGAAGTCAAAGTCACGAGCCAGGGGACACATCATCAACAGTGACTGACTGTACACCGTGATGAGACCTATCGATGACGGTTGAGTACCTCTCGTTTTGTGAGCTCGGATTACCGCTACGGTTTACGATGAATTGTAGTACTAGAATGCGCTGTCACACCACTTGAACCAGTACAGTTGCAATATACTAATAGCTTTATAGCTGCACAACCATATGACTGTATTGTGGAAGGCGAGAGAGAAAAAGAGAGAAAGAAAAAAAGAGAAGTAATCCACACAAATACATACACAAGTCGTTGCACATGCGAGTAACGCGAATGAATTTTTCGTTGCAAATGAGGAGAAATGAATAACGTCGAATCAAGTGCTATTTAAATCTTTGTTCCACAGAACAGTGAAAGAGCGCTTATTGCGATTGGTACCAAGAAGACAGAGACAAACCAACGGAAGAAAAGTTTTCATTCATTTTTGTTTCCATTGCATAAGTTTTTATGATTACAGTTTAGTCAACATTATTTTTTCTTTCTGGCGATTTACTTCTGAACATCACAACGATTATTCATGACTCTCGTTAATCTGGCAAACTCTTGCAAGACCATTTTGTCCTCGAAAAAAAAAACACATTCAAACTGCAATCTTTTTTTAAATTTATGCTAACTACTTTAGAAACTGCTCTGACATGGAATAACGCAATTGCAAGTTTTTCGCTGTTATAATGCTCTTCACTTCTCGGCCAGAAAAAATAGTTTTCGCTACAAACAGTAGAGTAGTTGAAAAATTTTTACTCGTGTCTCGTTTGGTTTGTATAAAAACTGCCATTGAGCGTTCCACGGAGTTTTATTTTAGCTAATGGAAATGGTATTTTATGATAGCTTATTGACGGAATTTCACGTACTGTATTTTTGATTACCTTAAGTGAGTCACAATCTATTTTTCCTAGAATAAAACGAAAATTATCATTATGAAATTCAATCAACTGATCAAAAAGTCAATTCCAAACCAACGATCAATTATTTGTTTTCATAAGATTCCAAACTCCAAATGCTCCAAATTTTAGAAGAGGGAATTGCAACAATTGGTTGTAGCTTTTCTTCAGAAGAGTAAGTAATTTTCCTCAATACCCTACCTTTCAATGATACTACACGGAACCGCAAAACATCCTAATTACAAGTACATTCCACCCAATTTGGGGGTTCCGTTCAATAACCAAATTTTAGGTAAAGTGGATCTACACTCTTAGAAAAGATGAAATTCACGCTTAACGTAAGTTCAAGTATGTCGTAATTTCTTCGGTGATGACGCAATATTACATCTACTAACATGAAAAAATAATTTTTGCGTCTGTATCGATGTAAGCTTCAGCTAAATTAACTGTGCAGTTAAAGATATGACTTTTCTTTACATGTTTTGAATCGTGAATGTAAGTGAATCGCGACGCTCCTTTTATGTACATCTATTAAGATGTAAATTTTTCTAGATGTGTAGGTAGTTCCCGTGAGGCACGTGCAAACAGTACTTGAAGATGAGTTATATTAATTCAATGGTAAGTTATATTTACTCTACAGTTGAGTCGTATTGACTCGATTTTTAGTTGAAACGATTTGCTTAATTTTAGCTTATTGAACGAAACTCTCGCTATTGGCTGGTTTTCCTCTTTGTATTTTGGTAACAATGGAAGGAGCGAATGAAAGAAAAGATTCAAAAGAACTCAAAATTAAGTCAAAAGAAGTCAAATAATAGGTAGTTTTAATTTTCCGTGTCAAGACGTATCTGATTTTACCTTATTATTCTCACTTTGTTCGGAATGTATATAACTTGCTACCCAAGTAGCAATCCGCAAGTAGTTCTGATGCGACTAAGTTCAAACTATGTTTCAACAAGAGCACAAACATGTTTTTCGTGTTACTCTGGTTAAAACAAGGTGACAGTAATGTTTCTTCAGAATATAATTTGTTACAAAATAGTTATTTATTCTTTCCATCACCACATCTTTTTGTTACATTGAATTAATTATCATTTATAAGTAATCGTTACATGATTCAAACATAACTTCAATCACAGTTATGCTTTAGTTGCAAACCCATAACAAACACTTACACCATTACACACAGCGTATGTGTAAATCGTTACTGTGAATTGATATAGCATACATACATAGATATTACTAGATTATAACATACAATTTCTGCACTGATTCAGATGACTATCGGTTGGTATTCGCATCGTAATGATAACGTAACACATGGGCTCAAAAGTCCCGGGTCCAACAAAAAGAAAACTCGATTTTTTTTTGTTCAAAATAAACTCAGCTAAGCTCCGCTCTAACATTTCAATACCACTTTTGTAGAACGATTTACCTTTTGCCTCAAAATATGCCTCAGTTTCATTCGTGCAAATTTTCTTACAGGCGAACATTTTTTTCAGTTCTGCGAACAGCCAGTAGTCGCTGGGAGCCAAATCTGGCGAATACGGTGGATGTGGGAGCAATTCGAAGTTCAATTCATATAGTTTTGCTATTGATTTGATTGACTTGTAACACGGAGCGTTGTCTTGTTGAAACAAATTTTTTTCGTTGCCAAATGCGGTAGAGAATTCCACAATTTGGTTCTTCTAAAAGAGCGAAAATGAATCCTGTACAGCACCTTGATAGTTTCTTTCAATGAAATATGCAAATCCGAAATGAGATAATCGACGTCAAAAATCGTTTAAAATTTTAGTAGTGAAAAGGGGGAAAGTTTCGCAATTCACACAATCGATCAACTATCAATTCGAATTCGAAAGTGTAAAGAAATCGTGTCAGTTTTTTTTTTATTTAAAAGATAGTTTTATTCAGGCCTATATGCGTACAAGCTTTACGTGGCCGATTGAGCCGATTTTTTAAATAATTTTTTTTTTGAGTTGGATCTCGTTGTCACCCTTTTTCTAGGGGGAGAGGAGCTTCCATTTCCCTCCTGCGAGGATTGAGGGGCACTTTGTTCTATAGGGGATACGTTGGATGGTTTCGTTGAAGTAGATGCTTCACTGTTGTTGGTGACTGTCACAGGTGTACTGGGATTGCTTTGGGTTGGTGTGACGGAATCACTGTTGTCCTTTGGTGTAGTTGTCTCCTTGTCCAGTTTATCACATGGCTTGTTGTAGTGAACAGCTTTTTGACAATACTGACATGTGGCCATCTGATTGTCATAGGTAACAAGTGATTTGCACGGAATTCTTGTATCTTGACCGAAAATCACATAAGAAGGTATAGGCTTCTTCAAGTGTATGCGTAATACACGTAGGCCATTTAGAATACCGGGGAAAAAATTCTTCTACTTTTCTTTTTCAATAGAGAGAATCTCTCCGTATTGGGACATAGTTTTGCGAATATAATAATCGGTGACGCTCGAGTGAAGATCATGTACACGCACTTCTATAGCACTATCATACATATATACTGGAATGTTGTACTTAATGATCTCGTGTTCCACATAGTGCACATTGTTATTGTCTTTTGCGAATTGAATTGCATCCAACTCTTTATAAAACTGGATGTAAACAACATTATTTGTCTTATTGCATTGAAGTAAATGCACACGTTTAATGTCCAGCTGCATTTGCTCCTTAAGCAAACCTTCAAGTTCTCGTATCCAAGGTCGAATTTTGCACTGCCTAAAGTCAACAATAATTGTATACTTTCGTGTCGGCGGTAGCTTTTGTTCGTTTGGTTCACTCATTTTCGAGGTCTATTGTTCACTACACAATACTGTACTTGGTTTCTTCTGTTTCCAACGTAAGCGGTTTTGTTTTATCGACTGACTTGGAGGAGATGTAAAACCGAACTGTGAGATCGTGTCAGTTTTATTCGTATTCACGACATCTAGTTATGTCTCTGATATTACATACCCGTACTTTTTTTCAGTTTTACAGTTCATCATGTTTCTGAATGTTCACTAAATGATTCGCCTTAAAACGTGATCACTGTTTTACATAATTACACCATTATTCAATGTTGGATGACTTCTTAAATAGCAATATTCACTTTTCAATTGTTTAATCAACGATTGAAAACTTCTAAAACTACCCGCTAGGCAATAAAAATCTTCAAAAATATGAGATGAAAGTTTGCACTTAATTCACTTGATTGCGCTTTGTTTTCATCTCATTTCGTATCGCAAGGCTGCCAAGTTTTCTCATGATGCTAAGGAATTTTTTTTCTCTTCTTTAGATTAAAATCAGCAAGTGTTCTTTTGGCATCCGTAACATTAGTTTAATTATATTTTTAATATTTATACTTCAATAAAATTGTTTCGGTTTCGAATATTGCCGGAAAGTGCGTGTGCGTGAAATGACAATTATTGCAAATCTAGTAGCACTTATATTTTTATATTTCTAAATCCAGATTACCCTTGCAGTGAAATTTCAAATGTATAACAAAAGGAAACGAAAGCGAAACGACCCAGTAGTTTTTGAATGTCGAATTGATTCCAAACTGGTTCTGAGAATATCGTGTGTTGTCTCACATTTGGCATTCGGCCCTTTTAAGAATTC
Source organism: Malaya genurostris (assembly GCF_030247185.1). Lineage (NCBI taxonomy): Eukaryota > Metazoa > Arthropoda > Insecta > Diptera > Culicidae > Malaya > Malaya genurostris. The sequence continues at coordinate 187,040,596 of NC_080572.1, forward strand.
TGATATTTTGTATCTGAGAGTGTAGTAGTGCATTGTTTTGTTTTGATCGCTATCGCTATCGTAGGATAATTAATCATACAATCTATCATATTGTCGTTTGTTTCAGAAGGTTCAAAGGGATATCCGGGGAGAATATTTGAGTTTCGAACAAAATACATTCGCAATGATGAATTTTCATGGGAGATTACCAATGGTTTGGATAAATTGGATCACAAAATCGGTGAATAATTGTTGTGATTTCATAAGAGGAAATAATGGAAGAATGGATTTTTCCCGGCAGCTATTTCTTGATCCGAAACTGCCAAGCGAAGCCCATGCTGGTGGCAACCGTGATTCTCGAACTAATTCTACTGCGTCATATTAATAATGGAGCTGAATAAACACTGAGATTTTAGCTTTGCTTTGTTAAATTCTGACACCGAATTCTGATTTTTTGCCGAAAGGTGCATTTGTTCTTCGAGCAAAACTTCAATCTATACATTTATTATATTTATCTTATAAGTCGAAATGTTTCATACAGTAAGTACAGTAGGATTGTGCTGTAATACGTTTCAGTTCAAATCCATTTCGCATACATCCAAACCATTGTTTATTTAATTTTCTATTAATGCTTCCATTCAGACTACACAATGATTATACTCTCACTTAAAGCCATCTTTGTTCAGCTGAAATGCTTTTAAATGCTAGTAAGTAAAACAAAAAGTTCTCCTCAGAATTTTCAATGGAACTTCTCATCTACACAGTAATGTTAAGTGCATAATGGCAACACTCAGCTCTTTGTTAGGTTACATCGTCAATAGCTGAAGTGATTCTGATAGTCATTCAGGTGATCGATTAGAAAAAATTAGCGAACGTCACTTGGATGAAGATTTCATTTGGGTTCATATCCCTAGTTCAGTCGGAACAACGTTTCGCGAGAGGGGAAATGGCTATGACCATGAAGAGTAGAGCCGTCGGTTTGGACGAATCCCTTGAAACAACAATCACAATTGGGTACAACTCATAGATATCAGCAAAGTAACTAACAAGTCATCCATCGCAAATGGAAATAATTTTCAGAGAATGATCAAGGGAATTCCTAGCCAACCCGAAGGTCATATACTGTCTCTATCGAACGTCAGTCCGTCAACTGTGCATGTATCGTCCGGCGACGGTTTTTATCTCATCTCGCCAGTTCCATTTTATACCCATACTAAAAGGAAAACATCCGCATCACGCAATCTGCATCACCACTGGGACCGTTTGGGAGCAGAGGTTCTTGTCTAGTATTCCGGCTGATATAGTGCTTCCGGAGCAGCAATTCAGCGGAAGTTTATGTTACATTCTGTGTCAGTTGCTAATAGCGGAATCTTGCTCCATGTTCAGTTCTGTTGACGAGCGGAGAGAATGGATTATCATGGCCTTGGATGCGTGTGGCGCCCAAAATTCGATAGTAATTTTATTACAATGAGAATTTCCTATCATTTTATTACCATTACTATCATTTTAGTCATGTTCACCTTTGCATAACTTGACATTGTTGCATTTTAAGCTACTCATTTATTAGGTACTTTTGACGGGATTTGTTCTAAAAACTCTAAGTGATTCAGAAACAGACTTTCAAAAGCGTAAATGACAAAACTATTGTTAGCGGTGTGATTCATGAAAGTGATTTTTTTCGTTTCCATTCTGAGTGTTAATTTATTCTCATAAACCGCACGAAAAGTCTATAATGAATTCAATTAACTTCACTTATCAAGACATGATAAATCACAGAACACAAGCAGGATTTCCGGCAAACATGTTTGTGCACGGAGTGCATCAATCGAGCCGTCTAGACTTGCAGTGGCATGACTATCAAAAATCTGCATGGAAAAACTGTGCAGTTGCATTTTGATAGAATAATCACCGAAATCGTTTTACCCGTCTCGTGAAAAAATGCTATGCAACTCGAATCAGCTCGTCGAGATCGCAAAATGTTTGTGTGTTTATGTGACAAAAAATATGCACAGACTTTTTTTTTTTTTTTTTTTAAGTAACTATTTATTGGAATATGAGTTTAAATTGGGTGTTCAGCCACAAGTGGTGACTTTTCAGCCCTATTATATATATGATTTGGTTATTACCATGAGGACATTATTTGCTTCCGCAATTCTGAGATTTTTGTGTAGGGAAAATTCTAAACCTACTTGTATTGTGTAATGGGGAAAAGGAACTTATATACTAACTTACTAACTAATACAGAGAGCGAATCGATTCAATTGAAGATTGCATCGATTTTTGTCGGAATATGCACAGACTTTTCTTCTACCATGGTTGAAGCGATTTTCACAAACAGGCTAAAATGAAACGAGGATATTCGAACAAGGTAACCAAGGCAGACGGGAATGCAGTGTGTCTAAAGCAAAGCTAATATCACCTCAAGTATCCGTGGTCTGATAGGGACTAAATCAGCCCGAAGTATTCCTCATCATGGATCCTATCGATCCTGCTCGAGACTCTTGGTGCAACTTCGTAGAACTATCCCAATCCTGTAGACATTTCGCTAGAGATTCACCCTTGACGGTTCAGCAAGCGTTTCTCTCTCCTCGCCTGTCGTAACACTCCAGGCATAATACCCTTCTAAATACTTGTACCCTGATTCTACAAGCTACAAAGTTGTCCAAATATCTATCACTATGATTGCACTATTCGCGACTAAATTACAGTTATAAACGTCTAAATAAGACTCTCTACCATAACTACCAACAGAGGATCCAGAGAAATCTTAGAACGAACTCGAAAAGCTTCTGGAGTTACGTCAACGAACAACGTAACGAAGCGGGCTTTCCTACTCAAATGTCACTTGATGGTGTTCAAGCATCAACATTTCGTCGATATCTGTGACCTTTTTCGATCTCATCTGATTATTACGACCACCGTAGTTAGCAAAGCGTGTTCCTAGCTGATTTGACCTTTCAGTCTGTTTTTGTTTTTTTTTGAATAAATATTTATTGAAATATGAGTTAAAATTAAATTATTAAGGTTTAGGTGTTCAGCCAGAAGTGATAATTTTTCAGCCCTATTTCATATATGATTTGGAAGTGGTGTCTCGTGGCAAAATTTACGGGTTGTGTACTGATTATATCAGATGTAATACAGTAATTACAGTTCGTTGAAAGCGAAAACTGTTTTTCAATACAATGAAATATCGACATTCTTTTAGATGGGTTATTCTTATTAAACTTTTTTCGTATCATCGATACAACATAAGAAATCCGCGCGCTGCACTTCCAGCAAATCTGTCAATAATATTATCAAAAAAAAAACGCATCGACGTTGCAACTGAGACAGCCAAGGATGCCAGGTCATTTTTATTTATCTTTGTGCGAACCAAAAATCAGTTTGAGCAAGAAAACGCTCTGTAGGATACTTTGTTATGCCTAGCAATTTGAAGACTTTTAGAGGCTCATTGACTTCAGAAATCTGTGAAAATTTGTGCAGCATATTCAGAATATGTGAAGCTCAGATTAATCTGTGAACCTGACATCTCTGGAGACAGCATTTTGTTTTCAACTGCCATAAGCACAAACCACCCGACGCAAGCAGCTTAGGGTGAATTTTTACATAGTATGCTGTGGATAAAATCGCTCATTATTTTCCATTTGGTACCATCCGACCTGATTTCATCGAAAAAATATAGAATCTACAAATGATAGAATGCGGATGGGGATGCAGTTAGTTCCTTCAATTTGACCGGTTCTGCAGTGCACGAGATGCACATAAGGACGAGACGCCACTGTGATTTGGTTATTACCATGAAGACATCATTTGCTTCCGTCTGTGATTTTTGTGTAGGGAAAATTGTAAACTTACTTGTATAGTGTAATGGGGAAAAGGAACTTATATACTAACTTACTAACTAATACAGAGAGCGAATCGATTCAATTGAAAATTGCATCGATTTTTGTCGGAATTTTCTTATAATATTATGCGACATTACATCTAATGGTTCTATATTTGTGAGTCTGTGTAACTCATTTGTACTAAACCAGGGAGGACGCTTCAAAATCATTTTCAGAATTTTATTCCGAATCCTTTGAAGCGTTTTCTTCCTGCTGGAACAACAACTTGGCATGGCTGGTCTGAAAATTTGTTTATAAATTAATAATTTGTTTTTAGACAGAACTTAGAATTTCTGTTTATAAGTGGATATAAACATTTAATATATTGATTACACTTTGCCTGGATTCCTTCAATGTGATCCTTAAAAGTGAACTTTTTGTCATACGTTAAACCTAAGTATTTAGCTTGATCAGACTATGTCAATTCCTAACCATTCAATTTGAGAATGTGATTATTGTTCGGTTTGAGAAAAGAAGCTTTTGGCTTATAAGGAAAGATAATTAATTGCGTTTTTGCTGCATTTGGTTTAATTTTCCATTTTGACAGATAATCACTGAAAATATTTAACCTTATTTGTAGGTGACTGCAGCTTTCAGTGTTGTTTCTGATGGGGTTCCATCTATATTACTAAAAAGATGTTCAAATGGTCTTTTGAAGCCCCTATCGAAACTGTTTAATAGCTCTTTGAAAACAGGACATTTTCTAACCAGTCTTTAGGCGTTATGCGCAGTATCCAAATTATTCGAACTAACTGTCTTGGACTTCATCACATATAATTACTCAAACACGGCTTCATGCCGAAACGATCTACTACTACAAATCAGGTATCTTACACTTCATTTATCATTAAATCCCTGCAAACGCGACTGCAAATAGATGCTATATATACTGATTTTTTAGCTTCCGACAAGATCAACCAACGGTTTTAACTGATCGCGACATGTCAGTGAAAATAGAAGATTGCATTACGTCTCCATTTACAGTCAGCTCCGAAGTTCCTCAAGGTAGCCATCTGGGACCGTTCATAATTTTATTTTATCTAAATGATTTAAACATTTAGCTAAAATGCAGAAGTTATCGTATGCTGATGAATTTAAACTCTTTCGCCTTATCAAAACCGTCGAAGACGCCAGATTCTTGCAGTTACAACGGGACATTTTTACAAACTGGTGTAGAGTAAACCGAAAATTTCATTCCCTCGCAAACGTTTTGTAATTGAATTCGACTACACGATCTTGAAAACAGTTCTTAAACGATAATCGTATATAAGACTTGAATTCATCTTGCACTCGAGTTCCACCGATAAAAAAGGCCGGATTTTTTAAATTTTCGATTTAAATTTTTTTTTTTTGCCCTTTTAATTTATTATAACTTTTTTGAATAGCAATGAATATTTTGGTAGTACGGAACATAGAGAGACAAAATGCATTTTTGTATATGTTGATTAGTGTAATAGCTTTGAAGAACGAAATGAGTACATTACCGATTTCAACACTTCTTCACGTTTCGTCTTAGACTCTTCAGTGCAGAGCAGTTCAAATTGAACTGCTTAATGCAAAAACTGTTCTGCGCTGATGAGTCTAAGACGAAACGTAAAGACATGTTGGGTTCAAATATTGGTTTTAATTTCAGGTTTAAAATTTGAAGGTGCATTATATTGTCACTTTTATTTTTTTTTCGGTAAACTTTTTAATTCTTAAAGAAATTCTTAATTTTATTCTGTGCATATTTTTTATAGTGCTCATTTGATTTCCTATTACTTAGTTTTAGATATCATCATGATAAAATTATATTTTTTTGATTTACAATGATTTAAAGAAAGTGCACGTAACAATACTACATTGAAAACATACGCAAAGTTTCATTCAAATCGAAGTAGGTGAGATCGGGGCTGAATGAGCTACGGGACAAAACCGGACAACTTAAATATCTTATAAACAAGCCATTATTTCGATCCATGGATTGATTTTGTAATCGCACTTCCATGTTGATATCTACTTTTATATTCTATTTATGTCACTTCTTAAATCTAGATTTACTATAAATTAAAGCAAAATGATTATAATGTGTAGCGAAACAATCAGTTAGTATTCAACAGCAGGCTCTCATGTCTCGACCTATTTTTTCTATATTCTTTTTTATAGATTATGCCTCACAAATGGTTGAAAACAACAGACAATCTCTTCAAACATGGTGTCATTTTCTTAGCGCTCATTATGGTATCTCGAGATTAGGGACCCTACTGTTTTTGTTCACCATTTTCTGTGAAATGTGCCCCGTAATTTTTGAAATATTGGATTTTGATCACTTCATCGCGACTGACTATGTACGAACACTAAAGCATATTTCTCCAAATAACAAATTGGGAACTGTAGCTGAAGGTTGAAGCTACACAACGGAGTGAATAACTTATTGAGTGAAAACCTAGTTGTAATGAGTGTTTTTTTTCAATTTCCAAAAGCTGTCCGATGTATCCTCGGTCTCTCCTATATGAAATCTGATGACTTTAGTTCATTTCTAGAATTGTTCAACTAACTAATGTTAAAAATCGAAGATTTATATCAGATTCACTCACTGTTACACGTATACTATCATACATGCGTACTCATCTCAATCAAATTAAAATGGTTTCAAATCTAAGCTAACCCGAAATTCCTAACAAATAAATGCATTGAGAAACCTTCTCTATTTCTATCATTTCTTATCATTAGCATTGTCGGTAATGTCGCCCTGCTTGAAAAATCGCCGATTGGTGCTACAACTCTTAAGGTGTATTTCCAGTTAAATTTTCGTCTGGACTTTAGTTTCACTGGCTATCAGTGATAGCCTCATAGTGTCGCAAAATCGAGCCTACCACAGCACCACTCGAATGTCGTTTTCGCTTGAGAAAACTGAAACTGACCCAGAGTAGTTTCATCAAACAAATATTTTTCACGAAACTGTGCTGGTTCTGCACTTAGCAGCGGGGATTTAAGCAAACCTGATATAAAAACCAGGTTCGAAACTGACTCGATTTTCAGTTCAACAATGATGAAACTAGGTTCGAAACTAGCTTCCAACAAACGGTTTAACAGCAGGTAGGGTGGAAACTGGGTTAGATTTGGCATCAAGCGGAAACGACATAAAATTCATCGCATTAAACTTGAAACGAAATCCTTCATATACAGCAGTGTTTGCTGTATATGATAACTTATAACCGTCATTATAAAAATCATTTCCATTATATTATGATACCATTCCTTGCATTCACTCAGGCCCATTCATTACGGTGTTTATCTGACTCATTCGGTCGACAGCTACAGTCGAATTCAACAACGCCTAGCTCAAAACATCGAAGGAAAGTAAACCGAAATGTGCTTGAAAACCTTTGAGCGGCATGCAAAAATAAAAAAGAGATAATTTCGAGTTTTATAAATAACAAAAAAACGCATTGTGTATTGTTGTTACAGTACGGCAGACAAGTTTTGTTTACTCAGTCTGGTTGGCTGACCTATGTCTGGCGAAGTAACAACTAATAAACATAGTTTGTGTTGTTCCAAGCCACATCCTCGCCGGTTACGTTTTCTTCCAGGTTTACCATATGGCGTTTTATATGCAAGGCTCAATTCCCGGAACATTATACTTCAAGCTAATTTGAAATGTTTATTGGAACAGATTTTGTTCCAATTGTTTAAAAAGCACTTTCTCAAACATTCCGTGTTTTTTTTTATCTTACAGACAATGCGGCCAACCGAATCCAACAGCAGCTGAAAAAACCTTCGGAAGGAGCAAACACCAAGAAGAGTTCTAATCAGGACAGCGATGCTGATGATACTGCCAGCAGCAGTAATTTAGGTGGGTCCACGGCACCTTCCACGGTGAACAAAGATGAGGACGACATCTATGAATTCAAATCGACACCGAAAGATTCCGGGTCCAGTTCCAGCGATGAAAAGGAGAGCAACAGTGATAAAAATGAAAAAACATCCACTGAGAAAAACAACACCGGAGGGGGTGACGGGGAAACGAGTCAGAACGTCGGTGCATCTGGATCAACAACGGGCTCAGGGACAGGTGGAACCACCAGTCAATCGAAGCGACCATTTTCGGAAGTAAGTGACCCACTGGAAGACAGTACCAGTGCATCGAATGATGAAGATAACAAAAGGAAGAAACGGAAAGATTCGGATACCACTAATAAAGAATCCACGAAAAGCATCCCAGGTAGTAATCGTGGTTCAACGCCCAGGCAGGAAAAGTCCGGTAAATCCTCTGGGCCACCGTCGAAAAATCTCAGCCTAACCGGGAAAAGTGCTCTGGATCGTAAAAGTCCTTGTGCGAGTCCAAAACCGGCTACCGGCACCGGTACTCCCAGCTCGACAAACAAAGCTTCAAGTAGCAACAATACGAATGACAGCGAAGGCGAAACAGACGACGGGGGCACTAAAAATACCGACACAAGTTTTCCTAGCGGAGGAGGACCGAAGGTACCTCCACTGAAGATTGTCATACCACAGCAAAACTCTAGCGGCGATACCGATGCTGGCGGTAGTTCCCGAAACGGCAAAAATGCTTCGGCTAGAAATCATGCTGCACTGCCCTACGTGGTGGCGTCTTCGAACAGGTAAGCGTATCATTATAAATAATAGCGTCATTTATTGTGTTTATTTTTAATGGAGGAAATAGCTTAAATTGTGATTTATTTCGTCGAGAAGTAAAAATTCTATCTTGCATTTCAATGAATTTGTACTCTGAATATGGAAAGCATTACCACTACGATTTTTAAGGATATGAAAGCAGTGTCTTTTAAACATAATAAATGAAGTACTTGGTTCTCTAGATGACTGTAAAATTGTCAAAATTGATAACGTATAAAACCAGAAAATTGGACTCGTGCCACTGTGACTGAATATTCCGTTGAATTTTACCTTAAGGGGTGGGTAGGGTCCAACCCTTCTGGAAAAAAAATTGTTGTATTTTCTTATAGTAAAACATTTCAAGAATATTTTGTGAAATTTTCAAGCATGTCGGAGATAAACTTAGCAAGTTATGGGCCTTTATCTTTGCTTATCTGCGAAGAAATACGAGTATTGGTCATAGATTTCTGTTTCGATTAACTTAAAAACTTGACCAAAATTTCTTGATATGTTTATAGCATACAAAGAAATAAAATGTTTTTGTTTTGAAAATGCTAGATTCAAGACTAATAAACTGTTTTCTTCGATTTTATAGCCAAAAAACTTTAAACGTGTTTTTCTCGAAAGCAGTTTGTGTAAGTCTGTGTCCATCGTCATTCGAAAAACTACTGCACATATTTTTCAAATTTTGCACATACTTTCTACATGTACAATACCAGACTAGCAACGTTTTCCTTTTCGTTGTTCGTTTGTTTGAGGAGGTTTTACAGCTACAAAATAGCGGGTTTTTTCCTGAAAAATCGTAGTTTAGACTTTAAAGAATTACCAAAAATTTAAAAAATAAAAAAATCAAACAGAAACGTTGGGGTCTAGAAAACATCTACTCTATCGATGCTGCGTTCATTTGTTCACTTCTGATTAGTCTGCGCTGAGATACAGTGGACACCGCAAATCATGATTTTCAAGAAGCGTTCTCAAAAACATCTCTTCACCGACTCATTTCTCAATATTTCTTCACGAAAAAAATACAAAATGTTGTTTGAATGATGCTTTGTATTAGGCAAAACGTTTGAGTTTATTTTGTTGAACGACAGTTCTGGAATAAAATTGCAAAAACGATATTTTATTTTCATTATATAGATCGCGTTCTGAAGAAGAGAACAAGGTATCTGCTGCTGTACAACAAATCGTTCGAGAAAATGTTCCGAACAGTGTTTAATATCGTAGTGAGTTCCACAATTTGGTCCTTCTGAAAGGCAGGAATGAATCCCGTACAGCATCCGGATAGTTTCTTCCAATGAAATGCAAATCCGAAATGAAATAATCGAAATTAAAATTCTATATGCTGCTATTTTTATAGCCGTTAGGACCGCCCATTAGTGAAAAAGCTACTAACGAAATCACGTAAAAAGAAACCTCTTAACAAATATTGGATCAGTTTGGATTCTATCACCACTGCGAGCAGATGTATTTTATGTCGTTTGCAAAACTAGTTTCGCTTTCGGCAAGAGCGATTACGTCACAGCTGCCAGTCATTTGCATTGGTGAAAAAGCAACGGTGGAGAGCATTACACAAAATCAACCGTTCGAATGGCTCTGAAAGTTTTCTAAAGAACTAATAGGACTTGTTGTTCGCAAATCGAAGGTAAATATCCTCAGTTTAGTGCAAATCTAGAACAGTTTGGTTAGATTTGTGCACTTTTCGCTGTTTGAAATTCACAGTAATCGAGATCAAGTGAAACCTTCTTTGTTTTTGCGAAAAATGTTCCAGAGTTTAATGTCGTAGAGAATTACTCAATTTGACCCTTCTGAATGCTAGCATCGAATCCCTACAGCATATTGATAGTTTCTTTCAATAAATTATGCAAATCCAAAACGAAATAATCGACATTAAAATTCTGTATGCGGCTATTTTTATAGCCGTTAGGACCGCCCATTAGTGGAAAAAACATAATAATTTGAATAATAATGTTTGTTTTAGAATCAATTTCTGATGCTTTACAAATCACACCGTTTACCTCTGCGAAAATAACATGTATCTCCATATCAGCAACCATATCTCAGGAACAACTCGATATTTTAACATAAAATTTACAATGTAGTAGTCTGCTATAAAGATTAATAACTACAGGGTTCTCCATCTTTTATGTCGGTATGGAAACATTGAATAACTTTGAGAAAAAAATTAAGAGATTTCTATAAGTGATGTATTTGTATTCAGTTTGGATCCTTACAATATTTTTTGGACTAGTTTTTTTAAAACAACAGCCACCTTCATTAGCAATTACAAAATGACTCTTTTTTTCTGCGTTTGCCAATACCTTTTCGAGCATCTCAAGTGTTATAGCATCTATTTCAGCACGAATGTTTGTCTTGAGCTCGTTAATAGTTTGAGGCTGGTTGGTGTAAACCTTGCTTTTCAGATAACCCCACAACGTCGTCCAACGATTTTTTTTAAATCAATCAGAAAGTATCAGAACTTTCCAAGTTGTTATTAAGAACAGTAAACTGAAAGCTCATCTAGAAAAATAAGCTTTTATCGTATCAAAGAACGCTCACTGGCAACTCTTCACACGATTGAATCAGTGCCATCAAAGAGAAACGAATATCATCGCAACAGCAAAAACCCGGCATGACTCATTTCACATAGAATCGACACCAGTCCGAGAGCGAATTTCTCTCGATGACATTTCTGAGAATCAAAGGTTGGCACGCTGCTGTGGGGATCCTCTCTGAAGCAACAAACGGTCGCTTTTCTAGTTTCGCGATCCGATTCTATACAGGCAGTTGATAATTGCGATATAATCATTTTACTATTGCCGCTTATTCTAACTATGTGCATATAACCTTTGTATAAGTTGTGTCTATGAAAATGCATGTGAATGCTCCACACAAGGGCTTTGAAATATTGCAACCTAGTATGAAAATCATCAAATTGAATCATCGATTCGATTTTCTGCGATAATTGTCAACTTGCGATTCTCTCTTGGGAAATTCTACACAGCAACGGTCATTATCAGACTGTAATTTTTTTAAGGGCGTGAAATACTCAGAGTATGATGTGGAGCGAAGAAATGTAGCAAAATTCTCTCACGGGTCATGCATTGAGAGACTCGAGCAGTGCAGTAAAACTTCATTCAATTCAATTGAAACTGAATGTGGAACACATTGACGATCTCTCTAATGCAGTACACTTCAGTCTCTGACACACACAATGTTTGCTGACGGCCCGAACGAGCAGCATTCAGTTCATCACCCGTTTCTCTTCAATCAAGGCTCAGTTTAACCACCGTCAGTTGATCTCTTGAAGTAACAACATATCTCTTTCAATAGTGTGAGAGCGGCCTTCAAATGAGGTTCATGTAAACATTCGAATTGATTCACGATAATAGATGAAAGACAAACCAGATAGCTGAAATATCAATCACAGAATACACATAAATTAATTGTTTCCTCCTTCAGTTTTCATTTTTAATACTTTACTCCATTTATAATTCTATTCGTTCGAACTTGCTTACTACCAAGAGCGAAGGCAATGAAGGAGCTACACAACTTGGCACTCGAAACTGAGCAAGAAAAACTTCAAATGACTAGGTACAATTATTCAACTGACGATGAATTCCGGGAGCTTCACTTGAAAATGGCAGCAAAAGTCAAATGAATTAGAAGGGATATGCTGACGGTCAGCGGCCTTAAATTTCATTTTCATCTTATATTTTTCGATTGAAAATGAAATTTTACCGCACTGGACTCGAGTTCTTGTAGCATCTTCTACCGGATTGAAAATGTTTTATACAATATAGATAGCAATATAGCAGCTTCTGTCAAATTTTCGGCAATCACCAACACTGTTTAGATTTTGAATATGGATTGATTTGTTCAGTGAATCTATGTCTAATTTTCTTTTAAAGGTCCCTTAACTATTCCATAGTAGGATCACAAGAACGTTGGTATTGATGTAGATGAAGGAGAATTGAATTTAGTTTAGGCTTCTGGATCTGATAGACACCTAACTTCAATATTGTAATGATTTAAATTATGTATGGCTGTGTCGATATTTCCCAAATCAATTTCAGGATTTACATTCGATTTCTTATAGAAGATAAATTAGATGGGCCATTGGATATGGGATACTAAAAACCAGCGGAGAGTTCATCATGAAAAACTCGTACCTTCAAGTTATTTTGCTGATAACTTCACGAGTGATGCCTAGCATTTAGAATTCTATAAGGAAAAACCTGTTTTAATCCACCTAGTGGTGTAATGATGCCTTTCTCATTTTCATTTTCTCCAGTATATTACAGCCGAAATTCTTCGAAATACCACAATTTAAAAAAGTTGAGAAAAGAGTTTTGAAGATTTCTGTTGCACCTTTGAATTTTGCTTAGTGAAAATCTGTTCAATCATATGAGAGAAAGTTAAGTGAGCTCCATTTTATAACATTTGATTACTATTGTCGGTACTTCCGGAACCAAAAGCTGGATATCGGCATAGTAACATTCGGTTCATTCAACCATACACTAATGTGAACTACAAATTTATTTACGATTCTCTATGAAAAATTGAATGTACCGGTTTTCGGACTTGGATAAAATTCAGTAGAGCAATCATGAGACTATCAATGGTTTGTTTGGTTACAGACTATCATGGTCTGCAAGCTAAAGAAATTAACTAGCCAATATAAAGAGGTAGTTTATGAAAAAAAAAAATGCTTGAAATTGACATTTTTACACTAAGCGCGCAACCTCCGGAAGCAGCATTCAAACCGAATGAAAATTGGGATATTCTTATGGTATCTAAGGATCTTTCATTTGAATCTAAGTTTTTCAAAATCGGTTCAGCCATTTCCGAGAAAAATGAATGACATTATTTTCACATTTTTGTTGAATATCACCCTGTAATTCCGGAACCGGAAGTCGGATCTAAATAAAATTCAGGAACTTTGTATGGGACCATAATACCATTCATTTTAATCTAAGTTTGTGCAAAAAAAGAAAAGTGACTGACAACATTTGACACACACACACAGACATTTGCTCAGTTCGTCGAGCTGAATCGAATGGTAATGACATTCGGCCCTCCGGACCTCGTTTGAAAAGTCGGTTTTAGCAGTGATTGTATAGCCTTTCTATATAAGAAAGGCAATAAAAGATTGCGGTTTGTCCGTTAAAAGAATCGTTCTGGCTTTCCTAGATATGTAAGAAAATCCGCTAAGCGGCCTTGTTCTCAGTAAAAAAAATTAAAATCAATTCACAATTTTTAAAATGAAATTAGAAAATCTAGTTAATAGTTATATGTCTGCGTATATAAGATATATAAGATCTCCTTCGAATTTTTACGAAAAGTCTTTGTACCACAAATATAACACAGCACTATACAGCGCTAAAACCCGGTGCATAATTAAATCAGCTGGTTTCCATTTGAAACTTCTTAAGTTTGGACATATTTAACATTCTCGTTTCATATCAAATTTTAGAAAATGTAACTAATATTTTTTTTCGTTTTCATCACATCATGTTCCTGAAATTTACGCATCTTCCCGCAGCATTGAATTGTAACTAACCTTTCCCTCTCAAATCTTTTTCAGTAATGATTCCAGTGCGGACAAGGAAAGTACCTCGTCTCGGTCGGCAAGCCCATCGGATTCGAAAAGCTCGGACGAAAAGAACACATCGAAATCTAGCGAAGATCGCGCTCAGGCTCGTGTCCTCCGAAGTCACCGTGGTGGAGGAGGATCTTCCGAAGGAGGTGACCGAGGTCGTAGCAAGGACAATCAGAGCGATCGTTCGGTTGACCGGTCCAACAACTCGTCGCCTCAGATGCAACAAAGCAGCGCTGCACCTTCTCCGGCATCCAACAGTGGAGACGGGGGAGGGGGAAACAGTAGCACCGGTGGTGGCAGTTCCAGCAAAGAGGGTAACAACTGTAGTCCCGCTGCCGGAAACCCGAAAGACACCGAGCCGGAAATCGGTGGGAGCGGCAGTATCAATCCCAAAAGTCCACCAGTTTCATCCACATCTTCTGTTACATCGACTACTACAACGAGCAGTAGCACCAACAGTACTGGGACTAATTCAAACCAAAACAATCCACCGAGCAACACAAGTTCAATATCTACCCCTGAAACAGCGGTGCATCCCCGCAAAAGAAAGATTAAAACAAGTAAAGACACATCGTCAGCGGCAGCTTCGAATTCATCTGCCCCATCGACGTCTACCGGATCGGCATCGACGTCAAACGAAGAAAAGAAAGAAATCAAAGACGAAACACCGGATGTTCATCCCCACGATCAACCGATCACCAATTGCTATCAGATGTTTTTGAACATTCGCAGACAGATCGAAAGACGACAACGATGCCTGTTTCCGGTTCAACCGAAACCACCACAGGGCTTCAAAGATTATCTGCTCAATCGCTGTGCGTATGCGTTGGCAGGAAAGTCTCCCTCCGAGCCGAACACTCAAACTCCGGCCAACTTACAACCACAGATGAAAGACATCTTTGCGATCCAGGAAAAGGAACGTCACAAACTGAAAATGCAACACATCGTCGAAAAAGAGAAATTAGTTCTAGCTGTCGAACAAGAAATTCTAAGAGTTCATGGACGAGCCGCACGTGCTCTTGCAAATCAATCTCTCCCGTTCTCCGTTTGTACAATCTTGAAAGATGAAGAAGTTTACAACATCATTACGCCGGAGCAGGAAGAAAAAGATCGCAATGCGCGATCACGGTACAATGGTAGGTTATTTCTTAGTTGGCTACAGGATGTCGACGACAAGTGGGAGAAAATCAAGGAGGCAATGCTTTTGCGACACCACAACGAAGCGGAAAGTTTGCACGCTGTCCAAAAGATGGACTGGGAATGGAAGATGAAGGAAAACTTGCTGTGTGAGTTCAAGGCCAAGCCAGTTATCGATGATATTCATGTACCGATGGTAAACGTGAGCGACGACTTCGATTTGCTGCCTGCCTAGGTTTTGTAGGGTAGTAGTTCAGAAGAGATTAGAAGCGGTCGATAAGTAAGATATGTAGATGATATGATTATATTCTTAGGAACAGTAGAGAATACTGTGTATTGTGTAATACGGATGATAGAAGACGAAATTATATTAAGTACTTTCAATAATTTGATGTTGATCCTAGATCCGAAAATCCATGCCTTTCATTTATTTATTAAACCTAATTGTGGTCGTTCGCCGGGGAAAAAATCGTGCGTATACATTATTGTTTTAGCCTGAGTAGTAATCAATTGAAGTTCATTCTTTGCTACATGATCTTAACTTACGCCCTTATTCTGAATAACGACGTATCGTTTTTTCGATCGTATTTCATTCGTGTTCCCAATAACGCTAGCAAAATCAAAGGTAGCTAGGATTCGACCGAACCATATTCGATCGAAAAACCAATACGTCGTTATTCAGAATAAGGGCGTTAACCTCACTACGTAAAATATAGGCCGTTCTGTTGGAAAAGGATTTTATTAACACATTTATTTTCCTAAAAATCTTCTTTACCTTTTCACACAGAAGCTCACCGCATGCAAGTTGAGCCAGCTTTCAACGACATTTTTAAGATCCTTGTCACTTTGAAAGCGTTATCCATCGAGTCTTTTTTTGGGATGTCAGAAAAGGAAGTCACTGGGTGCTAGGTGGGTTTGAAAACCCCAACGAAAGCCCTGAATTTTCTCTTGGATCCAGTGTGTCTAATTCAATTATCACCGAAAACCCTTTAAAAGTACAAACCCATACCAAGTAGTGCGTCCAAATTCATAGAAACAATCACCCTCATTCTTGTTTACGTCCGTATCCGCAATACGACGAACGGGTACTTTCGAACGAATACGAATAAGCCATTCTTGTTTTCACTCGAATGAATTCGAACGAGACTCGTTTGCCACAAAATATTCAAATATCAGTAAACTTCTTGAAATAAATGCTTAGCCTTGATGTAATCAGTCCAATTCATGTGATTAACCATATGCGAAACGCTAGAATGTATGCCATTTTAGCTTCAAACGAAACGTGTATTCGAACATCATTCGTACGAACGAAATGTCCAATTCCCGTTTACGGACGAATAGACGAAATGCCGTGGTTTCGATTCGTCAGTTTAATGTTGCGAATCAACCGTTCGAACACATTGAAAAAAGTTTAACCGATCTCTAACAAAATTATTTTCGAATCTAAAGGTGATTTGTAATCAAATCTCAAATTTGTGTTTTGCATAAATCATCTAGAAAGCATAGCAGTATAGTAAAATGCTGTTTTTTTTTCTGGGGAGCCTTTGAATATATGCGAGGTTCAAAGTTTTTACGCATCAATTTTGCATCTATTAAGTACTTTAAGGAAAATATGCCATGGGTAAACATGCTTTATTTTATATTAAATGCATGATTTCACCAATGAAATAAATATGTAGGCTATCGAAAACATGATAAAATTGCAAGAAAAATGCAACATATTTTTCGCAGATACTACTGATCGGACTGCTATTTCAAATGCTTTTTTTTTACTTTGCACGAAGTTTAATTTGAAAATTTCATTTACCGACATGAATGAAATTGGTCCTGAGTACGATATTTATTTCTTATGTAGCATTCGTCACTTCCTTGATGCTTGGAATCTTCCTAAAAAAACTACCTGCGCAGCCGATCCTTCTTTTGCACAGGAGTCGCGTACGTACACGTTCGAGTGAAAACAAGAATGGCTTGTTCGCATTCGTTCGAAAGCATGTGTTCGTCGTATGGTCGATACGGACGTAAGCAAACATGATGATACAAAATCAGTGAAAAAAACAAGTCAAATAACAAATGATATCAAAGATTTTTATTTACAACTCAAATCTGTACCAGAACTGATAGTTTAAAGTTGGATGGGCGTTGTTTTTATGCATGTACGATGTTTAAAAGTGTGATGGATTCGAACGTAAACGGGAATACGAATTTGCTATTCTTTCGAACGTATCGCATACGGCCGTAAACAAGAATGAGGGTGAATTTCATCAGTTTGCATACTTGGCCTACCGTTCAGCTCTTCGTCATTAACATTCGATCGTACGTTCTTTAAATCACGAACTCAGTATATACTTCGCTCCTAACAGTAGGTCCATAAACTATATGATTCTTGTCAGTTGAAACCCCTTTCGCACTTTATAATCTTATTATAACGCGAATTTCACAACTGGCGAGAGTAACGGATATCGCGGAACATCGTGTATTGTGCGCACAGATAGGCAAATGACTGAATCAAAACAACATCTGGAATAACTGCAATACATATGCCTTCGACATCTTAGAGCTAAGGTAGTGTGCCTTATCATTTATATCAGGGGTTCCCAAAGTGGTCGATATAGACCCCTTGGAGTCAATATCCTTTTTGCAGGGGTCGACGTAAACGAAAACTGACTATGGGGGTCGACGAGGTCTAGAAATCGACCCCCTATTGTTTGATATAAGTTGCTATTTGAAATATTTACGCTAAAGAGTTGTGTTTATTTGACCATCCGCAGAAATTAAAAAGTATTTTACATCAATATTAAAAAAGCAAGAAACTGAATTTTTTAAAGCAGTTTGTTGATGGGGGTCTGAGGCCTAAGTTAATCTTAGTATAGGGGTCCATGACCCAAAATATTTTGGGAACCCCTGATTTATATCGTTGAATGAAACTGCAATACACAAATGCGCACTTCAACGCTTCCGTTACTTATTCGGAAATATTCGTGGAAACAAATATATTAAAAGTAATACATTTTCATTTGATCATTGATCCCCTCTTTAGAAAGTAGAGTGTGGATAGTGTGACTTGTCGGTTACGTTGCTTATAAGATTATTCCTTCGATCCAGAATCACCCTGTAATTCCGGATCCGAACGTCGGATTTAGCTAAATTCAGGAACTTTGTATGGGGCTAAAAGACCTTTCATTTGAATCTAAGTTTGTTAATGCACAAAAAAGTTACATATACGTACGGGGTTTGACAATGTAATGAGACTGATTCCATAAAAACCGTGTTTTAAAATTATTTCACAACTGTACAATACCCTTCGAAGTAGTCCCCCTTTGGACAATTATACAATGATTCCAGTGCATTTTCCATGCTTCGTAACATTTTTGGAACGCTTTGACTGACATTTAACTACTCGACACAAAATAACCACTCAAGTGTCAGATTTCAACCAAAAGATAAAATTTACCGGTTGACCGGAATGGTTCACAGCCTAAATTGTCCTGCTACGCTGAAATTGAAAAACACGTAGAAGTTATTTGAAAAAACATGATATTTTTCCCTGTAGCTTTTCATATAATTTCTATGTGCGACTCACTAAAATTGATGAAAGATGAAACTCATCACTTTTATTGGAACGACCACATATATGTTATATGTTATAAATATATGTTATATGTTATAAATTTTATAAAATTTGCTCAATAGTGTGGCGAACACTTGTTACGGCCTTCTGGAAAATCAACCGAGAATTATACTCGTTTGTTGAATAATCGAGTAATTCGAAATGGGGTAAAATGTGCAAAAAAAGAAAATATGTTTTCTAACTTTTCTCATAGATGGCGCGACCGATTTTCACAAACTTAGGTTCAAATGAAAGGTTCTGTGGTCCCATACGTAATTCCTGAATTCCATGCGGATCTGACTTCCGGATGCGGAAATATACAATGAAATGAAAATCTTATGTATATTCATTAGATTTGTCATATGAATCATATGCCGAATATAGTTTATATGGAAACTTATAATCTTTATAGTGTACGTTAAATCTAAATAGACGTTACCATAATGAAAGTCATAAGAATATCCCATATAATGTATATGGAAATCCGATGAAACTTAACTCGTTACATAATTTATATTCATTGGATGTGTCTTATGAATCTTACGCAGATGGTATTTCACAAAAGAAATATGACAAGTTATGACCTTTAATGGAACTCTACATAAAATCTAAATGATGTTCAATAAATTTTATACCTTCATAATCTTTATGATATTTAAAAAAATACCATATACAAGTTATGCGAAAAGTCGAAAAATCTTAAGCTAGTATAATTTTAATGTTCATTACATTTTTCTATTAATCGCATGCTGATTATGTTTAATAAAAGTCATGTGAAAACTTATAATTTTCATTAGAAGCGTTCATCAAATCTGCAACAAGGAAGAGAACGAGACACTGTTTTCTTAAGCTGAAGACAATAACAAGAAATAATATTTTAACTTAGACATATAATGGAGTTTGTTTTTACAAAAGAATAGTTGTGAATCGTACTGCTTGAAGCTGAAGAAAGAGTTGTGTCCTCGATATTCATCAACTACTCCAGACAGTTTTTAGGAAGTTCCGTTATTTTAAATCGCTTACAAGACAGCTCATTCAAT
The DNA here is from genome assembly GCF_030247185.1 of Malaya genurostris. Taxonomy (NCBI): domain Eukaryota; kingdom Metazoa; phylum Arthropoda; class Insecta; order Diptera; family Culicidae; genus Malaya; species Malaya genurostris. Next base: position 187,060,462 of record NC_080572.1, read on the forward strand.
TTGGTTCGAGGATATGCCCTAACGGACTATAAAATAAATATCCGGTATGTCTCATTATTATGTCTGTCTAGTAAGAGGACTTAAATTTTTTATTTATAGTTTCGGGATCCTCCTTCTCCTCCGCAAATATCAGGAGGTGCTCCCTTACAAAACTGACGACTAGTATAGCTCAAATCCTCGATAAAAGGAGTAGTTTCCGATTATCAGCTATTCGTAGTGCATCTGATTCGTCTGGTAACAGTAAATATCCGATGAAATCAGCCAGTTCCAAAGAAGCAAGTGTAGTTGAATTATTTAAATAAATTTTTATCATGAAACTCTTTACATACGAAAAATATAATAAGTTTATGATAAGACAATTATTTTTATTGTTGTTTTTGATTCCCCTAATCACCATTATCCCAGTATTTTTTTAAATTTGAATCGTATAGGTATCACTTATTCAATCAAATAGCAATCATTTGATCTATATATAACTGCTATAAAGAACTAAGATGACCTCCATCAAAAGTTATATATAAATTATATGAAACTAGTCATATGGTATAGATAAACCTATCTATATTAATTCGAAGTGAATATAACATGCGCTTCATAAACTGTTTCAATGTATGTTGTGTGGATATCTAGTAATGGTTATAGGGTGCTTCATAAATTTGACTCAGACTGGAAATTTCATTCGTTATATGAAAAACTTGTAAAAATAACGTTACGAAAAGTTTTATATTTATATTTATCTTATATATTTGATATGATGTTGAATACACTTTGTAGCTATCATTGGAAATGCTAATAGTGAAATATCATTAGAATATCATATAATGTGAAAATGAAAATTTAGCTCAGTGTAGGATAAAGTGCGTTAAAAATTTTATACCATCACTGAAAATGGGGAAAAACCTTAAAAAATTTTCTAAATCGACCTCAAATCTTTTCCAATTGATAGTTTTTATCAGTAGACGGTCAAACAAACCGATTTCGGTTATTCTTTTAAGAATCGCCGAAAGTTATTTTGAAGAATACCACAGTTGATTGATATGAGAAAGGCATCATTACACCACTAGGTGGATAAAAAATGTTTTTTTTTCTAACTATGCAGAATATTTTTGACTTTCTATTGTTGTCAAAATACAAAGAGCAACACCACCCAATAGCGAGAGTATCGTTCAATAAGCTAAAATTAAGTAAACCATATCACAGTCGGTGTTGAACAGTCGTTCGCACCGCACGCGTATAGCTCTTGGCTCCTGGAATTTTTTTCTGGCTACCTAGAGTTTCATTGATTCAAGGCTTCAGTCTTTTTCAAGGCTACCTGAATCACTAACCAAGTGACTAAGTGATATTAGAGTGACTAAGTGATACAAAGAGTGATATTAGAGTGACTAAGAAATTAATCAGCCTTTTTTAAGGCTAGCTAGGAGTCTAATCGAAGACTAATTTAGCCTAGTTAATTTAATTTAAAATTTCATTAATTTCAAAAATGCCTGCGTCCAACCGGAAAGGCAACAAGCCTAAGGCTAAAAATAATTCAATACGGAATAAATCACAATCCGTTATTCAACATTTTTCTAATAACATTCACGATCTTATAGAATCTGAATGTAAAAATAAAAGACAACGGACGGATTTCCCTTCCATTGATCCTATGCCGTCTAACAATATTTACGAGATTCTTCCTGAATCCGATTGTAGCGACATAGAAGAAAATTCTTCAAAAATTCCCAAAATGGACGCTTGTCGTTCTGGGAAGAAACATCAATCTATGCCACCAGTGACGGTGATGATTTCCGACTTCAAAGCATTCCGTACTGAGCTTTCTACTTTTCTCCCGGAAGTAAAAGTCTCATTTCAAATCGGACGAAGAGGAGAATGTCGAGTCTTGGTGGATGGATTGGAAGATTACGAACGTCTTATTCGATATTTGTCCGAGAAACTTCATAAATTTTATTCATATGATATAAAATCAGACAGACCCTTCAAGGCTGTCTTGAAAGGATTATCAAATGATCAAAGTATTGATGAAATTAAAAATGAACTAAAAGAATTGCTTGGTTTTGCCCCTTCCCAAGTAATACTTATGAAAAAAAGAGCGAATGGTACTTCTAAACCACGCTCTGGAATTTCCCATGAACTTTACCTAATACACTTCAATCGAAGTGATGTAAACAATTTGAAAACTTTAGAAAAAGTACGTTTCATTTCCCACATTAAAATTCATTGGGAACATTATAAACGGCATAATCGTATTGCAAACTTAACGCAATGTCGTCGTTGCCAAGGCTTCGGTCATGGAACCAAAAATTGTCATATGGATATACGGTGTTTGAATTGTGGTAAATCGCATTCGAAAGACGATTGTCCAACGAATGAAACCACTGATAAATTTTCATGTTCAAATTGCAATGGAAATCATAAATCCAATTATTTGAAATGTCCTGTCAGGGAAAAAATTTTAAACGCTCGTTCGCTTCGACAACAAGTCAAATCAACGACCTTAAATTTACAGAACATACCTGAAAAAACAGGTACGCCTGCCAATTCATCTTCTTACGAAAACAATTTATTGACAGGTAGATCGACCTCGTCATCATCTTCTTCTAATGTCAGTTATGCTGGTATATTAGGTAGAAATCTATCACCTATTTCTTCTAATGTAAATAATCAAAACACAGGACCGCCTTGCAGTTCTTCTTCTAACGAAATCAATTTATTAATAGGTAGACCGGCCAAATCATCTTCTTCTAATGGCAGTCTACCTACAAATATTCCTTCAATGCCATTCGCTTCTTTAAATGAAGTCGATTTAGGCGATATAACTGAAAATAAAATGATCTACCTACAAGATCAACTTTTTCAAATGATCATCCAAATGAATTCGACTTCATCACTTTTTGAAGCATTTCAAATCGGATGGAAATTTGCAAATAATATTATAATGAATTTAAAATTTAACAGTGATGTTAAATAATTATTTGAATATTTTAAATTGGAATGCTCGATCTTTGAAATCGAGTGAAGATGAATTTTATAATTTTCTCAAAGTTCACAAAATTCATATTGCCATTGTGACAGAAACTTTTCTTAAACCAAATGTCAAATTGAAAAGTAATCCACATTATGTGGTTCATCGATTTGACAGGTTTACTGGAATGGGTGGTGGAGTTGCCATTTTTGTCCAACGGCAAATTAAACATCGAATTTTACCTTCTTTCAATACTAAAGTTATTGAAAGCTTGGGAATCGAAGTTGAAACCATTCATGGAATTTATTTCATCGCTGGAGCATATTTGCCATTCCAATGCACCGGCGAACAATTAAATTTCTTTAAAGGCGATTTGCAAAAACTTACAAGATATCGACCGAAATTTTTCGTAATAGGGGTCTTAAATGCTAAGCATGTCCAGTGGAATTGTAGGCAAAATAACAGTAATGGTAAAATACTTCATAATCAACTCTCAGCTGGTTACTTCACAGTTCTTCATCCCAGTAATCCTACTTGTTTCTCTTCCGTGAAAAACCCGTCTACAATTGATCTGGTTCTAACAGATCAAAGTCACATTTGTAGTGAACCGATTACTCATGCTGACTTTGACTCAGATCATCTTCCAGTAACATTCAGACTTTCCAACGAAGCTATAATTAATCCAATTAGTTCTATTTTCAACTATCATAGAGCTAATTGGTTGGATTACAGATCTTACATTGAAAATCATGTGGATCATGAAACTATTTTAGAAAATTCTGCGGACATTGACACAGCAATTGATAATTTGAATCATTATATTATCGAAGCTAGAAATCTTTCAGTTCCCAAAGCTCAAACTAAATTAAATTCTCCTATCATCGATGACAATCTTCAACTGCTCATTCGGTTGAAGAATGTTCGTCGACGACAATATCAACGTTCTCGTGATCCTGCTATGAAAAACATAGTTAAGGATTTACAAAAAGAAATTAAACATAGATTTACTCTTTTGCGAAATGAAAATTTCGCTAAAGAAGTTGAACAAATTAAACCATATTCTAAACCTTTCTGGAAACTTTCTAAGGTTCTTAAGAAACCTCAGAAACCAATTCCTGCTCTCAAGGAAGGAAATCAAATACTTCTTACAAATGGTGAAAAAGCTCAAAAACTTGCTCAGCAGTTCGAGAGTGTCCACAATTTTAATTTAAACGTTGTGAGTCCTATTGAAAATGAAGTCTCACTGAAATATGATCATATTTCAACCCAAGTGTTATCACACGATGACATTATTGAGACGAATTTTGATGAAATTAAATCAATTATTAGGAAACTCAAAAACATGAAGGCTCCTGGTAATGATGGAATTTTTAATATTCTTATTAAAAATCTTCCCGATGTTGCCTTGAGACTCCTGGTTAAAATTTTCAACAAGTGTTTTTCATTAGCTTACTTCCCAAAAAGATGGAAAAACGCTAAAGTAATTCCTATCCTAAAACCTGATAAAAACCCAGCAGAAACATCAAGTTATCGCCCAATTAGCTTACTTTCTTCTATCAGTAAACTTTTTGAAAAAATTATCTTGTTGAGAATGATGACTCATATAAATGAGAATTCAATTTTTTTACCAGAGCAGTTTGGATTTCGTCATGAACATTCAACTACTCATCAACTTGTCAGAGTAACGAACATGATAAAATCAAATAAATCTTCTGGGTTATCCACTGGAGTTGCTCTTCTAGACATAGAAAAAGCATTCGACAGTGTTTGGCACAAAGGTTTAATAGCAAAAATGTCTGATTTCCAGTTTCCTATTTATTTGATCAAAATGATTCAAAATTATTTAACTGATCGTACTCTTCAGGTTAGCTATCAGAATTGTAAATCTGAATTGCTACCCGTACGAGCCGGTGTTCCGCAAGGTTCGAGTGTAGCTCCAATCTTGTATAATATTTTCACTTCTGATCTTCCAAATCTACCCGTTGGTTGTCATAAATCGCTATTCTGTGACGACACAAGTCTGTTAGCCACAGGTAGAAATCTAAGAGTGATCTGCAGTCGCCTACAAAGAAGTTTAAATATTTTCAGTGATTATCTGTCAAAATGGAAAATTAAACCAAATGCAGCAAAAACGCAATTAATTTTTTTTCCTCACAAGCCAAGAGCTTCTTTTCTTAAACCAAACAATAGTCACATTCTCAAATTGAATGGCTTGGAATTGACATGGTCTGATCAAGCTAAATACTTAGGTTTAACGTATGACAAAAATCTCACTTTCAAGGATCACATTGAAGGAATCCAGGCAAAGTGTAATAAATATATTAAATGTTTATATCCTCTTATAAACAGAAATTCTAAGCTCTGTCTAAAAAACAAATTGTTAATTTATAAACAAATTTTCAGACCAGCCATGCTTTATGCGGTACCAATTTGGTCAAGCTGTTGTTCCACCAGGAAGAAAACGCTTCAAAGGATTCAGAATAAAATTCTGAAAATGATTCTGAAGCGTCCTCCCTGGTTTAGTACAAATGAGTTACACAGACTCACAAATATAGAACCATTAGATGTAATGTCACATAATATTATAAGCAAATTCCGACAAAAATCGATGCAATCTTCAATTGAATCGATTCGCTCTCTGTATTAGTTAGTAAGTTAGTATATAAGTTCCTTTTCCCCATTACACAATACAAGTAGGTTTAGAATTTTCCCTACACAAAAATCTCAGAATTGCGGAAGCAAATAATGTCCTCATGGTAATAACCAAATCATATATATAATAGGGCTGAAAAGTCACCACTTGTGGCTGAACACCCAATTTAAATCTTAATAATTTAATTTTAACTCATATTCCAATAAATAGTTATTTAAAAAAAAAAAAAAAAAAAAAAACGTAAACCATATCAACTTGAAATTGAGTGAATACGACTCAACCGACGACACGACCAGACACTCCGAACACAAAACTAAACGAAAAATGATTCCACTCCAGTACTACAATGATGAAAGACCCCTTGTTAATGATGGAAAAAATATTTCCAGCAACGCTTTTTTGGTTGCTACGAACTCGTTACCCAGGAAACTTCCTTGCAACCAGAGATGCCAGGTCTGCAGATTTGTCTGTAAATCTGCAGATTTGGGGTATAGTGCTGCAGACATTTTTTGTTGTGCAGACTTTTACAGATTTTTGAAATTCTAGCAGACTTTTGCAGACTTTTGAATTTCTCGCAGACTTTCGTCTATATTTACAGACTATTGAAATTTCCGCGACCTTTTTTTTTTTTTTGCTCGCCAAATCAGTTTTGCGTGTCATACTTTATAGAGAAATTGCTACCAGCAAAACATACTTGCTGACTGCAGATTTTTTTTCTGATTTACAGGATTTACAGACCCTGTCTGCAGATATTTGAAATTTTTACCTGGCATCTCTGCTTGCAACTCAAATAAACAAAAACGAACCGCTTCGCATTTGGTACCAATATCGTAAAACTGCTAAGTAAAATCTTGCGTGGAATAATCAAGGATTGTATACTTTTTGTTCATTAGTGCTCACTTATTACGTTGGATTCGATCATGCAAGAAATCGCACAAAGTACGTGCGATCAACAGACGACGTATCGTCAACGTATCGTGAGATGTACCCAGACATAAAATTTTTCATCTAAGCGTCATCTAAGCGTTCTTTCATGGGCAAAGCGCTGGAACTAAGTTTAAAATGCATACGGCCATCTGTGCGAATTGGGTAAACGTTTGATATGCTCGAATATCCAAAGCCGCAGAAACTCAGGAATCAAGACTCATTTAGAAAGATAGAACCCTATAGCATCCAGAATGATACTGTACGACAACTAATGCGGAAATGATTCTCACATTCTCATGCACAACGAACTGTAATATTGTGCAAAGACAAAAATATTTGACATCTAGGACTACTGCGGGAAAACGGGTCTCATATAAACGGGAAACAGAGCTAAAGAGCTGGATACAAAAATTAAACAAGAAAATGAAGACTAAAAGGTACCGTCGCTTCGGAGTCAGAGGATCTCGTCGTAGATCTCCGTCTTAAAATCGTTCTGACGGTTTCGATCGATTCCTGCAATATCTTTCCACGAGATGGCCAACGTAGGCACACTCACGTGCTGTTGTAGGGTAACAGAGGTATTTTGGCCCACTTTAAGATTGATTTTATTTTGGCCCACTTTGTAAAAATATCCACCAAATGTTCTAATATCTTTGAAAAATCCTTCCACAATAGGTAATTTAATATGATTAGCTTCAAATTGATGCAACATGGGTTACTTAACATCGATTAAATCCATACAGTTTGTTAGGTGGGCCAAAATATATGAAGTGACCAAAATACCTCTGTTACCCTACTAGTTCGGTACAACGCTAGGTGCTCATCTTCATCTGATTATATACGATTGCTATCCATCACGGAATGAACACTACGAGTCGTAGTCTAAGACTATCTGCGTAATTCATAGTATAGTGAAGATATGTTCTTCGGGAGACTTTTGAAATTCGAGTTTTTTTTGTCTTACGATAGTGATAATATGTACTCTTTTAGCATAACCTCGCTGTTGAATGAAAATCTAGCGATAGAAATATGTTCCTTCATATAAAATATTGTATTTACATGAAGAATCGGTTTCGGTTTTCAAATAACTAAAAATAAATTATTTTTACGTTTCGTCTTTGACTCATCAGTGCAGAGCAGTTCAAATTGAACTGCTTAGTGCTAAACTCGGCAGTTCAATTTGAACCGCTAAGCAGACGTAAAGTTTCTGCTACTTACAGAACACTTTTTGTTTTGCAACGAAGTGCAATGTCTTTTCTGACGTGCCGAACGAAAACGTGTTTTCGACTATTTCTGGCCGATGCAGGTATGGTCATTTAGGGGTTAGCCAAATTTTGTGCTAGGGCACATAACCGTTTTTATTATTTTTACGTTTCGTCTTTGACTCATCAGTGCAGAGCAGTTCAAATTGAACTGCTTAGTGCTAAACTCGGCAGTTCAATTTGAACCGCTAAGCAGACGTAAAGTTTCTGCTACTTACAGAACACTTTTTGTTTTGCAACGAAGTGCAATGTCTTTTCTGACGTGCCGAACGAAAACGTGTTTTCGACTATTTCTGGCCGATGCAGGTATGGTCATTTAGGGGTTAGCCAAATTTTGTGCTAGGGCACATAACCGTTTTTATTATTTTTACGTTTCGTCTTTGACTCATCAGTGCAGAGCAGTTCAAATTGAACTGCTTAGTGCTAAACTCGGCAGTTCAATTTGAACCGCTAAGCAGACGTAAAGTTTCTGCTACTTACAGAACACTTTTTGTTTTGCAACGAAGTGCAATGTCTTTTCTGACGTGCCGAACGAAAACGTGTTTTCGACTATTTCTGGCCGATGCAGGTATGGTCATTTAGGGGTTAGCCAAATTTTGTGCTAGGGCACATAACCGTTTTTATTATTTTTACGTTTCGTCTTTGACTCATCAGTGCAGAGCAGTTCAAATTGAACTGCTTAGTGCTAAACTCGGCAGTTCAATTTGAACCGCTAAGCAGACGTAAAGTTTCTGCTACTTACAGAACACTTTTTGTTTTGCAACGAAGTGCAATGTCTTTTCTGACGTGCCGAACGAAAACGTGTTTTCGACTATTTCTGGCCGATGCAGGTATGGTCATTTAGGGGTTAGCCAAATTTTGTGCTAGGGCACATAACCGTTTTTATTATTTTTACGTTTCGTCTTTGACTCATCAGTGCAGAGCAGTTCAAATTGAACTGCTTAGTGCTAAACTCGGCAGTTCAATTTGAACTGCTCTGCACTGATGAGTCAAAGACGAAACGTAAAAATAATAAAAACGGTTATGTGCCCTAGCACAAAATTTGGCTAACCCCTAAATGACCATACCTGCATCGGCCAGAAATAGTCGAAAACACGTTTTCGTTCGGCACGTCAGAAAAGACATTGCACTTCGTTGCAAAACAAAAAGTGTTCTGTAAGTAGCAGAAACTTTACGTCTGCTTAGCGGTTCAAATTGAACTGCCGAGTTTAGCACTAAGCAGTTCAATTTGAACTGCTCTGCACTGATGAGTCAAAGACGAAACGTAAAAATAATAAAAACGGTTATGTGCCCTAGCACAAAATTTGGCTAACCCCTAAATGACCATACCTGCATCGGCCAGAAATAGTCGAAAACACGTTTTCGTTCGGCACGTCAGAAAAGACATTGCACTTCGTTGCAAAACAAAAAGTGTTCTGTAAGTAGCAGAAACTTTACGTCTGCTTAGCGGTTCAAATTGAACTGCCGAGTTTAGCACTAAGCAGTTCAATTTGAACTGCTCTGCACTGATGAGTCAAAGACGAAACGTAAAAATAATAAAAACGGTTATGTGCCCTAGCACAAAATTTGGCTTTCCCCTAAATAAAAATAAATGCTTTCTTTGAACTGTTTTCGAAATATATGGGAGCGATTTCACGCCCTTAATCATCGTGTGAAATCTGCTCCGTTCACTTCTACACAGTCACGTTATCCAAATGCTTTGAAAACTCCTTTCCAGCATTTACATTTTTCTTGGTGAGCAAGATTAGACCAACTGTTCAAATCGAAGTACTTGATCTACAACGGAAAGGAAAATAGGAGTAGTGTCTTAGCAATATTATGATTCAAAGCTACACACTTTAAAATTTTCCCTTGTTATTACATGCACATAAATGGAGCGTCGCAGTTCACGCAAATTTACGTGGAAGAACATTTAATATTGGCCCTTATTACCGGCGTCACTACACGGTGAAAACCAAGTGAAGTGACTGGACCCTTATTATGGGTATCACTTCACGGTGGAAATCAAGTGAAGTGAATGTAGGTCCTTATTACGGAAGTCGCTTCTGAGACAAAAGTAATTACTTGAATGAACTTGATGTCATTATGAACATCACGCCACCAACATTTTGTTGGTCACTTCGCTATGCGTGATCACAGTGATCACTTCACTATGCGTGAGGTGACATGTAAGTGAAGTGAATGTGAAAGTGGAGTGAGAACGGTAATAAGGGACATTGTGTCTAAAACTCCATACATGAAATTCATTGAAATAAAAAAAAAAGAATACTGTGAGCAACCGTCGCGACTTGAACCGAGAATCAATCGTCTGTTAATCGACCGAGCCACAGAAGCATGCATCTGCTTAATTGGTAAAAGGTGCATTTGATTTCATACAGTCGCACCTGCTAGCAGAACGCAAGTTACAGTCGAAACCAGTAAAATTCAAGCTCATCTAACATTAAGTCATTACAAATAAAAATTTCCGTCATTTGACAAATTAGGTCTTTATGAATTACATCGTATGAGGGATTAAGTCACCTGTAAAATTAATTTTTTTTTGGAGTGTAGTACCTGCGCAAATACCATTTTTATATTTTTCTTCTTGCTGTAAATTCTTCTTGCTATTTCGGGGTTTACTGGGCGAATAAATCAGTATTTCGGCATTCGTAATAACCAACCAGTCGTTGTTCTTCTGGTTCGCACAAATCGCTTTCGATTTCTTTAAGGACAAATTATATTTTGTAAATAAACTACACGTAACCAAGGTTCTGGTAACTATTATTCAAAATCAACAGATTTCGTCCTTTGTTGCCAGTTTCACTAGTTTTCCAAGCAATTTAATTTTGACATTACTAGTTACTGAGGGGTACTCAAATTTACGAGACAGTTTTTATAGGCGAGTGGCAGGTCGTGTCGTCGACTCAACTATAGAGTAAATAAAACTCATCTTTAAGTATTTTTTTACGTGCCTTACGGAAACTACCTAGAGCCACTTTACCTAAAATTAGGTTATTGAACGGAACCCCCCCAATTGGGTGGAATGGACTTAAAATTATGTTATTTTGCGGTTCCGTGTCCCACTTTGCGGTATTTTGTCTCACTTTAGGATTGATTTTATTGTGGCCCACTTTGTAAAAATATCCACCAAATGTTGTAATATATTTGAAAAACCGTTCCAGAATAGGACATTTAACGTGATTAGTTTCAAATTGATGCAACATGGGTTACTTAACATCGATTGAATTTTGTTAGGTGGGCCAAAATATATGAAGTGACCTAAAACCTCTGTTGCCCTGCTGGTGTATACTTATCATTATTAAAAATTTTCAGTGTATGTATATGCAAAGAGATCTAAAATAAATTGACAGAATATTTTGTGGCTTTTTTATTTGTGGTGTTACTAACGTGACAAAGGCCAGTGAGTGATGGGTAATCTTGCCCTTTTGAGTGTATTTATTTAGCAACAATAATTTTGATTAATTTATTAAAAACTGGTAGATATTTTTGCTATTAACACCTACTATCAACATGTCAATTCGTAATATAATGATTATATGATTCGACAGAATATTGTATCAACATGTGCAGTATCGGTGAAGATGATTTCGGCGACGAAGGCGGTTTACATGCGATGAAAGAAGAATCACCAGCTCCCAGTACCTCGAGCTCAATAAAAGACGAATATTGCCGTAAATGCAATGAGAAGCAAGCTGTACTTAAGCTACACCTGAAGGAACCCCAGTGTCGTGACTGTTTTCTGAATTACGTTCGCCATAAATTCCGAGCTGCGCTCGGTTCAACTAAAATTGTACGACGAGGTTCAAAAGTTCTAATTGTATTCAGTGGAACCCGCGAGAATGTAATTATGTTAGATATGATTCGTTATGGATTGCAGCAAGATTCGTTTAAAAAATTGAGAATCGATCCTGTTGTCCTCTTCGTCAGCGAGGATTATTTGGTGCCCATCACACAGTCGCAAAAGATCGAGGAAAAATTAGCCGTATTAAAACAATTCAACTTTCCATCTTACATGACTGTCCTCGGAGGACTTGAATGCTACAGTTTGAACGATGGCATTGCGCTGGAACGTTTTGAAGATACTCAGAAAAAGCTCCAAAAAGTTTTGGATGGAATTAAAAGCATCACATCTAAGCAGGATTTTCTAGAACAAGTAAGAAAGCAGACTTACAAAACCATTGCAAAAAAACTCGAATGCGGTTACATCTTTTTATCGGACATTGGTATAGATCTCGCCAAAACGCTTCTCTCGAATGTTGCCCTAGGAAGAGGTCGATCGATGGCTTCTGACATTGCATTCTGTGACGATAGGGATGAAAACCGGAAAATAATTAGACCCATGCGAGACTTGAACCCGGATGAAATAGAAAACTATTTATCTTTTTCGGAGAATCAACTCTCCTATATTACATTGGAAGATCCGTTCAAAGATTTGTCTAGTCTCCAGAATATAACTAGCAAATTTATTGATAATCTACAGAAAAGTTTTCCATCGACGGTATCCACGGTGTTTCGAACTGGAGATAAGCTATGTTCACAGCATGCTTCAGTGAGCCAATCGAACGAAGATGAGGATTTACTAAAGTTGTTTGATAAATCATCGCAAATAGACGACCCCGTTGACCCACCGACAAGATGTAAATTCTGTCACTCATCTTTAGATTTTCATGGATCCAGCACACTGTTTGCCACGGAATTCTCACGAATGGTATCCTCGCGTATCAATGTAGATTTGGCTCATGAGGAAATAGTTGAAAGTACGCAGCACATGGAACAAGATGCTCTCAAAGCGGTGGAGGGGGAACTAGACACTGACGAAAAGGGATTGAGCAGTCTTAAGAAACAACTGTGTCACAGTTGCAGAAACATATTTTTAGATTTTTCTGATGGATGATTGTTATCGGACGAGTTATATAGAAAAAGGGAAATATTAAAAACAAAATTGTTGAAACTGTGGCTTATTTTAATGTAGTATGTCGTTTTCGCTTGAAGCCAAAATGTCTCGTGTTTTTCTCCAGCTATAGCGTCGCATTTTGGTTTGTATTATTTTTATTGTAACAAGCATAACAAACGATACTTATTAAGCCTGTATACAGAATGCTGAATCCCATGCTTTGGCGTTGACCTGCTTGAGGATCGTCTTTAGCCCTTGCCCTGGTCCACACTCGAATGTTCTGGGGAAGTAGTCACCAGTTTTCCTTTCGTATATATTATGTAAGGTTTGTTCCCACTTGACGGGTCGCACAATTTGCTTTGGCAACTGGTTTAGTACATGGCTCGCATTACGATAGCGTTTGCCATCAACATTCGAATGAACGCTGATAATTGGGTCTTCAATCTTGATCTTTTTTAACGCCATGTAAAAAGGTTCCACGGCAGACGCCATTAGCTCCGTATGGAATGCTCCACTGACGGGAAGTCTTTTTATTCGTTTGATGCCGAATTTCTTCATGTTAGCTTCCAGATACTTCAGAGCTTCTTCGTTTCCTGCAATCACCTGAAAGAAACATGCTTGTCAGTATGCATATAAAGCTTGTGACAATGAGGATCGCAATTACCTTGCAGCTTGGATAGAGGTAATTTGCTATTTTACATTCGGGATATTCAACACCACGCTGAATACTCCAGTTAACCGCTTCTTTGCAAGCTTCCCCAATTCGAGCGTCAGGACCAAATAACACCGTGCACATGCCACCTTTATTTTGCTCGCTAGCCAACTGCATCGCTTCCGCTCTAATCTGAACCAATCGAAGAGCTCGGTCGAACGGAAGTGCACCAGCAAATACTAGGGCACTAATTTCTCCTAGACTAAATCCAGCTGTTGCGAAACAATTTTCAATCGCGTTCGGACGTTCTTCTTTAAGTTGCTCCAAGGCAGCCAGTGAGGAAACCATTACCGCTGGCTGACAGTGTATCGTTTGATCGAGTGCATCCTTGGGGCCTTCTAAACATAGCTTCAGCAGGTCGTAACCGAGCACTTCGTTGGCCAACGCGAAAATATCTCGGGCTCCAGGATATTTCAGCAATCGCGAAGCCATTCCTACGAATTGTGCGCCTTGTCCTGGAAACAGGATGACGGATGTTTCTCGGGGATCAATCTTTGGCCTTGTGGATTTGAGAGCCTGATCACGCTTGATATGAGTTCCTTCTACGTAAGGAAGCGTAGCCCACGTATCTTGTTCACTTCGTGGTCGAACATCTTCAAAGCTTGCTGCATTATCGAGCAATTCCCGTACTTTGTCCGCTCCTATCGCTACCGGCTTTTCTGGTGAAGTTTTACATAGAAGCCGGTTGAAGTGAGACAAATTTCGCACAATTCTATTGGAGTACATTTTGAACACAATCGCTTGTGATTTGCAGTTTCTAAATTCAATATTGGCTCATAATAATAATTATCATTACATTGTTAGTTGCAACAATTGAAAGTAAACAAAAATTCACGTGCGGCTTATTTTTCGCTTGTTGTGTCCTAGGTTGTCACCAATAACATTTGAATGCGATCTAAAATTCTAAAGCGATTTTGCCTACGGGCGAATTATACAAGACCGCACTGAACAAGCGTTGCCAGTTTGAAGATTATGTGGTTGAAGCATTTTATTATAAACAGACCAATGAACCGGACAAACCGACGATACGATCTGGCTCTACGAAGAAAAATTGAAATGAAAAGTGACTGCTAACGATACACTACAAGTTACTTCAAATTGAACGACCCTTCGCTGGTGATTAAAATAATTGTCTTGAGCCACACTGTTTTGACTGCAACTAACTAGTTACCAAGGAGCTGTAGCGCGAATAAACTAACAAATTTAAAAACTAGCTAAGCTAAGACTACAAATGAGGATATTCTGAAAAAGAGAATGTTTTTAAAAAATCGAGAAGCTGAAATTATTGTAGATGAATTAGATCGCTACATTATTTATATTTTCAAAACCCAAAGAAAGTGCGTTTACACTACGGTTGCGCGCCGAACAGTTGAACCGACGACACGACCTGCCACTCGACTATCAAAACTGTATCGCAAATTTAACTACCCCTCAGTAACTGGTAATGTCAAAATGAAATCGCTTGAAAAAATGTTGGAACTGGCAACACAAGTTGGTAAATTATTGATTTTGAATAACAGTTACCAGTAGCTGGTAACTACATAAGGAATGTAAACAAAAACAAGAGATTCTCACTTAAAACGAAACCACTGAGTGTAGTTGGTTCGGTGGCAGGTATTAAATTTATTATTTCAGGGAGTTTTAAGTCATTTTGGCTTATTTTTTATTTAATTTGTATCTTTTCTTTAATGAACTGGAACAATTTCGTCGCTGCCACAAAGAGGAAGGCTCTATTCATTTCATATTCGCAGCTAGAAAGTTGTATTGTCGGGTGGTACTGAAAGATTTGCCTATGGGTACACTTACAGCGCGCAACTGTGTTTGGATAGGGAATATTCCAACGAACTTGGAACTAAAAAAAAATGCTAAAAAAAATTATTTTATGCAACTATCGTAAACAATGTTTTTTATTGAAAAAAGTTTACTCGTAGTTAAAGCACAGACTAACAGACATGACAGTATGAGTAAATTCTTATCAAAATAATTTTTCGTGATTCACTAGTTCCACCTATATTGTACTGCGCGAACTATTTATTATCGGTACACCCCTTGTGTTATGTGAAAGTTTTTTTACTAGTTGGTTTCCCCTCGTTTGTCAACACCGATCAGCTGCTTGCAGGGATGCCTGATTTCATCATAATATTTGAAAATGAATCATCACAATAAATTATTGGATTACGTTGATAATATACTTAACTTTTTCAGCGATCTTGGAAGGTAACCATTTATTTTTCTCAACGTTGCTCATCTAGATTATTTTTTATTGTGTTGGTAATTTTCATCCGAAATTAAGTGGCGGTAGACCAGAAGTAAGTAAATATTATAACAAAACGGGTTCGATTTTGTACTGCGTTGGAGGATGAGAAGTAGCACAATTATGTATATAGTTTTGGCAATATGTATTAAATCTGTATCCTGCATGAAATTCCCATGGACGTAGACAAATCAATACATTACAAGTAATTCTGTATGAATGGCAACTCTGTTGGTAAATGAAAAAAATAAACACAGTCTAGATGACAGAAAGGATATTTTTGATAGGGTAACGTGGCGCTATCATGACACAGGTGAGTACTGTCCCAAATAAAGGAATATTCGAAATGACCGTTAAAATGATTGACGAATCTAATTTGAGTGTCCTGTCTGTTAGTCTGTGGTTAAAGGACATACAAACGAAAATAAAAATAACATGATATTGAAAAAATCGTATGTCTTTTTCTAACAAAATCAGAATGAAAATGATTAATTAGTAGCAAAAGTTATTAAATCATGAAATAAAAATATGTATATTTTGAAAATAATTCAAGGATATCTTTCAGCCATTTTCACCCTGTACATAGACAAAAGTATTTCAAAGGTCTGTATGTTTTTGGTTTTCTCAAATTTTTCAAAATTTCCATCGAAAATTTTCTAAAACCACCCGCGCGCATGGTACTTGGACGATGGCCTTAACTGCAATTAGAAAAATTAAATTTAATAATAAAATTCAAGCACTCTCCTGCACTAAGCTTTATCATAATTTGCATCGATCATTATTCAAATTATTTACTTGCTCTCCGGAATTCACTAAATAACCGGAAAAGACACAAAAATTCAAGTCGGTGGAATTATTGCACAACTATTTCAAACTGTTTGTTTATTTATTCTGGTGCTCCTTGGTAACTAGTTCATAGCAACTTAAACAGTGTTGCTCGAATAGTTAGTTTTTGTCATTTTCAAGGGGTCGCTATATTTATGGTAACTCGTAGTAAATCACTCACGAACACTTTCTATTCCGAATTTTCTTCGGAGTGTCTGGTCGTGTCGTCGGTTGAACCGTAAAAGTGTGTAAGTAAAGATCGAAGACAATTGATTCGAAAAAATAACAGTCGATGAAAGTTAAAGATTAATAATCAATAGCGGCCCTTACACGAGCATTAAAAATGTCATTTTAAATTATGACTAAGTAATGGTGTATTTCAAATTTGTTAGAAATCTCGACATTAGTGCACCATTACACGTTCATTAAAATGATATTATTTTTTAGTAATGACATTTTTAATGACTCGTGTAAGGGCCGCTAATGGGATTATTCGATACGGGATAATGATAGCATAGATAGCTACGAATGTTCCAGCACTGTAAGAAAGTATGAAGGGCCTTTTTCCGTTGAATGTAAGCATATTTTTAAGATTATTATGTTTTTTTTTCAGGTGTTATTAAATAGAGGTGTAATTTATCGTATTGATCTTTAGTAACTGACCATTTAGTTTCCATTTTTTCAACAAATAAAATCTTCCCAAGCAACCAGAAGTTCCACAACTACTTAAAACATCTACTTTCTTGCTGCTTAAAAGTAAACGTGGAATTTTTGAGAATTTGCATATAGAACAAGTTTCGCGTGAACTTTCTCGCTGCTTAAGAAAACACGTGATAATTTTTGACAGTTCGAAGAACAGAACAAGTTCCGCGTGAAATTTCTCATTGCAAGAGTAAGCGTTGCGTTTTCTCGCTGCATAGAAGATAAACAATGTATTCTAGAAGTAGCTTAGAAGTTCGTTCAGTTGCGTCACGCGAACTTTCAAATATGGATAATTACTTAAAATGGGCTGCTGCGAATTCTATTCATGAACTTCGTAAGCTACCTGCAAATCAGTCCTTTTTCCGATTTTTTGATTAATTAGGTTGTAAGTACATTTCCTTGAGCATGCACATGTTATGTGTTCAAGAAATAAATGCATGCTGAAAAATCGAATTTGGAATAATTTTATTTAATGTTCTTCACATATACCACTCTAAAGCTCTCATTTGAAAAAAAATCTTACAACTTTGAAGATCTTGTATAAACTTTTTGTTTGTAAGCATGAAACAAAACCTTGCATTAACCAGTGTGATTCGTTAACCTTTATCATGCGAATCCTTCTCATTCTTCTCATCACGAACAAGTTGTAGTATTATGTTTTCAGTGATTTATAAGATTTACTAATCTAGGGAAGTACAGAGAAGATATCCTAGCTAGTACATTTTTTTAATAAATGGAACGCCATTGAAAAGCACACAAGTGAAAATTCGTTGAAAATCACTGTTGCGTATGATTTTGTACGCATGAATTACCACATTACGTAAGCTCCAACATAAAAGCCCATGAACGAATACTGTTCAAAACATAAAAGCTGCTCAAAACGCCTCCATGGGCGAATGACTACTTGGTGATCACTTCGGCAAAACAACCGTTAAATTCCTTGCACACATTGAGATCTCTACTACACCGTACACTGTGATGGAAATATGCTCAGTTCACACATTGTATAGAGATTGTCTTATATTACCAGTGTAATAAGTAAGTTCATCCTACACTCAGGCAAATTGAGTAATAAAAATTATAAGGAAGATTTGATGAATCAAAAATCACCAAAATCACCACTTCATAAGATTAATATGAAAAATATACTGCTATATACATCTCATCTATCAATAACTTATGAATTTCACAATATAGGAGAGAAGTTTTGTTTGTCATAGAAGTTTCACACGCTGTTCCTCAAAAATTTGTGTGCATTTCATAAGGCTTTTTATTGGAATTCTAATTTTCGTGACTTCAAAAGGCAGTCTTATGATTCGCATACGATATTCTTGTAACTAAAAACACATACGAAATCATTATGAAAATCCATATATTTTTTTGCTGAGTGTAGTACAATATCTGCAAGCATTCTCGCCTGTGTTCAGACAAAGACATCATATTAACAAGATATCCAGCTTTCACATTTCCCGAACAAATCATTGGCAACATCCTTTTTTGCGAGCATGGCGCCCTCAGGCGAGTCCGCATCGAATCTCGTACATAGAAGTAGGGGAGAGAAACGTCAAATTCGTGCACGCCAAGATAGCAGCACTGCGCACCGATGCAATTGACATCAATTGTTGAATGTGATGCCGCGCGATGGCGTTGCTGAACTGAAGATTGATTTCGCTCCAAGCTGACAGGGTCTGGTTCAGATCAGTGCTCTCAAATGTTTTTTTCAAAAATCTGTATTTGGCGGAAAAATCTATCTGTACAATATCTTTCTCGAAAAATCAAACATCGATTTAGTGCGGAAACTGATTCTGCGACCAAAAAAAAAAAGGTCGCTCGACCTGGTTAACCCCTATGGAATCCAACACAAAAACTGAAAATCGGTATTTATCTGTATGAAATATCGGTATTTTGAGAGAGCTTATCTGTATTCCTGTATTGAGTCCAAAAATCGGTATAAATACCGAGAAATCGGTATAGTTGGCAGCGCTGGTTCAGATCATCGTGTTCCTATCATTTGGCTTTCACGCAGAGTTGTCAGATTATTTTTTCAAAAATCTGTCAAAACTCAAAAATTTATCTGGATTTGTCTGGGTCTACTATATACAAGGAAATTTTTGCCGGGCTTCATTTTCAGTGAGCAAACAAAAAGGTCTCCCCTCCTATCGTATAGAGGCCAAAACCGTAAAGATCTAGTAAGATCTGACTAAATCTAGGAAAAAATGATAAATCTGGGAAAATTTGGAAAATCTGGCAAAAGATCTGGTTAGTTTGAGTGTCTGGCGAAACGAGGAAAATCTGACATTTGCCAGATAAATCTGGCAACCTGGCAACGCTGCTTTCATGTTACATATCATCAACTAAAAAATAATATTTGGAAAGTATTCTCTTTAGCTCAACATTATATGTTTGCATGCGTTGGATATTCAAAATGCTCGTCTTTTTTTAATAACGTGCATATTATATTCTCCAAAATTCTTTTTCATAGTAAATGTTTACAGGTTATGTTGTTATTCTCAGTTACAAAAAAAACATGATTGTCGTTAGAAACATTTTCCAGTTGTCAACGGCAACGAAAATATTATCAGTCTTAAGAACAAGCAAGCTGATATGGACCAAATGGGCTGCGTCATAAAAAGCAAAAAGAAACAAGAAGCCGCCTGTAAACATTTACTTTAAAGAAGAATTACGATGGATTCGTTATAAAAAAAAAAGAATAATTTATTTTTGTCGAATTTTTTATCTAAAATATGAACGCGAGAATTTGTCTCTCCACATGCGTGAACGAAATGAAAAATTGATCAATCTGGGTGCACTGCATGCCTGCTGATTTGGAAAGGCTGCTACTAAATTTTCGCCTTTAACTCGGTGCCAGAGATGCCAGGTCTGCAGATTTGTCTGTAAATCTGCAGATTTGGGGTATAGTGCTGCAGACATTTTTTGTTGTGCAGATTTTTACAGACTTTTGAAATTCTCGCAGACTTTTGCAGATTTTTGAAATTCTCACAGACTTTCGTCTATATTTTGAAATTTCCGGAACCTTTTTTTTTTTTTTTTGCTCGCCAAGTCAGTTTTGCGTGTCATACTTTATAGAGAAATTGCTGCCAGCAAGACATACTTCTGACTGCAGATTTTTTTTCAGATTTACAGACCCTGTCTGCAGATATTTGAAATTTTTACCTGGCATCTCTGCTCGGTGCAGTTTGAGTGAATCACCCGAAGTGTAAGGACAGAAAATCCACGTCTCTCCGTTATTCGAACAATTCTGCAATTTAATTTCGCAAGGAACCTTCCAGAACCAATAAGAAAATGTGAGTAAAGTGTTTGCCATTCATTTAATGTATAATTTATTCACCGAAACATTAAAATTGATAAGAAAACGTGAATTTTCATCGCTTGGCTGAACATCTGCCATGGACTAAAATTTTTCTAATGGCAAGATGGCGGCCTTGTTTTAGTTACTGTTTTTTTTTTAATTTCACTATCTTAAAACTATATTCATTATAACAAAAAAAATGTTACGCAATACTTACGAATTGTTTTACAAGTTTTCAGTGATTATAGATATTATATGAGATATTTTTTAAGATTTCTGGAAAATTCCATTCGATGAAAGAACTGCGCATGCGCTATAAAACATTCAGCTGTTTCACAGCTAGATCGACCCATCTTGACTTTTTTTTCTCTTCCACGTAGGTAAAGGTTTACTAGCTCATTGCTTTCCCTTGTACTAATCTTGGTGCATAAACAGTAAAACGGCTCTCTTGCATTTTCTTTCAATGAGCAAGAGAGAATCGTAACCACGCCTCTTAATTTTCCATTATGGCATGGGGTTTCGTTGTGATTTACACTAATTAGGGAGCATGGGACCGTTGAAAAGAAACCATAACTAGGGTCATTGTACCAATACTTATCTCATTATTTGAGTCGCAATGTTATTTTTCGGCTTACTCGACTTGAAATCTACGAAATGTGAGGAAACAAGGTACATTATATTCGCCTTGTCTCGAAGGCCTTGTACCATCTCGTGAATTATACCAACTTTCAATTAAATTTTGAAAGTCGAGCAGTTATTTTTTATTAAGTAGCTAAGGCCGTGGAAATATTTTAACTTTTAGTTAAAATTTTACAGTCGAGCAGTGATTTTTGCCGAGTTGTTAAATTTAACTGGAACTGCGGATGGAAAGTTATTTCGGTTTATTTTACATTGAAAATAAATTGATATCAAGTTGTATCAAAATTTCAATACAGAGAACGTAAAAAACACGTTGTTTTACAATGTATTGAATCATTTTATTGAGGTAGTTTCTTTGACTGAAAGTATAAAAAGGAAGTACACCGACATTTTTGCTAAAGACCTAAAATATCGAATATCTTACAATTGCATGAAACGATACACTCAACTTTCCGTGAGGGAATACGTACCGGATAAAAAAAAATTGAAAACTCGCATAAACAACGGCAGAACTTTGGAAATTCGCATTAAAAGCCGCATAACTGTTAAAAATTTTCATAACTTTGAAAGTTTGCAAAAAAAGTCGCAAAATTTAAGAAATTAACAAAAGAAAAACCGCATAACTTTGAAAACTTGCTTTAAAAAAAGTCATATATAAAGAAACCGCATAAAAATAATTTCCCCGAAGAGTATTGCAAAGCATAACTCTACACACAATACCAGTTTGTGTTGTCATAAAGTATAAATGTATGAATAAATCATTGAAGGAATATTTCAAATCATTTGAGCAGTTATTGATCTCTTCACTCCATTTGTATTATACTTTTGGAAAGTCACTTAAATTTTGTACTATTTTGATTTTTTTTTCTTGCATGTTCACAGGTACGGTAACCAACAATCCGGTGGATTCCGCGGAGGAATGGGTGGTGGAAATCGTATGGCTAATGGTGGTGGTGGTGGTTTCCGTGGTGGTGATCGCCCCTCGGGAGGACCACGCGGAATGGGAGGCGGTATGGGCGGTAGTTTTGGAAACCGCGGTACTTTCGACCGACAGGGTAACAACGGAGCTAGCCTACGCACACTGCAATGGAACAGTTCTGATTTGCCAGCGTTCGAAAAGAACTTCTACAAACCGTCAGAACAAATGCAGGGTATGTCCGAATCGGATCTTACGGGATATCTGGCCGATCATGAGATCACTATCAAGGGCAAAAGTATCCCTCGCCCTAGTATGAGCTTCGCAGACTGCGGATTGCCCGATCCTATCATGGATGAAATTCAGAAACAGAGCTTCTCCAAACCAACGGCTATTCAGGCCCAAGGAATGCCTATCGCATTAACCGGCCGAGATATGGTCGGAATCGCTCAAACGGGTTCGGGAAAGACTTTGGCTTACATTGTTCCGGCCTTAGTTCATATTACGCACCAGGATAAAGTGCGTCGCGGAGATGGTCCAATTGCGCTTGTTTTGGCTCCCACTCGAGAATTGGCCCAGCAGATTCAGCAAGTCGCCATTGATTTTGGACACAGAATCAATGTTAACAATACTTGTGTGTTTGGAGGAGCACCAAAAGGACCGCAAATACGTGATTTAGAACGAGGAGCTGAAATTGTGATTGCCACACCCGGTCGCTTGATTGATTTCCTAGAACGTGGAATCACCAACTTACGGCGATGTACTTATTTGGTCCTCGATGAAGCTGATCGTATGTTAGATATGGGATTTGAACCACAAATTCGTAAGATCATGGGTCAAATTCGTCCTGATCGTCAAGTGCTCATGTGGTCTGCCACATGGCCCAAAGAAGTTCGCAATCTAGCAGAGGAATTTCTGACTGAATACGTGCAGATTAATATTGGATCGCTTAATCTTTCGGCTAACCACAATATTCTACAGATTGTGGATGTCTGTGAGGATTATGAAAAGGATCAGAAGTTGATGAAACTGTTGACCGAAATTTCCGCTGAAAGCGAAACGAAGACAATTGTTTTCGTAGAAACCAAACGCCGTGTAGATGACATTACCCGCGTTATTAACCGGAACGGTTGGCGGGCCGTTTCGATTCACGGCGACAAATCACAGCAAGAACGTGATTACGTTCTGAATGGGTTCCGAAATGGACGCCAGGGTATCCTGGTGGCCACAGATGTCGCCGCCCGCGGACTTGGTAAGTGTTCTGGTGCTAAGCAGCATTGCGAGAGCGACTCGAGAGCAACCGGCGGATGAACCAGAAAACAAGTTTTCCACTCTGCACTGTTTGTCTTTCACAGCTTTGTAGCAGCGGAAGGGTCTGTTGGCATGGTTTTCTGTAGGTTGGTCCTCTTCGCAATGAAAATCTATTAACGCAAATGTTATTCTGGGATACTTTACCTGTCAAGTTTTGTCAGTCAATCATTTTTGCTGGCCCGAGATCTGCGTGAGAGTTCAATTCGAGGAGAATCAGTCACTGTACACCTGTGAAGAAGTCCTTCTGTATTTGTTTGTGGTCGTCATTCCGTATATGCGAAAGAGATGGCTTTATGTATTTCCTGTATTCACGATTCACGATGTTGGCTTTCCGTTTCAGCAGTTTCGAAGGTTACGCACCGAGTAAAGTGCGTACCGTCGTATTTTCTATATTTCTTTTCAGATTGGCGTTCGTTAACATCGTCGTACTTCGGATGGATAGGATTGCTTACTGCAGATATCAGGTTTATTATCAGTATTTATATATATACAACAGTGAATACCAGGAAAAATATAAACTTAGGAACATTTCTATTCGTTTTACCATTAGCATCGCATACGCGATTTTCTGCTAATGGCATGGAATTGCGGAAGGCACAAAACATTTTGGCGTCCTTTTCGCGCAAACAACAAATATGGAGGCAATTGGTTTTGCAGTGTGCATTTGATTTATCTATCGAGGCAATAGTCGATTTTTTAGCTCACAATCTCAGAACAACCAAGAAGATGTCACTGTTGTTTCAACATGGCCAGTCTTCAAAGTTAATAGTAACTCAAGGTTTGGTTGCAAACGGTAAAATATGTTTCATAATTGCCAGAAGCTTCGTCAGATTGTTGATTCTTCTTTTTTGAGAAACGTTTTATTTTTTATTGTCAACCTTGATTAGGATAATGAAATTTTATTCCACTGATTTAAAATTGACCTATCGGAATTGGTTTTGCATTCAATTTTTGGAAACGCAAAGATCTGACACTGTAGCATTGATCGTCATTCTTTTCTATGAATTGTACTTTGTAAAACGCTGCACTTAGAACGGCTAATTTAACCTTTAATCTTTCCGTTCGAGCTTGGAAAAGGTATTTTCTAATGCGATTTTCAATTGGATCGTATCGTAGTGGTGAAGCGTATTTCCGGTTGGAATTACTTTTCAAAAGGTTAACATCCAAACTAACAGTGATCTTCTCGTGGTTGGAGGATTGTATGGAAAATGCTATTGCTAGTTTTTGTTATGTTTCATTCACTGAATCCGATTACACAAAGGCATTATTGATAACTTTCCCGTTCGTTTGGGCTTGCGGAGGGTAGTGCTCATCTTCTCTTCTCGTATTTGTAACCCTGCTTTCATTGTAGTTTTCTGATTTGAACGAAACAGGAGCGCACCCTCTACTAAATACCAGGTAACAGTTTGTTCTGCTTGTTTATATACTCTTTCTTTGCATTTAACTCCTAATTCCTAACCTCCCGAAGTCATGAAGCAGATGTTATTTTTTTACACGGAACTGAGCTTTCTAACAGCTTTACTAATCTCGCTCCAATCATGGCTTCAATGTTAAGATAAGCAGAGCCCGTCGGTTTCAAGATCCAGAAACATCCCCCCCCCCGCCCCCTCTCTCAAACGAAAGAAAATGGTGCCTCTAGCAAAACAGCAAACCCTAAAGTGAGTGAAATATAAATCGATGCCAAATTTAAATTACTTCGGGTATGATCTCTCGGCCAATTTTGACTGTACAAAAGTTCGTATTGCAAAGAAGATGTACTTAAAACAGAAAGTGAATTTGATTATTAGCGATTAAGAAACAAGTGTGAAGTACCGCTGCACTGCTCTGGTGCCGATGACAATAATCAAAGGCACACACTCTGATGAAGAAAACGTTCGACCTGTAGTAAGAAAAATGTGATTGATAATTCGAAATTTAAGCGCGTCCAGTGTTTATTCAACTGATTCGACTAACCCAAACATCATCACACAACTTGCGGGTGGAACATGGATTCCTCATCAAGAGATGACATGGTTTCATAATCTGTTTTAAAGACCGTTTAGAATACTATCCCATTTGTGATAAATACTCCAATTTAAAAACGATTTCGGAAGTTTAAACTTCATTCCGACATCATATGAATGTTCTCATTATGAAAGCCGTAATAACAAAATCTTCCTGTTACATGCAAACCCTTCAGATGTCGAAGACGTAAAGTTCGTAATTAATTACGACTACCCGTCAAATTCTGAAGATTACGTACATCGTATTGGTAGAACGGGTCGTTCTAACAATACCGGTACCGCTTACACGCTGTTCACCAATTCCAACGCCAATAAAGCTGGTGACCTCATCAACGTTCTTCGGGAGGCAAATCAGGTTAGTTAGAGACAGTCATAATTTTTGCAAACTAAAAACTAGCTCAGACACGTTAAAAGAATGTTGTGTGAAATGTAAAATTTATGTTCTTTTTCTCTTGCCCTACCATTAGGTGATCAATCCGAAGTTGGTTGAAATGTCCAAGTCCGGTATGGGTCGCGGTGGACGCAATCGCTACGGAAATCGCTTCGGAGGTCAACAAAATCGGCCACCGCGTGATGGAGGTTATGGTGGACAGCGCAACGATGGAGGCAATCGTTTCGGTGGTGGTCGTGATGGAGGTAACAAGTTTGGAGGTGGTCTGCGTAGAGACAATGGTGGGGACAAGTTTGGTTCAAAACCCCCGATGAATGGTGGCTTCCAGTCACGGGATCAAGGTAATCGTGCGCCAAATGGATCGGGACCGCCACGCACAAATCGATTCGCTGCTCCATCCGGAGCACCACCATCTTACCAATCCGGAGCAAGCGTGACTGGAAGTGGGTACAATAAGAGCAGTTATCCGAGTGCAGGCGCTACAGCTGGAACACCTGCTCCCTCCAGTAATAGCTACGGATCGTATAAGCCCTATAGCACAGCTCCGCCAAGCCAACCCACAGCGTCCACCTTCAGTGCATACCCCAGAAGTACTGCTGTACCTCCTCCATCTACCTATCAGTTTACTCCGAGTGGACAGTCATTCGCATTCCCACCACCAGTGGCGATTAATTAAATCATTTCATCATTCATCCCCTTAACTGACATTTTACATTCTCATTAATTTTTATAGACATCATCTAACCCGTAGAAAAGATACAGAGTGATTTAGTAATTTTAACTGCAAGTGTGAACAAACGAATAGGAAAGTGACTAGGATTAAGAACATCCTATTTATTATTTAATCGATTGTTATTAGCAGGTACTAGTACTGCATTGAAAAACATAATTAGGAATTTCCCTTTCGAACTTTAGCGAATGGAAATATTTTGTTTTCCTTAGTATTCTTGATACGATGGATTACTTGTGATACTGTAGCACTATGTTCTAATGATAGCAGCAACAAGAATATCGAGTTTCGGCTGAGTATTTATCATTTCCTATATGGAGGCTATTTTGCGTGTTACCACGCAGAAATAACTAACGTGAATTTGATATATGTACGATGTGAAATGCAAGTGGTGGTTAAAGGTGTGAAACTATCAAAACAAATTAAACTTATGAATATACGATATTGAAACCGAAACCTTATCTTATTCAAGCAAAACACAAGCTACGTGTTAATTTGATGCAATAGAAACTCTTACTAACCTTTTACTTTTTCAGCATTTTAAACTAGTAGTATTATATCAAGAATCTGTAATTTGTTTTACCGGAATTTTTTTTGGTGAAATGAAAACCAATAATTGAAGTAGTACAATAGATTAATGCCATCAATTGCAAAATCCTGGTTATGATTTCATCCGAAACACTTTAAAAAGGTCTCTTGAAAAAATATTCGTCCACTGAGTTGCATTTAGCAAGATTTTTCTGGTTCTTTTATGGACGTGAAGATTATTCGCCTATCAGACCAAAGAAACATTCTGAATAACGTCGCATCGATTTTACGACTTTCGCCCTTATTCTGAATAACGACGTATTGGTTTTTCGATCGAATATGGTTCGGTCGAATCCTGGCTACCTTTGATTTTGCTAGCGTTATTAGCAATACGAATGAAATACGATCGAAAAAACGATACGTCGTTATTCAGAATAAGGGTGAAAATCAAAGGTAGCTATGATTCGATCGAACCACATTCAATCGAAAAATCAATACGTCGTTATTCAGAATAAGGGTGAGTGATCGCTACAGTGCACAGTGGTTCAAAAGCGCAATTTCACGCTCTTAATTGATAACTAATAGGAACGTGGTTTCTGAGGTACAATATCTTCAGCAAAGTTGCTCAGAATGATAGACACCATCTTTTGGCAAATTTTATTTATGGGAATAATCCCCCTAAAAGTGAGATAGAAATATTATTTTAGTTCAAAGCCAACATAGGGGCTAAGTTACTTCGACAAAGTTGTTCAGAAAGTTATTTCAAACAAATTTGCTGAAGGTACTATTCCCGTAACATGAGTGTAATTCATGATATAATGTATTTTCTGAAAAGGGTGTTCTAAAACCAGTTTTTGTAAGAAAACACATATATTTTCAATTTATATGAGTTATTCATGTTATACAAAGTTTTTCATCAATTAAAACTACACAACTTTCTCAAACATACTATGCTGCTATCATTTCAGTTTAATGAAATAGAGCCATTTTTCATGTTTTTATTTCCAAAATTTCAACTTGTCTATCATCAAAAGGCGCAGAAAGGTGCAGATGAGACTACTTACATATTAAACTACTTCAAAAGAGCTTACATGCCGTGGTTGAGTTACTCGTCTGCGATCGTCTGCAGGCGAGATATGTTCTTTTCAAATATCCTTGTCCTTGACATTTACAATGATAAGGTTCATTGTATATCAGATCAGACTTCAATATATGTTCGTTACCATAGTAACTCTCTCAATAAATGATTTTTATGGACATCGAAGTCTACTAATAGAAAGGTTTAGTAATCATTACAGACGTTTTTTGAAAGTAACTACTCTACCAGAAGATAACATAACTTAATTCGATTTGAAGATTGCTTTTTTTTAATAGTCGTGACAAAAGAGTTACTAACCTGTTCAGTTTATAGACTTCAATGTGCAAAAAAAATCATATTTTGTGGCAATTTCCATAGTAATGAATATATACTGAAATCTGATCTGACACGAAGTGAACCTTATCATTGCAAATGTCAAGGACAAGGATAATTGAAAAGAACATATCTCGCCTGCAGACGAGTAACTCAACAACGGCATGTAAGCTCTTTTGAAGTAGTTTAATATGTAAGTAGTCTCATCTGCACCTTTCTGCGCCTTTTGATGATATACAAGTTGAAATTTTGTAAATAAAAACATGAAAAATGGCTCTATTTCATTAAACTGAAATGATAGCAGCATAGTATGTTTGAGAAAGCTGTGTAGTTTTTAATGATGAAAAACTTTGTATAACATGAATAACTCATATAAATTGCAAATATATGTGTTTTCTTACAAAAACTGGTTTTAGAACACCCTTTTCAGAAAATACATTATATCATGAATTACACTCATGTTACGGGAATAGTACCTTCAGCAAATTTGTTTGAAATAACTTTCTGAACAACTTTGTCGAAGTAACTTAGCCCCTATGTTGGCTTTGAACTAGAATAATATTTCTATCTCACTTTTAGGGGGATTAATCCCATAAATAAAATTTGCCAAAAGATGGTGTCTATCATTCTGAGCAACTTTGCTGAAGATATTGTACCTCGAAAACCACGTTCCTATCAGTTATCAATTAAGAGCGTGAAATTGCGCTTTTGAACCACTGTGCAGTGGCCCTTATTACCGGAGTCACTACACGTTGAAAACCAAGTGAAGTGACTGTGACCCTTATTATGGGTATCACTTCACTGTGAAAATCAAGTGAAGTGAATGTAGATCCTTATTACGAAAGTGGCTTTAGAGACAAAAGTAAATACTTGGATGAACTTGATGTCATTATTACCATCACGCCACCAATATTTTGTTGAAAAAATTAGTTTTTCCCACCACAATGATCACTTCACTATGCGTGATACTGGTAATAGGTAAAATAAAGTGAAGTGACATATAAGTGAAGTGGAAGTGAGAACGGTAATAAGGGCCAATACGTCGTTATTCAGTTTACCTATTACCAGTATCACGCAGCGTGAAGTGATCGCTGTGGTAAAAAAAATAAATTTTTTCAACAAAACTTTGGTGGCGTGATGTTCATAATGACATCAAGTTCATCCAAGTAATTACTTTTGTCTCTGAAGCGACTTCCGCAATAAAAACCTAAATTCACTTCTTTTGATTTCCACCGTGAAGTGATACCCATAATAAGGGTCACAGTCACTTCACTTGGTTTTCACCGTGTAGTGACACCGGTAATACGGGCCAAAATCAATTTCCTCCTTTTCGTTATTTTGATTTTTAAGCCCTGCGCTTAAGTTGCATAAACTACTAGAACAAAGCACCATGCGTTTCCTTCTAGCAAAACTTGATGGGGACACATGGTCGACTATTATTTATTTTTGAGAAAAAAACATCAAATATTGTGGTCGTCCACATTTTTTCAAAATATGAAAACATACCACTTTAACATGTCCAAAAGTTTTTTTATTTATCACTAAAAAATCCAGGGAGGTGCAAAAATTGGAAGAGGGAAAAAATATGTTCAAAAATTTTCAAGTATATTTTTATGGAAGAATACATCTCCAAAAATTTCGAAAAAAATTGTAAACCTTCCCCATAATGCCTTAAACATACCTGATTTTTTTCAAATTTTTCGGAGGAGCGGTTTCTTCACAAATCAATAAAAATAAAAATCAATAGAACCACCCTAGCTCCGTCAACATGGCAGTTGAAGGGTTGAAAGCTTGGGACAATTGTTTCCAGCCTATGACTTTTCGAATGTGGTATAACAATATGAATTCCCTTTGGGCAGATTTCACATCCCAAGTAACATTTTTAATTTTAATAAATACTTGTAGCTATCTTCAATGCTACATAATAAATTTTGCATTAAAACTTTAAACTCCACGAAAGCCTACTGAAAACCTCTATAAGAGCATTTTCCTGCCAAGTGGACCATTCTTCATAAGGTTTATAAAGCAAAGTGAAGAATCATCATAAAGCTGCGTTAAAACTTCAAATTCAAGAAAATTTTGAAACCAGCTTTACGATCAACATTAAATTTATTTGGATGGAATAAATTCCACTATGAATAAACTGTCGTTTTGGCAATATTTTTCTTGATTATATGTGCGTCATATCTACTTTGAATACAATCAGTAAGAATTTATTGTATTTTATTTACAAGTTTGAGGCTTTTACCGAACGTAAAAACTTCATGCGCTTTTATTTTTATCGTAAATGTATGGATAAAAATAAGAATTATAACTAATCGCCTTGAAATAAATACGGTTTTTGCGAAAGTCTCCATGATTTATGAAAATTATTTTCTGTGATTTATCGTCTTTTTTGTTTAAAACTATTTCGTGGCTATAAAACTTGTGCATACGTTTTGAAAATGAATCATAAAAGTCCATCATACTTCCTCGTTTTTGCATTTCGAAATTTACCTAATCTCAATAAAGGAATAAAGAACATTATAATGGCGGCCATGAAATTTTCTTTAATGCAAATTACACTTAATCTAAGAAGCAATGAATCAAATAGCCCACAACAAGAGTGTCATAAATGTACTTTAGAACCCTCAAATTTGCTCTGAATGGAACTGTCATTAAATGAACACGCACACACACAAAACTAGATTTATGAAAGAATTTAACTGACAATAATGTTTTAAAGAAGAATTTTTAAAGCAATATTAAGAGCGTTTGCATGGTTTTATTCTAGTACAAATTGATTTATTTTTAGTCCAGTTGTTAGTCTAGGTAAAAGGTTTTATAGAAGCTTTAAAAACTATGATATTACTTGTCAAAAGCGACACTTATTATAGTTGTTATAAAACAAGTAGTGATTGAACAATCAATTACAAAAATCCTATAAATTATAATCAAAACCATAAGGCATTTGAATTGTTACTTGGGATACTTATCCTCCTATAGCTTTTACAAATGAAAATGATGAGTGCGTGATGAGTTAACCCCTTAACGCTCAAGGGAAATATGTTTCCCTTCTATAAAAATCGTTGTATATTCTTCAATTACTGTTAAATCGATATTTTTTTACTGAATGTTAAAGAAAACTTATTCCCAAGGCGACAAATGTATTTCTGAACGTAAAAGAACTATCAATCTTTTTTGCATTAAAAAAGTTTGTGCAAAATAACGTATAGAGAATAGAACACATAATAAATGTATTATATGCAACGTCCACAAGTACATGAAATCGTTTTATAGACTGCCATAACTGACTATTTTACTATTCTGATAAATTAACCAATTGTGTTTAAGTTAAGAATTAGCATTTAAGTGTCTGTGCGATGTAAATTTTCGAAGACCAAATATATAAATTAAAGCAATAAATTAAATTACAATATAATAAACCCAACTCTTCTTTTATTTATTTCTAAGAATCATAGGGAAAAATATTTCCCATAAAATTATAGGAGACTTTTGCACCCTGCTACGTTTTTCTGGTGATATTCGTTCTGCACATCTTATGGTCGTGAAAGGGTTAAACAGACGTATGACAAAAGCAAACCATATCACTAAAAACTATTCTTTCATATGTACACAACATATTGATAAAAATAACTCTAATATGTTGGATTGTTCTCTGTGTTGTGAAGTTAGTACGGTTGTTAGGTTATAATAGGAATATACTGTACTTTATTTTATTGTCAGTCAGGGTTAACTAGCTCCAAAGTTAATTAAAGAGTGATGCGTGTTACATTTGTTTTTATGCATGCAGATAGATGCTCTCAAGGCTGTTCGTCAATAAAAAAGTCGGTGGTTTTATATATTGAGTTCGTTAGTTTCGCATTCTGTGTTTTTGATCAATCGCGGGAAGCATGTCGTACTAGCCAAAGTGTGTTTTTAGGAATATGATATATTGACATTTATTACCGGTATCACTACACGGTGAAAAGTGAGTTTAGTGAATTTAGGTCCTTATTACGGAAGTCGCTTCAGAGATAAAAGTAAGATGAACTTGATGTCATTATGAGCATCACGCCACCAACATTTTCTTGGAAAAATGAGGCGCCATGCTTGCAAAAATGTTGTTGCCAATGATTTGTTCGGGAAATGTAAGAACTGGATATCTTGTTAATATTATGTCTTTGCATGTAAGTGAAGTAAATGTGAAAGGGGAAGTGAGAACGATAATAAGGGCCATTGCAACTGATCGCATAGCTGTCCCATTACTATACATAAAACGTGTTTAATCCACCTAGCAGTGAGATGATACCTTTTTTTACCAATCTGCATGTGTTTTTTGCATGAATATTCTTCGGTGTTTAAGTTTTCATGACATTATTTTAATGACCGTCGTTTTAAGCGACAATTTGAGATTTTAATCACACATTACTCTGTAATGTCGAAACTGCAAATACAATCGAATTTAAATCTAGAAGTGTGATAATCGATTAAAGATGCCATGATATGTAAGTTCCACTTTAGAGTTTACGGTAATTTAAGGTACTTCCAGAGCCGGTATTCAGGAACCAGCATAACCCAAACCGATTCGTATGGCCATATGACGAATAAATTACAACAGTTTTGAGTCCAATTTTGAAGCTCAATCCCATCTTCTATATCGGTTTGAATTTTAAAAATTCATCATCATTAAAAATTCGAGAACCGGAAGTCATAATTGGATAAAATTAATTAATTTTTGTATGTATGTATAAAATTAATTAATTTTGTATATAAGTTTATTTTAATTTGAATTTTTGTTTCTGATATTTGATTAGGCTTTTTTTGAGAAAACGAATGAGCTTTGAGAAACGATTTTATACTGGAACCGGAATTCTAAAATCGGTATGGCCGAAGTCAGATAAATTCACCTGAATAGCTGTATAGTTTACATTTGTTTCAAAATATTTGAAAATCAGTGAAGACATCTTTGAGAAATCATAGCACGAATTAAATTTTTAGGTACCTTCTGAATCGACAAAAAGTTAATTTTTTTATCGGCTATCCAAATCTGTTAACCCGATAAACCTGATTAATTTATGTGGAATAGACATTTTTATACCAATCACCCTGTATCCCCGAAACCGGATGTTGGATCTGGCTGAAGAGCAAAATGTTTTATAAAATCTTGAAACTTTTCATTTAAATCTTAGATGATTCTTAGAATTCATATGAATCTTAGATCGGTTCAGCCATCTACGAGTAGAATGAGTTACACAATTTTGATTTCGTTTCATATATCATCCTGAAGTTCCGGAACCAGAGGTCGGAACCAAACATAATTCAGGAACTTTGTTTGGGAGCATACGACTTTTCGTATGAGTCTGAATTTGTAGAAAAGAAATTTTCCGAGAAAATTGAGTGAAATTATTTGTCACACACGCATGTGCTGATCTCGACGAACTGATTCGAATGGTATATGGATGTTATGTTCTTCCAGCATTTATTGCTGTAAGTAGTTTAAAACAATATAATTATTAAAAAATCTGCCATGGTTTATATATGTCATATTCGAACGATTATGTTGCCAAAAACGAGCCGTGCTAAAATCGGTCCGAGGCTAAATGTCATGGAAAAGGATGCTGTACACAGTCTTTTTGGTACATAGAAACAATTGTATGTAACAGAATAAAAAATCGTGTTTTCCGTTGCTCCCAAGCATTGCTTTGTCATACAGCGCTCAAAACTCCTATTGCTGGAATAGGGGGAAAAGTCGTTTACACAAAAATTTCGATATCTCCGTTAAAAATGGACGGATTTTAACAATCTATGGCTTGTTGGATAGGTATTATCGTGCGAAATCTAAATCTGAAAACATATTCTGTTTTCAAGGTCAATTGTGACAGATACTGTCAAAAAACTGAAAATTTTGACATAAAACTTCGTATAACTCAAAAAGTAAACATCCGATCTCAAAACCATTCAATAGCGTTTTGGGTGACGGGGAGACCTTTCGTTTGAGACTAGTTTGATCAAAATCGGCCCAGCCATCTCTGAGATCTCGACCTCTTAGTTGACAACACACATACAGACACACACACATACACACACACACACACACACACACACACACACACACACACACACACAGACATTTGCTCAGTTCGTCGAGCTGAATCGATTGGTATATGTCATTCGGCCCTCCGGGCCTCGGAAAAATTTTCGAAAGTTTGAGCGAATTATATACCTATTTTTTATATATATAAAAAAAGGTAAAAAGATCACAGATTACAGAAACACAGGCTCGCATATGAACTGTGTGTAAAATTTTGAATGAGCAGCCTGATGAACACTTGAAGGTGTCGCCGCGATCGACACTATTTTTGGGTGCTGTATCGACATCACGCTAAATTTTAGTTTGAGTGTAGATGAAAAATCACAAGTTCAATTTTGTTTTTTTATTATAACAATTTTTATTCAGGCCAATTTGCATATAGCTTTACGTGGCCGATTTACCCATGTTTTTGTTACATAAAATTATTTTTTTATTGTTGGATCTCGTTGTTACCCTTCTTCTAGGGGGAGAGGAGCTTCCATTTCCTTCTAGCGAAGATTGGAGGTCATTTTGTCAGTTGCTCATATCATCCATTGCTACATCGTTGGAGTTGTGAGTGGTTTCCGTTTCCTTGTTTTCATTGTTGATCGCTGTCTTGGGTTCATTTGCAGTTGCTGTAGATGCGCTTTGTACATTGATTGCAGTTGATGGTTGGTTAGATGGTGAAGGTGTTGAAACAGGAGCACTGCATTCACTAGTTTCCGTTGTTGAGCGGTTGTCCTTGTTTTTGTTTGTTTTGTTTGTTTTCGCAGTTTCAGTGAAAGGTTTGCCGTAGTGTGCAGGTTGTTCTCAAACTGACATGTAACGAGGGATACACAGGGATTTTATATTTAACATTGTCATGATCAATACTGTGCACCTCGTTATTAACCGAAGCAAATGCAATTGCATCTTTTTCACGTTTGAACATAATGTACACACAGTTAGACGTCTGGTTGAATTGAATCTCACTTACATCATTAACGTTTAGATGCATTCGTTCCTTAAGCAAAATTTCAATTTCGGTTGCTGCTGGTCTAACTTTGCAGCGCTTGAAATCAATACAAATTGAATTTGGCCTTGTAGGCCAAGGTTCAGGCTTTGTTAAATCGTATTTGCCCATTTTGTACACTCTATTGTTCACTGCACTGTATTGTCTTTGTTTCTGTCGTCGCGACCGTAAGAAATTTTCGACTGCACGAACTGAATTTTGTTTTATTTTGGTTGAACTCACATGAAATTATAATGACATATTGTTTTACACTTGTGCTAATTAGGGCCATTGTACCAATAGTCATCTCATTCGTAGAGTCGTCATATTATTTTACCGATTTCTCAACTCTCAATCAACGAATGGTGATGAAATTGGATACAATATTTTTGCTTCGGCTTGAAATAGTTTGAAAATTGTGAAGTGCTGCTGCTGAAGCGGCGCGAAATCTCTGAGCAAATGCGCCTAATTTCATCTTATCCTTTAAGTTAATTTATCGAACAGAGACAGAATCACCCCTATTCTGTATTTCGATCGAATCGGATTTTTTCGCACGAATGTAAAAATTTGCATTCTGTATTTCGATCGAGTGATGCTTTTGTATGGAAAACTCGAACTCGATCGAGCTACAGATTGCAGAATTTCGTATTCGAACGAAACAATCCGATTCGAACGAAATACAGAATCGGGATGAATATCTCACTCTACATACCTAGATAATAGTTTTCGTACATCAGATGACTACTGGAGCTGTGGTGAATGAGGGTACCGTTACCCTATGCGATAAGTGTTACACTTTTTCATATCGTTTATTTATACCCGGCTTTAACCTAGTTGCGGTCGTTCGCCAGAGTGCTACAATTGCTGTGGTTGGAAAATGTCGGTTATAGAGAACTTGGATATCGTATCGGAATGAAATAGAACGTTTTGAAAGATCGCAGCGAACAGTCGAGTAGGGGACTGTAGTGAGCACCTCATTTCCATCGTACACGAAGAAACAAATATTGTAAAAAAAATTCTGAGTAATTCTAACAAATTTTTTGTTCAAACTGTGAAAATTAAAATTCTGGCTTCTGTTTTTTAAACATTTGTCTGGAATAACCATACAAACATTTATTTATTTTCGATTTTCGATATTCCGGGTTGAAAATACTATTTTTTTGGTTTGTTTGACAACTAATTGTTTTGTTGTTATAAACGACATGAATTTTCCTGCGTGTATTGTTAATTTAATATTAACATTTAATATTTTGTTTGCTTTGGCCTCTGTTAACCATAGCTCGAAGCGAAATGGTGAAAATCGGTAGTGGCCATTTACCAGGTATATCGGTATAAAGTGAGCTTTTAGATTTAAATGTGTCGATAGTTTGTGTTTCTTCGCGGTGGGAATAACATCTTCCCAACATATTTAATATACATCAAGTCATTCAATAAACATCATTTGTTTTTATCGTGTTTTTGTTTTCATTTGAAGAAAAGCACTGCAGAGTCGCATCGAAATATTGTAGAGACATATGATGATCATGTTCTATTACCAGCAACATGCAAGAGATGGTTTAAACGGCTCAGAGATAATGATTTTGATGTAAGAATAAGAAATGATATTCATCAAAAAAGTTTGAAGATGCCGAGTTGCAAGCAATATTGAATGGAGACAGGCCCTTGCCCAGGATTTCGTACTTCAGATAAAAAAATAATGTTACTGAAGATTATATATGTACCTAATACTCGGTGCGCGTTTTACTGGCGTTTTCAACAGACACTTTTCCACTGGAACTGTCATTATGGAGTATTCAAATAAAATGTGTGACTGTGTCTGAGAAAAGCCTTTTGTATTACATTTTTTTACTTTAACTGACATGTTATTTCTGTAACACATGTCTAAGACCTTCTAAATATTTATATAGCACAATAATCCACAAGACTTGTGATGATGCCATATATTCTGAGATCATTTACATTCCTACTTTAAATGACGACAATTCATGGCATAGAGTAGCACATGGATCAATAAGTCCCGAGACTAAAGCAGAGATGGCGCTCGTAGTAAACCAGTAACCACGTCTTTCTAGAGTACTAACCTTTGCTTGAAACGGGTCAAAATTTTAAGTCGATCCGACCAGAAACAGCTGAGTTATCGAGGTTGGAGTAAAGTCGTTTTGTAGTTTGTTTAAAAAATGTAAAAATCCGAGTTTCGTGTTGTGATAAAACAATGTTTTTAATAGGTAAAAACACCGTGCAAGCGAAACAATGGATTGAAAAATGTTATCCGGACTCTTGTCCATCAAAAGCAACGATTTGTCGGTGGTTCGCCGAGTTTAAACGTGGTCGTACCGACACAAATGACGCGGAACGCTCGGGTAGACCTGTGGAAGCCGTTACACTGTAAAATGTGATTGAAGTGACAAAAATTATAATGAAAGATCGTAAAGTGAAGCTCCGTGAGATTGCTGAGATGACACAGATATCATATGGAAGTGTATTTACTATCCTTCATGAAAAATTGAACATGAAAAAGGTTTTTTCCAAGTGAGTGCCACGATTGCTTTCGATGGAACAAAAACAAGTCGATGAAAACAATGGTTTTTTTTTTTTCATAAATACGTTTATTTCTTAAGGCAGTTTACATAAGTTTTTCTTCGCCGTAGCATCACTTTTACATAATATTCTTATCCTAATTTAATTCTAACATAGTCACAACGTTTTGCATTTATTAAAACATATTCTCTTATTACTTAAATATCATCTTAGGTAACTCGTTTTTAATTATGAAATCTACTCGGAAATATTATTTGAACCAAACGATTAACTTCTATAAATTATAAAATAAGCTGTTATTTTCAGACATTTTGTTAATAATTTCATAAACTGTTTCGAGTTTGTTTGTATCATTACATTATTTTTATTCTAATTTAGCTATTGGTTGAACTCATGGACGCAGCTGGGATCAGAACTAAGTCTTGAAAGGGGCCTTTATTAAATTGAAACTCCAGTTTTCTTTATGAAATGATAAATAAGTTTCATGTATGAAAGGTCACGACAAGCAAGAATGTCTCGAACTGGGATATTGGATAGTCTACCTTGGGTACGCAAAGAATTTATTAGTTGAGATCTGACATCACGATACTCCACGCATGTCCAAACGACATGATCAATATCTCGATAACCTTCGCCACAAGCACAATGATTAGTCTCGGAGAGCCCAATTCGAAGGAGATGTGCATCTAACGTGTAGTGATTGGACATGAGTCTGGACATCACACGAATGAAATCTCTACTCACATCCAGTCCCCTGAACCATGCCTTTGTCGATATTTTCGGAATAATTGAGTGCATCCACCGACCCAGATCATCTTTATCCCAAGAAGCTTGCCAGCTGGCAAGTGTTCTTTGGCGAGACGAGCTATAGAATTCGTTGAAAGCAATTGGTCTTTCATAAATTTCACCCTCAATAGCACCACGTTTGGCTAAAATATCGGCTCTTTCATTGCCTGGAATGGAGCAATGAGCCGGGACCCAGACTATAGTGATTAGATAATTATTGTTCAATATGTCGTTCAGGCACTGTTTTATTTTGCCCAGGAAAAACGGTTCAGTCTTGCCAGTCATGTTTGAGCGAATGGCTTCAATTGCACTCAGACTATCTGTGAAGAGGAAATAATGGTTTGGAATTAATGTGACGATTACACTCAAACTATAATGAACTGCTGCTAGCTCTGCTATATAAACAGATGCAGGTTCTTGAAGCCTAAATGAGGCCGAAACATTATTGTTGAACATACCAAACCCTGTCGCTTCTTCAATTCGCGATCCGTCCGTGTAAAACATTTTCTCAGAGTCAATATGCCTGAACTTACTTGAAAATATTTTTGGGATTTCCGTCGAACGTAGATGATCCGGGATTCCACGCACTTCGCGCTGCATGGATGTATCGAAAAATAAAGTTGAGTCAGGGGCACTTAGGATGCTGACACGGTTAGGAATATATCTTGAAGGGTTGATTTCCTGTGACATATGGTTAAAATATACTGTCATGAATTTTGTTTGAGATCGAAGCTCGACTAGTCGTTCGAAATTATTAATTACCATGGGATTCAGCACCTCACATCTTATTAGCAGGCGTGATGAAAGCTCCCAAAATCGATCTTTTAATGGAAGAACTCCCGCCAGAACTTCAAGACTCATTGTATGTGTCGAATGCATGCACCCTAAAGCAATTCGCAAACAACGATACTGAATTCGCTCCAGTTTGATAATATGAGAGTTTGCAGCGGAACGAAAGCAAACGCATCCATATTCCATCACTGAAAGTATCGTTGTCTGATACAATTTTATTAGATCTTCCGGATGAGCACCCCACCAAGATCCTGTTATTGTTCGAAGAAAATTTACTCTTTGTTGGCATTTTGTTATCAGAAACCTAATGTGTCCTCCCCACGTGCATTTGGAATCGAACCACACCCCGAGGTATTTAAAAGTTAAAACCTGTTGGATCATTCTTCCCATCATATGGAGCTGAAGCTGCGCGGGATCATGCTTTCTTGAAAAGACGACTAACTCTGTTTTCTCCGCAGAGAATTCGATACCAAGATGAACAGCCCAATCGGACAAGTTATCTAAGGTATCTTGCAATGGTTTATGCAGATCAATAGCTTTGGGTCCAGTAACTGAAACCACGCCATCATCTGCCAATTGTCTTAGTGTACATGGGGTTACTAGACAGCTGTCAATGTCATTTACGTAAAAATTATAGAGGAGCGGACTGAGGCATGAGCCTTGCGGGAGACCCATGTAACTATTTCTGAGTGTTGCCAAATCGCCATGTGAAAAATGCATTTGTTTCTCTGACAAAAGGTTGTGCAAATAATTATTTATAACCGCTGGGAGTCCATTTTGGTGAAGCTTGTCTGAAAGAACATCAATGGAAACTGAATCAAATGCTCCTTTAATGTCTAAAAATACAGATGCCATTTGTTGCTTTTGAGCGAAGGCAATTTGGATGTCAGACGAAAGTAATGCAAGGCAATCATTCGTCCCTTTATTTCTACGGAAGCCAAACTGAGTATCTGACAACAAACCGTTCGTCTCGACCCAAGTGTCGAGACGTCGTAGAATAATTTTTTCGAACAATTTTCTGATGCAGGACAACATCGCAATGGGTCTATATGAGTTGTGATTGGAAGCTGGTTTCCCCGGTTTTTGAATGGCGATAACTTTCACTTGTCTCCAGTCAGGTGGAACAATATTTTGCTCAAGAAACTTGTTGAACAATTCCAACAAACGTCTTTTTGCGAGGTTGGGCAGATTCTTCACCAAGTTGAATTTAATTCTGTCCAACCCTGGAGCGTTATTGTTACAAGACAAGAGTGCTATAGAAAATTCCATCATTGAAAATGGGTTATTATGTCGTTTTCGCTTGAGAACACTGACACTAACCCAGGGTAGTTTCATCAAACAAACACTTTTCACGAAACTGTGTTGATTTCGCACTTAACAACGGGTGTTTGAGCAAACCTGATATAGCAACCAGGTTCGAAACTGACTCGATTTTCAGTTCAACAACGTTAAAACTAGGTTCGAAACTAGCTTCAAACAAACGGTTTGACAGCAGTTAGAGTGGAAACTGGGTTAGGTTTGGCATCAAGCGAAAACGACATTAATAAAACCATTATTTGGAGGAGATTCCCGTATAATGCTCTGCGTAGGAACAGAATCTGGGCAAACTTTCCTAGCAAAGTCAAATATCCATCGGTTCGAGTATTCATCACTCTCATTGCCCACGTTACGATTCCTCATTCGTCTGGCCGTGTTCCAAAGAGTGCTCATTGAGGTATCTCTTGACAAACCTTCGACAAAATGTCTCCAATAGCTACATTTTTTGGCTCGAAGTATGCTCTTGTACTTGGTTTCTAAAACCATAAGTTTTTCAAAATTCTGAGGAGTTCCTCCTCCCCGTTTTAGAAACGTCTTGCAAGCATTTTGTTTTGCGAGTTTAGCCTCTGAGCACTCTTTGTCCCACCAGGGGTTGGGAGGCCTTCTGTTAGTCGTTGACCCAGGAAAGCGTTTAGTTTGGGATTGTTCTGCTGCCTCCAGAATCGAACAAATGAGGAAGTCATATTCTTCAAGTGGAGGGAGCTCTTCCATTGAATTCAAAATACTAGAGATACTACTTTGGTATTTAATCCAGTCGATATTTTTTGTCAAATCATATGGAATACTAGCGGAAGTAGCAATGCAATTGCTACTGCTAATTGAGATGATGATTGGTAAATGATCGCTACCGTGTAAATCAGGCAGTATTTTCCAGGTGCAATCTAGTCGAATTGATGTTGAGCAAAGAGATAGATCTAATGCACTTGGGCGTGCCGGAGGTCTTGGGATCCGTGTCATGCTACCCATATTTAATACCGTCATGCTAAAATTGTCACAAATGTTTTGTATTAAAGATGATCTGCTATCATTGTAAACGGAACCCCACATAATACCGTGCGAATTTAAATCCCCCAGAATCAATCGTGGTGCAGGAAGGGCTTCAACCATTTCATTAAGCTGTTGCTGTCCAACTTGTGCTTTCGGAGGAATATAAACCGAAGCTATGCAAATCTCTTTGCCTTTAATGTTTATTTGGCAAGCAACAACTTCTATACTAGAAGTTGAAGGGATGTTTAATCTATAAAAGGAATAGCATTTCTTAATTCCCAAAAGCACTCCACCATACGGAGAGTCTCTATCGAGACGTATAATGTTAAAATCATTAAAATTTAAAGCTATGTTTGAAGTAAGCCATGTTTCGCATAAAGCAAATACATCACATTTTTGACTATGCAATAATATTTTAAATGAATCAAGTTTTGGCATGATGCTTCGACAATTCCACTGCAGGACAGTGATTGTATCATTTGCGACGGGTGATAAATTATCCATCAAAAGATACAAAACCTGAGACAATTGGCCATTGAGCTGATAACTGCTTCAAAAATATATTGAATGCTGAGAAAATCCATTCAACAATTTCCGAAAACTTCAGTAATCCTGTTGGTGGCT
This sequence comes from Malaya genurostris, assembly GCF_030247185.1. Lineage (NCBI taxonomy): Eukaryota > Metazoa > Arthropoda > Insecta > Diptera > Culicidae > Malaya > Malaya genurostris. The sequence goes on from NC_080572.1 coordinate 187,102,979, forward strand.
GTGAAATGGAGCCCACTGGATTATTATCTTTTTCTTTACTAGATCCTGGATTGGTTTGTGAATTTGACAAACCAGGAGGCACAGTCTTTGGTTTTGACTTTTTTTGTTTAACACGGGGATCTTTTTTTGAAGATGAAATTTTAGGTGTCTTTTTTGGTAATTTGGAGGAAGACTTCTTTCTCTTAACTGACCCTTGGGTAGTGATAAACGAATTACCTTCACTATTTTCGTCAGAGTCAGAGTCCTCTGGTTCCTCTAGATTTGAAAACCCGTTTTCGGTTTCCAAAGGGGGGACATCAATGACCGTTTTAAGCATTTCTGCATATGTGCGCTTAGACCGTGCTTTTAAAGAAAGCTTAATTTTGTCTTTGTGCACTTTAAATGCAGTGCATACTGAAATATCATCATGAGGACTATTCCCACAATAAATACATTTTTCAATTTCCTTGTTGCAATCATTATCTTTATGAGGCCCTTCACACTTAATACATTTTGGTTTATTACTACAGTAAGTAGCTGTGTGGCCGAATTTTTTGCAGTTCGTGCAATTCATTACATTTGGAACAAAAAGCCGAACAGGGAGGCGAATTTTATCGACATAGACATGGGACGGCAACGCAGACCCGGCAAATGTCACTCGAAACGAGTCTGATGGGCGATAAACTTTTTTTTCCTCTTCATGAACTACTGAGTACAGTTGTTTGCACTCCAGTATTTTCACACCCTCAAGCATAGAGTTCTTGAAACGACCAACACCATGCTTGAGTAAATCATCTACCGAAAGACTCGCTTCGGTAACAACACCGTCAATTTCGACATCTTTGGAGGGTATGTAAACTTAATACTCTTTAATGAAATGTTCCGAAGAGACAATATCATTCGCGTGTTTCAAATTATTTACCACAACACGAATTTTATCGTTATTTACTTTTATGATCTCTTTGATTGAAGAGTATCGTGATGTCAAACCTTTATTAATTTGAAAAATGTTTAATGGCTTTGATATACGTCTAAAAAAGACTATCCAAGGCCCAGAAGAGCTCTCCTGATATTTTTTCGTTCGTGGGGGTATAGGATTCATGCTAGGATTTACGTCCATGGATTCATCCATCACATTAAAATTTTTAACTAAACTTTAAAATAAAATTTGAAACCAACACTACACAGTACTCAATCAAAAGGAAAAGAAAAAACTTCTACCTTGAAATTGTTGTCTATCTCCGTTGCACTGCCGTGTAGATCCTCGTTGCTCTAGATGTTCTTGTTGGATGTATCTGGACGTTGATACAATGCTGAAGCTCACTGTAGCGATAGAATATGATGTGATGCTACTGCTACCTGACATCCAGCACCACTCGAATTCCGATTTGCTTTCGTCTTCGCCAGCTGTAACCAGCGCAGGTCACCGGTGTATACCTGCGTGTTGTATGGCAGTGGAAAGACCGAGTTGTCTTGTCTCCTTCTTCCTAGTGCTCCGCACCGATATGCTTCTGCACCGAAGTGCCTTCGCACCGGTGTGCCTTTGCACTCTCCTGCTTCTATGTGTCTTTGCACTCTTCCTCTTCGATGTGCCTTTGCACTCTCCTGCTCAGCACTTGTGGCTGTATATTGCGGCCTGGGTAGAGTTTGGGAAACGCCCTTTGTTGTTTCCTTCACCAGCTTGGCCCAGCACTAGGGCTCTCTTATGCAGCACGACTATACGTTTTAACGGCTGCTGCCAACAGGTTTCTACCTGTAGTTCAACCGTTGTCGTATTTAACGCGTGTAAACCAACCAGCGTTATTAAACTGTACGCTTCTATACACAACCTTCTCGGTTGAACGGCTATTACTGAATGATGAAAACAATGGTGAAATTGAACGAATTGGGCTTTGATCTGCTTCCCCACCCCCCATACTCGCCAGATTTAGCCCCCAGTGACTACTGGCTCATTGCTGATCTTAAAAAAATGATCCAGGGAAAAAGATTTGGCTCAAACGAGGAGGTCATCGCTGAAGCTGAAGCTTATTTTGAAGCGAAAGATAATTTCTTTTATAAACATGGTATTGAAAAATTGGAAAAACTTTGGAACCATTGTATCACCCTAAAAGGTGATTATGTTGATGAATAAAAAAAAATTTTGCAAAAAAAATGTTGTTTCCATTGTTAGTCTCGGGACTTATTGATCCATGTGTTATGCGCAGGAAATTTAAATTTGTATTTATTCCAGAGAATGTTTTCACAGTAAAGCTTTTGGAAATTATTGAACGAAAGGAAGTAGAGGAGTCAATACTGCAATCGTACTACGCTGAGCACACAAAATGTTTTCAATAATAAATAAAAATTTAGTTTACAATCATTATTCAAAAATGGTTTTTAAATAACAATTTATCGAATTTAAAAGAAAACCATCTTTGAATCTACACACAGTCGCACGGAAGCCTGATTCTAGAAACAAAACTGATTTGCTTTGAATCAAATAAAATTGTTTTTGTTTCCAAGTGAAATGACATTAGATCCAGGTGGAAATGAAATGTATTTGATTTCAAAGCACAATATATTTGAATTTAATGGTAATTTTATTTATTTGAATCAAAAGGGAAATGAAAATAAGCGCTGATTTAAAATAAAATATCTTTGAATTCAAAGTGAAACATATTAAAATTTTTAAATATTTTTTCCTGTTTGTATAACTTTCTTAAACATCGTAAATCGTTTACCGCAAGAATTTAACCCTTATAAAGGTTTTTAACATTCATAATTTCCACAAAATAACTCATATGATTTGAAATTCTCAATTTAAGAAAATGATCGTATGCAGCGCTTTCTAGCTTCTTTAATTTAACATAACGCTTTCCATCTCACGATAATTTCGAATGAAACGCTTCGTTAAATGGTTAAAACCTCTATAATCGGAAAGAAAGTAAAATATTCATAGTATCTTTGCTCAGGCGTTGACTCAGATAGGCTTCAAAAAACTTCGTAACGTGCACACTAAGAAAATTTCGCGGAATTCGGTAATTTTTTACCGAATTTTCAACAGCTGAACGTTCGGTAATCAGTTCGGTAAATAAATTGATTACCGATCGCTCGGTAATTGTTGAACTGTCAAACAACTACCGTAAACTGTAAACCAAATGGATCTAACTGATTGTTCTGTAATTTTTTGGTTGTTTGTTTTCCTTTGGTTAAAATTCTGGATTTTCGGATTTCAAAAAACAACATAAATTTACACAAACGAATGAAGAATCCAACCTGTTGTAGCTATGGTTTTACTCCACGATTAAAAGGGTCAAATGTTCCGGCTGATCGGAATTATGAGCGCCCTCCAAAACACTGCACAATCAGTCGAGTTCACCAGAAATTACCCTCGAACGAGTTGTGTAGGCAGAAAGTGGAAAAGTGATTTATTATTTTCTGCCTATAAGTAAACAAAAAGTTGTTAGTAGTTTTAATGTTTTAAAAACTTTAGCACCTGTACCTCAATCCATTCGATGTACTCTTCAAGTTTTTTTGTTTGGTTAATAAAAAGACACTTTATATTTGTATTTATTTATTTGAATCAACAGACATAATTTAGTCCAAATGATTATTTCTTAGTATATATAAAAAATTAGATCGTATGGCACGGCGTGGCAGATGGAAATCAAATCCTGATGAAACTCTGTTGAAGAACCGCTGCATTCCTGTAATAGCACCGTTTTTTTTTTTTTTTTTTTTTTTTTTTTAAAATAACTATTTATTGGAATATGAGTTAAAATTAAATTATTAAGATTTAAATTGGGTGTTCAGCCACAAGTGGTGACTTTTCAGCCCTGTTATATATATATATATGATTTGGTTATTACCATGAAGACATCATTTGCTTCCGCAATTCTGAGATTTTTGTGTAGGGAAAATTCTAAACCTACTTGTATTGTGTAATGGGGAAAAGGAACTTATATACTAACTTACTAACTAATACAGAGAGCGAATCGATTCAATTGAAGATTGCATCGATTTTTGTCGGAATTTGCTTATAATATTATGTGACATTACATCTAATGGTTCTATATTTGTGAGTCTGTGTAACTCATTTGTACTAAACCAGGGAGGACGCTTCAGAATCATTTTCAGAATTTTATTCTGAATCCTTTGAAGCGTTTTCTTCCTGGTGGAACAACAGCTTGACCAAATTGGTACCGCATAAAGCATGGCTGGTCTGAAAATTTGTTTATAAATTAACAATTTGTTTTTTAGACAGAGCTTAGAATTTCTGTTTATAAGAGGATATAAACATTTAATATATTTATTACACTTTGCCTGGATTCCTTCAATGTGATCCTTGAAAGTGAGTTTTTTGTCATACGTTAAACCTAAGTATTTAGCTTGATCAGACCATGTCAATTCCAAGCCATTCATTTTGAGAATGTGATTATTGTTTGGTTTTAGAAAAGAAGCTCTTGGCTTGTGAGGAAAGATAATTAATTGCGTTTTTGCTGCATTTGGTTTAATTTTCCATTTTGACAGATAATCACTGAAAATATTTAAACTTCTTTGTAGGCGACTGCAGATCACTCTTAGATTTCTACCTGTGGCTAACAGACTTGTGTCGTCACAGAATAGCGATTTCTGACAACCAACGGGTAGATTTGGAAGATCAGAAGTGAAAATATTATACAAGATTGGAGCTACACTCGAACCCTGCGGAACACCGGCTCGTACGGGTAGCAATTCAGATTTACAATTCTGATAGCTAACCTGAAGAGTACGATCAGTTAAATAATTTTGAATCATTTTGATCAAATAAATAGGAAACTGGAAATCAGACATTTTTGCTATTAAACCTTTGTGCCAAACACTGTCGAATGCTTTTTCTATGTCTAGAAAAGCAACTCCAGTGGATAACCCAGAAGATTTATTTGATTTTATCATGTTCGTTACTCTGACAAGTTGATGAGTAGTTGAATGTTCATGACGAAATCCAAACTGCTCTGGTAAAAAAATTGAATTCTCATTTATATGAGTCATCATTCTTAACAAGATAATTTTTTCAAAAAGTTTACTGATAGAAGAAAGTAAACTAATTGGGCGATAACTTGATGTTTCTGCTGGGTTTTTATCAGGTTTTAGGATAGGAATTACTTTAGCGTTTTTCCATCTTTTTGGGAAGTAAGCTAATGAAAAACACTTGTTGAAAATTTTAACCAGGAGTCTCAAGGCAACATCGGGAAGATTTTTAATAAGAATATTAAAAATTCCATCATTACCAGGAGCCTTCATGTTTTTGAGTTTCCTAATAATTGATTTAATTTCATCAAAATTCGTCTCAATAATGTCATCGTGTGATAACACTTGGGTTGAAATATGATCATATTTCAGTGAGACTTCATTTTCAATAGGACTCACAACGTTTAAATTAAAATTGTGGACACTCTCGAACTGCTGAGCAAGTTTTTGAGCTTTTTCACCATTTGTAAGAAGTATTTGATTTCCTTCCTTGAGAGCAGGAATTGGTTTCTGAGGTTTCTTAAGAACCTTAGAAAGTTTCCAGAAAGGTTTAGAATATGGTTTAATTTGTTCAACTTCTTTAGCGAAATTTTCATTTCGCAAAAGAGTAAATCTATGTTTAATTTCTTTTTGTAAATCCTTAACTATGTTTTTCATAGCAGGATCACGAGAACGTTGATATTGTCGGCGACGAACATTCTTCAACCGAATGAGCAGTTGAAGATTGTCATCGATGATAGGAGAATTTAATTTAGTTTGAGCTTTGGGAACTGAAAGATTTCTAGCTTCGATAATATAATGATTCAAATTATCAATTGCTGTGTCGATGTCCGCAGAATTTTCTAAAATAGTTTCATGATCCACATGATTTTCAATGTGAGATCTGTAATCCAACCAATTAGCTCTATGATAGTTGAAAATAGAACTAATTGGATTAATTATAGCTTCGTTGGAAAGTCTGAATGTTACAGGAAGATGATCTGAGTCAAAATCAGCATGAGTAATCGGTTCACTACAAATGTGACTTTGATCTGTTAGAACCAGATCAATTGTAGACGGGTTTTTCACGGAAGAGAAACAAGTAGGATTACTGGGATGAAGAACTGTAAAGTAACCAGCTGAGAGTTGATTATGAAGTATTTTACCATTACTGTTATTTTGCCTACAATTCCACTGGACATGCTTAGCATTTAAGTCCCCTATTACGAAAAATTTCGATCGATATCTTGTAAGTTTTTGCAAATCGCCTTTAAAGAAATTTAATTGTTCGCCGGTGCATTGGAATGGCAAATATGCTCCAGCGATGAAATAAATTCCATGAATGGTTTCAACTTCGATTCCCAAGCTTTCAATAACTTTAGTATTGAAAGAAGGTAAGATTCGATGTTTAATTTGCCGTTGGACAAAAATGGCAACTCCACCACCAATTCCAGTAAACCTGTCAAATCGATGAACCACATAATGTGGATTACTTTTCAATTTTACATTTGGTTTAAGAAAAGTTTCTGTCACAATGGCAATATGAATTTTGTGAACTTTGAGAAAATTATAAAATTCATCTTCACTCGATTTCAAAGATCGAGCATTCCAATTTAAAATATTCAAATAATTATTTAACATCACTGTTAAATTTTAAATTCATTATAATATTATTTGCAAATTTCCATCCGATTTGAAATGCTTCAAAAAGTGATGAAGTCGAATTCATTTGGATGATCATTTGAAAAAGTTGATCTTGTAGGTAGATCATTTTATTTTCAGTTATATCGCCTAAATTGACTTCATTTAAAGAAGCGAATGGCATTGAAGGAATATTTGTAGGTAGACTGCCATTAGAAGAAGATGATTTGGCCGGTCTACCTATTAATAAATTGTTTTCGTTAGAAGAAGAACTGCAAGGCGGTCCTGTGTTTTGATTATTTACATTAGAAGAAATAGGAGATAGATTTCTACCTAATATACCAGCATAACTGACATTAGAAGAAGATGATGACGAGGTCGATCTACCTGTCAATAAATTGTTTTCGTTAGAAGACGAATTGGCAGGTGCCTTAGAAGAATTTTCAGGTATATTCTGTAAATTTAAGGTCGTTGATTTGACTTGTTGTCTAAGCGAACGAGCGTTTAAAATTTTTTCCCTGACAGGACATTTCAAATAATTGGATTTATGATTTCCATTGCAATTTGAACATGAAAATTTATCAGTGGTTTCATTCATTGGACAAACGTCTTTCGAATGCGATTTACCACAATTCAAACACCGTATATCCATATGACAATTTTTGGTTCCATGACCGAAGCCTTGGCAACGACGACATTGCGTTAAGTTAGCAATACGATTATGCCGTTTATAATGTTCCCAATGAATTTTAATGTGGGAAATGAAACGTACTTTTTCTAAAGTTTTCAAATTGTTTACATCACTTCGATTGAAGTGTATTAGGTAAAGTTCATGGGAAATTCCAGAGCGTGGTTTAGAAGTACCATTCGCTCTTTTTTTCATAAGTATTACTTGGGAAGGGGCAAAACCAAGCAATTCTTTTAGTTCATTTTTAATTTCATCAATACTTTGATCATTTGATAATCCTTTCAAGACAGCCTTGAAGGGTCTGTCTGATTTTATATCATATGAATAAAATTTATGAAGTTTTTCGGACAAATATCGAATAAGACGTTCGTAATCTTCCAATCCATCCACCAAGACTCGACATTCTCCTCTTCGTCCGATTTGAAATGAGACTTTTACTTCCGGGAGAAAAGTAGAAAGCTCAGTACGGAATGCTTTGAAGTCGGAAATCATCACCGTCACTGGTGGCATAGATTGATGTTTCTTCCCAGAACGACAAGCGTCCATTTAGGGAATTTTTGAAGAATTTTCTTCTATGTCGCTACAATCGGATTCAGGAAGAATCTCGTAAATATTGTTAGACGGCATAGGATCAACGGAAGGGAAATCCGTCCGTTGTCTTTTATTTTTACATTCAGATTCTATAAGATCGTGAATGTTATTAGAAAAATGTTGAATAACGGATTGTGATTTATTCCGTATTGAATTATTTTTAGCCTTAGGCTTGTTGCCTTTCCGGTTGGACGCAGGCATTTTTGAAATTAATGAAATTTTAAATTAAATTAACTAGGCTAAATTAGTCTTCGATTAGACTCCTAGCTAGCCTTAAAAAAGGCTGATTGATTTCTTAGTCACTCTAATATCACTCTTTGTATCACTTAGTCACTTAGTTAGTGATTCAGGTAGCCTTGAAAAAGACTGAAGCCTTGAATCAATGAAACTCTAGGTAGCCAGAAAAAAATTCCAGGAGCCAAGAGCTATACGCGTGCGGTGCGAACGACTGTTCAACACCGACTGATAATAGCACCGTTAATTCCATAATTAGTGCGACGAAATGGTAAGCGAAGGAACAAACTGTTACGAAGAACACGTGATCGAACGTTGAGGTTGATTTCGCTAAGAAGTGCGGGGCAATCGATCCTATCAGTTAAAATATCAGATATTGTCATTGCTCGTGATAAATCACGTCGAACATGCAGTGTGTCAATTCCAATTAACATCGCTCGACTTTCATAACTCGGGAGCTGTTGTGGATTATTCCAAGGCAACCGGCGCAGTGCAAAGCGAATAAATCTGCGTTGTATCGATTCGATCCGATTGACACCGTTGAGGTAGTAAGGGTTCCATACCACTGAGCAATATTCAAGAATAGAGCGTACCAGCGAACAGTAAACAGTTTTCAGGCAATATCAAACCACACCATTTCAGGCAATATTTAATCATTGAAATTTTGTAGCTAACATGTTGCTTAAACGTCAGTTGCTCATCGAGGAAGATGCCAAGATCTTTCACACATGTCGTCCTTTCAATTGGAGTGTCACCAATGCAGTATTCTAATCGAACTGGATTTTTCGTTCGTGTGAATGTTATGATCGAACATTTCTGGGGATTTAGAATCATTCGATTGATCTCACACCAGTCAGCAAAAATTAACAGTTGGCGTTGCAGGAATACAGCATCATATATTTTCCGGATTATGTTATACATTTTTAGATCATCAGCAAATGAAAGCCGCGGACCTTCCAGGACAAAATTCACATCGTTAAAGTACAGCAAGAATATCAGTGGTCCTAGATGACTGCCTTGTGGAATTCCGGAGGAAGCGCAAAACTCATCAGATACACAGTCACCGATTCTTACGGCAAGACGTCGATCGCTTAGGTATGAATTAATCCAGCGAAGTACGTTCGAGCCAAAACCGAGTTTGTCTAGTTTAGCAATGGCGATAGCGTGATTTATTTTATCGAAGGCTGCCGACAGATCCGTGTAAATGACGTCTGTTTGATAACCAACGGACATAGAATTTGTAACATAATTCGTAAGCGAAAGCAGATTTGTAGCAGTAGAACGTTTTGGCATAAATCCATGCTGAGTGGCTACAATATACTGCTTACAATGGTTGAAAATTGGCTCAAGAACGATCTTTTCAAAAAGCTTTGGAATGGCGCTGAGAAATGCAATCCCACGGTAGTTGTCAACTAGTTTTTTATTTCCTTTTTTATGAACTGGAAACATAAAAGAGGACTTCAACAGATCGGGAAATATTCCGGCAGTTAGCGATTTGAGGAACAAAGACGTAAGAGGTGCTGCTAAACTAGCAGAGCATTTTCGCAGAACAATCGCCGGTATACCATCTGGCCCTAAAGAGGTGCTAGCCTTTGTTTTACGGATTGCCAACAGAACAGTGTTTTCATCCAAATTGATCGCATTTAAGGACTGATAAAGAAATGGCACATTTTGCACCGCAAGGGATACTTGATGCGGTAACAATTTTTCATCAGAAAAAACACTAGCAAACTTCTGAGAAAATAGCTGACAAATCTCCTGCGGACTTGAACCTGTGAATGCTCCGTAACGCATTGACGAAGGTAGCTCAGATTCTTTCCTTTGCTCGTTGAATTTTTTGGGATCCGACTTTAGTTTACGTTGTACGTTCCGCAAATAATTATTGTGGCAACGCTTCACGGCCCTCTTGTACGTTCGGTTTATCTGCACATAATTTTGCCGTAAGACAAATCCTCCATGCTTAGAATATTGCTTCAATGCTGCCCGTTTTACTGTTTTTAAACGTCTTAGTTCGGTGGATTGCCAAATCGGTTTAGTTGATTTCCGACTGGATCGCTTAGGCACAAAGCGATCGATAACATAGCTCATAATGTTAGAAAAAGTCTGTACTGCAGCATTGACATCGTCATTGTTAACAACTTCAGTCCAATTAATAGTAAAAAGAAAATTATTCATGCTATCATAATCAGCTTTATAAAAATTATAGCTGACGGTGTTCGAAACGTCGCAGAACGTTTTATTTTCTGAATCAAGCACGATATGCAGCGGTGGATGGTGCCTAACAGATTTTACTAGAGGCGAAGGAGCTAGTACAATCTTGGGAGCCTTGTCGGAAATACTCGAAAAACAAAGATCAAGTAATCTATTGTTTTCGTTCCTGACGTGATTACATTGTCGCAACAAATGTACGCTATAACAATCCAATAAACTTGTGATACCGGCTTGAAAGGTGGATTCTTTGGGATCCGCATACATGAAGCCATCCGTAGTCGCACACCATTTCAGGCTTGAGAAGTTAAAATCTCCTACAATCAAAATTTCGTCGATGGGTGCTGCGAGAGTCGAAATTTGTTCTAACGATTCATTGTGCGCGTTGATTACACTCAAGTCGCGTGTCCGATCCGGTGGCAGGTAGATCACACAGAGAAATAGCTTATATCCAGTCAATTTAATTACTACCCACACATGTTCGACACAGTCGTCAGATGAATATTCCACCCGTTCAGCTTCTAAACGTTGGTGAACTGCAACAAGCACCCTGCCCAAGTAACAATTCGAATGCCATATGGTTTTGATTATAATTTATAAGAGTTTTATAATTGATTTTTCAATCACTACCTGTTTTATGACAACTATAATAAGTGTCTCTTTTAACCAGTAATATCATAGTTTTCAAAGCTTCTATAAAACCCTTTACCTACACTAACAACAGAACTAAAAACAAAACAATTTGTACTAGAATAAAACCATGCAAACACTCTTAATATTGCTTTCAAACATTTTCTTTAAAACATTATTGTCCGTTAAATTCTTTCATAAATCTAGTTTTGTGTGTGTGCGTGTTTATTGGATGACAATTTCACTCAGAGCAAATTTGAGGATTTTAAAGTACATTTATGACACATTAGTTGTACACGGAACCGCAAATCAACCTAATTTTAAGTACATTCCACCCAATTTGGGAGTTTCGTTCAATAACCTAATTTTAGGTAAAGTGGCTCTAGGTAGTTTTCGTAAGACACGTGCAAAAAAATACTCAAAGATGAGTTATATTTACTCTATAGTTGAGTCATATTGACTCAATTTCAAGTTAATACGGTTTACTTAATTTTAGCTTATTGAACGAAACTCTCGCTGTTGGGTGGTTTTGCTCTTTGTATTTTGACAACAATTGAAGGAGCGAATGAAAGGAAGTACTCAAAATTAAGTAAAAAGAAGTCAAATAATAGGTAGTTTTTATTTTCCGTGTAGGCTATTTGATTTATTGCTTCTTAGGTTAAGTGTAATTTGCATTGAAGGAAATTTCATGGCCGCCATTATGATGTTCTATACCGTAGCATTTATTGACATCAAATAAATTTTGAAATGCAAAAACGAGGGAATATGATGGACTTTCATGATTCGTTTTCAGAATGTATGCACAAGTTTTAACGCCACGAAATAGTTTTATACAAAAATGACGATGAAGCACAAAAAATAATTTTCATAAATCACGAAGGCTTTCGCAAAAACCGCATTTATTTCAAGGCGATTAGTTATAATTCTTATTTTTATCCTTACATTCACGATAAAAATAAAAGCGCCTGAAGTTTTTACGTTCGGAAAAAGCTTAAAACTCGTAAAAAAAGTCTAATATATTCTTACTGATTGCATTCAAAGTAGACATGACACACACATAGTCAAGAAAAATATTATCAAAACGTCAGTTTATTCATAGCGGAATTCATTCCATCCAAATAAATTTAATGTTGATCGTAAAGCTGGTTTCAAAATTTTCTTGAATTTGGAGTTTTAAAGCAGGTTCATGCTGATTCTTCATTTTGATTTATAAACCTTATGGTCCACTTGGCAGGAACATGCTCTTATAGAGGTTTTCAGTAGGCTTTCGTGGAGTTTAAAGTTTTATTGCAAGATTTATTATGTAGCATTGAAGACAGCTACAAGTATTTATTAATATTAAAAATGTTACTTGGGTGTAGCTTTAGCACTGTTGCTAGAGTTACGATCCGTACGAAAAACATTATAACTCGATCCAAATACTTGCGCCGAAAATGTATTGTCATTGAGCCATGTTTCCGTGATTGCGATAATATCGTAACACTCGTCCGTACAAGCTAACAGGTAGCTATCAATGAGTGAGTTCATACCGCCGACATTCTGATAATAAATCTGAATGGATGAACGACGACACTTTGAAGGTCGCGATGATGTACTGTAAGCGGAGATCGAGTCAATGCTTGAAATGCTCTGGATATGATCATACTTGCCAGTGGCGGCAATTTGGAAGCCCCTTCCCCAAGTTCCGCACACAGGACCGGGACGACTGCTGACCGCTGGCTGCAAGTGCACGACTGTGGCGGAAAGGTCGAGGGCTTCCATGATGCCAATTTCGGTGCGTCCCAGTTGGCAATCCATATCGACATGTGAGAGAGCATTCGATCCATCCGACGAACATTCTGTTAAGATGACAGTATACTGGCATTTGACATTTAACGGTGATGGGTTCACCGGTCCAGGGACACTATAAGTGACAAATCGCTCATTATTTTTATGAAGACTTCAACAATACATAGACTTCCCAAGTAACAATTCGAATGCCTTATGGTTTTGATTATAATTTATAGGAGTTTTGTAATTGATTGTTCAATCACTACTTGTTTTATAACAACTATAATAAGTGTCGCTTTTGACAAGTAATATCATAGTTTTTAAAGCTTCTATAAAACCTTTTACCTAGACTAACAACTGGACTAAAAATAAATCAATTTGTACTAGAATAAAACCATGCAAACGCTCTTAATATTGCTTTAAAAAATGTTCTTTAAAACATTATTGTCAGTAAAATTCTTTCATAAAACTAGATTTGTGTGTGTGCGTGTTCATTGAATGACAGTTTCACTCAGAGCAAATTTGAGGGTTCTAAAGTACATTTATGACACTCCTGTTGTGGGCTATTTGATTTATTGTTTCTTAGATTAAGTGTAATTTGCATTGAAGAAAATTTCATGGCCGCCATTATGATGTTCTTTGCCGTAGCCTTTATTGAGATCAAATAAACTTCGAAATGCAAAAACGAGGAAGTATGATGGACTTTTATGATTCATTTTCAAAACGTATGCAAAAGTTTTATCGCCACGAAATAGTTTTATACAAAAGAGACGATAAATCACAGAAAATAATTTTCATAAATCATGGAGACTTTTGCAAAAACCGTATTTATTTCAAAGCGATTAGTTATAATTCTTATTTTTATCCATACATTCACGATAAAAATAAAAGCGCATGCAGTTTTTACGTTCCGTAAAAGCCTCAAACTTGTAAATAAAATCCAATAAATTGTTACTGATTGCATTCAAAGCAGATATGACACACATATAATCAAGAAAAGTATTACCAAAACGACAGTTTATTCATAGTGGAATTTATTCCATCGAAATAAATTTAATGTTGATCGTAAATCTGGTTTCAAAATTTTCTTGAATTTGTAGTTTTAACGCAGCTTTATGATGATTCTTCACTTTGCTTTATAAACCTTATGAAGAATGGTCCACTTGGCAGGAACATGCTCTTATAGAGGTTTTCAGTAGCCTTTCGTGGAGTTTAAAGTTTTAATGCAAGATTAATTATGTAGCATTGAAGATAGCTACAAGTATTTATTAATATTAAAAATGTTACTTGGGTTAACTGGCTGGGGGGCCTGGTGGCTCCCACAATCCAACGGCGGTTGTGTAATCATTTGAACATTCAGATCGCTGCAGGTGGAGTCGAAATTGGAATCTAGTCGATTCGAGGCATTTTTGGATCGTTCGGGCCCCAAAAATCCTGACGGCGTTGGCGGTTATCAAAAACCCGAAAGTAAATCCCTTTCGGCCAAATAGAAGAATCTAAGGCTATATCGCTTAACTTCATGTCTACTCCTACTTTGAAGGACACAAACGCTTACTGAAAATTTTTCACAGAAGTTCGGTTATTGAAAGATAATTTTACCATACGGATAGTATGGTTTTTACCGTACTCGGCGGCTATTTAGATTTACCGTATGAATTGTATATCTATTTACAAAATTCTGTAACGAAAATTTACGTCAAACTGATCGTCTGGTAAAACATTGCATAATTTTTGTAAAATATAACTCATGTACCGAAATATCGGTCATTTCTATAGATTACCGAAATTTCTCGTTAAAAGTATTACCGAACAAAGGAATTAATTCTTAGTGTGTGTATAGCTACAAAAACTAAACAATTATTTTATGTATTAATAATATATACCCCAGTTTCATCCTCCATTTAGTGTGATTTTGACTCTGTTCTGCTTCGTAGGGCGTGTCGCTGCGTCCCACTTGCACGCGGCGGGCAGATTTACCCCCAGACGGCTGGCTATGTCCGGTAAAAGTCTGGCAACAATGCAACAACCGTTTCCGGCAGAAAATCTCGTCTAGCGGTTATTAACGGTTCTTTTTCTGTTCGATTCTTGCCATACAAGATTGGCAGAACCGTTTTGAATCGGTTCTACATTTTCAGCGTCTTGGTTCTATTTTTTCAATTAAAAGTACATATGAAAGGCAATAAGTTATTGTCCTTCATATATACTAATTATAGAAAATTTTATTGTCAATAACATTGCTTTCTCACTACCAAACATACCCATAATTTAATCTTATTTACCTCGTCTTAAGATTCGTTTCTTGTATGTACATGCGGGATTGACGAATATCAAATGAAGTCGAATAAAAAAAATAAAAAAAGAAGGAGGAGGGAAATAAACAAGACACGTACGGCGAGATAATGACGCAATTTCGCCTGGACAAATTTGACAGCAGCCGGAATGTAGCCAGCCTTCTGACGGTTGCCAGAATTCCTCACAAGCGGGGTGCTTTGTAGCGGCCCTTACACGAGACAATATTGTTGTCAATACAAGGAGTATTGGCAATACTTTTGATCGTGTAATGGAAACTTTATTGGATTGACGAAAATATTGTCGAAAAATCAAACCTGCTCAACAATCCGGCAATACTTTCTCTCCAGAGAGAAACTGTTAAATATGTGCAATGACCTCTTCTATTAATATTTTAATATTCATTTGCAATATTTAAAGCACCAAACGCTTCAATTTTTCGAAAAACTCGGACTCAAGTTATCAAGCCAATTGGATTGATGGTATTGACAATACTTTGGATTGACAATAATATTGTCACGTGTAAGGGCTGCTTATGGCTAGTGGAATTTTAACCATCACTCAACTCTTAAAACCTCTATCTTACGGTGTAATCTACAGAATGAAAAACCCCTTAATAATTCTCAATATTTTTTTCGTTTCTGTTTCTGATTTCGGGAGGGACCAGACCCCGTCGCCCTCTGAGTACATGACTGAATTGAGATGATACTTCTAGTCAAAAACGCATGGTGAAAATGTTACATGTTGCAAAACAAAGAATTTCTGATCGTTTAAAAAGTATGGAAAAAGTTTAAAAGTGAGGAAAAAGGGTTCCACATGAATTGAATGAAAAGAAAATACAGTACTGAAATACACTCTTGAAATTCTGCTTGAAAAATACGAAAGAAAATCAGTTTTGCATCGAATTGTTATTGGAAATAAAAAATGGATTTATTCTGGACAACCATCAACATCGACTGCAAAACCAGATCGATTCGGCGAGAAGGCAAAACTCGTGTGGTGTATCATAAGCTTCCGAAAAAGTTGAACACTGAAACGTGTGGTGTATCATAAGCTCCAGAAGCGTGGTGAAACTGGTAATACTATTCGCTACAGACGACCAATGATCAATCTAAATCGTGAATTGATCGAAAAACGACCAGAATGAGCTAGAAGTCACGGCAAAGTAATTTTGATCGTTGGGAGCTGCTACTCTACCTGCCTGATGCACCAGCCTGGGCCCTTTCAGACTACCGTCTTTTTTCATCGACGTCGATTTCGAAGTAGGGGAAAATTGGGTGTCTGAATGATTTATTTCAAAAGACGAACATTTCTTTTGGTGTGGTAGCCATGAAGATGTGTAGAAAGCAATAATCAATGCCTTGAATAAATTTTTTTTTCAAATTTAAAATTAGAGTTTTATTTCAACTAAAGCTATGCTCATCTAATACCTGTATGCTTGGTAAATGTTGCAAACATGGTCCAAGAAATGTGCAAAAACGAATGAATGTGAAACATCGTGAACCGATCCTAACATTTGAGAAGTGCAGCTGCTGCCGTAGCAATGTTTGGTTCCGTGCACCAGCACGTGAGAAAACTGCAGTGAAAGAGAGAAGTAGATATCCCAAGTAGCAATTGAAACTTGTTAAAATTGGAATGTTTCACCATTGCTACAGAATGGTTATTCATGCTAGATATGTTTTACAAACGATTTTACATGTTTTTGTAACAAATGTGAAAATCACCATATTACTGCTTGTGAAACCAAATCAAAAACCTAAAACGATTAAGTTCCACCATCGGTTTATTTAACTAGTTCTACAATAAGTTCATTTGTGCAGTTTCATTTTCGGGTTCTACTTAAGAAATATTACTGCTATGAAACATATCAAACAAGAAACTTGTTGCACATCATACAAGCAAACTGCGCTTTTTCAATCGCACAATCGTTTCGAGAAGAGTGAAGGAATACAATGCTAGAACAATGTTTGCTACTTGGGATTTCCCGGAGGTGGCTGTGAAGGAATGCACGATCAGTTCCAAAGATAGCGGCGACACGACTAGGAGTGTGGTGAGCATAGCAACCTTGGTTCCGGTTTTTTAGGGGTTCGACTCCCACATACCGAGCTCTTCCACGTGGACGATTTCACCACAAACACATACACACACGCACACTAAACAGTTCAGTTAAACGCTAGCTTACGCAGCTTCCATATCTACTTTCACTGATCAAAAGATAATGATTGTTATGAAAGCGCGAGAATCCGTGTGACGACAGAATTGTGACGAGTGTGACATCATTTTGTTATCATTTTAGCCTATAAATCCGTCACGTTTTAGTCTGGATAATCGGCAAACACGAAATCAAAACTGTTACAGTAGATTCATTACTTTAATAAAAAAATATTTACTTTGCAAATTTACACAACAGACTGCTCTAATCAGACTTCTCTGAGGTAGGCACGGCTTCAAACAACACCTGGACTAGATAGGTGGCTTTATCTGGAAATGAAGAACTGTAGGTGACGGTAGCTCAAAAATATATAGCATTCTCTTAATTTACCCATCCACTTTGGTCGCAGCTTATAGTAGACAAACGGAGTGTAAACGGCCACTCCGATCAGGATAAATCCAATGGCGAAGAAATACTTTAACGATGGATCGGACACGATTGGGACTACAGAGAGAAAGATGGACACCGCCAGGGTGATGATCGGGACGATCAATGGCACTTTGTACGGTCGGTGAATGTGTGGCTGAGTTCTACGTAGACTAAACAGAGCCACTACGGCTGACCCATAGAAAAACCAGATGAAAAACGAGGCCAGCTCAATAAGCTCTTCGATGTTTCCGACCAAGATGAACATTAGTGCTAGTAAGCCCTGCATTGCTACCGCAGGAGTTGGGGTCATGCGCCGCATATGGATGTACGATAGTGATTCCAGCATTTGACCTTCCTGGCCTGCGACGTAGCACAGCCTCGTCACTCCGAATTGAATGCTGAGAGCACATCCAAATGTAGCAAGCGCTACACCCAACGGAATCAGGAAGGCAAAGGAACCCAAAACTCGCTCGCCGAAGTCAAGACCGACAGCTTCCGATTGTATCATCTCTTCTGGCGATAAAACAGTCATGTAAGCCATATTCATAAAGACGTACAGAGCAGTGATGACCGGAACTGCGATGACAATGGAGCGAGGAATGTTTCTGGAAATAGACACATTAGATATTTTGTTTGAAAGAGATTTTTTCCGTATTGCTCACTTTTCAGGTTTTTTGATTTCTTCAGTTATGATGGTAACGCTCGACCAACCATCGTAGGCCCACAGTCCATTGTAAAATGCCAGAGCTATTGGGCCTGCGCTAAAGTTGCTTCCTTCGAATCCACGGGTCAAATTTTCTGTTCTGCCGATTGCCAGTTGGTAGATGCCACCAAAAATAACAACCAAACAAGCTAACACTTTACAGAAGCCGAAAATGTTGTTGATGGTAACGTACAACTTCACGCTGCTAAGATTTATATAGGTGATAATTCCTAGAAAGTAATTAAACTAATGAGTTTATGATACTGCTTCACCTCCTGTTCTTGCTCCAACTACCTAATCCTAGTATTGCTATCAATTTTATTAGATTATGCAGATCCCCAGCTGGTAGGTTATTCAACCCCAGAACGTTGCTGAAGGGAAGGATAGAGTATTCGGCAAACGTGAGAATAATTACGGCTACTTCGGCCGGTCGTAATACCATTACGTAGACCCACGAGCAGATAAACGAAGGCAGTGGGCCCCAGAATTTGTTGGATTTCCTGAAGGCTTCTATCAGGTACGCGTACTCAGCGCCTGATCGCGGCACGACCGTTCCAAGTTCAGCGAAACATAATGCACCCAGTAACGAAATCACTCCGCACACTGCCCAGATGACCAAACAGAATCCAACACTACCAGAATACCGGAGAGCTGCTGTTGGTGATACGAATATTCCTGAACCGATCATAACACTGATTATAACGTTGATGGCGGACATCAAGCCCATCTCCCGCTTGAGTCCGCCAGTTTTCGTTTCCGGTGCGGGTGTCATCGTGATATTAGGTTCGTCACCGGCTGCTTCGAACTAGTAGCAGGTCCGATTGTAATACGACTGGGAGGATCTAGCACGTGTTCCTTGGAAACAGCATGTTTCAGTTTGCTATGCTGATGATTGCTCGGTTCGTCTGTTACTGAGAAAAAAAAATATTCGCATTACTTTGAGGTTACTTAAATGAAACACTGCTAAAAGGATTTTCTGATAACGACGAGTTATCACTTGAATGAACTGCCATACAAATGAATGAATTTAGGCCTTTGTATAGAAATATTATCAACCGATAATTCTCATCGATTGGTCATGGGATCTACGTCACCGATATGGAATTGCCTTCTGTCCCCTGACAAGCTTATCAGTATGAATTGTTTCAATGTCTACCGTCGCATCCGTTTAGACGATGGGCAATGTTATCAACATCAACTGTAGTCTGAATTGTTAAGAGTAAATATGTTATCACAATAATGATTGTCTGTAAAGGTTAAGTGATGTTGTTAATTATAGATTTTGCGGAGATGTTAGAAAGGCTGCGAAAATAACAACAAGCTCTGAACTAAATCAAACTGTTGCTAAGAACTTTTTCATGGAGCATAATTTATTGTTATAACTAGCGGACCCCTGCACACTTCGTAGCGCAATAATATTAGATTAGATGTAGAAAATCAAAACTACTTATCAATTTTAATGATTATTGAAGAAAAATATTATTATAATGCTCTACGATAGTGGCCCCAACCTTTTATATATCGCGGACAACAGGACAAAATATATAAAACCGATGGTTTACCGAAACGCAAACAGGCAGCGTACAATTTACCATCCGAAGAAAACTCTAAATTCACGCTACAGACTCATAACGATTATTGGCGGTATTGGAAAAGTTAAACGGATGAGAAAATGACGTTCAAATTGAAATGGCATAGCAGTGGGCATCGTTGGAATGCGTGGAATGAAAACTTTTTTTTCTTCTAATTTGCCATTCAACATTGTTGTCTCGACAACATTTGCGATTAACTTTTGAACTTTTAATTTTTTTTCTGTACTTGTTTCTCTATTGTCTGCACTTTATTTTGTACTTTGTGTTCTTGTTTCTGTAATTTGAGTGTTTTTTCCTGTACTTTCTGTGCTTGTTTCAGAATTTGTTCCTGTACGTTCTATACCTGCTCCAGTATTTTCTGTATTTGGTCCTGTAACTTTTGTACTCATATCTGTACCATCTGCTCATTCTGTACCTTTTTCTGCACTCAATTGTACCAGTACTTCCTTTACTTTACTTTACTTTCTCTCATTTCTGTACTTTGGTTTCTTTTTATTTCTGTACCTGTAGCTGTCCCTGTGAATTTCTCACAGCTCGAAAATTATCTTTGGATGGAAATTATTTCGAATACTCTTAAATTAGAATAATCGAACGACCCTCATGATTGCTCGAGATTAGTGAAGTAGAATGGTAGAGTGCACTGTAAAAATGAATCATCTGACAATTGTTTTTGATTCGATCTCAACATTTTTCCCCAATTCAGGTACACACGTACACAGCAGTTTTTACCTGTTGTTAAAAGTCCCAAATGATTCAAACAAAATACAACAAAATCAGTTTGACTGTTTATGAACAAGAGAGTGAATCATTCGAATAGGTAAAACATGTCGATGAGTTCCCAAATCTCGGTTCAATCGATGTAATTTAAAAACAGAAGCAAACGGGATGGTTCGAGTTCATTGGACGAAACTGTTCATAGTTACTCAAATGCAAATAATTTGAAATTTCGGAATACTTGGGTGGGTCTAATTCGAATCGCGTTTGGGCCAATTGAAGACGTTTGGACTCAAATCAATAACCGAACTTGCAATTTGAAGCAATTGACGAAATTTGGAGGTCGTTTCGAGAAAAATTTACACAATATCCCGTCCAAAAAATCCTTGAAAGGTATAGCACGGGAAATGCTTATGAAAAATTTAAGCCAAAAAACAATAATCACTTTCTTTTCTTATAGTCGTTTTATAATTTGACTTTACGGTATTAAACCCAAATTTATATATCGGAAAATGGAAACCTGCCCGCATAGCGTTTTGGCTACCTGGGCAGCCATGGCCACCAGACGGCTACCAAAATCGATTCAGTGACGGTTGTCAAATCCAATTTGACAAAACAAAGTCGCCTGTATCTAAGTTAGCCAAGCGTTTTCATCTTCTCACCTTCGCTGAAAATGTCAAAGATTTCAATGTGGAAAAATCCTGGTGGATACGGTTGTATCGTTTGAGTTGTATTTCTGGCAGCGGCGAGGCAGTCGGTCACCAGAATGTCTGCCAGCTATATTTTTATAGCTGGCAGCGTCTAGTCAGCCATTTGGCAGTCATGCGTATGCGGGTGTATGCTGTTCATTTGGCGTCCTTACTTAATTGAACATGTGATTCAAAATAAAGAAACACATGAATCAAGTAAGCCCAGTGAATTTTTTGCACAAATCAGGCCGTTTGGCGCCAAACGGTTTTATTAATAATCTAGTATTTATATTTTGCTCTCCAGCGGGCAGCAACATTGCATAACTCAATACACGCCAAACAATCATTGGAGATCTAGCATGCATTGAATGGAAAATTACCAACTCTAAGAGCAAATTCAGCAGCTGCAAGATTCATATGGGTGGTCTATAATGTAAATGAAACTGAAACAAACGTATCCCCAGCAATCCGTTTTAGTTTTTTAATTCGACCAGTTCTACTGTCAAATTTAAAACTGATATACACTGCCGTTCTATTTTTTTTTATATTTGAAACACAGATAAAACGCTGCTTGGGCTGCCAAATTATTTTGTTATAATTTCTAGATTTAAATTTTAAAACTCACATAAATTATGCATCTAGAACTAGAACACTCCTGAATATGCCCTAAACGAACCAATTTCCTAGATTTTCTCCACTTCCTCGAAGGATTTTCCTTATGTACTATACTGCCCATACTCGCATATCAGTCCCATATCGATTTTCGTCAATATTGAGTTAGCTTGAGGAATGCAAACTATCCTCAATATACTCTCAGAAATTGCAATCAAAGTTGAGGGCTTGTTCAGTAAAAAGTGAAAAAAATATCAACTCATGTCTGTCCCATATGCAAAGTACTCGCATATCAGTCCCATTTAGTGCAAATTTCAATAATTTCATTTGTTGCCATCTTGGAATAGCAAAGGTGTATTACCGATGTTTCATGTAATAATACCATAATTTAGCATTAGGTAGCACTATAAATCAATAAAATTTTAATCGTGTTTTTCTCGACATGCAGATTTTCCATATGGGACTGATATGCAAGTATGGGCAGTATAGCCTAAAACCTCCGCATGAACGTCACCTTTCGAACAAAAAAAAATCAGTAGATCGGCCCACGCATACCAGAGAACATTAGCAACACACACTTTTTTCGCTATTATTTTATATATATATATATATATATATATATATATATATATATATATATATATATATATATATATATATATATATATATATATATATATATATATATATATATACATATATATATATATAGATATAGATATAGATATAGATATAGATATTTAAATAAATCATATTCAAGTTTTCAGATCTCAATGAATGTGTTTCATACTAAGCAGGGCGCAAGTTCCATAATACATTGAACGGGGACCAAAAAATGATTACTGTAGATCATTTAATTGTGCAGCATATAGAACATTTTTATAAAGAGAATGGAAAGGTTAGAGCAAATAAAAAAAAACAACCAAGTTTAGTTCCTCTTCAGAATGTTGTGACTGGATCACAAACATTTTCTTTACTAATCCAGTAATAACCAATATTCGAAAGTGGTAAAGTATAGCACATTTCACATTGTAGTAACTTAGTTAAGAAATATGAACGATTACGGAGACGAATTTCGGAGATAACAGAAAAAAGTGATATAACACTAAGATATTTCTAGAAAATTTTCAAATATTCATTTCCGTTGTCAAAATATTGGCAGGGCAAGATCACTCCAAAAAATCTTTTGGAGGGACAAAAAGTGCTTCGCCTTCCCATAGTTGCCGCTAGAGATGGTCGGGTATAGAAATTCTTATACCCGAACCCGACCCGTACCCGAGTGATCTGCAAAAAAATTACCCGTACCCGACCCGTACCCGATAAAAAATTAAAAATTTTACCCGTACCCGACCCGTACCCGATAAAAAATTACCTGTACCCGTACCCGACCCGAATGAGTAGTAAAAATTTTACCAAAATTCAGTGTGGAAAAAATAAAGTGTTTTAGATATCGAGCCGTATCAGGCTCTAGTTGGTAAGCAAAATACATTAAAATGCTTGTTTACTTTTAAACATATAAATACACTGTGAAACATGAATAATGTAATGTAACTTTTTTTTAAACATGCAAAAAAAAACAAACGGTTCATCCGAATTCAAAATTTATTTTTTCATATTAAAGTACAATCCTTCCGGGTAATTGTGGAATATAATTTCATTCAAATGGCTGCCTCGGCTGGCCTTGCAGTACGCCATACGGTCGGTCCAGCTTTTTAATACATTTTCGATTGTATGCAGCTTTATTTCAGCTATGGATGCACGAATGTTATCCTTCAAGGCTTGAATTGTCTCTGGCTTGTCCACATAACACTTATCTTTGACAGCCGCTCAAAGATAATAGTCTAACGGTGTCAAATCACAGCTCCGAGGCGGCCAAAAGACATCCGAATTTCGACTGATAATTCAATCTTCGAAGACTGTGCACAGATGATCGATCGTAGCGTTGGCTGTGTGGCACGGAGCGCCGTCTTGTTGGAACCAAAAGGTGTCCAAGTCTTCCTCTTCAAGTAACGGGAAGAACCAATCGCTAATGATGACGCGGTACCGCTCGCCATTGACCGTGGCGGCGGCTCCTGCCTCATTTTCTAGGAAAAAAGGCCCAATGATGCCGCCAGACAAAAATCCGCACCAAACCGTCACTCTCTGAGATCGGCTTCTCCATGATGACGGGCGGGTTTTCCGTCCCCAGATGCGACAATTTTGCTTATTAACATACCCGCCGAGATGAAAATGTGCCTCAACCGAGAAGATGATTTTTTTGCACACATTCCGCAACGTTACCATGATTTTGAAAGTAAAACTGCACTATTTTCACGCGTTTCTCAAGCCTATACACAACCATTTTCGTTCAGCGGAAGGATACAACTAAGTTTCTGTCAAATCAGAAGTGACATTGAGGTTACCAATGTCGAAATAACCGCTAGTTCAAAAATAAATGTTAGATGGCGGACCCTGTAGATTTTCAATGTCTTTGGTACTTTATACTCATTTACAAATGTCAACAAAAGGGAGTAATATCAACTCAAATTTTTCGAGAAGCATATTTACCCTAAATGTCGTAATACCCGTTGTATTCAATTTTGGGTAGGTATGGTTTTTGCGAAACAGTGCGACTTTTGATCCAATTCTTTAGAACCACAAGTAAGCGTGCTCATTATCTTGACACACAAATAAAAATTCACATTCGAATCACTTGAAAAATCACGTAAAATAGTTCCAAATGTCAAATTGAATATTATACGTGACGAAAATGAATGTTATGCGAACATCCCCTAAAATGAATAGTGTGTTATCAGTTCGTTTACGTGAATTGACCAAAGAATCAAACAATGTACGTGTATTCCCGGTGTGAAAAATTCAATTTTGAACATGGTGAACAGTGAGTCCTTCAAGTGTAAGTAGTTTGAACATTCGTAGGAAATGTTTTTGGTTACAGTTTTTTACTACAAAGCAAAATGAATTATGATTTTGATTTAAATTAATCTGTCAACTATGCCCGTTTTGTAAGCCTCACAAACCCACACCCACGATGTTAACGGTAGCTGGTGGTTTTTACAGCCATTGAACCGGTGGAACCCTCAACGCGTGAACACGGTGAAAATTTGAGTATTTCGCAAGAAAAGATTTTCACCCTTACTTTTGCGACTCCACGTTGTCATGCATCGAGATTTTCACTTGTAGTCCAGTGAAAAGAAACAAAAATTAATTAGCAATAGGGTAACAGAGGTATTTTGGCCACTTCATATATTTTGGCCCACCTAGCAAACTTTATCGATTTCATCGGATTTTATCGATGTTAAGTAACTCATTTTGCATCAATTTGAAGCTAATCACATTAAATTACCTATTGCGGAAGGGGTTTTTAAAGATATTACAGTTTTTGGTGGATATTTTTATAAAGTGGGCCAAAATAAAATCAATCCTAAAGTGGGCCAAAATACCTCTGTTACCCTATAGCCCAACTTGCTGTGCCATCAATCGGTGTCATTTCAAGTGAGGTGACCTCACCCAGAAGTGCAGAATAAGAAGAACTTCTATGCAGATTTTCTGAAATAAATGTTCATGTTTTTATGGTAAGAATCCTAATGATTTTTATGAAAATTTTGAAAATCTCCAACCAATATTTAAAATAACAATTTTCTGGTATCTGAATGTGATATGAGTACTACACTACATTTTATATACTGCCCATACTTGCATATCAGTCCCATATGGGAAATCGGCATGTTGAGAAAAAGACGATCAAAAGTTTATTTCCGAATTTTTTTATTTATTGTGCTCCCTAATGCTGGTCCCGGGTTGGCGGTTCAATACATAGGACGCTGGTCTTACAAGCCAGCTGTCGTATGTTCGAGCTCCGACCTGGAAGGATTCTTAGTGTCAGTAGGATCCATAGTACTAGCCATGCAATGATTCTGTACGCTAAGAATCGGCTGCGAAGTCTGTTGAAACAGAAAGGCCAAACTCCACGAAAGGAATGTAATGCCAAGACTTTGCTTTGCTCCCTAATGCTAAATCTTGGTATTATTACATGAAATATCGGTAATACACCTTTGATGTTCCAATATTGCAACAAATGAAATTATTGAAATTTTGCACTGAATGGGACTGATATGCGGGTACTTTAGCATATGGGACACAGAAATGAGTTGATATTTTTTTATATTTTACTGAACAAACCCTCAACTTTCATTGCAATTTCTGAGAGTATATTGAGGAAAGACTCCATTCCTCAAGCTAGCTCAAAATTGGTGAAAATCGATATGAGACTGATATGCGAGTATGGGCAGTATATGAATCAAATAATTTTTACTGAATTGTGCATTAAACAGTTTTAAAATGGCAGTCAATTAAAACCTACGTGAAAAGTAGATTCCGACCGCAACATCATAGAGCTAAGGCAGTGTGTCTTATTAAATATATTATAAACAAAGTAGGGCGGGAAATATTCACATAACTTTTCACGTGACTATGATTGATCTTTTTTTTAAATGAAGAAAAAGATGTCAACTGGTCTGGTCCTAGGCGCGAATGTCAAAACCCCTTGAATCAAATTGATTATTTTTCGGAAGAACCGTTTTGCAATGAAAAAATCTCGTCAACGTGTAAACATATTTATGTGAAGTACAAATGGTCGGGTAATCGATCCGAAAAAAAAATTTACCCGTACCCGAGTGAGCGGTAAATTTTTTTACCCGTACCCGACCCGTACCCGAGTGAGCAGTAAAATTTTTTACACGTACCCGACCCGTACCCGATTGAAAATAAAAATTTTTACCCGTACCCGACCAAAAACCCGTCGGGTACGGGTACGGGTCGGGTTTCGGGTAAAATACCCGATACCCGACCATCTCTAGTTGCCGCCCCTGATACTAAGGCTGTGAACCATTTTGCGGTTAATTTTAACTTTTGGTTAAAATCTGACACTTGAGTGGTTATTTTGTGTCGAGTAGTAAAATTTAACTAAAACTGCCGCCCATTAGGTTTTTTACCGTCACTGCTAACCTCAATCGGATGAACACATTTTGACAATTCAGCGGTACTGTTTGTAAACAGACTTTTTTATTTGTTTGTCTGTTGACAAACGGATGAGAACGTTCACGGTCCATATCGCCTAAATACAGTTTCAAAGCATTTGTTAACGATTCGTTTCAGAGATTTATTGAAATAAAGTGGCTAGTTGTGAAGTGTAAAGATGATTGTTTGAGATGTGTTCCACGATTTTGTTTAAATTTGTTTGTAAACAGTACCGCTGAACTGTCAAGGATGAATTCTTGTTCATTTGTGACGTCACGATAAAAAATCTAATTTCAAAATTTGACGAACGGAAAGTTATTTGGGTTAATTTTCCACTCGAAATAATTTCAACTAAAGAATTAATATTAGAATTTTCATTGCAAGATTTTTTTCAGTGTCGGAAAATAACCATCGATTTGTCAAAAATAACCATTCTCTCTAGCAGGGTTATTTTTGACAACATAAAATTAACCTCTCGAGTGTCAGATTTTAACTAAAAGTAAAAATTAACCGTGAAATGGTTCACAGCCTAAAAATGCATTAGGTGTTTTGTTTGCTTAAATTTATTTGATTTTCTACTAAAATAAGAACTAATGATTGAGAATTCTCGTAAACGAAAATAAACTAATTAAATCTTTTGCGAGTTTTTGACTTTTATTTTATGGTGTTGTTTGTAAAAAATCTCATTCGTTTCGCTTCTACCCAAATACTGGACACATTTCCGACGTAGAACTAAGTTTTTGTTTTCTATATAGGGAAAACAAAAAAAGAAACTAATATCCTACAAACAGTGGTCAGGTTTTGACCAACAACTAAAGCACAACAAATTTTAAACAGATTTTCGATTGCATTACACATCCTGCTTGGAAATATTTCTACGCATCGATTCGGTAAGATGGAATGGATGGAGATGGAAATTTTACAATTCCAAGTCATTATCATAGTTTCTTCTAGTTTCCCCCAATTTTCCCTGTTTTCCAAGTCATTATGATAGTTTCTTCTAGCAGAAACGACAGTTCCGTATCCATAAGTTCATGGTTTTCATTCGAATTTCGCTCTTCAATGTGAGTGTGTGTGTGTGTGTTCGCATTTATGAAAAACACACTCTGTTCAGTCTTATGATGCCGCAGAGAAGGTTGCTGTTCACATCAGTAAGTAGATTTGCTGCAGAATTATTTCATGCGCCGTTCACCTCTCATAAGATTTTCCCATTTCAAATCAAATTTTCTTTGAAACGGTGATGGATATAAAAAAATCTACTCAATAATGGCTTTGAAATTTAGTTGAGAATATTCTGTGAAATTTTCAGAATGATTCATTGAGTTTACTGCTCGAGTTGTATTGTTTTCGGACTGGAGAACTGCTGAATACTGCAACGCATGGAATGGCATCTACTTGTTCATGGAATATCTCGACTTTTAAGTCTTTTATCAGAAATCTACCGCGATAAGTCTAGATAATTTAGTTTAGATACGTTTAGTACATAAGAACTATATTAAGTCTTATATTTTTCTGTGAAACACTGAAAATTTCAATGCCTCCGCCAGTGGATAACACACTTTAGTTTCCTGGTGGCTATCGATAAAAGGAGAGAAATGAAATCGACTGAACAAGGTTCCTAAACACATAGATGCAAAGGAAATTGAAGAACCAACGTGGTCGATTCAAAATCTATACTCATCAGTTCGTCAGGCATTAATAGCGGTCCTAATACGAATTACGTTATTCAGTGGGCTTCTTCACATAACAAAAATCAGTATCGAATCAATTTGTGCGGTTAGTTAATGTCGTTGAAAAGATAGATACAATCCTCGCACGAGATATATTTTCTTCGAAATTCCGCTGTTTCTTTGTATTCGAGTATAACGCAGGATGACCTCGATCATGGAATGCTGAATGAACGTGATCAGCACTTTTCATCGTCAACAGCAATACCAATTAGTTTAGAACAATTTAGTTCTTTTCAGGGCATCCAAAATTCTTAAAGGATGAATTTCGTAAAAGTAATATTGAGTAAATATGGCTAAACCGATTTCAACAAGCTTAGGCAAAGTCTTGGTATTACATTCGTTTTGTGGAATTTGACCTTCTGTTTCAACGGTTTCAACAGACTTTGCAGCCGATTTATATCGTACTGAACATACGATAACCATTGAGGTTTCTATGCCCGGTGAAAAATGAACGACGACCCTAGTGAAAAGTTGGTTGCCAATATATGTCGTGGTGATAACAAAACAATATGTAAGACAATTTCACATATAATATTTTCGCGGCGTTGCAATACTGATTCACTCTAGGACGAGAAAAATCTTTCGTCCTCGAAAAAGAAATACACAAATTTCGTCGCACTAGTGCGAACCCACATGCTCACATGTTGAGAGCTTCACCAGAAGTCTGAATCGTGTTTAATGCAGACTTTTCCTTATGAAAACAAACCAATCTCATTTGAATTTGTGGCTGTAAGGGAGCTGTCAGAAAAGTCAACAGGCAGGAAAAGGAGACAAAAACAAAATCTCAAATCAGTGGCGGATTTCAAAGTAGAAGTGTAGGTAGACATGTGATTTAGAGTGTGTTGTTTCCCGTTCGATGTGTTTCAGGACTATAATTGAATACTGTGGTCACAGACTAACAGACAGGACACTCAAATTAGATTCTTTAACCATATAAACGGTCATTTCGAATATTCCTTTAGTTGGGACAGTACTCGGATATGTCATGATGGCGCCACGTTAGCATATCAAATACATCCTGTCTGTCATCTAGACTGTGTTTATTTGTTTCATTTACCAACCGAGTTGCCATTCATACAGAATTACCTGTAATGTATTGATTTGTATACCTCCATGCGAATTTCATGCAGGATACAGATTAATTACATATTGCCAAAACTATATACAGAATTGTGCCTACTTGTCATCCTACAACGCAATACAAAATCGAACCCGTTTTGTTACAATATTTACTTGCTTCTGGTCTTAATTTCGGATGGAAATTACCAACACAATCAAAAATAGTCTAGATGAACAACGTTGAGTAAAATAAATGTTTACTTTCCAACATCGCTAAAAGAGTTAAATATATTATCAACGTACTCCAATAATTAATTGTGACGATTCATTATCAAATATTTTGATGAAATCAGGCAACCCTGTAAGCAGCTAATCGGTGTTGACAAACGAGGGGAAACCAACTAGTAAAAAACCTTTTACGTAACACAAGGGGTGTACCGATAGTAAATAGTTCGCGCAGTACAATATAGGTGGAACTAGTGCATCACGAAAAATGATTTTTATAACAATTTACTCATACTGTCATGTCTGTTAGTCTGTGTTGTGGTGGCCAAGTAAAGCGAAGCATGCTTGATTCAGTTGGGCTGTTTCTTCATGTGTTTTCATATGCAGGGTAGTTTATTTGGCAAAACAATTTCCCCGGTTAGGAGTTAGTTAGGTTCGAGTCCCGTCTCTGCGGTAAAATTTTCCCGATTTTCATTACATAGTTGTGTAATTTGCATGTCATTTTTCCCCGTTATACACTGATCAAATTTAAAATTAGCTCAAGACGGCTCTACGTCTTAATAAGACTAGAACAAATCATACGACATCTGGCTTATAAAACTAGTGCCCTATGAACTGCACCAACAACCTGGGCCAACCTCGTTAGAAAGCCATTATGTATTATGGATCAAGTTCAATGATCAAATGGCTAACACTTCTGGTTCCGGAGATATAATGGTGTAAGTGACGTTATCGCTAAAAAGCTTGTTTTACCGCTTTACTTTGTCGCAGAAAGATTAATCGAATGCAACAAACTTAGGCTCGTTCGAAAGCTATTATTAAGTTATTGATCAAGTTCGAAGATCATATGGTTGTCACTTCTAGGTATAATGGTATTCTAGGTCTAATGGTTGCCAAATTGCTATCACTTCTGTTTGCGGAATATGTATGGTATAAGTGGCGTATGTGTGGTACAAGTGTCATAACAGTGACAGAACGCCCGTTTTTGTTTTTACGCTTACTTTTATCGACACTTGCGTTTCCGAGGCTATGAATGTTGAAGTAAGCGCTAAAGCAAAAACTTTTATTATCTACCCGAATCAATCTGAATGAATTTGTATAAAAACTAATTCGTGTTAGAAATTATCTTAATTCGATTTCGGAAATCTCAAAATTCCCAAAATTAATTATTTTCAAGCAAATTTTTATCGAAAAAATACCAGATCTCGATGTTCCATGAAAGTTTGAAAACATTTGCAAAAAAAAAAACATAATAAAATCTACAATTTTCCGTGTTTTAAGCGAATTTCCAAAGTTACGTGATTTTTTACACAGATTTCTGAAGTTACGAGGATTCTTTTGCAAGTTTTTTTGTGCGGTACGTATCTCCCGTGTAAAAAGACAGCAGTGTATATGTATTGAGTTTGGATTTTTGAATTTGAAGTACTTCAACCATGCAGATATTTCAAAAGAAACATTTCTGTACCGGTACAAGTGAAATTTCTCAGAACATTTTCATGATTTACACTGGGTTCGATTCTCAATCCCAAACATAGGGCCAGAAACTTTTTCTGGTACGAAGAGGCGAATGACCTTAAGGTTCAAACCTCTATAATCGAAACAAAAAAATCATTGAGTTGAACTTTATTTTGTCATGTCCGAGTAATTATTGCTGGACGCACATTTTGAAAAGGGATTTTTTCGGTATCTCGATAATTTGATAAACCTTTCTAGTGCTTGAAATGCTTATTTGATGTAAGATAATACGAACCAATTTCATAAAATGTCACAGTCAAATACAATTTATTTATCAAGGCTCGATATTCTCTTCACTGATGACATGGATAATGTTTTATTGAAACAGATTACCTGGTGCCAATTTAGATAATTTCTGAGAAATCTATTTCTTTAGTGTCACAATTTTGAAAGAATATGCATGCATTTTTACAGCTCGATCGAAAACATGTCTTGATCTTAAGGAAGCTAGTTTTACAGTCATTTATCTGCTTCCCATTAGTTCAAAACTCGCAAATGCAGCGGAATGCAGAGTTAGTAAATAGACCATACATCTCAATGCCGTGAGACAACCAAGCATAAGATGTTTGAAGAACTATCCGTCGTAACGTCACTGAAAATACGCGCAAATTTTGTTTCATGTCACCGTCAATGCACACGAAAAGCTTGCTGACCGAGCGTATAATGTGTGTCTGACTTACGGTAATGGGTAGAGATGGAGATACACATCGTATTTATCTATTTGCTTGAGGTTTCCGAAACGAACCGCGTACTAGAAGATTCATTAACGCATGGTACAATGTGAACGTCGAATGTGAAAAATTTCTTTTGAATTTTTTCCTGCTTTATGGCTTTGTGTTTCGTGGGACGATTTCACCGAGTACAATTACTCCGGAACATGTCAATTGAGTCCATCAATTGCTACCCAGCTTTACAGTGGAAATTATATGATAAATAGTGTATTTCGGGTCTTGACAAAAGATTAGTCAATTAAGAGCACTTACTAGCCTAAATTATTTGCCGTCATTTTCTGCCGAAATTGTCCTTCCTGCGCTAGAAGTTATGGCTTTGAAACTATATTTTTGCAACACCAGAAATTAAATAATTACACTTTGTATCCAGCGAACAAGTGTTTGAATAGCTACTCAAAGGCAGGTTTTAAGTATTTTATTATCTTGTTACCACTGTCGAATGAGATGTTGACTCATAGGATGCACATGTTTCGAAGTTCGAATTGATAAAGTACTTAAGTTCGACAGTTAAATTGTAATAGAACCTATCATTAATCACCTTCTACGTGGTATGCATTACACACATACAAATAATTAAATCTGTGGAATTTGGAATAACTGGATTTGTAAAACTAATCCAGTACGATTCCAAGTTAAACAAGCGAGAAGAGTTCTTCTTCTTATTCTTGGTGGTGTAACCTCACTTGAGATATCTTCTTTTAATGGAACAGTTACAAAGGCTACACACCAAATTTTTGCAATTTGTTTCAGTAAAACGATTTGATATATTCAATTCAGTAAAACATCGTCTGCTGTAAATGCAGTAGTAAGTAATGAATGCCAAAGCGTTCAATAATTACATCGTAATTACTGAATTTCTAGTAAAATACCGTCATTAAGTTTTGGATTGTTTCACTGAAATGCTCAGCAAATAAAAAAATTATTTACTGATTGTTTAGAGAAATTTTAACGGCTACGAGTTGCTGAAACGTCAGCTAACAGTT
Organism: Malaya genurostris; assembly: GCF_030247185.1. Lineage (NCBI taxonomy): Eukaryota > Metazoa > Arthropoda > Insecta > Diptera > Culicidae > Malaya > Malaya genurostris. The sequence continues at coordinate 187,136,127 of NC_080572.1, forward strand.
TTTGCTGGATGTATTTGCTGAAATTTCAGCTCGGTAATCTTCAGCAAAATTTTGCCGAAACTCGGTAATAATAATTTAGTATGTATATCATCAGTTACTTTTTTGCGTTTCTCTATAGAAAGGTATTAGAGTTGCTGAAAAAAACGACTTTCGAACGGAGCCTCGAAGACCTATAGTGTTATATACCATTCGACTCAGTACGACGAAATCGGAAAATGTCTGTGTGTGTATGTGGATGTGTGCACTTTTCGAAAATATTTTTAGCGCTCTATTTCTCAGAGATTGCTGAACCGATTTTAACAAACTTAGGCTCGTTTGAAAGCTTCTGTCAAGCTATTGATCAAATTCGTAGATCAAATGGCTGTGACTTCTGGTTCTGGAGTTATAATGGTATTAGTTACGTAACCGACAAAACGTGTTGTTTTTTTACCGCGCAAGTTTCTCGAAGAAGGCTGAACCGGTTTTAACAAGTCTAGGTCGTTTGAAAGCTTCAAGTTCGGATATCAAATGGCTATGACTTTTGGTTCCGGAGATATGATGGTATAAATGTGTGTGTGTCTGTATGTATGTATTGTGCGTATGTCACAAATAATGTCACTCGATTTTCTCAGAGATGGCTGAACAGATTTCCACAAACTTAGATTCAAATGAAAGGTCTTACGGTCCCATAGATCGCTATTGAATTTTATCCCGATCCGACTTGTGATTCCGGAATTACAATTACAATATGTGCAAATCTATGAGAAAATGCGCATTCAATATTCTCGGAAATTTCGTAATCGATTTTTACAAACTAAGATGCAAATGGAAGGTCTTTAAATTGTTTAAAAAGTCCCCGGAAAGATGATCCAGATCCGATTTCCGGTTCCGGAATTATAAAGCGATTATTAAAAAAAATTCAATTTCATGTGTATTTTTTCACAAGCGATGGCGAAACGAGGGGAACTTTTGATGTGGAACACGTCTATATTTTCTATAAAAGGGTGTAAATCAGAAACTCATGGAAAAATACAAGTAGAAATGTGGTCAGGTTTTAAACGTTTACAGTGCAGTATATTTTGTATCAATTAATAATATTATTTAAGTATTTAATTGGAAATATTTCTAAGATTCGATTTGAATGTATCAAGCGATGTATTTTCAATTATAAATGATTGAAATTTTTATTAGTAGCGAGCAGTGTCCTATTTTGTCTGCTGAAAATCTCTGAGATATCGGATTTCCCTACCATAGACGACGGTTTTGAAGAAGTAAGCGATATATCAAAGGAAAAGCATCGCTCTGATCGGTCAATCGATGCAAAAGCGAAGTTGTTGGAAGCACGCGAATCTATAAATAGAAGCGAAATTATAGCTAATGTTTCAGTCCTACGCGTAGCATGCTAGAGGTAGGTTGTTGCTAGACAGCAAGACGAAAAGTGCCAGAAAACAATTTAAAGCTTTAATTGGTATGCTCTGATCTTGTGTCATGCAAGCTCGGATGAAATTCCATGTTATGTCGTTTCGCCTGGAAAATTGACAACTACCTCAGGATAAATTTTGAGTGCTCAAGACTAATTTCTAATTTATATAAGATGAACTCGATTGATAATGAGAAAAAGTTTATCGCTTCAACCGAAATCTCAAAATAGTAGAGAAACTTAACGCTATAAAAATAACTGCTTGCATTCCAAACCTGAACACAAGCTTGGCGAAGAGAAGCTTAAATATTAAAATCGTATCGCAAGTATGTACTAAGATATAATAGCATACATTTGGGATTTTGGTGTAATTTCGTCGGCTATTAAACAAATACGAATCAAGACAAAGGATGTTCGGTGTTGGTTCCTAATCAAGATCAATCTAAGCAGACTCTCGTGCATATGCGGATTCAAAAGTGTGACGATTGATTGAACTTTTTGATTGTAGATCATTAGAAATTTTGGTTGCCTTGTTCCACATCAATGTCTCGAACAATCCTATGGGGCTGATCCTTGTAGTTTTTTATAAAATTCACTGGCAAATTCATTTAGTTGGCAGACCTTGTTAGTTGACGGATATGTAAATCTACTCTGGGACTACTAGTGCCCGGTTTCTGCTTCCAAACGCACCGGTAATAGTGAAGAAAAGCTCCAAACTTCGGTTTCTCAGCAACGGTTAAACCGATTTTCATTAATCATTACTCATATTAAAGCTTTCAATGTCTTCAAAGATACTGTGCAATTGCATCCAGATCCGACTTCCGGTTCCGAAATTATAGGGCAATAAGTATCAAAACTAAAACTGCCATTCAAAATTTTGCAAAATCGGTACGTGCTGGTACGGAAGAAGAGGAAAACGCCACCGCCTAGCACACAGCGTGCTTTGTTCAATTTTGTATAGCGTGCAGGGTTGCCACATTTAAATCTATATTAACTTGACATACCTAGCTGTTTACAAATCGAAAAGGTGATGGTAGTTTTTACCAAAGAATGTTTTTGATTTTATTCAAATTTGAAACAAAATTTTGTCAGAAAAGAATCTTGTGAGAACATAAGTAATATGAGAAAGGCATCATTACACAACTAGGTGGATTAAAGAAGGTTTTTGTTAGATTATCATCACTTTTTTCATACAAACAGGCAACGCAAATGTCAAGCGCTTGGTTTGAGAAATGATGCCGAGTATGTGACATAAACACTAAATTGGTATCATTTCAAAAATCGAAGAGAAACACATTATTTCAGCTTGTGCTTGATAATCGTATAGGCAAATTATATAACGTCTAGACAAATTATATAATTAATATATTAAGAATCTCGGCAATCCTAAATTTTTTTAACTGCCAACACGCTTCCGAACAGACCTTGGCCTTCATAACGCGCTGTTCTGAGTAATCTGGCGAATAATTATTGGGACTGAATCGCGGTCCGCATTCTTCGCCCAGAACGGCCAATGTTCCTATCAACACTTCTGAGTGCTACTCGAATTGTGTCACGGAGCCCCTTCTTGTATAAATTCGTTTGACTACCTACCGTACTATTCTTTAATCCACGGACGATCAAATTTACTTAAAATTAATAACTGAACATACAAGACTAAACTAAAGAACATGAGAATGTTTCCCTTGACAAATACCGAAATCAAGTAATAAAGAAATAACAGTTTAAGCGGGCGTGATTTGTCAGCTACGTCACTTCTACGATTAGATCGCCGGAACCGGAAGTTCCCTTCATTAGAACTTTGGTAGTGATAAATAACCCAATTTGTAGAAATCTGTTCACCCATCTGTGAATTAGTTTAGCTGATAGTGAAATCGCAGAAAAATTCCCATTTATAACACACATATAGACATTTTCTCGAACTAATCCAACTAAATCGAATGTCACAGGTCCAGAGAACAAACATCTAAGCGAGTACAACATTTTATAAAAATGCTGTTGAAAACATACAAGTGAAAATTCGCTTAAAATTACAGTTGCATGAGATTTTTCCTGCATGAATTACATTTGGATGCAAACTGGAACACATAAGCGATTGCTGGGCTGCTCGAAGCGCCTCAGTAGGCGAATTTTGACTTGATGATCGCTTTACCAATTAACCGTTAAATTTCTTACATACATTTAAATCACTATTTGGACGTCTGTTCTCTGTGGTTAGGCTCCGATCAAAAGTGTTTCCAGCAGTTCTATATCCTTTCTATAGAGAAAAGCAAAATTGATCGGGTTCAGTTCGGTTCGAAACGAGCTTTGGGATGTGCTAATGAAAGTTTCAGCCAACCATCGCGGCGGCTAAACAAATGTGAATTGTGATAAATCAAATATAAAAGCAAGCTAAGAGATGTCGGACCGATTAGGGGAATATGTGGTGAAATTAACGCCTGAGGCATAACACATACATTACTTTTCACAAAAGTATTGAGAACAAAATTAAATTCATCGCTATAAAATATAAAGATTAATAGAGCAAGAAATAAATATCTAGTTGCTATGAATAAAGTATATCCAGAAAAAAATTATGTTCATATATATAATTTTTGGTGAAATTTCTACACTATTCATAATTCTGTTGCAGTACAAGAGCTAAAAAGAATTAATCGGATTTGAAATTATCTTTTCATGCTTATGATGCAAAACGTTTTGAAGAAAAATGTCATGATATTCACTTTCATAATTGAAGACAAATTGTAAACGTGATTACGTCTGGTAAAATCATGTTTACTCAAAGGCCTAAAACTAGCTTTCAATTTGACGATGACCCGCATCTAGGGATACATTGCTTCGTACGTTTTGCACCATTGTTTTAATGTATTTCAGATGCAATTGACCATGGGTAATGTAAAGTTGTCACATTTTTGTGAAAACAAGTTTGGTCTTGGGCGTCATGCACAAGTTTCGTCACGCTTTAACGGAGGAGGTGGTTTTAAATATTGTGTCAAATTCTGACAAGGGGAGGAGTGGGATTTAGGCAAAACGTTTCGTCACGTACGTGTTATTTTGACTAATAGAATATGTATTTCGATTCGAATTTTTCGGTTTTTATGTATGACCTTGCCTACGAAAATGACTTATTCGTGTGAAAACGAATTTATGCATGTTTAAACACAATTGATAGTATTCGATGCCAACTATAGCTTTGAAAAGAAAACAAATTTGGTTGTACTTACTTAAGGTGAGGTTTTTAGGTGTCAGAAAGTTAGTATGACTTAATTTGTACATGACGCCTTCATGGGATATTATACCCGAGCGAGCCCATTGGTTGAATGCCGAATAAATAAATAAATAAATAATAATAATAAAATTCTTCTGTATTTAAGATACAGCGATATTTGTTTATGTAATGAATTTTATCCCATCTTCCCCTATCAGGTTTTAGGGCGTCGACTTCGAAATTGATGTATTCACACTCGCCCGCAATATTCGATGCAGATGAATGCGCGTGCGGTAGTATTCAAACGTGTTTTTATTGATATAGTTATTGAATGAAAATAAAATGCATATTTTTGAGTCCCTTCAAAATGATATTAGATAGCAGATATCAGTAACCATTTCGAACGTATATTTAAATTTTAGAAAGTGCAAGACAAAATTTCATAATAATCAAAGAGTAGGAAAACCTTAAATTTTACTTTGGGGGTCATCAGGATAGAAAAGGTTCGAAATTCACTTTTGTTCTATTTACATCCCAAAATCCGCCGCTAAACAAGCAGTAGAACTTCACAATTGAATTATTTGTAGTGTTTATAATGAAATCTATCTACTGAGAAATGCCAAAAAGCCCCGGTCTCACAAGCCATTTATCGTATGTTCGAGCCCCGACCTGGAAGAATTCTTAGTGTCAAAAGTATCATAGCACTAGCCATGCAATGATTTTGTTTGCTATGAATCGGCTGCGAAGTCTGTTGAAATTGAAGGTAAAATTCCACATAAGGAATGTAATACCGAGGCTTTGTTTTTGAGAAATCCTTCCAGGTTGGGACTCGAACATTTGACAACAGACTTGTAAGACCAGTGCCCTATGAATCGAATCGCCAGCCCGGCGAGAAATGGCATATTGTTTCTATGAACCTCAGCTCATTACTCTCGCACGCAGAATCGGAAAGCTTTGAAAGCGCAAAGCATGGTTTGTCACTTATGCGTAATTACAAAAGCACACTTTGAACCAACATTCAACGTTGAATAAGAAAAGAAAAACAATATAATTCTACCGAGTTCCATTAATTGAACCTTATCAAACATTATTTCTGAAATATTGCTTTTTGCTATCGCCACACACTGGAAGCCACTGTTTTGTATAACACATTCCGCCAAAAAGAATAACATGACCGAATTATTCACTTTCTTATCGTTGATTTATGCTCAGAAATAACGAAAAACAACTGATAAAATGATTAATTCTCATTATTATGGGTTTCAATGAGCAGTTATTACAACGATCGAACAGAAAACTTGACGACGAAGGTTGCTTACACGTATGACTTAGGAAACTACGATCAGCTCATATCGAAGTGCTAATGACGATTCGCAACGTATTCAATCACTGTGGGTGGAAACCCGCTGATTTTGTTTAACAATCACAACAATCGATCACTGTATCTAGCTTCGCAATTAAACACTACATTTGAACTATACCCAAATAATGAACGAAATAGTCGTGCGGCACAACAGGGCGGACAACAGTTTGTTCACAAACTGGACGGAACTTAAATAATTTGCTCCACTTGAGCTGAACTTCCGTACCGTACTGACATGAGATTCGACGCATCTGTCGCCACTGGGCGGTATTTTCTGTCTGATAACAAGTCACCCAACGACCACACTAAGAAGTTATTCATCACTGATAAACAAGCAAGTGTTCGTGGTTTCGACGGAACTCTTCAGTGAATTCTGACCAAGCTGCGTTCTACCTTTGACTTGAGTACTAAAAAGTGTTTCGATTAGTTCACAGTGGGGCGGTAATGGAAATAAGTCACACGTTGAATAATTGAATTTTAATTATGTATTTATTCTCTCTCTTTAGTCTAGATTCGTAATAGTGTCAAGTTTCAATATGTAAATGATTAGTCGTAGATTCACAGCCTCCACGTTTCAGAAAATGTGCAAACATTCATTGAAGCGATACACTGATAAAACATTTCAATTCGGCATTAAACCGTTGAAGTAATTATGATTATAGTACATTTTAAAAGGTGATTTTTTTGAGGTTAGGATTTTCATGCATTAGTATTTGCTCAGATTTTTTGAGGTTATGATTTTCATGCATTATTATTTGCTCAGTATGCTCTGACATTTCATCAAGAATAGACTTACTAACGAGCAACGCTTGCAAATCAGTGAATGGGCCCTAGAAAAGTTGGCAGAAAATCCGCTTTTTTATCGACAAATTTTGTTCAGCGATGAGGCTCATTTCTGGTTGAATGGCTACGTAAATAAGCAAAATTGCCGCATTTGGAGTGAAGAGCAACCAGAAGCCGTTCAAGAACTGCCCATGCATCCCGAAAAATGCACTGTTTGGTGTGGTTTGTACGCTGGTGGAATCATTGGACCGTATTTTTTCAAAGATGCTGTTGGACGCAACGTTACAGTGAATGGCGATCGCTATCGTTCGATGCTAACAAACTTTTTGTTGCCAAAAATGGAAGAACTGAACTTGGTTGACATGTGGTTTCAACAAGATGGCGCTACATGCCACACAGCTCGCGATTCTATGGCCATTTTGAGGGAAAACTTCGGAGAACAATTCATCTCAAGAAATGGACCGGTAAGTTGGCCACCAAGATCATGCGATTTGACGCCTTTAGACTATTTTTGTGGGGCTACGTCAAGTCTAAAGTCTACAGAAATAAGCCAGTACCTATTCCAGCTTTGGAAGACAACATTTCCGAAGAAATTCGGGCTATTCCGGCCGAAATGCTCGAAAAAGTTGCCCAAAATTGGACTTTCCGAATGGACCACCTAAGACGCAGCCGCGGTCAACATTTAAATGAAATTATCTTCAAAAAGTAAATGTCATGTACCAATCTAACGTTTAAAATAAAGAACCGATGAGATTTTGCAAATTTTATGCGTTTTATTGTTTAAAAAAGTTCTCAAGCTCTTAAAAAATCACCCTGTATTACAAAAGGAATTTTTGGAATCACCAGCAGAATTCAATCAAATTGGTTTTTGTTCTAAAATATATCCAATAGCTTCTGTTACACTCAGTACTCCTTTATTGATCGGGAAAGGCTGAAATTGTACAGACAATTTCTAGATGACCAGTTCACTATCCACGCTCTTGTCCATGGCTTTGACGTCGCTGGTTGAAACATCGTTGTGGGGTTTGTATATCTATTTGATGTTCGTGAAGCTACGTTAATTGTTACGGAATTGATTGTGAAACTTATTTTAAAAAAATTTCAAGCAGTGGCATTTGCTTTTCGAAAAACGATTGTGTCACTCTTGAAAAATTTGTTATGTCGATCAATTTGATCGATGCAAAAGTTTTTTCAAGAGTTACATAATGTGATATGTATTGTAGATGTTAATTCTGGGTAGCCTATGTGCTGAAGTTGCACAAACATATTGTTCAAGCGGTCACATATACCTATAAAAGTAACTTTGGTGAACTTATTTTTTTCGTTCAATATCTCTTAAAGATGATGCTATGCTCATAATAAAGCTTCATTTAGAATTCGAACAAATTTTGCTAATATTGTGGCGCTCCTGGTGGACGGATTTGGAAGTTCTTGGCGCCCACGTGTCGGGAATTTTGTCAGCTTCACGTTTGATTCTTGACATTCCGCCAACCGACTATACTTTGTAAACAATCAACATGGAAGCCGAAAGAAAATCCATTGTGGTCTGCATCTAGGCTAGCTAAACAGCTGGAATTGCCCAGAAATACCGTATGGCGCGTTATCAAACAGTATAAGGAAACATTGACGAAGATTCGGAAGCCTCAAGCCAATCGTCGGAGTGGAACTGTCGACCGGAAACGGCGTGGTTAGATTTTGAAGACGATTAAGACGATCCGTATTTTTTCTTAAAGGTATGAAGAAAACGCTACATTTGTATACAAAAGATCTTGAATTCAATAATAAATAACTGAATTACAGGCAATTGTCTTTGTTCCAATTCTATCTGAAGTAAGCTTTAAGCATTACGTATGTAATGTTGTATGCAAATGGTGCAAATTTTATGATAATGTTCTTATGGTTTTGGCGAACATTTTAAATCAATTGTACACAAATTTTTGTTTAATTACTTTTTTAAAATTTCATGTTATTTAATTTAATAATAAAGAAAACTGTACCTACACACTTAAAAAAATCGTGTAAATATAGTCTCTATAGATGTACCAAAAAGGAGTGTCGTAATTTACTCGAATTTACAATTCATAGCATATAAAAGTGAATCGCATCATTTACTTCACAGCTAATTTAGCTGAAATTGACATCGATACAGACACAAAAATTATTTTCAAATGTTAATAGCTGTAATATTCTGTCATTATCCAAGAAATTACGTCATGTTTGTATTTACGGGTTACTGTAACCTGTATGTTCAAGCCCCGACTTGGAGGGATTTTATTCTATGAACCTCTCTGCCTTTCTCATATAGAAAGGCTATGCAATCACTGTGAAAATCGACTTTTTAACCGAGGCCCGGAGGGCCGAATATCATATACCATTCGACTCAGCTCGACGAACTGAGCAAATGTCCGTGTCCGTATGTGTGTGTGTGTGTGTGTGTGTGTGTGTGTGTGTGTGTGTGTGTGTGTGTGTGTGTGTGTGTGTGTGTGTGTGTGTGTGTGTGTGTGTGTGTGTGTGTGTGTGTGTGTGTGTGTGTAACAAAAATATGTACTCACTTTTCTCAGAGATGGCTAAACCGATTTTCACAAACAAAGATTCAAATGAAAGGTCTCATAGTCCCATAGCCTGCTATTGAATTTCATTCCGATCCGACTTCCGTTCCGGAGATATAGGATGATATGTACCAAAAAAGTGAAAAACTATGCACTCACTTTTTTCAGAGATGGCTGATCTGATTTTCGCAAACTAAGATTCAAATAAAAGGTATTATGGTCCCATAGCTTGCTATTGAATTTCATTTGAATGTGACTTCCGGTTCCGGAGTTTTATGGTAATATGTGAAAATTTGAGAAAAAGTTTACACTCAATTATCTCTGGAACAACTCAACCGATTTTTGCAAACTTTGCAAGATTCAAATGAAAGGTCTTATAATATCCTAAAAATTTGTGGAATATTTGATCAGGATCCGACTTCCGGTTTCGGCACTAAAGCGTGATAAGTGGAAAATTACCAATTTTAATAGTATTTTTCCACGAACGATAGTTAAAAACAGGTTCAAATCCCATAAAACTGTCCGATAAATTCTTCTAGTTTGCAGAGCTTGTTAGTTTGTGGGCATGAAAACTTAATTCGGCACTACTGGTCCCCTCTTTTTCTGTTCCGAGAGCACCGAAAGTGGAGGAGAAAAACTCCAAAAACTAAATTTACTTCGATTTCTCTGCGATGCTTGGACCGATTTTCACAAATCTTGATTTGAATTAAGGTTCATACTGTCTTTAAACCTACTGTGAAATATCATCCGGATCCGACTTCCGGTTCCGCAGTTGCAGGGCGATGAGTGTCAAAGTTTTCAAATCGCCATATAGAGTGACAATATGTACAACCCCGAAAGAAGAAGAAAACACAAAACGAACAAGGCGTGCTTTGTTCTATTTCGTACACGTTGTGTAGTTATGTCAATAATAAAAATAAAAATAAAAATAAAAATAATAATAATAATAATAATAATAATAATAATAATAATAATAATAATAATAATAATAATAATAATAATAATAATAATAATAATAATAATAATAATAATAATAACAATAGTAATAATAAAAATAATAATCCTATTACATGTTTTATGCTGTTTAGCTTGACTTACATATGCAGAAGTAACAGAAACGCAGGTTCGTTTCGTTTGTTAGATTTCGTTTAATTGGTTCAATCGAAATAGAGCATGAGATAGTAAGTATAGGTTTAACTACGTTCAAAACTGTTCCAATTTGTAGGACATATTTTTTGGTAGTAAACGAACCAACTTCGGCTATTCCGTTTATCTGAATCCGGTTTCGGAATAATTGGAAATGGTGATCAAAAACTACAAAAAGGATCTCACTTACTTTTCCTGGAGATGGCCAAATCGATTTTCACAAACTTATAGGTTCAAAAGAAAAGTCTTACAGTTTCATACGGAATTCCTTAATTTGTTGTGGATACTACTTCCGGTTCCGGAACTACAGGGTAAACAGGTTTTATAGAGTTTGTGAGATTAGATCCGATCTATTTCTATTCAATAAACAGCTGTTTTTGCGAATTTCACGATTATATTTATGATGTAATAAGTAATATGAGAAAGGCATCATTACACCACTAGGTGGATTAAAATAGGTTTTTACGAATGATTTTATATTTTGGTTAAAATTTGACATAAAGAAATTCTTATCTAATAGTTTAATTTAACTAAAACTACTGCCCAATTCTAAGTTAGAAGGATAGGAAGCCAGATTTACTTTGCACTGAATAAAAATTTAAAATTTATTAAAACGATTTACTTGGGTATTTCCGTTTACGAAAAGTATTAATGTATTGAAGCCAAAAATTTCTCGCCATGCAATTATTCTAAGCGCTAAGGATCGGCTGCGAAGTCTGATGAAACCTAAAGGAATATAACACTAAGGGATTGTAATGCCAATACTTTGCTTTTTTTTGTATTTACATCAAGTTTAAAAGTGTATTATTTTTTTCTGAGAGTGTACTGTTCTAAAACCTTATTTTTAAAGACATCTTTATTCAGGCCTATTTGCGTACAAGCTTTACGTGGCCGATTGAGCCGATTTTTTAAATAAAAAATTCTTTGTATTCGATCTCGTTGTCACCCTTTTTCTAGGAGGAGAGGAGCTTCCATTTCCCTCCTGCGAGGATTGAGGGGCACTTTGTTCGTGGCTCGTCTCGTCGTCCATTGACGCATCGGTGGCATTGTTGATTTCCGTCTTCTTTTCGTTTTCCTTGTTATTCGCAGTCTTGATCTCGTTGCTAGTTACTGTAGAAGCGCCTTGTTGTACATTGGTTGCAGTTGCTGTTTGGTTAGATGGTGAAGGTGATTTTGAAACAGGAGCACTGCACTCACTAGTTTCCGTTGTTGAGCGGTTGTCCTTGTTTTTGTTTGTTTTGTTTGTTTTCGCAGTTTCAGTGCAAGGTTTGCCGTAGTGTGCAGGTTGTTCACAAAACTGACATGTAACCAGTTGATTTTCATACGTAATCAGCGTTTTACACGGATGTTTCCCGTCTTGATTAAAAATGATGTAAGATGGAATTGCTTTACGTAGTTGCATACGTACCACTCGCACGCCATTCCGGATACCCGGAAAAAATTCCGCCATACTTCCCTTTCGATGGAAAGGACTTCACCGTACTGCGACATAGTTTCCCGAACATACTCATCGCTGGACTGCGGGGGAAGGTCATGCACGCGTACTTGTATGGCATTGTCCACCATGTGCACAGGAATTTTGTATTTAATGTTGTCACACTCAACGCTGTGCACCTCGTTGTTAACCGAAGCGAATGCTATTGCATCTCTTTCACGTTTGAACATAATGTACACACAGTTAGACGCCTTGTTGAATTGAATTTCACTTACATTATTAGCGTCTAGATGCATTCGTTCTTTAAGTAGGATTTCAATTTCATTTGCTGCTGGTCTAACTTTGCAACGCTTGAAATCTATACAAATTGAATTTGGTCTTGTAGGCCAAGTTTCAGGCTTTGTTAAATCGTATTTGCCCATTTCGTACACTCTATTGTTCACTACACTGTATTGTCTTTGTTTCTGTTGTCTCGACCGTAAACGATTTGCGACTCTGTCTGACGAGATGCGAGCTCGAACTGATAAAACCTTATGAAGCGTTTAAGTAAACGAAAACTCATTGATTCTCAGAAAGCTCATAACTAGGATATGACAACTCAACATTTGAATATCCATAGTTCACCATTATAGTACAATTCTCAGTCGGATTGATCAGAGCATCATTTCGCACATTTTCTATCCACGAATAATTGAATGCCGTTTCGACATATATTGAGTCTGATACAATGAAAACAGCAATTTAATTGGATTTTGATAGGTTGCACAACCGTTATAGTTATTTCCTTTAACCTGATGATGTAAATTTTTGCTTTCAAAATTTCTATAACTATATAGGGCAACATGGACAAGTTGATGATTTGCTGCACAATTGTTTTAGATCTACCCAAAGTTGCTTTTTCGGTAGTACTGTGGAACTTAGCAGTGATAAGTTACATACTAAAATTTAATGTGATTGAAAAATCGTTCCTAACATATTCAACATAAATAAAAATTGCAACAATTGTACAACATCTTAAAATTTAAACTAGTTACATTTGCTACTTGAGAAGGATCGTAGAATGTAGCAATGTAGAACTCTGATTTCGCTTTCACCATGATTTTCTTTGTGCCTCCTGGCACCACTTGCGTTTGTATTTGTGTTTGTTTTTTTTCTTTTATCAAAAAATTAAGTGTTTCAATCATTATGCTCAAATTCAGTGAGAAAACAGCATAAAATATTTGTAAATTTTTTCACATCTCTTTCAAATATCATTAATTTGGTATCAATACTCACCACTCATAGTGAGCCCTCCCGTGGTTAATGGGCTTCATGGTATTGCAAACATCATCAGATACAATCAACTTTCGTTACAATTTGATGTTACAGCTTTTAGCTTCATTATTGGATTAAATGAATAAGATGTTGATTGCATTACGCTCCAACATCCGGGGTTGGAGAGGCCGGTAGGGCTTAACTGAGCTCTGTTTTATAATTCATTTTCATACTACCGGCCCTTATTACCAGTGTGAAGTGGAAATTAAGTGAAGTGAACGTATCCCAATTGGGTTTCACATGATGATGAAATGTATGAAAATGTATGTAATAGAATAAAATAACATGGACTGAACATGTGAGCAAACCACTGATAGCTGTCAAACGATGTTCATCCAGTTTATTTTGTAAGGATGTCTGATGGGTGAGTTGATGTGTGAGTAAAATGAAAGAGGAAGTGCATGCAAGTACGGTAATAAAGACCACCGATTCAGCTCAAGACTAACGATCGACCAATAGTAGAGATAAAAGTAGAGTAACGGTACCCCCTTTATCTCACCTCCATTAGTCATCTCATATGCGAAAACCATTAGTTAGATTGCCTTCAAGAGTGAGATAAAATTAGGAGCATTTGCTTCGAATTTTCGCGTCGCTATAACAACAGTATTAAAAAAATTACTTTTTCAGCGGTATTGCTTCACAAAACCGAAACAAAAATATTGTATTCGATTTTATCCTAATTCATTGATTGAAAGGTAATCAGTAAAATAACATGGTGACTCTACTAATGAGATGATTATTGGTACATTAACCCTAGTTAAAATCTATTAGAATAGAAATATTACAATGATAAAAATTTGCACGATTGATTCACATGTAAACACCACCATATATAATTTAATTTGCTTTTTCATTTCAATGCATAACCATAGCGATTTGTTTCAAAATTTCATGTACAAATTCACTAAGATGCGAGATTGGAATATTTTTCACTTAGCTTTGATGTGTTTTTCCTTTGGATGTGATGTGTTTTGCCATTGGATCGAACTACATGTGTTAAACAGTTCATTTTCTAGTGGGAATGAGTACAGCACAAATGTAGGTGCAAAACACTTGAATCGGTCAACTCTGTTTCAGTTGAAATCTATGTGGAAAACAATGTGACATTCAGATGAAATGCATACAGAATCTAGAGGTAACGATATATCTGATCGTTTTTATGTGCGTTTTATATAAACGTAGCATGATTTCCACTAAATATCAAAAGTTTTTACACTCATTTTATGAGTTAAGTGTATATTTTCGTGAATTTCACGTGTTCTACAAGCAGTGATAGATCAAATGCTTTGCACATGATACTAGTGAGCAAATTATTTTCAGTGTAACTCAATGTTATGATGTTTATATGTGTTTTTTGTGTATATGCATGTTTGTATGTATGTATATGTGTATGTATATATGTACGTAAGTGCAATATACATTATATAGAAAACAAACAAATACACGATGATGACTAAAACTGCAACTAAATTCATAGAACAAAAACATGAACACACTTAGCAACAATTTTATAAAATATTTTTGAATCAGTACAAAAAAATAGTGACCAAGTGGGTACCATAGCCTAGGAACGTCTGTGTGTTGGTTTAAAATAGAAGCTCATAGAAGCAAATTTGATCAAGGGTCCAGTGTAGAACTGAAGCAAGTGACTGCTGCCACTGTGACTACTTACAAAAAAACTCCCCACTCTGTGACTACTTACAAAAAAACACCCCCACTCTGATAACAATGATAACAAAATCGAGTGATCGGTAAAATAACATGTTGACTCTACTAATGAGAGAACTATTGGTACAATAGCCCTATTTGGTATGATGGGAATGCAGCATCTAATATAGTACCAATCGCAACAATATCTACCACATTGCTCGTTTAAATTTTTCAAACATTCCCACTTAGAAAAAAACGTTCAACGGTGGTCCTTCATTGGTTCAATACGTTGAATCATTGTGTCGTATTCTGCACCTTTTCTCACAACACTCGTTCACAGAATGAATCGAAATTTTCTTGTCCTTCATCATTTAACATTGTCCCAACGGATTATCAACAAATCCGTATCCATACCAACGACGCCTAATTGTTTATCGGAAACATAAACGGTTACCATGGTAAAGCCAAAATCGGTTTCAGTGGTACCAGTTTCATAACCATTTTATACAAATAAAGGGTGATTTTTTAAGAGCTTGAGAACTTTTTTAAACAATAAAACGCATAAAATTTGCAAAATCTCATCGGTTCTTTATTTTAAACGTTAGATTGGTACATGACATTTACTATTTGAAGATAATTTCATTTAAATGTTGACCGCGGCTGCGTCTTAGGTGGTCCATTCGGAAAGTCCAATTTTGGGCAACTTTTTCGAGCATTTCGGCCGGAATAGCCCGAATTTCTTCGGAAATGTTGTCTTCCAAAGCTGGAATAGTTACTGGCTTATTTCTGTAGACTTTAGACTTGACGTAGCCCCACAAAAAATAGTCTAAAGGCGTCAAATCGCATGATCTTGGTGGCCAACTTACCGGTCCATTTCTTGAGATGAATTGTTCTCCGAAGTTTTCCCTCAAAATGGCCATAGAATCGCGAGCTGTGTGGCATGTAGCGCCATCTTGTTGAAACCACATGTCAACCAAGTTCAGTTCTTCCATTTTTGGCAACAAAAAGTTTGTTAGCATCGAACGATAGCGATCGCCATTCACTGTAACGTTGCGTCCAACAGCATCTTTGAAAAAATACGGTCCAATGATTCCACCAGCGTACAAACCACACCAAACAGTGCATTTTTCGGGATGCATGGGCAGTTCTTGAACGGCTTCTGGTTGCTCTTCACTCCAAATGCGGCAATTTTGCTTATTTACGTAGCCATTCAACCAGAAATGAGCCTCATCGCTGAACAAAATTTGTCGATAAAAAAGCGGCTTTTCCGAATGGACCACCTAAGACGCAGCCGCGGTCAACATTTAAATGAAATTATCTTCAAAAAGTAAATGTCATGTACCAATCTAACGTTTAAAATAAAGAACCGATGAGATTTTGCAAATTTTATGCGTTTTATTGTTTAAAAAAGTTCTCAAGCTCTTAAAAAATCACCCTTTATATTGCCACTCAAATATTGTACTGAATTATAATTGTATAAAATTCTCATTCATTTATCTTAATAACAAAATCAATAAACCAGAGAGCATACAATACAGAGTTAGAGTATATTACAATTTTTACTCTATCGTTATAAAATGTATTGAATATGACATGTTCTTTTCTGTACAATTTACCTCATTAATTAAATCTACCCAAAATCAACTATAGCGTATTTCCCCAATTTTGGGTAACGAGTGATGACCTCGAAATTTAGGTAAATGTAAGTTTAGTACAAGTATTATGCCATAACAAAGCACACTACGTATTTTTTACCAATCAACTCCAAGTTTGAGCAGAAACTACCTAATTTTGGGTAGCGTATAGATGAGCTCGATAATGAGTGATATCTCCTCAAAGTAGGTAGAAATGATTTTCAGTGTACATCTCATGATCCACATTGTGGATTCTGCTCGTTACTTTTTTTCTTTTCTTTTTTTTTATTTTGTTTATTAGTTCCTACATCTTTTTTCTTCTGTACTCTTGGAAATTCAATTGAAGGTATGAAAAAAATAAATTATAGTTTACTAAAACATTATTTTATTTCAGTAAACTTGTAAATTATGTCATCATATTCTATTACAAAAAACATGATATACAAAATCATTGAATCGTGAAGGAAATTTAATCGTGTCTCTACTACGAAGTATTCGAGATTCTTTGTTGGATAACGGTTCGATTTCGCATGGTGTACAAACTCCTGGAGGATTTCTAAGTGTTTGTGGCAGTTCCCGTTGATACGAATGTTTTTCCTTCGTAAGGAAATCATTGTTTTGTGGTGCTAGTCCTGTCTCTTTCAACTGTTCGTCGCTTACACTTGTTTGAGAGTATGGAGCGATTTTTATCTCCTGCACATTTCTCGTGTATTGGACACCGGTTGTATTCATAATCACGACTTTAGCTCCGTCCCTAGCAATAACTCTATATCGTTCTGATGAAAAATTTGGATCAGTTTTGCTTTTTTTCTGCTGTGATAATATTACTATGTCTCCAACAGCAATATTAGATTCCTTAGCACCACGTCTAAAGTCAGCATATTTTTTGCTTGAAAGTTTGTATTCCGCATCTTTTTCACAAGCGTCCATTTTATCAAGGCTATAATCAGAATTGTTCCATAATCCTGGAAATATTCCTCGATATTTCCAACCGGTTATCAATTCGAATGGTGTCACTCCAAGTCTTGAGTGCGGTACGAGTGTATTGTGCCGATGAACGAAATTTTGGAGTGCCTCTCGCCAATTTTTTCCTTCAAGTTTTGAACAAGATAATGTTTTGATGATTCCTTGGTTTTGTCTCTTCGACCGCACCGTTCGACTGTGGACTAAAAGGTATCGATTTATGAATAGATACTCCCTTATCTTCCCAAAACTTTATGAATGTCGAACTTTGGAATGGGGGTTCATTGTCGCTTTGAATCACTAATGGCAATCCCCATGTCCGGAATATCTCACATAGTGCATTATTAGTGCTTGTTGCATCAATTGCTTTCATTTCTACAACGGCTAGATATCGAGAATAAATGTCGATTACTACTAAAAACTCTCCAGTACCGAAATGAGGAACCGTCAAAAAATCGATTTGGAGTATCTCCCAAGGTCCATCAGGCATTTCTCTAGATGCCAATGGCAAAGGAGGGTTCCGTCTGGACAAAAGAGTGCATATCTCGCATTTCTTAATAAACAGACTTATTTCTTTGCTCATTTTGGGCCACCAAAAATATTGTCGCATTATACGTTTCGTTGCCATTTCACCGACATGACCACCATGAGCAGATGAGATAGCTTTTATTCGCAGCTCTTTTGGTAGAAGAACTCTTTCGTTTTTGAATATTTTTGGACCCATACAAATTAAGTTTTTCTTTTGTGCTTCGTACGGTTGAAGATCCTTTGGCCATTTCTTGCACGATAAAGCTTTTCGCACTGCTTGAAGCTCAGTGTCTTTTTCAGATTCAGTTTCAATGTCGGTCCAAGTTATTTCCATACGTTCTGTATCTAAGGCATAAAGAAAATGTTTACCGTCATCACCGTTCAATGCTTCTTCAACTTGAGTCTCGGATACAAGTCGAGAAAGTACGTCAGCTACATTTTGATCTCCGGGTACACGTTTTATTTTGAAATTATAAGGCTGCAAACGCAAAGCCCATCCTTTGGCACGCGTAATCGCTCTTCTGCCCAATCGATGATTCACATCAAAGATGAATTGGTTTGCCTCTGAATCTGTCCATATTATGAAAAACTTGGCTAGTAAATAGTAACTAAATCTTTCTACGCCCCAGACGACAGCTAATGCTTCTTTCTGAGTCTGAGGGTATCGCTGTTCGGACGGTGATAGAACTTTTGATGCGCATGCAATGATTCGTGGACATTTATTTTCGTCAAATTGGATCAATACTGCTCCTAGACCGGATGGAGATGCATCAACAAATAGTTCGATGTGATGATTTGGGTTGTAATATCCCAAAGTTTTAATAGAATTTATAGCTCTCTCTTTAAGGTACTCGAATTCAACTTCTTCGTTATCCAGTAAAAAACGTTCGAATTAGCCAGTTTTCTCAAACACTCGGTTTTTGTAGCTCGGTGTACGATAAATTTGTCTACGTACGTAATCAGACCCAGAAAACTCTTAACCTCGGCGCAATTTATGGGTCTTCTGAATTCCTTGATTGCTTCCATTTTCGATTCTTCTATTTGCCATCCTCGTGAAGTTAGTATGAAACCAATAAACTTGACCTCTTGACTTCCGAAGACACATTTACTTTCATTTAACTTAACGTTGTGGTTTTCTAATCTGGAGCGAACTTTAGCTAAATTTTCGTCATGCTCCTCTTTGGTTGAACCAAAAATGAGTACGTCGTCCAAATAGTTTACACAACCTTTACATTCTCCCAGTACTTTCTGTTGAAGCGCTTCCTGAAACAGGTCCGGTGCATTGCACAGGCCAAATGGTAGACGTACATAACGGAACATTCCGAACTCGTTAAAAAAATTTGTCAAATGTCTTGATTCCTTGTCTAATTCAATATGAAAAAAAGCATTTGACAAGTCTATCGTTGAGAACCAGTTTGCTCCTTCCAGCTTTGCGAGAATTTTATCCAACGTTGGCATGGCAAAAGGAGTGCGTTGAATATATTGATTAGGTCCTCTTAAGTCAATGACCAATCTAAAATCGTCCTTTCCTTTAGGTACCACCAACATTGAAGAGCAAAATGATGTGTCCATTTGATCTGTTACTGGTTCGATAATGTTTGCTACAACTAAACCTCGCAGACGCACCTCAACCAATGATTTAATGGCTAATGGGATATTCATGAACACATTTCTGCATGGTGGCTTTGTTTTATCGTAGTAAAGTTTTACAGGCGGTATATTGAATTTAGGAAAAGTTTCATTTCTTGAAATTGATGCAATTTCTCCTGCAAAATGAATACTATCTTCTTCAACATGCTTAACAGGGACTTTTAACCCGAGTAGCAATACATTGTATCGACATCCCGTAGATCTGCAAAGTAGAGCACGTTCTTCCTTTACAACGTAAAACTTTTCTAATAGCGTAGGCCTGTCGTCAGATATGTACATGTAAGCATGGAAAGTAGCCACCACATCGATTTCTCCTGATGAAGCATACGCTTTCAGGGAACGGTCAGAACCAGATGTTACGTTATGTATTCCATTTCTGAGGCTAGGATCTGACATGATCTGTTCGAACATTGCTAGTGTAAAGGTGTTTACTTGGGCACCAGAATCTATTAGAAAAGAACACTTTAGCCCAGATACTGTTGCCATAATAATTCCGTCGCTTGATTTTTCTTTTGCATTATTTGCATTTTTCATATTGAACTGGATTTGGTATGGATGATGAATCTAGATAAATTTGCGGAATTCCAAGTTAATTACACTCACTAGTGAGTTAATACATACTTACAGCGTCAACATTCGAAGGATAACTCGAAGTTTCACCGGTTATCACAAGCACTGCTTCATCGTGCCGATCAATGATTCTTTCTTTAGTCATATACGTCTCAGCACTATTTTCGCTTTGTGAATGAAATTTTATTTCCTGTTTTGATATACATATATTATTAAAGCAGTTCATTACATACACATATATATTAATTTTTTTTTTATTTTATTTATTTATTTATTTATTTTTTTTTTTGGAATATAACTAGTTGACTAGTAAATAATTATTAACGATCTTTAGTACTTCATGAACCGAGATAACTAAATTATTATTTTTTTTAATGTTTTATTCTTGAGTATCACTTACCGAGTCTTCCGTTTTCGGTTCCTCGGACTTTTCTCTGGTATCGATAGCCGCTTCTTCGAGGGTGGATATTCCGAAACCTCTGCTGCACGTTTGAACTGACCAGCGCACACTCTTTGAATGTGTCCCATTTGTCCACATTTGTTGCATATTTTATCTTTTACATTGCAATCGTTGGGTGAATGATAAACTCCTCCACAACGCCAACAGTTTGTGCCGGATGTAATGTTAGATTTGAAGCCTCTACCTATATTGGTCCGAAATTGAAAGCCACCTCTGTTCAATTGCCGTCCACCTCTATGCATCTGCCGTGCTCTCATGGACTCTCTGCGATTATTTCCACGTTGATCGCGAGAAATAAAGTTTGTTGAATGACTATGCCGGTGATACTTGTTCCAATCCAAAGAAGCAATCATCGCTTGCTCTGCAGTCCCATGTCGATGTTGGATGTACTCTTCGTTGATTCGAATTGTCTCAATTTCTCGTACTTTATCAACCAAATCAATAAAGGTACCTTTACGATGAAGCATTTTTAGAGCAGTTGTCCGTACATCCCTGTTTTTAGCATGCTCTGCTACTGTGGCAACAATTTGCTCAAACTCTTTGTTCTCATTGAATTCACAGAGACGAGCAGTCGATCCGACACGAGTGAGAAAACTAAGATCCGATTCATTGGGGTTCTGAGTCATCATAGCTAATTTGCGTCGCATTAGCATAATATCCGAACCAGAACCGAAATAGCTTTGAAGGCGATGCAATGCGTTTGAAAATGGTGCCGAAGATACATCTGGTGAGTCGGTGTCTGATTTCGTGTTTCTGAATATCTCAAGCAATTGAGATCCAGCCTTAACTTTAAACACTATAAATTTTGTTATTTCATCTTCTATTCCAGCTAGCTTGAGTGAATCTATTAATAAATCCTTCCACTGCTCATACACAGGACGAATAATTCCGTCTTCGTCTGTTGCTTTGCATTCCGGAACGTTAATGGACACGGAAAGCTGATGCATTGATGATATGAATCTAGATTCTTCAAAGTTTGGTCCTGTTAAACGTTTCGTGCTGCTCAATCCGTTTTCAGCATTGAACTCTATCTCGCATTCTTCTGAAGTAGCCGACTGTCCTCCGTCTTTTTTCTTAGAAATTCCGGCTTGGAGTTCTTCATTCAGTTTATTACTACGATCTAATGCTTCTATTAAAGCTGTGGAACCTTGATACCCTCTCAGCAGGCCGTTCAATTTTGTTGATTTTTGAGCGCTTGTTGAACGACATATTGCACGAAATATTCGTTTAATTTGCTGGAACGGTTTGTTGTTTTTTCTCTTGCAAAAATAGTGTGAAAATTAAGTGTTACCTTTACATAGAAAGAAAGTTTGTTGTTTTTCTACGTGAAGTAGAAGTATTGTGCAGGTATGTATTGTTAGTTTAAACAAATAAGTGGAGAAAACTTCAGAAATTCTGCAGTAAAACTAGTCCAACGGGGCTCCAACTCCTCATGTTAAAAATGGCTCCACAATGGACCTCTGTCTGCCGGGTTTGTTGAACGAAAAAAATGGCATTCGGTTCAACAGTCTGTTTCAAAATCGGCAAACAAAGGCCCCGTGTTGGCCTACCGTTGAACGATTGATTGGACTTTCATTGGACCAATGATTCAACGTATTGAACCAATGAAGGACCACCGTTGAACGTTTTTTTCTAAGTGGGTATCTATTTTCTTCATTTGAAGTTAACGGCGGGTAAAAATTAACCGAAGGTGGGATAGAATTTGTTCACATGAAATCTGGCAACGCGGTTTGTTAGTTTGACATATCATTTGTCATCGCATCTTATTGTTTGCCAACAGTATACTCGTTCCAGCGATTGCATTAAATTTGTATTACATTTTTTACTGAGATTCAATCATTATTGTAATTCATCAATTTTTGGGATTCTGCTGTACATTATTTGAAGATTTGTTATCACCTATAAAGCACCTAAGATGACTCGGCACGCACGCAACTGCACAGCTGGAGCTGTTTATACTTATCACGAAAAGAAGAAAGATGCTGAATCGTCTGGTTTTGGGACAGCATCTCGTCGTATAGGCAAGGATTCCGTGAAAAGTTTCGATTGCTGTTCACTCACTCTGCAGCCCTGTCGAAATCCGGTTATCACGTAAGATTGTTTTATTCAAAGATGAGCAGTTTGTAAACTGATCTTCAATTTATTAGCAAAGATGGCTACTTGTTCGACAAAGAAGCAATTTTACAATACATAATAACAAAAAAGAAAGATTTTACCAGGAAAATGCAAGAATATGAACGTCAGGTAAAAGAGGATCAAGATGAACAAACGGAAAAAGCTAATGCTGAGACCAAAAAACAGCTAGACAAGTTCATTTCGTCTGAGAAAAATATTGTTAGCAGTAAGACATCAAATCCTGTTGGTAAATAGCTTGTATTTGTTTTTTTTTCAATCAAGTATTGTTCAGTATGTTACATGTTCAGGCCTAAAAAATAATTGGCTTTATTACTTTCACAAGCTGAATATACTTTAAATTTACAGATGAAATTCCCAGCACTAGTGGAGCCATATCGAACGTGTCACTTGGTAAGCGCAAAGAATTGCCCAGTTTTTGGGTGCCATCGCAGACACCATCAGCAAAGAAAGCGCGCATAGAGAAACCTGATAGTAAAGTGTATTGCCCTATGTCCGGTCGTTCATTAAAGGCACGAGATCTGATCGAAGTAAAGTTCACCTTAGTCAAAGATGCTTCTGATAAAAAGTCTTTGATTGCAAAGGAAAACCGGTATATGTGTGCTGTTACCCATGACATATTGAATAATTCCGTACCGTGTGCTGTGCTGAAAACTACGTGAGTTATTTTATTGCCGTTTTTCATTGAAAAACACTGGTGGCGTAGACTGCTCTGATTTTGCACTTTCGAGCGGAAATGCAGTATTCTAACGGTGTTTTATTGCCATTTTTTGCTCGAAAGTGCAAAACCAGAGCAATCCACGCCACCAGTGTTTTTCAATGAAAAACGCCATATGTTTATGGTAATGTTTCAATCTAATTATGTAATTCCTTGTTATATAGCGGAGATGTAGTTACTCTGGAATGTGTGGAGAAAATTATCAAAAAAGATATGATTCACCCATTGACGAACGAAAAGCTGTCCGAATCTGATATCATTACTTTGCAGAGGGTAGGTGCACAGTTTACGTAAGTTACGCTATAATATTGACTTTCTGTATAATTCTAGGGTGGTACTGGTTTTTCCACAACCAATGATAATCTGCAGGCTAAAGAAGCTAGGCCTGCTTTACAATGCTAATTTAGTGAATTTAGATTATAGTTGACTAATATATTTAAGTTCTCAATAATCTAATAAATGCTTCAAAGTAATTTACTGTACATTAATTATTATCGCTGTGTTTGTAGATGAAGATAATCACCCCGATTCTGTATTTCGTTCGAATCGGATTGTTTCGAACAAACACGAAATTTTGCATTCTGTAGCTCGATCGAGTTCGAGTTTTCCATACAAAAGTATCACTCGATCGAATTACAGAATGCAAATTATTACATTCGTTCGACAAAATCCGATTCGATCGAAATACAGAATAGGGGTGAATAATTACGGAATTATACGTCACACATCAAAGATCTGTTTGCAGATTATTAACTATTTCTGTGAGATGAACATAATAGTTTTTTTCTTATCTTAGTAGAAAGATTTAGAGAATTGCAAGGAACATTAAATTGGTTTTGCTTATATTGAAAACTTTATGACTTAGGAGTCTATCGAAAGTGCAGAGTTTTAAACTGTTCCATCGCTTCGCGATTCCTGTTGGTTTTTTTCTGGAATCCTGAGTTCTGCCTGTTCCGCGCTTTCATGTATTATTCCTCGTATGATGCTTTTCATTCCTAGATAGCAATTTCTTCGAACCTGCAACCATCGAAATGAACTTTTAATCCATCAGGTGGGACAAGTTCCAAACAATTCGAATGTTGGGATTTTTTGATGCATTTAGGGTAAATATCTATTTAGACGGTCGCTTACTCTTCCTGGAAATCTCTAGTTAGGTTTTTATATTCGTTTTTACCTTTTTTTATATATATAAACAATAGGTATAGAATTCGCTCAAACTTTCGAAAAATTTTCCGAGGCCCGGAGGGCCGAATGTCATATACCAATCGATTCAGCTCGACGAACTGAGCAAATGTCCGTGTGTGTGTGTATGTGTGTGTGTCTGTATGTGTGTTGTCAACTAAGAGGTCGAGATCTCAGAGATGGCTGGACCGATTTTGATCAAACTAGTCGCAAATGAAAGGTCTCCCCGTCACCCAGAACGCTATTGAATGGTTTTGAGATCGGATGTTTACTTTTTGAGTTATACGAAGTTTTATGTCAAAATTTTCAGTTTTTTGACAGTATCGGTCACAATTGACCTTGAAAACAGAATATGTTTTCAGACTTAGATTCCGCACGGAAATAGCTATCCAACAAGCCATAGATTGTTAAAATCCGTCCATTTTTAACTGAGATATCGAAATTTTTGTGTAAGCGACTTTTCCCCCATATTCCAGCAGTAGAAGTTCTGAGCGCTGTATAGCAAAGAAAGGCTTGGGAGCAACGTAAAACACGATTTTTTATACTGTTACATACAATAGTTTCTAAGTACCAAAAAGACTGTGAACAGCATCTTTTTTCATGACATTTTGCCTCGGACCGATTTTAACACGGTTCGTTTTTGGCAACATAATCGTTCGAATATGACATATTGGAGAGATGGCAGTACTTCCGAATTCTGAACAATTTCATAATTATATTGATTTAAACTGCTTACAGCAATAAATGCTGAAAGAACAAAACACCCATCGACATTTCAAGAAAAGTTTAATCGATTGTACCCTTTTTAGATAGAGTAATGAGTGATTAAAATGTCAAATTGCAGCTTAAAACGACGGTCATTAAAATAATGTCATGAAAACCGAAGAATATTCATGAAAAAAACACATGCGGATTAATAAAAAAAGGTATCATCTCACTGATAGGTGGATTAAGCACGTTTTTATCTGTCAATCTCGGACGAAGAGGTTTGAGTTCTGAATGAAACAGCAGATCACTTCGATGTTTTTGCTATGACTGAGTGGAAACATATATTGGAGAAGAAAAAGGAAGGAGATGATATTTTTTGAAAAAAGGTACGTTCAGCAGGACTCGAATCTGCGTTCCTATGCAATCCGTGCATAAGTGTTACCATTTCGCCACCCTAAGCATGCGATAGATACGGCATGAATGAACTTAGTTATGGCGAATTCACGTCAAATTAACTAAAATTAATAAATCACTTGTGGTAACCGTCGTTCGATTTCCATCCGATCTTGTATTTCTGACTATCGACCAACGTTTTCCAAGCACTTTTATTACGTTGGTGTAGTTCATTTAACTACATATAATATTTTGTCAACTTTATGTGCGGGTAGTTCAGATTTTCGTAAATTTTCACACGTGACACTTTGCATTTTTTACTGTTTGCATCTTTTACTTTTTTTTTTCAACCAGACCTGTACCCTGCATTTCGTTTCGGGATGAGTCCTCAGATAAAAAAATAATGTTACTGAAGATTACTTATGTACCTAATTCTCGGTGTGCCAAAAACTATACTATGCCGATCCCAGAAAACTGACATTAGGTCCACTAGGAGATTGATAGTACCTATTAGCTCTTTCCGGACAGTACCAGCCTAGATGCCGTGTGAAATCCGGCGGAAAAAAAATGAACCAAGAATAGATCCACCGGGTTCCTGCTTCCATGTCGTAAAAGGCCACAATTGCAGGAGTTTCTTTTTCCTTTCAGTTATCAGATATTTTCAATGTTTCACTTCTGATTACTCTATTTTACTAAATTATCTCTTCATTCAACCTATCAATTTCCGTCTAGCTTCGGAGAAAAGTTTTATTTGGAATGTTTTCTTCTTCCATGTTATTGATTGTCTTTCAGGATTATGAATTGAATGATAAAAATGAACTATTGCGCAAATCCGTTGATATTACAAAGTTAATAACAGAAATAACATATATCGGTATATTGAATACATAGTAAAAAACACTTGATATTAATATTTCAAACAATAAATTAATATTTTTCTCGGTAGCCGGCTGCCCAGATCAACCAATATAACCAATTAATAAATAATAATTAATAATTATTAAAGAATCAAGACGCGCGTGAAATCTGTTGACCTTTATTTGGTGATTTAAAATAATTTTATAACAACTGTTTAGAAATGAATCAAATATTTTGTCTAAATCCTATTCACTCGTTTTTTTTATCACGTATTTTCTGTTATAAAAAATAGGGAAGTTTTTATTCTTTAAGCGATAGTATTGCAAATTTTTCTTCAGTTTCCTCGAATAAGAGCTGTGAATCAAGACTTCCCGGGACTTCAATATAGGATATTGTTGAAACGTTCACTCGGGAAGTCAGTGAGTTTAGTGGTGCATCCGAGCATCTTGAAACAGGAACATACTGAGTCGCGCGCGAAAAAATCAATACTGAAATTTTTACTAACAAATGTCCTTCTCCCTTGACACTTGTGAAGTGCGCAGTAGTATATACGGCCTCTAGTAACAACAAATGTTGGACTAACATCCCTTCCCATTCCTTAAACGATCTACGTTCGGGTCTGGCCGACGCCGGAACTGATCAATGAATTCTGGGATTACCAGAAGATGTACATTGAAGGATTATTTACCAGTCCCAGGTCGGATCATCTTGAAACTCCCTGTACAATTTCAGCTAATCACGATCAGTAACGGAGTAGCAACCAGGGGTGGTCGCTCAAGCTCATCCAGTACAATTTTATGTATTATTATTATTATTATTATTATTATTATTATTATTATTATTATTATTATTATTATTATTATTATTATTATTATTATTATTATTATTATTATTATTATTATTATTATTATTTTACCCCTGTTTCATCCTCTATTTTATGTGGTTTTGACTCTCGATGCGTGCTTTATCGGCAATGGAGTTTTGACCATCACTTAACTCTCAAAACCTCTATATCACTATGTAATCTACAGGTTCAACAGCCCCATAACATTTCTCAAACTTATTTTTCGTTTCTGTTTTAGATTTCGGGAGGGCCAAGCCCCCTCGCCCCCCTTTTCTCTGGGTACAAGGCTGTCGGTAAAATTAAAAATATTGAAACCGTTGAGTCATGTGAAATAACATTTTCATTAACATTTACTGAATACTCTCATATCAAGAAAAGAACTAATGATTCCTTCATGTATAAAATAGAACAATTAATTCACGTGAATAATATTTATGCTCATTTTCCATCAAAATTAGATAAAAGTTTTCGTTTCGATAAGATTTCGAGTTCGTCATTGTGTCGTTCCATCTCGTTGTAGGATCAAATTATAATCATTTCATAATTTTGACATTTCCAGTAGATGTTGCTAATAAGTCACTTCAATATGTTGAAATTTGGATGTCAAAACTCTTGTAACGCTTTTTAACAATAGCATACAAAAAGTAACACATAACGCTTCATAACAAACAAAACTTACAAAAGAGTAATGGATGTAACATTTCGTAACGCTTGTACCTTTTAAAAATGTAACACATGTAACATTTTGTAACACCTAAACTTTACAAAAAAGTTACGCATGTAACGATTCGTAACGCCTATAACTTATTTGTTTATTTGGAGCAGGGAAAAGCCCGGTGGAGTTAGTTTCTGTCAAACTTGCTCTCCAACAGGCATAAAACCTCCTCATCTTTAGCATCAACAGATTACAATCATCCTAATGATACATTTCACTTAAACATAGCATTTCTAAACACACTAAAACTAAAACTAATTAGATAGTAACCCTAGGAACAATTTTTTGACAACGTTTCGTGATAGATTAAAGTCGAATGAATTGGAACAGTGGTTAAATTTTCGGCACATGCTGGCAGAGGCTCGTTATACCCACAATTAGTTCTAGCATAGGGGGTCCTAAGAAAAGATTACGGCGATGGATATCAATTTGTAAATGCTGTAAGAGCTCGGAGCAGTCTATTCTTGATTGGAGGAGATCAGCCACAAAAGTAGCCTTGCTGACATCGCAACGGACAGATAACGAATCGAGGTCAATCAGTTTGCATCTGGAATGGTAACTTGGAAGGTTTCAAGTTGTATTGTCTCCTATTTTCACTATCATTTCACGACCAGTAAGTTATGAGTGAAGCCAATTTAGAAATGACCTGTCAAATCCTAGTCTATTTAACTTTGAGATTGTTATTTGATGATTAATCTTGTCGAACGCAGCGGAAAAATCAGTGTAGATAGAATCTACCTGTAGTCGTAATTGTAACGAACGTATGATAAAGGAAGTATAGGATACTAAATTTGTAGACGTCGAACGATTCGGAAACCATGTTGAGTCTCAGATATATAGTTAGAGCAATTATGTGTTATAAAATCCAGAGCTATAATTTCAAACAGCTTAGAACTTACAAAAGAGTAACGCTTCGTAACGCTTCGTAACGCCTATAACTTACTAACAAGTAGTCCATGTTAACTTACAAAAAAAATCACGCATTTAACGCTTATGATTCACAAAAATCACACATGTAACGCTTCGTAACGCCTATAACTTACAAAAAGTAACATATGTAAGGCCTCGTAACATCTATAACTTCCTTAAAAGTAACGCATCGTAACTCGTTTACCATTTTTTTTGCATAGATATCTGTTTATTAATCTTATTTTTGTGTATTACATCAACATTTTACAGTACAAGTGTTTTGACCCTTTGGCCTTTCATCTTTGTTGTTCATACGATTCGTTATTAATATTAGGTGTTTTAGTTACTCTTGTTTTACATACTAATGTTTAATCATAATATTTATAACTCGTTTACAGCAAATATCTAACCCTTATAGCGGTTTTTAACATTCATAATTTCCACAAAATAACTCATGCACAGAAAGAAATATTGAAATTTACACGGCGTGTAAATCAATAGTAACATGGAATAGACATGAGTCGAATCGTAATTTTGATTGAAAACCTTTATCAATGCAAAACTAAATTGGATTGCATTGATTTTTCAATTAATATAACTGTATCTTCAATTAACGCTTAGTTTTGCGATTAAATTTTATGGAAACCTACTCCAAATATGTACATGAAAATAGATGTAATTTCACAAAATATTTTTTCAGTTTTTTAGCTTGCCGTAGGCATAATGCCCCGTATAATATGCCATATGCCGTATAATATGCCTCACAAAAAATCAGTGGAATGCCCCACAACACTGATGCAATATGCCCCTTGAAATATCGATATAGAAGAAAAGCAGATAAGGAAGATATTTTTCGCATCAGAAATCAATTGCATAATCAATTAATTACAATTGGAAACCAAAATTTTTGATCCTCCCAAAGCTACATTCCGTTTGTATAATCGTTATTAATGTTTAAAACAATATTTTAACTTGAAGGTGGGGCATAATGTTAAAAGTTAAAAGTTAATTACTAAGCAGCAACCGACCATTAGACGTGTTATACGGTTAAAATGCTTGTTTAGTCGAAGCAAAACTTTACATTAAAAAGCTGCTTAATGATTTTTGTCAGTTGTTTCATATTTTCCAGCAAACGACAACTGCCAAACTTGCATAGAAGCAGACCCTGTCAGCTTGGAGCGAAATCAATCATCAGTTCAGCAACGCCATCGCACGGCATCACATTCAACATATCATGAGTACGCAGCCCTGCTATTTTGGCGCGCACGAATTTGACATTTCTCTCACCTGCTTCTATGTATGAGATTCGATGTGGACTCGCCTGGTGGCGACATGCTCGCAAAAAAGGATGTTGCCAATGATTTGTTCGGAAAATGTAAGAGCTGGATATCTTGTTAATATGATGTCTTTGATAGAAGGAAGATCTTACGAAATCTTTTGTTTAGAAAAGTCTTGAATACTTAAAAAGGAAGGAGGCGTTTTGGCCAGCATTGACTTTTTACAATACTTTCCCCTAATCTACAGGATCAATAGTCTCATAATATTTCTTATTTTTTCGTTTCTTTTCTGATTTCGGGAGGGACCAGGGCCCCTCTGGGTACGTGACTATTATCAACTCATTATCATGAAGCCGGAAAAAACTGTACCAGCCGGTGATACCATGACAACTTTTGTATGATTTTAGGATTTGGCAAGTAATATTCGAGAATAATAAGTTGCATTATTGCACTTGAATGTTTATCATCTCGATTACGATTGATTAGTGTGAGTCCAGAGATGGCATTTCACCAGAGTTATACACGCTAGAGTCAGATTTTTGCCACACCGAGGAAAGCGCACTTCTTCTCAGTGTCGAATAGACAGCATTTGAGTGTGTGCTTGTGGTTAAAGCAGCTGGCGCGAGTGAAACACATTCTCTTCGCATGAATCGCTCACACGCGCTCTCGTCTAAATACACCCAAGTGACCACTGGCGCGTGTTGGTGAGCGAACACTTCTGTGAACTTCAATTAATAGAGAGTAGATCTGGCCTTGCTATGAAAAATTTGCAAGGAAAACCGAAAATTTTACGATAAATTGTTTTATTTTGCTGATTTTGCGTGTCCACGCTTCATCTACGAAAACCATACAGCAGAGTGCTCACCGGCGTGTACACCTCTGTGAAAGTATCTGCATCCACCTCAGAGAATTTATTAGCTAATGCTCTAGCACTTTGGTGCGATTCAGTGGAAGAGGTAAAAGGAAATAAACAAACGCACTCATGATGCGTGCACACTTTACACAACAGTGCTGTATAAATGTGAAAGAGAAGAGCTCTCGTTGAAGTTGTCAGTGCGAGGGGAGAAATTTTGCTTGCTCTTCGTCACACAGAGGAGATAGACATCTCTGAGTGTGACGGCTGTGTTTTAATGCAATACTAAAGAATTTTTCTTGAAGAACCGTTGTAACAAAATGCCCAGGTATGGATCATGCATGACTATGAATTTCCGTATAAACGTTATGTGCATATGTGCATTTTTCGAGTTTCAGGGATAAATTCTTATCTATATGGTTCTCGCGGAGGGTTATTAGTAGGTGTTAATTAAATTATGAGAAAGTCCGTGTTAGTTCTTTTATTCTAAGCAATTATTTACAAAAGATTATTAAATCTTTTAGTTTAATGACAATTATAAAATGAACGATATTTCTTGAAATTCAGAATTTTATTTGGTAACCTTTAACAGGCTACTATACGACGAGACATGTTTTCGATGCAATTATCGATCTTTTTACTTATCTCTTCGTTATTTTTCCGGTTTCATTGTACAAACCAAATCAGATCCTGCTTGATTGTAGGAGCATGCTTACACACTAAGATTTGATTCCTTTTTTTTTCATAAATACGTTTATTTCATAGGCAATATACATAAGTTTTTCTTCGCCGTGGCATCCACAATACATAGTAGTTTAAACCTAATACATTTCGAATATCATATTAGTATGTTGGTACTCATTAGTTAATCTAAACACTGTTTTTATCAAGCGAGTTGCTATTTTAAATTACATTAAATAAAATACATTTATTTTGTACATGATCTTATAACTATTTCAGGATTGTTTGTATCAGTTCACCACTTATATTCAATATCCTATAGTTGGCTATTGGTTGAACTCATGGAAGAGAAAACAGTTTAACATAAAATAAAATTTAAATTGGAACTCCAATGGATTTAATGAAATGATAAAGAAGTTTCATGTATGGAAGGTCACGACAAGCAAGAATGTCGCGAACTGGGACATTGGATAGTCTACCTTGGGTACGCAAGGAATTTATTAGTTGAGATCTGACATCACGAAACTCCACGCATGTCCAAACAACATGGTCAATATCCCGATAACCTTCGCCACAAGCACAATGATTAGTCTCGGAGAGCCCAATTCGAAGGAGATGTGCATCTAACGTGTAGTGATTGGACATGAGTCTGGACATCACACGAATGAAATCTCTACTCACATCCAGTCCCCTGAACCATGCCTTTGTCGATATTTTCGGAATAATTGAGTGCATCCACCGACCCAGATCATCTTTATCCCAAGAAGCTTGCCAGCTGGCAAGTGTTCTTTGGCGAGACGCGCTATAGAATTCGTTGAAAGCAATCGGTCTCTCATAAATTTCACCCTCAATAGCACCACGTTTGGCTAAAATATCGGCTCTTTCATTGCCTGGAATGGAGCAATGAGCCGGAACCCAAACTATTGTGATTAGATAATTATTATTCAATATGTCGTTCAGACACTGTTTTATTTTACCCAAGAAAAACGGTTCATTTTTGCCAGCAGCGTTTGAGCGAATGGCTTCAATTGCACTCAGACTATCTGTGAAGAGGAAATAATGGTTTGGAGATAATGTGACGATTACATTCAAGCTATAATGAACTGCTGCTAACTCTGCTATATAAACAGATGCAGGTTCTTGAAGCTTGAATGAGGCCGAAACATTATTGTTGAACATACCAAACCCTGTCGCTTCTTCCATTCGCGATCCGTCCGTGTAAAACATTTTCTCAGAGTTAATATGCCTGAACTTACTTGAAAATATTTTTGGGATTTCCATAGAGCGTAGGTGGTCCGGGATTCCACGCACTTCGCGCTGCATGGATGTATCGAAAAATAAAGTTGAGTCAGGGACATTTAGGAGGCTGACACGGATAGGAATATATCTTGAAGGGTTGATTTCCTGTGACATATGGTTAAAATATACTGTCATGAATTTTGTTTGAGATCGAAGCTCGACTAGTCGTTCGAAATTATTAATTACCATGGGATTCAGCACCTCACATCTTATTAGCAGGCGTGATGAAAGCTCCCAAAATCGATCTTTTAATGGAAGAACTCCCGCCAGAACTTCAAGACTCATTGTATGTGTCGAATGCATGCAGCCTAAAGCAATTCGCAAACAACGGTACTGAATTCGCTCAAGTTTGATAATATGAGAATTTGCAGCGGAACGAAAACAAACGCATCCATATTCCATCACTGAAAGTATCGTTGTCTGATACAATTTTATTAGATCTTGCGGATGAGCACCCCACCAAGACCCTGTTATTGTTCGAAGAAAATTTACTCTTTGTTGGCATTTCGTTATCAGATACCTAATGTGTCCTCCCCACGTGCATTTGGAATCAAACCACACCCCGAGGTATTTGAAAGTCAAAACCTGTTCGATTATTCTTCCCATCATATGAAGCTGAAGTTGCGCGGGATCATGCTTTTTTGAAAAGACGACCAGCTCGGTTTTCTCCGCAGAGAATTCGATACCAAGATGAACAGCCCAAACGGACAATTTATCTAAGGTATCTTGCAATGGTTTTTGCAGATCAATAGCTTTGGATCCAGTAACTGAAACCACGCCATCATCTGCCAATTGTCTTAGTGTACATGGGGTTACTAGACAGCTGTCAATGTCATTCACGTAAAAATTATAGAGGAGCGGACTGAGGCATGAGCCTTGCGGGAGACCCATGTAGCTAATTCTGGTTGTTGCCAAATCGCCATGTGAAAAATGCATGCGTTTCTCTGACAAAAGGTTGTGCAAATAATTATTTATAACCGCTGGGAGTCCATGTTGGTGGAGCTTGTCTGAAAGAACATCAATGGAAACTGAATCAAATGCTCCTTTAATGTCTAAAAATACAGATGCCATTTGTTGCTTTTGAGCGAAGGCAATTTGGATGTCAGACGAAAGTAATGCAAGGCAATCATTCGTCCCTTTATTTCTACGGAAGCCAAACTGAGTATCTGACAACAAACCGTTCGTCTCGACCCAAGTGTCGAGACGTCGTAGAATAATTTTTTCGAACAATTTTCTGATGCAGGACAACATCGCAATGGGTCTATATGAGTTGTGATTGGAAGCTGGTTTCCCCGGCTTTTGAATGGCGATAACTTTCACTTGCCTCCAGTCAGGTGGAACAATATTTTGCTCAAGAAACTTGTTGAACAATTCCAACAAACGTCTTTTTGCGAGGTCGGGCAGATTCTTCACCAAGTTGAATTTAATTCTGTCCAATCCAGGAGCGTTATTGTTACAAGACATGAGTGCTATGGAAAATTCCATCATTGAAAAGGGGCTATCAATGGAATCATCATTTGAAGAAGACTCCCTAACAATGCTATGCGTAGGAACGGAATCTGGACAAACTTTCCTCGCAAAATCAAATATCCATCGATTCGAGTACTCCTCACTCTCATTTCCTACGTTACGATTCCTCATTCGTCTGGCCGTATTCCAAAGAGTGCTCATTGAGGTTTCTCTTGACAAACCTTCCACAAAATGTCTCCAATAGCTGCATTTCTTAACCCGAAGTATGTTCTTGTACTTGGTTTCTAAAACCAAGAATTTTTCAAAATTCTGAGGAGTTCCTCCTCCCCGTTTTAGAAACGTCTTGCAAGCATTTTGTTTTGCGAGTTTAGCATCTGAGCACTCTTTGTCCCACCAAGGATTTGGAGGTCTTCTGTTAGACGATGGACCAAGAAATCGTTTGGTTTGGGCTTGTTCTGCGGCCTCCAGAATCGAACAAACGAGGAAGTCATATTCTTCAAGTGGGGGAAGCTCTTCCATTGAAGTTAAGACACTTGAAATATTACTTTGGTATTTAATCCAGTCAATATTTTTTGTCAAATCATATGGAATATTAACTGAATTAGCAATGCCTTTGTTACTGCTAATTGAGATGATGATTGGTAAATGATCGCTACCATGTAAATCAGGAAATACTTTCCAGGTGCAATCTAGTCGAATTGAAGTCGAACAAAGAGATAAATCTAATGCACTTGGACGTGCAGGAGGTCTTGGGATCCGTGTCATGCTACCCATATTTAGTACCGTCATGCTAAAATTGTCGCAAATATTATATATTAGAGATGATCTGCTATCATTGTAAACGGAACCCCACATCATTCCGTGCGAATTGAAATCTCCTAAAATCAAACGTGGAGCAGGAAGGGCTTCGACAATTTCATTAAGCTGTCGTTGTCCAACTTGAGCTCTTGGAGGAATATATACCGAAGCAATGCAAATGTCCTTTCCTTTAATGTTTATTTGACAAGCAACAACTTCTATACTAGAAGTCGAAGGAATGTTTAATCTATAAAAGGAATAACATTTCTTAATTCCTAAAAGCACTCCACCATACGGGGAGTCTCTGTCGAGACGTATAATGTTAAAGTCATTAAAATTTAAGGCTATGTTTGATGTAAGCCATGTTTCGCACAAAGCAAATACATCACATTTTTGACTATGCAACAAAACTTTAAATGAATCAAGTTTTGGCATGATGCTTCGACAATTCCACTGCAGGACAGTGATTGAATCATTTGCGGCGGATGATAAATTATCCATCAAATGTTACAAAACCTGAAAGAGCTGGCCATTGAGCTGATAACTGTTTCAAAAAAGTTCTAGCTATTGGAAGGAATGCTGTTATGATGGTCTTTAGAGGTTCAGAAATATTGAATGCAGCGAAAATCCATTCTACAATTTCCGAAAATTTCAGTAATCCTGTTGGTGAATGTGAAATGGAGCCCACTGGATTATTGTCTTTTCTTGAGCTAGTTCCTGGATTGGTTTGTGAATTTGACAAACCAGGAGGCACAGTTTTTGGTTTTAAATTTGGCTTTTTAGCTTTAACACGGGGATCTTTTTTTGAAGGTATAATTTTAGGTGTCTTTTTTGGTATTTTGTGGTTTGTTAATCTCCTCTTAACAGACCCTTGAGGAGTGACAAACGAGGTATCTTCACTATTTCCGTCAGAGTCAGATTCCTCTGGCTCCGCAAGATTTGAAAAACCGTTTTCGGTTTCCAAAGGGGAGACATGTATGACCG
This sequence comes from Malaya genurostris, assembly GCF_030247185.1. Taxonomy (NCBI): domain Eukaryota; kingdom Metazoa; phylum Arthropoda; class Insecta; order Diptera; family Culicidae; genus Malaya; species Malaya genurostris. The sequence continues at coordinate 187,172,601 of NC_080572.1, forward strand.
TTTTGAGCATTTCTGCATATGTGCGCTTAGACCGTGCTTTTAAAGAAAGCTTCATTTTGTCTTTACGCAGCTTAAATGCAGCGCACACTGAAAGATCATCATGAGGGCTTTCCCCACAATAAACACATTTTTCAACATCTTTATCGCAAAGATTATCCTTATGAGGCCCTTGACATTTGATACATTTGGACTTATTACTACAGTAAGTAGCTGTATGTCCGAATTTTTTACAGTTCGTGCAATTCATAACATGCGGTACGAAAAGCCGAACAGGAAGACGAATTTTATCGATATAGACATGGCTAGGCAATGCAGATCCGGCAAATGTTACGCGAAACGAATCTGAGGGACGATAAGACTTTTTTCCATCGACAATAGATGCTGAGTACAATTGTTTGCACTCGAGTATCTTAACTCCCTCAAGCATGGAGTTTTTAAAACGGCCAACTCCATTTTTAAGTAAATCATCTGCTGTCAGACTTGCTTCAGTCACAACACCGTCAATTTCTACCTCCTTCGATGGAATGTAAACTCGATATTCAATAGCAAATAATTTACAGGTTACAATATCGTTTGCCTGTTTCAAGTCGTTAACTACAACTCGAATTTTATCTCTATTAACCTTACAGATTTCTTTAACTTCAGAGAAATGTGATGTCAAATCCTTTGTAATTTGCATCAAGTTTAAAATCTTTTCTTTTTTTCGAAGATAGACTATCCATGGCCCAGTGGTACCCTGTGGATAATGTTTAGCCCTCGGAGTATTTAAACTTTTACTAGTATCCGGAATCGGATTCGGATGATCTTCCATGAGATCATCCATTACATTAAATTTTTTTTGTAAATTAATAATACCAAAATAAAAACTTATGTTTAGTAAAATTTCAGATATAAGAAATAAAAAATAAATTAAATTAAATCTACCTTGTAGCTGATGTCTCTGTTCCTTTATCGTGAAGAACGACGTGAAGCTCTTCCAACGATTTCCAATTGGCAGTCTTTTGCAGTTTCCAATTGGCAGTCTTCTGTCGTTTACTGCTATCTCAGTTGCTCTGCCGTCGTTGTGAACACCACTGCACTTGCTGTACCTGACCCCAGGTACAGTGCTTTTGCTCTTGGTGGCGATCAAATGCGATGCTTGCAGTGTAGCACCTCGCGATATATGCCGTCTCTTTTGATCCTACGCAGCGTACAAATTCTGGTACCTGGTAGATCAGCACTGGGTTGCTTTAGCACCTCTGTGCTTTTGATTCCTTTGTTCGGTAATATATTTGACGAGAAATTTCGGTAATCTATAGAAATGACCGATATTTCGGTACATGAGTTTTCTTTTACAATAATTATGCAAATTTTTACCGGACGATCAGTCTTACGTAAATTTTCATTACAGAATTTTGTAAATAGATATACAATTCATACGGTAAATTTAAATAGCCGCCGAGTACGGTAAAAACCATACTGTCCGTATGGTAAAATTATCTTCATATAACCAAAGACATCATATTAACAAGATATCCAGCTCTCACATTTCCCGAACAAATCATTGGCAACGCAAACAATTTAATTACCGCACTGATTACCGATGGTTCAGGTGTTGAAAATTATTAAATTCTGCGAAATTTTCTAAGTGTGTACCTTATGATAAAAAAAGAACCGGAATTTTCATTTTAAAATTCCCGCGCTTGTCCAATCGGTAAACTTTTATTCTCTCAACGTTGGCAACAGTTTCATACACATTCTGTCAAATTTTGACGCATATCGTACGATTAGTTTTTGTTTGGCGTCTATACAAAGAATTTGAAAAATTTTCGTGTGGCGATTTTTATAATGGATGAAAATTTAGAACAATGTGCGTGCATCAAATTTTGTGTTGCAAATGGATTTAAGTGTTCCGAAACGTTGAAAATGTTAGAAAAGGCCTTTGGTGAATCGTGTCTAGGAAAAACACAGGCATACGAGTGGTATAAACGCTTCAAAGGTGGTACAAGCTTGGATCATGATGAGATCCCTGGCCGCCCAACAACATCTGTTAGTGAAGAAAACATTGAATCGGCGAAGCAAATCGTGTTGCAAAATCGTTCTGTACCGATTAGAGAGATTGCTGTGTTGTTGGGCATCTCTTATGGATCAGCCGAACACATTTTAACTGATGTTATGGGTTTGAAACGCGTCGCTTCTCGGCTGGTGCCAAAAAAGCTGAATTTCATTCAAAAACAGCGTCGTGTTGATGTGGCCAAAGAGATGATTTTTGGCCAAAAACTCAACCAATATCATCAACCAAGCACCGTACTCTCCAGATATGGCCCGTTTTAAACGGTGACATAATGCATCGCAATTTTCGAACCATTTTTTCATCGCTGGACGTAACAACAATATTTCCGATAATTGTAAATTTCAACGCGTGAGTCTAATAATATGGCCAGGAACTGTACTAGGATAAAGTACATGAAATGAAAGGGTGCAAGGTCTCTTGAGTTCAAAATGGTGGCGATTTATTCGAAATTGGTGATAATTTTTGTACTTGGGCTTATTGGTGACTGCCGACAATGATACGATACCAGCAGAGAAATTCAGAGACGCATCTTTTCAGAGAATCGTACTTAATGTGGACAAAATTACAAAATTCGGTTTTGACCGTTGGTTCTTTACGATGCTTTCGATTCTTGGACTATGTTTGTGGAGGATCAACGTGCACTTTGTTTTCCCTTTAATAACAGCAACAACGAATCAGAACACTTAAAAAATCGGATAAAGAAAGTTGAAGAACAATTAGTCTAGAATATGTGAATAGAATTCCAAAACACATTTAAATATTTAAAAACTTTGCCCTAAAATTCATTCATTACTATATAAAAGAGTACTGGCTGCGATTCCGACATCATATTTGCAGTCCGCAGTGCCCGTACCACCTGCGGTTTGTTGTGTGACAAGAAGTGTAAGGAGTCTAATGATATAACAATTTGTCGGGTTAAATAACTCCCGCTCGATATTACATGAAGGTCCAATTCTATTCTCGCGATGTAGACTGTTATCAAAATGCAGTTTTCTGTCTAGGCGGCAGTACTTGAGTTAGTAAGTAACTATATTTCTGTGTGTGTTGATATTTCGCTCAGGGTGCCATACATAAGCAGAACGTTTAATTCAGCTGTATTGTATCCATACAAATTAAACGAACAAAATCAAATAACGTAATTTGCTACGTCCAATGGTGCAAGGATTATTCTGTAATATTTTAGCTTGAAAAGCTCAGTCAACAAAAAGTTAGCAAAGCTGTGCTGTTGACAGAAAATCGGAGTTTGAACATCTCTATTTCAAAATGCTCATCAAACCTACCCGGAATGCATGTGTGTAATTTAATCCCTCAATGGCAACCGCTGAGCGGGAAAACTGCAGGCAAACGCAGTTGGCCAAGTGGAGTATCTCCCTGTTCCAGCCTGCTGCTGCTGCTGCTGCTGTGTGTCGGCCCTGAAGGGAGCGATAGAATCATCGCGGCTTGTTGCAATACTACCAACTGCAGTCAGTCTACTACGCTATAGTCTCGTCAGTGAAAGAAAACTCGGATGATACTGGACTGTTTAGGGCAGTAGTGCATTGGAAGTGTGTCAGAGCGATACTGAAGTGATTCCTACTAGCGCAAGAACCGGGCGGGCGCGAGTGACTCTGCCTCTACCGATGAGCATCCAGGGACTCGCACGGTCAGTCGGTTGGTTGCAGAAAGCGCAAATAAAAATAAGTACTAAACGGTGTGAACGCGGGAATACGAATGTGTTAGTACTAGAACACTACCTAGACCGCGACCTTCGTTGATAGTTAACTTTGTAAATAGACGAGCGAATGTGCTTGGGAGATTCACTGGGCAAAATGTGTTAGTTTATAACCCGGGGACTACAAACTTGTCGTAAACAAGATACGCTAGGATTGTCAACATTGAGGGATGATGATACGGAAAGCGTTATAATCAGCTGAATGTAATTTATTTGAACTTGTACTATTTCTACTATTGTTCATCGATGCTGACGCGGAACCATCGCGAAACCTTTGTAATAACCCAGTGTCGAATGATGCATCGAAGTGAGCATATTTTGTTCAGTCACAGTAAGTAACTATTGCTAGTAAATGTCAAATCTTTGTACTAGAACTACTCTGCTTCGTTGATAGCGAATGCTGATTCAAATCTGCTTCCAGAACTATTTGTAGTTTTGCTATGCTTGTGTATTTCTACTGGGGTTCAGCAGTGAAATATAGTCTAAACGTTCTTGTTGAAAACTTTAATCGCATCACTAACTGGATGTTATTCTATCTAGAAAGATAACGACCACTGATTGCTGCACTAATCATAGATCAAAACTATTGATGGCGTTGCGGTTTGTAGATTGCAGTTTGAGGGTCGTTCTCACTGAGTTTATTGAACCACTGGAACAGGAATCGTAGCTGCAGTAACCCTTTTTTTTATCAATACCGGAGGTGTAGAGCAATCGTATCCCCTTTCTATTGCTTGAGTTAGAATAAGATCTTACATTCCATGTCCATGGATTGGTTCGTGTGTGTGTGTGAGTTTTTGCTTTACTGAGACAAAATCATTTCCAAGTCCGTTCAACAGTTTTGTTATTGTTGTCATTCTTATTACCGAAGATAAAATTTTATGCCAAGAAATCAATTAAATAATTGCACATCGTGTCATAGGTAGAGTATTGGTATGGCAATGTAAAATTCTCTTTTGAATTCACTATTCTTAAGTAACCGAAATTTTGGATAAAATGAAATTATTTGGCTTAATGAGCTTATAAATATCAGCAATATCATTCTAAGTAGGTAATTGTTGAAGTAGTTATTCACAGTTGAGCACAGTTTAGCCGAACCTACTGAATGAACACTCAAACAGCTTCTGGAATACATTGATAAGCTTTCGAGCATCGAGAAAGCTCGCTCGAAACATGTTTATTTATTCATTTAATCCTGCCAAACCCTTCAAAACAACGAGAAAGTTCGCGCAGAACTTTTTCGGCACTTTAAAAAAGCACAAATGTGCTTCAGTCACATCACACCAATTTTTTATGGGATTGATTAGTATCGCAAGTCTATTTTTATATGCTGCTAAATATTTAAAATTCGTCTTGATGTTTATATGCAGCTAAAATGTATTTTCTATACTTACCAAATCACACTTTGAATCCGCAATTGCATGATAGTCTGCTTAGATTGATCTTGATTAGGAACCAACACCGAACATTGTTTGTCTTGATTTTTTTTATAGACGACGAAATTACACCAATATCCCAAATGTATGCAATTATATCTTTGTACATTCTTGCGATACGGCTGACCAAGAAAGATTTGATATTTTCAATTACAAGTTTGACTACATCACATTAAATCCAAGAAAGCTACCGCTTGTTTGGCAGCCTTTTTGAACTGATTTTTGTTTCGCTCTCATGTTTCGTAACGTTACTAGGGAACTGGAGCCGAAAACAATGGCGTCGCCATAGAAATCTACTTACCTTCACAAAAATAACATTCACTTCATTTTTATCGCGACAACATATATGTCTTTATGCACTAATCGCATCTAAATTTAATTATCTATACATTGTCAGGATAGATTTTTGATCCATGCTTTAGAAGGCGGGATTCAATGAATAAGTTGAAAGACGCCGTTTTCAGCTATGCAAATTTTCCTTCAGAAAAAGACTTTTCCGACCTCTAATGTCAATGAATCATTCTGAAATTTTCACAGAATAATCTGAACTAATTTTCTAAGAGATTGTCAGTTGGTTTTTTTTTATATTCGTCTAAAACACACTGGCCTCAGTCCTTGAGCTTCTCTTCGCCAAACTTATGTTCAAGTTTGGTATGCAAGCAGTAATTTTTATAGCGTTAAGTTTCTCTACCATTCTGCGATTTCGAGTGAAGCGATAAAATTTTTCTCATTATCAATCGAGTTCATCTTATATAAAGTAGAAATCAATCTTAAGCACTCAAAATTTACCCTGGGGTAGTTGTCAATTTCTCAGGCGAAACGACATAACATGGAATTTCATCCGAGCTTGCATGACACAATATCAGAGCATACCAATTAAAGCTTCAAATCGTTTTATGGCATTCTTTGTCTTGCTGTCTAGCAACAACCTACTTCTAGCATGCTACGCGTAGGACTGAAACGTTAGCCGATCAGATGCACATAACAAAATCATAACACAAGTATATCAACAGTTGATATGTATAACAATTTGTGTTATTTTAAAATGTTTAACAAATGAAAACAGTTGAAAGTTAAAACTTATGATAACAATATAATAACAAAATCAGTTATGATGTTTTTTTTTTATTTGCAAGACTTATGATAAAGTTAATTATGAGTTCTTCCGTTGCTTCATATCGAAACATAATGAACAGAATTTCAAAGAACTAAAATAAGAAACCAGATCACTAAATAAATTATTCGTTTAATAAAAAAATCAATGAACAATTTTGGATTGAAACTATGCTAAAAGTTGGCTGTGATATAGTTTTTCTGTGGTAAATTTGCTATCTTATTTATTACAACTATTGTTATAAATTTCTGCTTTCGGACTTCTGTAGTTATATCAAATTCAATAATAATTGTGATACAAACGTTTCAAAATCTGTTACGATTTTGTTCCCGCTAGAGTCTTTTTTGACAAATCAGAGCGATGCTTTTCCTTTAATATATCGCTTACTCCTTCAAAACTGTCGTCTATGGCAGGGAAATCCGGTATGCCAGAGATTTTCAGCAGACAAAATAGGGTAGTGCTCGCAACTAATCAAAATTTGTATCATATATAATTGAAAATACGTGGCTTTAAACATTCAAATCGAAACTTAGAAATATTTTCAATCAAATGATGAAATAATATTAATAATTGATACAAAATATACTGAGCTGTAAGTGTTTAAAACCTGACCAACATCTCTATGTGTATTTTTCCTTGAGTTTCTGATTTGCATCCCTATTTAGAAAATAAAGATGTGTTCCACATCAAAACCATTACGATTACTTCTTTGCGAATCGAAGTTTAAAATCATCAGTTTAGTGCAAATCTAGAATAATTTGATTAGCTTTGTGCACTTTTCGCCGTGCGAAATTCGTACTAAACGAGCGCAAATAAAGCGTTCGAGAAAAATGTTCCGAACAGTGTCTTTTTTTTTGGTTCAATTATAGAGGTTTTAGCCGTAAGGTCTTTGGCCTGTTCGGATCAGAAGAACATTTAACTCTATGTGCGGGGTTGAGAATCGAACCCAGGTGGGCTGCGTGAATGGCATCGACTTACCCATCATGCTATACCTGTCCCCTTGAACTATGTTTAATATCGTAGAGAATTCCACAATTTGGCGCTTCTGAATGCCAGAAATAAATCCCGTACAGTATTTTGATAGTTTCTTTCAATGAAATTTGAAAATCCGAAATGAAATAATCGACATCAAAATTTTGTATGTTGCTATTATTGTGGCCGTCAGGACCGCCTATTTGTGAGAAAGATACAAACGAGCGTTTGCGTCATCCAGCTGCTAATCGTTTGCATTGGAGAAAAAGAAGAAGAAAAATCATCAGTTTAGTGCAAATCTAGATTGATTAGTTTTGTGCACTTTTCGCAATGCGAAATTCGCAGCATACAAGCTAGCATTTGGCTGCTTCGCGTTCGAGAAAAATGTTCGAAAAGTGTTTGATATCGTAAAGAATCACACAATTTGGCCCTTCTAAAGCCGGAAATTAATCTCGTACAGATGTATGAAATATTGATATGAGCGACTTTACGACTTGTGTTACGATTATATTTATGTAAAGTTTTCGTCTAGGTTAAGGCTCAAACTTACAAATGATTTGGAATGTCGCCCTACATCCTGGAATACAAACGTAATCATCCGTAATCAAAACGTTCTTTCCAAGACTCCAAAGTCACCAACGGTCCTTTTCAGGACCCCAACAAACGTAAAGAATCTTTTTAGCAAAACTGTCTTAAACTGCCGCTCTAATTCCTAGAATACAAACAAAATCTTAAACGATCAAACGGTATCAAATCAGTTAATATCTATACACATCTCGAATGCAGTCCTACGTCAATCTTGCGGCTATGTCTCTGACATTACCTACTCCAAGTTTTTAATTTATTTTACTCATTTCATGTCGTAACTCCGGAACCGAAAGTCGGTTCCAGATGAAATTCGATAGTTGATTATGGAACTATATGTCCTTTAATTTGACTTTGGGATAAGAAAATCCCCTAAAATTGGTGACTGAGAAAACCGAGTGTACTTTTTTCATTTTTTTTGCACATCATGTCATCTCCGAGAAAATCGAGTGCACATTTTTGTTACAAACACACATACACGGACATTTTACGTACTCGACGAACTGAGTCGAATGGCATCTGACAGTCGGCCCTCGGTTCAAAAGTTGGTTTTCACAGTGATTGCATAGCCTTTATATATGAGAAAACCAAAAATTTACGTTAGATATTGATTTGATTAGTGTAAATTAAAAAGTGAAGAAGCCACAGCTGAAATAATTTTTTAGGCATTTTTCTATCTTTGAAAATAATTATTTTAACAATAGAATATGAGTAAATAATGATTAAATGCCATAAATTTACCCTTAGCAATCTTCATTTTAGGAGCAGTCATTTTCGAGATAATACCGTTTGGTATAACGCCGTTTACCAAACGGTATTATGCCAAATGACCTTATGCCTCCCGCCATATTCAACAGACTTGGCAATTTTAAATTATCACCTCTTTCCATCGATGGGATACGTACTGGCTGAACAACACTTTCGAGGATGTACGAAAATGACTGGATGCGAATGGAAGATGAAGATTTCTTTTGTGATGACATCCATCAATCGCACAAGAGATCAGCAAAAAAGGGGGGCTTTAATTCTAATAAGTCTTTGTGGTGTAAACGATAAAAACGGACTAAAAAATATGAAACTAAACATAAACATAACATAAATAAAGGGCCAACATATTAAGTAGAATATTCAATCAACGATAACCAAAAATTTGGAGTTGTCGATTTTGTGCCACTTACAAGCTATGTTAAATTCCAAATACCAAATACTGATTTCTGTCCACATTTAAATTTGATATAACTTTTAACTAAATATAGACTGTAGACTCAATTATGTAATGTGAGAAATAATGGTTAATATTTCTTTTATGCTCATTTTTGAACAATTTTTACTTTTTGTGGTGAGTCCGAAACATGCAGAGTATAGAAGTTGATTATGTAGTTGATTGGAATTGTAGTGACAACGAAAGTCTCTATACACTTTTGTCCATCATTTTCTCAGTAGGAACGCATGCTCTGCCATATGTGCTGCGGATACTTCTTTGCCGCATAGTAAAACTGCATGATAAAACGACGAATTCAACTTCAAAAAATTTCGCTGAGTTTTCAAAAATGTATAAGCAAGTTGTCTGTTTTCTGTTATTTGACCTAGACCTTATATTCACAAACTAAAGTCGCGTGTCCTCGTGGCAACGTGTAGCTGAATGTGCTACACGACAAAAACTTAGCCTGATGTTACGATGAGGAAACTGCTTGTTAACAAAAAATGCAAGGTGATATACATTTTGACGCATTAGTAAATAAAGTTACAAAAATAGAAGACGATCAGAATTTGGTCATCGTGCGGAAAATCCTTGCTGCTTTTGTGATTCGACAAGCAAAGCGTATAATAAAATTAGTAATTGCCAATTTATTTTATCACAGCCAAATTCTTCTTTGAAATATCAATCAAACTTTTTTTATGCTCGTTAAATCCTTAAACATATTGCCATGCACTTCTGGGCTTTCTTTTCTATCCAGAATGCATATTTTACAAGTGAACGGAACTGCATTTCTAGCGATTGTAGGCTAGCTGATGTATCATTAGATTCAGAACAGACTTCTTGGTGATAAGTTTTGACATCTTTTTCAAACTGTTGAACGGTTCCGGCTGCCGAGATATGTTTCCCAATGTTTTCAACTGCCAAAAATCTTCAGTTAGTTGAATTTGTAGGCAATTTGGAGGCTTCGTGATTTTTAGAACGAAACATTTTTGGCAATTTTGATGGTTTTTGCGTAATGACAGGACTTATGATCTGGCCATAAAACACTAGGATTGTTGTGGGTTCGAATAATGGGTAGAAGTTTATTTTGTTCATCGATGGAGTTGTGATGAAGGATTACGAAAACTTACCACAGCCACAAATAGCTTGTCAGATCATAGTTTTCTTGTCAGATTTTGCGACTTCAGTCGATGTCTCGGGCTGGCTCAATAATTACCCTCACACTTAATTATTTTTCCCGAATCTCGGCAAAGCTTTGCCGAGATGTGAACAACCGAGTGCTCGTAAAACTTTAAAACAACTGAAATTCTCGGTATTTTGCTTTCACGGAGATTTTCGGTTTCGAGAAAACTATAAATTACCAAGATCGTCGTCGCTTTTGGAAACAAATTTTCGAAATTATCGGTGCTCAAGCATGTGAGCTAATGCCGAGAGTTTAAGCAATTATTAAAAATAAAATTTTAAATATAAAATAAATATTCCAGTTAAAACTCGTTATCATTAATTTATTTATTTCAACATTATGTTGGCTGTTGAACTAACAGGCTAGGAAATGTCAAATAAGAAAACCATATGTCCCATGACCCGGGTTGGCGGTTCAATGCATAGGGCGCTGGTCTTACAAACCAGTTGTCGTATGTTCGAGCCCCGACCTGGAAGGATTCGTAGTGTCAGTAGAATCGTAGCACCAGCCATGCACTGGTTCTGTACACTCTGAGTCGGCTGCGAAGTCTGTTGAAACAGAAGGTCAAATTCCACTACAGGAATGTAATACCAAGGCTTTGGCTTGATATGTCCCATGAAGAAAATATTGCAAAATATATACGCCATAGAATGGATACACTTCCATGTTATTTACAGTAGATAACACAATTCGATTTTCCGCAGAAAATCAGATTCCGGCTACAACGAAAGTAATGGCACAATGAAACATTGAATATTTAAAGAAATTTCAATTTCATGCAGTAGATAGCGTTGTGAGGATCTTTATTCCGTAAAAATGTTCTGGGGGATTTCTTGCCACGAATAATCTTCGAACATTGACCAAATTTGTTCTTAATATCACGAAACATGTCACTATATTCGGATTCAATTTTTATTTGCAACTAACTCTACATATGAACACATTCACTTATTCACATCACTCAGTTTTGCACTGATTACTTTGATGAATCACCGAATTTCGGTTGTCTAAAATTTGTTTACCAAGATTTCGGTAAGTTGATATCATTGATTTGCTGATTTCGGCAAAACAACCAATTGCTAGTAAATACGGTAATTTACAAAACCGAATATCAGTATAACATTTTGAATTGTCAAGAAATCGGAAATAATAAACCGCGGATTTTGGAAAAAGCTATGTTAGCCGAAATTTCAGTGAAATATCGCTTTGCCGTTCGGATTTGGCATATTATTTAACCGAGATCAAAATGAAGTTTTAAGGGCTGAGGCCAGTAGGTCGCGTAAAACCGCGTGGCTCGCTGTGGGTATAACATTTCTCTCCATGCTCTCTCGCAAATAAGCAACATGACTCTCGATGTGGTCGGGTGGCCAAGAAAGTTTTGATATTTTCGGTTACAAGTTTGACTACATCACATAAAATCCAAGAAAGCTGCCGCTTGTTTCCCGACCTTTTTGAGCCAATTTTATTTCTCTCTCATGTTTTTGGAACTAAAATGGCGCCGACATAGAAATCGACTTACCTCCACAAAATAACTTACACTTCATTTTCATCGCGACAACATATATGTTTTATGCACTAATCGCATCTAAATTAAATTATCTAGACATTGTAAGGATAGATTTTTGATCCATGCTTATGAAGGCGATATATTCAATGAGCAATTTGAAAGTTGCCGTTTTCAGCTATGTAATTCTTCCTTCAGAAAAAAGATTTTCCCGACCGCTAAAGTCAAATAATAATTCTGAAATTTTGACAGAATAATCTAAACTCATTTTCTAAGAGATTGTCAGTTGGGTTTTTTGATCCCAAGCAGCAAATGTAACTTATTGAACTTTCAAGATGTTTTAGAATTGATTTAGAAATGTTATTTTTGTTAGATATGTTTAGAAACATATATTAAAATTGGTTTTGCAACTTATCACTGTTAAGTTTCACAATACTACAGAAAAAATCACTGTAGATCAACTATAAGTACAACTAAAACAATTGTGCAAATAAATCACCAACTTGTTAATGTTTCACTAGAAGCTCTACAAAAAAAATTCACATCGTCATGTAAGACGGGAGTAACTATAACAATTGTGCAACTTACCGAAAACTTTCCAAACGGCTGTCATAATTGTACCGGACACAATATACGTCGAAATTGCTATAAATCTCTTGTGGAAGAAAAATTAGGGAAATGATTGATGCTCTTCGCAAGGTAAAAAAGGCTAATCCGAATTGATAACGTTGCTGTAAAAAATATATTTGATATAAAATTCAAAACTTGCAAAAAAGTTGTGCAAGATTTATCTGTTTGAATTGAACGCAAAACTTGCAGACATGAGATTATTATCATAAAAGTTGCAGGAATACAGCGTTATATACGCAATGAAAACAAAAATCAATCAGATAATTTGTATTCGGTTTTCATCTCGCGAAAAACAAAGCAAACCTGACATCACTTTTTAAAGATATGGAACGAAAAATTAATTTCATCATAGTTACTCCCATAGTTATATTTTACCGCTTGTGCAACTTGTTTTTGCAACTCCAGCACACGGACTTTCCAAAATAATACCTACAGTGCGTATCACAAAAGTCGGACCCGCTAAGATGAATGACTATATTGTATTGTTGTTTAATTCAACTAGAAGATTGAAACTGATAAAAAAACAAAACGTAGAGCATTTCGTTTCGAAATATTAACATGTTAATGTATACCGTTATTTTGATAATATATGTCATTACGTTGGGTGAACCATTTTCTATTCAACTCACTGTTACAATCGATGCCATATTGGAAAATAATCAAGCAAAATTCATTTCGAGATTTTTCAGATTTAATTACACACTAGTATGATTAACATCGACTGAAAATTTGAAGAACGTTTGAATACATGTAGTTTAAACACCATTCCGATGATTCTCATTGAAAATAATAGACTGTTTTTTTCACAGTAATTGGTGCACAATCAGTAAAACACGTTAATTCAAAGGCGCTTGAAAATTTCGGCTGCACGAATACATGTTTCACCATAAAAATGCAGTTCGTTGTCGACTTTTCAATTACAAAAACACAAAAGATCAATTATTCAATATGTAGGATTATCATTTTTCATGTGCAGATTATTTTACGAGATCCAAGTTTGTGTTGAGAGCCGTTGTATTGAAAATCAAATGTGAAACTTATTCATTCGAAATTAAGTTTGCATGTTTTTGTAAACGTCATTCCATTTTTTGTTTACATTACGTAGTAGTTCTCACGAGTTTCACAATTGTTTTTTCACTGATTTTATTACTGCCTTTGTGATGGGATCGAGGCATGAGTTTTTGTATCAGTTGCACAATCGTTGTGAATAAATGTTCGTAATAACGGATGGACTTAAAAATATGTTGCACAACACAGAAAAATTGCGCTTTTTCCATAACACAACGGTTACCAAAATAGTGATATAAACTAACTTGATAAATTGCACAATCAGTAGAAAAATACAGGACAGCAACTTAACATGCTACTTGGGATATTCGTCACCGTTTCTGATAAAATCAGGGATTTGAAATTGAATTTCACATAGGTTTCGTCGTTCATGATTATACAGCTTGAGTTTCTAAAAAGTATCGCATTGCACAACAGTGCACTGTGTGCCTGATGTTTCAGACTATGTTCTGGCTGGCTCTGCTTCTTATAGGTTCACAGATTCAAACTTTGATTAGTATAAACAATATTTGATTTCGAAATGCCAACATCCCGTATTGAAATCTCCTCCTTCTGCTCGAATACCTTCAGGATACTTTTATCAAAACGAGGCTCGTTTCGATTCAAAAAGAGACCCGTTTTCGGTTTATCCTCAAAGATGTTATCTACACCAAACTTCCTGATCACTCTTCGCAAGGTTTTCCCGTACTCCGTCCATTTTTGCTATCTTTCGCAATGACAGTTCTGTGCACCTTTTTTCGACCATATTGCCATATTTATATTTCGACGTTACACAAGTGGTGAGAGAGATGAAATTGTTGATGCAATATTTTTAATAAAAATGGTATGTTTGCTACACACTAAACATCGTTTGGTAATTTTTACTTCTTTTGACATCGATTTGTGTTTTAGCCTATTTTAAGACGTAGAGCCAGTGCGGTAAAATTTCATTTTCAATCGAATAATATAAGATGAAAATGAAATTTACGTACGCTGACCGTCAGCGTATCCCTACTAATTCATTTGACTTTTGCTGCCATTTTCAAGTGAAGCTCCCAGAGTTCATCGTCAGTTGAATAATCGTACCTAGTCAGTTGAAGTTTTGCTTGCTCAGTTTCGAGTGCCAAGTAATATAGCTGCTTCATTGTCTTCGCTCTTGGTAGTAAGCAGATTCGAACGAATAGAATTATAAATGGAGTAAAGTATTAAAAATGAAAACTAAAGGAGGAAACAATTAATTTATGTGTATTCTGTGATTGATATTTCAGCTATTTGATTAGTCTTTTATCTATTATCTTGAACCAATTCGAATGTTTACATGAACCTCATTTGAAGGCCGCTCTCACACTATTGAAAGAGATATTTTGTTACTTCGAAAGATCAACTGACGGTAATTAAACTGAGCCTCGATTGAAGAGAAACGAGTGATGAACTGAATGCTGCTCGTTCGGGCCGTCAGCAAACATTGTGTGTGTCAGAGAGTGAAGTTTACTGCAGTGGAGAGATCGTGAATGTGTTCCACATTAAGTTTCAATTGAATTGAATGAAGTTTTACTGCACTGCGTAGAGCCGTCTTGGGTTAGTTTTAAATATGATCAGTATCGAACGGGGTCACAGATTGACAAAATTGACAAGCGAATGAAATTATTTAATGAAAACCGCGAAAATCTTACCGCAGAGACGACACTCGAAGCTAACTCCTAACCGGGGAAATTGTTTTACTGACTAAACTATCCTGCATATGAAAACACATGAAGAGATAACCCAATTGATTAGAAGAACCAAGCATGCTTCACTGTACTTGGTCACCACGGCTTTCACTTGCAGTCCTATACCTGAGGAGTGTATCGATAAGTAGTTAGCAACATTCAAACAGTTATTACTCTGAAATGGCTTAATTTTTTGGAGCGTGTTTTGCGGTGGTATGTTTGTTTACATGTCAATAACAGCTGCGCAATCGATTGGTTTCGGTACGGTTTATCGTTTCTATGATGAGTCGAATTGATCCGGAAACGCGAAAGAAAATTCTGCACACTTGGTGCTCAGAAAGTGGTGTCACGTATAACGAAATTGCAAAACAGGTGAAAGTGCACCACACTAGTGTCAAAAATACTATCGAGAAGTTTGGTAAGACCCTTTCCATCAAGGATTTGTCCTGATCCGGTAGAAAAACGGAGGCCAAAACAAGAGCGCGAAAACTGTATAACCGGATTCTACGGAATAAAGACGGATGCATCCTGATCGACGTCGAAACCTACGCCAAGGAAGACTCTCGAGCGCTGCCCGGACCGCAATATTATACGAAATCGGTGTACCAGGACCTGGACGACGCTGACACCGCGGTGGCTATGGAAAAGTGTGGGCAGAAGATGTTGGTCTGGCAAGCAATTTGTACCTGTGGTTTGCGGTCGTCGATTTTCTTCACGAAGGGCACAATTAATGCCAAGGTGTACGAGGAAGAATGTTTGAAGAAGAGAATGCTGCCACTGTACAGAAAGCATAAGGCTCCTCCTCTCATCTGGCTGGATTTGGCTTCAGGCCACTATGCCAACTGCGTTCTGCAGTGGTTGTCAAAAAATAATGTGCAATTCGTGAAAAAGGACATCAACCAACCGAACTGCCCGGATCTTCGGCCAATTGTAAGGTATTAGGCAATTGTCAAGCGGCACTTTCGGAAGGAAGGTGCAGTGTTCCAAAACATGCTGGAGTTAAAAAAAACTGGACAGCTGCCACCAGGAAAGTCACAAAATAATTGTGCAGAATTTTATGAAGAATGTCAAGTCCAAAGTGCGAGCGATTCACAGAAACTAGGAATTTTCTTCAATATAATAATATATAATCAGTGAAATGCATAAAAATGTAATTTTTATTCAATAATCAATGTTGCTAACTACTTTTCGATACACTCCTTACGGAACCAATTCAACAGAATATACATACTGAACACAAATCTATCTATATTATCTATAATTTCCCGACTTTTGTGATACGCACTGTAGGTATTATTTTGGTAAGTCCGTGTACTGGAGTTGCAAAAACAAGTCGCACAAGCGGTAATATATAATTGTGGGAGTAACTATGATGAAATTAACTTTTCGTTCAATATCTTTAAAAAGTGATGCCAGGTCTGCTTTTTTTCGCGAGATGAAAACTGAATACAAATTATCTGATTGATTTTTGTTTTCATTGCGTATATAACGCTGTATTCCTGCAATTTTTATGATAATAATCTCATGTCTGCAAATTTTGCGTTCAATTCAAACAGATAAATCTTGCACAACTTTTTTGCATGTTTTGAATTTCATATCAATGTTGTCCTAAAACTGAAGAAAACTGCACACACTGATTTAAAAATTCATGAGGCAGCAAAAACAATGCGGACTCTGCAGAAATATATTTTTTACAGCAAAGTTATCAATTCGGCTTAGCCTTTTTTACCTTGCGGAGAGCATCAATCCCTTCCCTAATTTCTCTTCCACAAGAGATTTATAGCAATTTCGACGTATATTGTGTCCGGTACAATTATGAAAGCCGTTTGGAAAGTTTTTGATAAGTTGCACAATTGTTATAGTTACTCTCGTTTTACATGACGATGTAAAATTTTTTGTAGAGCTTCTAGTGAAACATTAACAAGTTGGTGATTTACTGCACAATTGTTTTAGATGTACTTAATGTTGTTCTACAGTGATTTTTTCGGTAGTATTGTGAAACTTGACAGTGATAAGTTGCAAAACCAATTTTAATTTATATTTCTAAACATATCTAACATAAATAACATTTCTAAATCAATTGTAAAACATCTTGAAAGTTCAATAAGTTACATTTGCTACTTGGGATGGCTCCAGCATCATACATCTACATAATTAAACCTTCGATTGTCTTCGATTCGATGAATCGGCTGCGAAGTCTGTCAAAACAGAAGTTTGTGTTCCACATCAATTTATCATACCCTGATTTTGTTTAGTTTATATTTTCGATAAAGTATGTAGTGAAACAAAATATACAGCTAATTGAATTTTGATGAAATGACTTTCGTCGAACTGTATCACTCCCATCAACATTACACAATGTAATAATAATTCGTCATGGGAGTTCTTGTTTCTTTGCCAATTTTTGTAGTGCTAAGAAATTTTAAAAAAAGGTGGCTAGGTAGGGTCACAGACATAACTGGAGGACTTGAATACGAATAAAACTGACATGCTTCTTTCATACTTTTTTCCCTAATATAGAATTTTTCAATTTTTATTGCTTCGCTTCCACAATTGTAACGGTGCCTCTGTGATAAAGTATGACTTATTGACGACAAACATATTTTACCATACGATAAAATAAATACAGTTTATTTCGTAGAATTAGATACTCCGTAGCAGTATAATTCCCATAATCCTTTGGGAATATTTCAATGGTTGGACTTGCGGAATTTTCCAATATTGATAACTTTTGAGTCTATTTGCATCATTAATTTATCTATACCAAAACTAATATTCTGTGCCAGGACTGAACTCTGGAAACATAAACATCTGTCATAAATTGCTAATCATATTTCTGGTAGCGTGAGAAAGAATTATGTTGTTGCGGTTAGTACAACTCGAGATATTCACGATTAAGTTCTACCAATTCTTCCACTGGGCGAATCTGGAAAAAGCGTCCAAATGTAAAATAAGACATATTCACGTTAAAATGAACAAACACAAATAGACATATTGAAATAAATTACAAAATTACTTCATTTTTTCTGAAATATCTGTGCGATACTTTACTGAAATATCTGTGCGGTACTTTACTGAATGTTGCGACACCAAAATATTTTAATCAGCTGCAGCAAATGCTATTACTAGTCCAAGATTACGATAGGAACATCCGTTTTCGTGGACGTGCAAACAATGCATCTAACGTTATCAAGATTTGCTAGTGGTTTCAGACAACCTACAGTATTTATGCAATTCTGGGAAGTTGTTCGTTGCTACTAGGTCCTATACCCTAACCACAATATGGTTTACAATAATAGATTAGACTTTCAAATTACTTCACACAGATGAGACTGATAACAAAACAAATTTGTTATACTATTCACTGAGACTTAAGACATAGTGGTGTGATGCGATGTCACTATTTGCAAAAATATGTCACTATTTGCAAAAATATTCTATTTTCACATTTTACAACCGCGTCAAGTGCCGTGTATTATTAGTTCTTTCACCACAGTATGCATACATCATTGTATTTTAGTCACAATTTACCTGTGGGACTTTATACCAAGAACAGATGTACAAAACTTATTCAGTAGACCGCTGGACTCTTCTCCTATCTTTCAATAGGAGTCCTAGAATATTTGAGATCCGTTTAATGTGTTGGCATTATATTTTTGTTCTGATTTAGGCCTCACATCACAAATGTCAAATCAGGTGAACGCCCGAAATAAGTCAATTCACTATTTTTACCTTCTTTTATAATTATAAAACTAGAAGGATCAGCCCTATGGGGTTGTTTGAGCCATTGATGTGGAACAATGCAACCAAAATTTCTAATGATCTACAATCAAAAAGTTCAATCAATCGTCACACTCTTGAATCCGCAATTGCACGAGAGTCTGCTTAGATTTGTCTTGATTAGGAACCAACACCGAACATCGTTTGTCTTGATTTGTATTTGTTTTTTTTTTTTTTTCATAAATACGTTTATTTCATAGGCAATATACATAAGTTTTTCTTCGCCGTGGCATCTACAATACATAGTACTTTAAACCTAATACATTTCGAATATCCTATTAGTATGTTGGTATTCATTAGTTAATCTAAACACTGTTTTTATCAAGCGAGTTGCTATTATAAATTACATTAAATGAAATACATTTATTTTGTACATGATCTTATAACTATTTCAGGTTTGTTTGTATCAGTTCATCACTTTTATTTAATATAAGATAGCTGGCTATTGGTTGAGCTCATGGAAGAGAAAACAATCTAACATAAAATAAAATTTAAATTGGAACTCCAATGGACTTAATGAAATAATAAAGAAGTTTCATGTAAGGAACGTCACGACAAGCAAGAATGTCGCGAACTGGGACATTGGATAGTCTACCTTGGGTACGCAAGGAATTTATTAGTTGAGATCTGACATCACGATACTCCACGCATGTCCAAACAACATGGTCAATATCGCGGTAACCTTCGCCACAAGCACAATGATTAGTCTCGGAAAGTCCAATTCGAAGGAGATGTGCATCTAACGTGTAGTGATTGGACATGAGTCTGGACATCACACGAATGAAATCTCTACTCACATCCAGTCCCCTGAACCATGCCTTTGTCGATATTTTAGGAATAATTGAGTGCATCCACCGACCCAGATCATCTTTATCCCAAGAAGCTTGCCAGCTGGCAAGTGTTCTTTGGCGAGACGCGCTATAGAATTCATTGAAAGCAATTGGTCTCTCATAAATTTCACCCTCAATAGCACCACGTTTGGCTAAAATATCGGCTCTTTCATTGCCTGGAATGGAGCAATGAGCCGGAACCCAAACTATTGTGATTTGATAATTATTATTCAATATGACGTTCAGGCACTGTTTTATTTTGCCCAAGAAAAAAGGTTCATTTTTGCCAGCAGCCTTTGAGCGAATGGCTTCAATTGCACTCAGACTATCTGTGAAAAGAAAATAATGGTTTGGAGATAATGTGACGATTATACTCAAACTATAATGAACTGCTGCTAACTCTGCTATATAAACAGATGCAGGTTCTTGAAGCCTAAAGGAGACCGAAACATTATTGTTGAACATACCAAACCCTGTCGCTTCTTCAATTCGCGATCCGTCCGTGTAAAACATTTTCTCAGAGTCGATATGCCTGAACTTACTTGTAAATATTTTTGGGATTTCCAACGAGCGTAGGTGTTCCGGAATTCCACGCACTTCGCGCTGCATGGATGTGTCGAAAAATAAAGTTGAGTCAGGGACATTTAGGAGGCTGACACGGATAGGAATATATCTTGAAGGGTTGATTTCCTGTGACATATGGTTAAAATATACAGTCATGAATCTTGTTTGAGATTGAAGCTCAACTAGCCTTTCGAAGTTATTAATAACTAGGGGATTCAGTACCTCGCATCTTATTAGCAGTCGCGACGAAAGCTCCCAAAAACGATCCTTCAATGGAAGAACTCCCGCCAGAACTTCAAGACTCATTGTATGTGTCGAATGCATGCAGCCTAAAGCAATTCGCAAACAACGATATTGAATTCGCTCTAATTTGATAATATGAGAGTTTGCAGCGGAACGAAAGCAAACGCATCCATATTCCATCACTGAAAGTATCGTTGTCTGATACAATTTTATTAGATCTTCCGGATGAGCACCCCACCAAGATCCGGTTATTGTTCGAAGAAAATTTACTCTTTGTTGGCATTTTGTTATCAGAAACCTAATGTGTCCTCTCCACGTGCATTTGGAATCAAACCACACCCCGAGGTATTTGAAAGTCAAAACCTGTTGGATCATTCTTCCCATCATATGGAGCTGAAGCTGCGCGGGATCATGCTTTCTTGAAAAGACGACTAACTCTGTTTTCTCCGCAGAGAATTCGATACCAAGATGAACAGCCCAATCGGACAAGTTATCTAAGGTATCTTGCAATGGTTTATGCAGATCAATAGCTTTGGGTCCAGTAACTGAAACTACGCCATCATCTGCCAATTGTCTTAGTGTACATGGGGATACTAGACAGCTGTCAATGTCATTTACGTAAAAATTATAGAGGAGCGGACTGAGGCAAGAGCCTTGCGGTAGACCCATGTAGCTAATTCTGAATGTTACCAAATCGCCATGTGAAAAATGCATGCGTTTCTCTGACAAAAGGTTGTGCAAATAATTATTTATAACCGCTGGGAGTCCATGTTGGTGAAGCTTGTCTGAAAGAACATCAATGGAAACTGAATCAAATGCTCCTTTAATGTCTAAAAATACAGATGCCATTTGTTGCTTTTGAGCGAAGGCAATTTGGATGTCAGACGAAAGTAATGCAAGGCAATCATTCGTCCCTTTATTTCTACGGAAGCCAAACTGAGTATCTGACAACCAACCGTTCGTCTCGACCCAAGTGTCGAGACGTCGTAGAATAATTTTTTCGAACAATTTTCTGATGCAGGACAACATCGCGATGGGTCTATATGAGTTGTGATTGGAAGCTGGTTTCCCCGGCTTTTGAATGGCGATAACTTTCACTTGCCTCCAGTCAGGTGGAACAATATTTTGCTCAAGAAGCTTGTTGAACAATTCCAACAAACGTCTTTTTGCGAGGTCGGGCAGATTCTTCACCAAGTTGAATTTAATTCTGTCCAACCCTGGAGCGTTATTGTTACAAGACATGAGTGCTATGGAAAATTCCATCATAGAAAAGGGGCTATCAATGGAACCATTATTTGAAAAAGATTCCCTAATAATGCTATGCGTAGGAACAGAATCTGGACAAACTTTCCTCGCAAAATCAAATATCCATCGGTTCGAGTATTCCTCACTCTCATTTCCTACGTTACGATTCCTCATTCGTCTGGCCGTATTCCAAAGAGTGCTCATTGAGGTTTCTCTTGACAAACCTTCGACAAAATGTCTCCAATAGCTACATTTCTTGGCCCGAAGTATGCTCTTGTACTTGGTTTCTAAAGTCAAGAATTTTTCAAAATTCTGAGGAGTTCCTCCTCCTCGTTTTAAAAACGTCTTGAAGGCATTTTGTTTCGCGTGCTTAGCATCTGAGCACTCTTTGTCCCACCAAGGGTTTGGAGGCCTTCTGTTAGACGATGGACCAAGAAATCGTTTGGTTTGGGCTTGTTCTGCGGCCTCCAGAATCGAACAAACGAGGAAGTCATATTCTTCAAGTGGGGGGAGCTCTTCCATTGAAGTTAAGGCACTTGAAATATTACTTTGGTATTTAATCCAGTCAATATTTTTTGTCAAATCATATGGAATATTAACTGAATTAGCAATGCCTTTGTTACTGCTAATTGAGATGATGATTGGTAAATGATCGCTACCGTGTAAATCAGGAAATACTTTCCAGGTGCAATCTAGTCGAATTGAAGTCGAGCAAAGAGATAAATCTAATGCACTTGGACGTGCAGGAGGTCTTGGGATCCGTGTCATGCTACCCATATTTAGTACCGTCATGCTAAAATTGTCGCAAATATTATATATTAAGGATGATCTGCTATCATTGTAAACGGAACCCCACATCATTCCGTGCGAATTGAAATCTCCTAAAATCAAACGTGGAGCAGGAAGGGCTTCGACAATTTCATTAAGCTGTCGTTGTCCAACTTGAGCTCTTGGAGGAATATATACTGAAGCAATGCAAATGTCCTTTCCTTTAATGTTTATTTGACAAGCAACAACTTCTATACTAGAAGTCGAAGGAATATTTAATCTATAAAAGGAATAACATTTCTTAATTCCTAAAAGCACTCCACCATACGGAGAGTCTCTATCGAGACGTATAATGTTAAAGTCATTAAAACTTAAGGCTATGTTTGATGTAAGCCATGTTTCGCACAAAGTAAATACATCACATTTTTGACTATGCAACAAAACTTTAAATGAATCAAGTTTTGGCATGATGCTTCGACAATTCCACTGCAGGACAGTGATTGAATCATTTGCGGCGGATGATAAATTATCCATCAAATGATACAAAACCTGAAAGAACTGGCCATTGAGCTGATAACTGTTTCAAAAAAGTTCTAGCTATTGGAAGGAATGCCGTTATGATAGTCTTTAGAGGTTCAGAAATATTGAATGCTGCGAAAATCCATTCTACAATTTCCGAAAACTTAAGTAATCCTGTTGGTGAATGTGAAACGGAGCCCACTGGATTATTGTCTTTCCTTGAGCTAGTTTCTGGATTGGTTTGTGAATTTGACAAACCAGGAGGCACAGTTTTTGGTTTTAAATTTGGCTTTTTAGCTTTAACACGGGGATCTTTTTTTGAAGATGTAATTTTAGGTGTCTTTTTAGGTATTTTGTGGTTTGTTAATCTCCTCTTAACAGACCCTTGAGGAGTGACAAACGAGGTATCTTCACTATTTCCGTCGGAGTCAGATTCCTCTGGCTCCATAAGATTTGAAAAACCGTTTTCGGTTTCCAAGGGGGAGACATGTATGACCGTTTTAAGCATTTCTGCATATGTGCGCTTAGACCGTGCTTTTAAAGAAAGCTTCATTTTGTCTTTACGCAACTTAAATGCAGCGCATACTGAAAGATCATCATGAGGTCTCTCCCCACAATAAACACATTTTTCAACATTTTTATCGCAAAGATTATCCTTATGAGGCCCTTGACATTTGATACATTTGGACTTATTACTACAGTAAGTAGCTGTATGCCCGAATTTTTTACAGTTCGTGCAATTCATAACATGCGGTACGAAAAGCCGAACAGGAAGACGAATTTTATCGATATAGACATGGCTAGGCAACGCAGATCCGGCAAATGTTACACGAAACGAATCTGAGGGACGATACGACTTTTTTCCATCGACAATAGATGCTGAGTACAATTGCTTGCACTCGAGTATCTTAACTCCCTCAAGCATGGAGTTTTTAAAACGACCAACTCCATTTTTAAGTAAATCATCGGCCGTCAGACTTGCTTCAGTCACGACACCGTCAATTTCCACCTCCTTCGATGGAATGTAAACTCGATATTCAACAGAAAATAATTTACAGGTTACAATTTCGTTCGCCTGTTTCAAGTCATTGACAACAACTCGAATTTTATCTCTATTAACTTTACATATTTCTTTAACTTCAGAGAAATGTGATGTCAAATCCTTGGTAATTTGCATCAAATTTAAAATCTTTTCTTTTTTTCGAAGATAGACTATCCATGGCCCAGTGGTACCCTGTGGATAATGTTTAGCCCTCGGAGTATTTAAACTCTTACTAGTATCCGGAATCGGATTCGGATGATCTTCCATAAGATCATCCATTACATTAAATTTTTTTGTAAATTAATAATACCAAAATAAAAACTTATGTTTAGTAAAATTTCAGATATAAGAAATAAAAAATAAATTAAATTAAATCTACCTTGTAGCTGATGTCTCTGTTCCTTTATCGTGAAGAACGACGTGAAGCTCTTCCAACGATTTCCAATTGGCAGTCTTCTGCTGTTTCCAATTGGCAGTCTTCTGTCGTTTACTGCTATCTCAGTTGCTCTGCCGTCGTTGTGAACACCACTGCACTTGCTGTGCTGCCTGTACCTGACCCCAGGTACAGTGCTTTTGCTCTTGGTGGCGATCAAATGCGATGCTTGCAGTGTAGCACCTCGCGATATATGCCGTCTCTTTTGATCCTACGCAGCGTACAAATTCTGGTACCTGGTAGATCAGCACTGGGTTGCTTTAGCACCTTTGTGCCTTTGCACCCCTTCGTCTTCGCACCTTTATGCGATGGCACCTCTGTGACTCGTCACTTCTATGCTCTCGCACCTCTGTGTTTCTACACCTCTGTGCGTATGAACGGGATGGCCTTCGTTGCTAGCTTTCCAGTCGGGAAACGCCCCGAATATTACGTTTGCTATGGGCAGTTTAACTACCTGAAGCTTAGAATTGTCTCGGTATCAGATTGTATTTGTTTTATAGCCGACGAAATTACACCAATATCCCAAATGTATGCAATTCTATCTACTTGCGATTTCGATATTTAAGCTTCTCTTCGGCAAGCTTGTGTTCAAGTTTTGTATGTAAGCAGTTATTTTTATAGCGTAAAGTTTCTCTACTATTCTGCGATTTCGGTTGAAGCGATAAACTTTTTCTCATTATCATTCGACTTCATCTTAAATAAATTAGAAATTAATCTTAAGCACTCGAAATTTATCCTAAGGGAAGGCTCAGACGGAACGACATAACATGGAATTTCATCCGAGCTTGCATGACACAAGATCAGAGCATACCAATTAAAGCTTCGAATCGTTTTATGGCACGTGGCTTGATACATTCAAATCGAAACTTAGAAATATTTCCAATCAGATAATGAAATGATAAAATAATATTAATAATTTATGCAAAATAGACTGAGCTATAAATGTTTAAAACCTGACCACATTTCTACGTGTATGTTTTCTTGAGTTTGAGATTTGCACCTTTACAATAAAGAAAAGAAAGATGTGTTCCACATCAAAAAATAGGTATACAATTTCGTCCAAACTTTACTGACAATTGACCTTAAAAGCAGAATATATTTTTAGACTTAGATTCCGCACGATGTCAGCTATCCAACAAGCCATAGATTGTTTAAATTGATCCATTTATAACGGAGATATCGATATTTTGTGTAAACGACTTTTCGCCTTATTCCAGTAGTAGAACTTTCACGCGCTTGATGATAAAGCGATGTTTCGGAGCAAAGTGAAACAAGATTTTCAATACGGTTTTATGCTATTGTTTCTTAGCACCTAAAATACTGTGCACATCACCCTTTCTCATGACGTTTCGTTTTTAGCACAGTTTGTTATTGGCAACATAATCATTCGGTCGTTCGGAGATCTGACTTCCGGTTCGGGAGATACAGGGTGATTAGTGTATCGGGGTGAATTTGCCATAAATATATCGGGTTCATCGGGTTCACAGATTTTGAGAGTCGACGACCAAATAAACTGATTTCAGTTTCACCGGTATTCGGATTTCGATCCCGAAAGGTACCTAAAAATTTTATGTGGAACGCACTACGATTTATCTTAGATGGCAGCACTGATTTTAAAAAATTTCGATTCTAATGAAATGGTTTACAATCCATTAGGCGAGTTCAACTGACTTCGGATACACCGATTTCATATTCATATTCATATAATAGAGAAACTAAAAGAAGACCAAAACGAATTTAATAAACCAAAATTCAAATTAAAATAAATTTATGGTCCCATAATTTTTTGGTGAATTTTATCCGATTCCGACTTCCAATTTTGAAATTACAGGGTGATGAACTTTTAAAATTCAAACTGTCAGAGAAGATGAAGATACCAAAAAATTTTCAAAGTTTGGCTCAAAACTATTTCAATTTATTCGTCATACTAATTCTTGGACATACGAACTATTTTGGGTTCTGTTGGTCTCTGAATACCGTTTTTGGAAGTAATAATGACAAAAACTTCAAAAGGGAACTCACTTCTACATCTCATGGAATGCTTAATCGATTGTCACACGATTGAAAGGAATAATTTTAAGGTTTCATACAGTTTTTATCATCGATTCGTCTTGCAGCACGTTTTCAGTTATAATAATGGGATTCAAGAACAAAGCAACAGAGAAAGAAGTTAGAACTAGGCTTCTTGATGATCTGTTCTCTCTTTCTCATAAGAAAGGTATTAGAATTGCTCGACGACTAATTCGACTAATGACTAATGACGATGACCATTCGGCTCAGCTCTACGAAATCGGAAAATCTGTCTGTGTGTACAGTTTTCAAAGACATCGCTCAATTTTCTCTTGTTCGTCGGCTAAATTTTCTCGCAGATGACTCAACGAATTTTGATACACTCATTTGAAAGCTAGTAATCTCAACCAAATTTGGAAGTGCTATGACGAATATTGCCGATTCGAGAGATGTAATGTTATATGTGACGTAACCGACAGTTCCCAGTGTTTTTCAATGCAACAAAATTTCTCGGAGATAAAAGAATTCATTTCGAAAGACTTAATACATGGGCTAAAAAGTCCCGGACCTAACCCATAGATGGCGCTAGATTTATTGCAGTCACCTTTTCCGAGTAAATACTAACCTTTAAAAGACAGCTGTTACAATTTCATGATATTATATTCATTAGTTTGTGAGTTATTGTGCTAAGAATGACGCTACTTTTGCTATTTTCAGACACTGCTTCTTGATGGGGAAAATATCGTTCAAACTATTGCTTAGCTTGTAAAGTGTTATTCTGCTTCATCAGAAACAACAATAAAACGTTGGTTTATAACAGATCGGCTGAAAAGTTCGTATCGTTTCTATGAGAGGGCGCCACTAGAATTAAATCCATACCATTTTCAGTTAGTACCAACCTTCAAAAGATACGTGTATAAATTTGACAGCTGTCTGATTATTAGTTTGTGAGATATTGCATTTTGAGTGAAGCTACTTTTGTTATTGTGAAAAAAATGGAAAAAAAGGAATTTCGTGTGTTGATGAAACACTACTTCTTGATGAAAAAAAGTGCCGCCGATACCAAAAAATGGCTTGATGAGTGTTATCCAGACTCTGCACAGGGCGAAGCAACAATTCGTAAGTGGTTTGCAAAATTTCGTACTGGTCATATGAGCACCGAAGACGATGAACGCAGTGTACGTCCAAAAGAGACTGTTACCGATGAAAACGTGAAAAAAATCCACAAAATGATTTTCAATGACCGTAAAGTGAAGTTGATCGAGATAGCTGACACCCTAAAGATATCAAAGGAACGTGTTGGACATATTATTCTCGAATATTTGGATATGAGAAAGCTTTGTGCAAAATGGGTGCCGCGTGAGCTCACAATCGATCAAAAACAACAACGAAAAACCATGCTGAAATTGAACGAATTGGGCTTCGAATTGCTCCCTCATCCACCGTATTCTCCAGATTTGGCCCCCAGTGACTTTTTCCTGTTCTCAGACCTCAAGAGAATGATCGCTGGTAAAAAAATTAGAAGCAATGAAGAGGTAATCGCTGAAACTGAGGCCTATTTTGAGGCAAAGGACAAATCGTACTACAAAAATGTTATCGAAAAGTTGGAAGATCGCTATAATCGTTGTATCGCCTCTGATGGAATTATGTTGAATAATAAAAACGAATTTTGGCAAAAAAATTTGTGTTTCTATTAAACGATACGAACTTTTCAGCCGAACTGTTACGTGGTCGTACAGAAACCAAACGTCCAAATGAACGGCTGAAAGCAAAAATCGGATAAGTGCAAAAATCGGATAAGTGTTTTTAAACGATTCTTGCATTGCAAAATCCATGTCCGGTTTTTGCTCTCAATGTTTTTATCCGATTTTGGCATTCAAAAATACTTAAACGGGTTTTCCCAACTAAGTTGTACTTATCCGATTTTTGCTTTCAGCCGTTCAAATGAGGTGGTAACACCAGAAAACATGAAAAAATCACAAAATCGTTTTGAATGGTCGAATAGTTTAGTTGCGTGATATAGCTGACATCGTATAGATATTAAAAGAACGTGTTGGCTTTACTTTGCATGAGCATTTGACTATGAGAAAGCTCTGTTCAAAGTGGGTGCCGCGTTTGCTCACTGTTGACCAAAAACGAGAACGTATTGATGACTCTGAGCAGTGTTTGGTAATGTTTAAACATATCAAACCGAAATTTGTGCGTCGATATGTGACAATGGATGAAACATGGATTCATCACATCACCCTGGAATCAAAACGATCGTCATCTGAGTGGATAGCAACTGGTGAACCTCCAAAGTGCCTGAAAGCACAACGATCGGATGGAAAGGTTATGGCCTCGGTATTCTGGGATGTGCGTGATTTATTATAATATATAATTTATACATAATATTTATATTATCTCGAAAAAGGAAATAACAATAACAATGAATACTATATAGCGTTATTGTAGCGTTTGAAGGCTGAAATTGCAAAGAAACGATACCGCACCGTGTCACAAGTCAATCAAAACAATAGCAAAGATACATGAATTGAACTTCGAATTGCTTCCACATCCACCGTATTCGCCAGATTTGACTCCCACCGACTACTGGCTGCTCGCAGACCTGAAAAAAATGCTCGTCGGTAAGAAATTTCGCACGATTGAAAAGGTTATCGCTAAAACTGAGGCCTATTTTGAGGCAACAGATAAATCGTTCTACAAAAGTGGTATTGAAATGTTAGAGCCATGTTGGCATGATTGCGTTGCTCTTGATGGAGATTACGTTGATGAATCGAGTTTATTTTGAACCAAAAAAAAATCGTGTTCTCTTTGTTAGGCCCGGGACTTTTCAGCCTGTGTGCTAGACACGTTTGAAAGCTACTATTAGGATATTTGATAGGTTCACTATACTTATGACCAAGGATAGAATCTTACAAATGTTTTAATAATACTATTTAAATGTAAAGAGAAATACATTATCATGCCAATAGGTGGCTTTTAAAATGCGAGTTAAAGTTTTATCGATATCTTTCACCGAGCAAATACTGACATTTAATCAAGCGACTGTTGTTTGGTCACTTCATTATTGACATTTGATAGTGTGATTGTTGTAAGTTTATTGACCCGGAGCTGCTGTAGGTTTTCAAATGGGACACATAGGAATGATGCTCAAATGCACTATCATCATAGCATCTCGTTTTGTTATATTCCATAATATTGTAAAGTGTAAAAATATAATGTTGTAATTAATCAACCGATATGCCAGTTTGTCTATCCTATTGGCATCGCAAATCCTCATTTGTACATCAGTTGGGCAACCGTACAACAGAACTGATAAGTGCAACAAGCTCCAAATTATTCCAATCGGTACTGTAGCTTGCAAAAGTACCGACAACGACCTTCCGTCAAGTTCAAGTTTGTGACCGCACACGATATACCGATTAACTCGAAAGCTTGTCGGGTTACTCAGCTTATTGCAAAATTTCCATCATCATATGCGCTCTCGATGCTCTCCCGGTACGCCGGCTTACAAAACCGAGAACTACTTCAAAGCACAACTATTACATCATTTACGTAACAGAACAGCCATAGCTCAGTCAATAGTGCATCATTTGTGTTCTAATATGCATTGCTGAACAGACGCGGGATTACTACTACTCATACTGTGACTTTTTTAGTTGTACTTGGTTGGTTCTACTAGCAAAAGTATAATCCCTCAAACCATTTACAGCTGGGACATGTGTTTGTGTTTGTTAGGACTGCTCTCGTTGGAAGCAACACAACATGCATAGTGCACTGATAAAATTTTACACGCGCCTGCCAACTATTTTGCGCAGTTTTCCAGATGAGAGCCGAGCGGTGGTTGTTTGGATTGAATCGTAGAGCAGCTAGAATGTATTTTAGAGCGTTGTTTTGCTGTTATTGGTGCTCCGATGCATTCTATAGCTGTTGATGAGTTTCATTTATTTACTATTTCGTCAAATGATTATAGCCGCTGGTTCAGTTTGGAGCAGGCATTGTCTATTGCGTAATGCTGCTGTAATAAGAGGGAATTACTACATATTAGATAACGCCCATTTGTGCAAAAATATGTGTTCAATATGTGTTGATATAATTCACTACATGAACGAGGAAATCTTTATCGGAACTATTTTGCCTGCCTTAGTTGGTTTTGAAAAAAAGTAGCAGATTCCTCTCTTGAACTATCGATTCCTTCCAACCACATATATTCGGAAGGTGGCGCTATACAGCAAATTAACGCTATTTCAACTCAAATTGCATATTTTAACAGCCATCATAAGCTGATCGCCACCATCTAAATCGTCAATACAATAAAAGATGATGATTAAAGTCGATACGAAATATTGATGCTTCACTTACTTAACGGAAGGACGACGATTCGTAAAATTTCAGCAATGGGATTATTAACAAAAACATTGTGCCTGTACATGGACGTATCATAGGAAAATTTCATTTTTTTAGGAGACCTGGCTTGAAGATTAGGGCAATCTCTTCTGACTGTTTCCTGCACACTTAAAACCAATTCTCTAGCTTGGCATAGTGAAATGCCGAGACAGATCGTCAGTACACAATTACGCTGATAATATTATGTTTTCCAAGATCGTTTAGTAGATTTACTGATTTTTCGTTAATGTGCATTTCTTTGCGAAACATTTGGTAAAATCATGTGCTGAACTCATCAGTGATTAACAATTATCCCAAAATCAGCAAATGCGTTTGTCGAAATTTCGAAATATGTGTTAGCTTTTACCAGAATTCGGCTAGACAACAGTCTTTTCCTTTTTACATTTTCACTTGGCTCTATGCAACTTCGGTCGCTTTTCTTTTTCTTCCCCCAGCCAAATGCCTCTTCTTAACAATGCTCTCATTTAGGTTGTTTATAAACCTTTATTGCACCTAAAAATTCTTTTGGTTTGTTTGTCTAGAGATTTTCCTTCTTCGTCTCTAACAGCGCCCATTGACTGAAATTCGTTATCTGGTGTGTATTTGAATTTCAAGGTTAAGAAGAACATAAGGATTCTAGTTTTTCAAATTACATTCTGGGCAGCCGGCTGCTGCGGGTGGATGAAATTTGTCAGAACATTATCTTTATACATCCGAGTAGGTGATTGTTTGACCTAGGCTTGAATACTTTTCAAGTGAACTACAAATTTTACACGCATTTCGAAAAATCGTTAATGATCGAACATGCCCCACTCTCCCCTATATGGATTTGTAAATACAGTGAGCGTTAGAATTGATAAAAACCTGTTTTAATCCACCTAGTGGTGCAATGATGCGTTTCTCATGTATAATATTGTGGTATTCTATTCAAAAAATTTTTCTTCGATTTCTGAAAGACACCAAGAGATTGTTTATGCATAACATAAAGAATAAAAAAGTGCTTTAATTGCGTAGTTCATCCTTAAGAAAACGAAGTGGGTTCACTATTATATGCACTTCCGTCACCGGAACCCGAGAACCGGTATAATCGAAGTCGGTTCGTACGGCCACCAACAAATTTTGACGATTTTATACCATTTTGCCATCGCACTCTAGACGACGATTTAAATGTTTGTTGTATCCGAAAATATGCAGTAATTTTTGGTAGGACCATAAGACCTTTCAATTGACCATAAGTTTGGGGATAACTGTTTAGAGTCCAGTTTATAACATTTTTTACGATTTTGGTTCCACCAGTTTAAGTGACGGTGTACAATATTGAACACACTTCACCCTATAATTTCGGAACCGGAAGTCGGATCCGGATGAAATTTAGGAATTCCGTATGGGACCACGAGACCTTTCATTTGTGGAAATCGGTCAAACAATCACTGAGAAAAGTGAGTAAGATCCATTTTTGTATATATGACCACTATTTCCGGTACTTCCGGAACCAGATACCGAGAACCAGGATAGCCGGAATCGGTTTGTTTAGTTGCCTACTGATGAAATGGCTATCGAATTGTGTAGTTTTGAGACCAGTTTAGAATTTTCTTTGCGTATTTTGTTTCGCCGGTTTAAGTCGGATCCGGATAAAATTCCGGAATTCCTTATGGGCCCATGAGACCTTTCATTTGAATCTAAGTTAGTTAAAATCGGTTCAGCCATCTCCGAGAAAACCTAGTGAGATTGTGTGACACACACACAGACATTGCTCAGCTCGATGAACTGAGTTGAATGGTATGTGACACTTGGTCAATTTTTACTAGCCGGTTTTCAAGTGATTGAATAACCTTTCTCTAACTTCTCGATGCGGTGTTTGGAGATGGAATTGTTTTTGGCCACAAAATAGATTTTTTGTTTAATTTTTGAATTCAAACGATCTACCAACGCTTTGTTCTACTCGCTAAAATATTGATTGTTTTTCCTTTTTTTAAATAGTCGATGAAAATGTTTACCCAATCCCAAAATACTTAAGTTATAACTCAGTTCTCAGATGACTGTCGTGCCTTTGGACGTTGCAATCCACTGAAATAATGTTCGTTTTGATTCCGGAGTGAAGTGATGGATCCATGTTTCATATATTGTAAATTATCGATGCAAAAAATCTAATTTATTATTAGCCAAACACTGATCTGAACCATCAACAGGTTGTTGTTTTTGAACGACTGTTAGTAAACGCGTCATCCACTTTGAAAAGAGCTTTCTCGTGATTAAACGTTCATGCATTCTCATGATTAAATATTCATGTAAACACATTGCTTTCTGATATATTTGTGACCTTGGCTATCTGACACAACGTAGTCTTACTTTACTAAGGAACGCCTTTTCAAAACTCTCTCTGTACCAAATGGGCAGAACTTAATCGAGAAAAATTCGAAAAACTTGTTTATATCAGAAACATATTTTTGCCTTTCTTATGCAAACATTGTGAAAACCGACTTTTGAACCGAGTGTGTGTGTGCGTGTGTGTGTAACGTTTTTTTGCACTAACTTCTCTCAGAGATGGCTGAACCGATTTTCATAAACTTAAATTAAAATGAAAGGTCTTGTGGTCCCATACAAAATCCCTGAATATTATTTGGATTCAACTTTCGGTTCCGGAGTTATGGGGTAAAATGTGCACAAAAATGAAAATATGTGTTCTAACTTTTCTCATAGATGGCGTGACTGATTTTTACACACTTAGATTCAAATGAAAGTTCCTGTGGTAATTCCTGAATCGAAGAAAATTATTTTGAAGAATACCACAGTTTTATATATAATAGTATGATTGATATGAGAAAGGCATCATTACACCACTAGGTGGATTAAAACAGGTTTTTCTCCATACCATCGGAAATACGATTGGAAAATCATGATAAAATCCTAAGTAGTATAGGATAACCACAAATAATTTAAAATTTAAGTTTTCTAGAATTAAATTTATAATCAAAGTTTGGCGTGATGAAAATACTTCACCTTGCTGATTCCAATTATGAATCATTTTATGAAAGAATTCAATAACATTGAAAACATTTTTATATGATCAATTTTATATCATTTTGTTTTTGGAACCATGTATAGAATTTGTTCCGAATAAACCAAAAGTTTATGCTAATGCGTATTTATACTCACATATACCGTGCGTATTTATACTCACATATACCGTTACTTCGCATGTTTAAATAAACGGAGAGCATATCGATTATTTAAAACAACAAAACGTTCAGTTTTCTATCAGGCTAAAACAAATAGTTTCTTTTAAGGATCAAGAGTAAACTAAGTTAACTTGTGTTGGTAATTTGTATATTACGTACATTTTATTTAGTACGTATGTCATAGACCAATGTATTTTTATATGCAGTGCAACCAGTTTATCAAAGTGGCTTGAACTATTGTGTTTCAAATAATCTTTTTAAGCAATAATTTATTCTCAAATGAATGTTAAGCCTGACTTTTTGGATGAAATATCAGTTTTGATTAATAGTTCCCCAACGTTTGATGGAAAATTGCTTTCATTTTATGAATGTAGATTTTAATTCCCTAATAAAAACCTGTTTCAATCCACCTAGTGGTGTACTGATGTACTGATATCAATCATACTATCATATATAATACTGTGGTATTCTTCAAAATAATTTTTTTTTGATTCTTAAAAGAATAACCGAAATCGGTTTGTTTGACCGTCTACTGATAAGAACTATTAATTGGAAAGGACGGTTTTTCCCCGTTTTCAGTGATGGTATACAATTAGGTATGGGACCACAGGACCTTTCATTTGAATCTAAGTTTGTGAAAATCGGTTCAGCTATTTCTGAGAAAAGTTAGTGCACTTATTTTCACAATTTTTTGCACATTTTAACCAAAAATTCCGGAACCGGAAGTCGGATCCATATAATATTCAGGCATTTTGTATGGGACCACAAGACCTTTCATTTGAATCTAAGTTTGTGAAAATCGGTTTAGCCATCTTCGAGAAAAGTTAGTGCAAAAAAAGTTACACACACACATACACACAGAGACATTTTGCGTACTCGACAAATTGAGTCGAATGGTATATGACACTCGGCCCGCGGTTCAAAAGTCGGTTTTCACAGTGATTGCATAACCTTTATAAATGAGAAAGGCAAAAAGTTAGCAACACTGCTTCAATGCGTTTGTATTACATTGCGCTACACAAAATAAACTAAATACTTTCTGTTACAAAAGCAGTTTTCCGGAAAATAAATAGTTTTACGACAACATCAACAAAAAAAATTTCTGCTTAGTTTCAACCGGTATTCGTCGGAGAATAATTGGAGTAGATTAGGTTTATGGTTGAGTAAAACTGGGGTGGAAAATATTATTGATTTGAACCGGTTTGAATTTCGTTTGAATAAACTTTTGTTATTTGTTATGGAATTTTGAAAGAGAAATTTTGTCCAAACTTGGCGAGTGTTTATCAGTAATTTATTGTAGTGGAGTTCTTAAAATCCAATATGGCGGTTTTTAGTTTATAAACATTCTTTCAAATCGCTATATAATTTGTATTTCCGAGACAGGTTTGGCAAGTAAGTTATAGAAATTGATATCATATCAATTCTTAGCTTAGATTTAGACATCCTCAATGGAAACAAACGATTTGTTGTATATTTTTCCAATTTAAGTTATTTCATGAGTGAATTTGAACATGGCATGTGATCGCAATCGATCTTGTAACCTACACAACCCTGTAATTTTTCTGCTTCAATGAATTTTTCAGTATCTCTCGTCAGAAAACTCTCGAAAGTTGGCAAACTTCATGGAGCAATGACGAACTGGGACGATGGCTACACTCCATTATCCCTAAGGTATCGACGAAACCTTGGTTCAAGGGGATGAACGTGAGTCGTGATTTCATTCGCGTTATGTCACGACTCATGTCAAATCACTATACATTCAACGCACATCTCCGGCGTATCGGGATCGTGGAGAACGGGCTCTGCACCTGTGGCGACGGTTATCAGGACATCGAGCATGTCGTGTGGTCGTGCGTAGAGTATCGCGACGCCAGGTCGAAGCTACTGGAATCCCTCAGGGCCCGAGGTAGACCGCCTGAGGTTCCGGTTCGGGATGTGTTGGCGAGTCGGGATAGTTCATATATGCTTCTCATATACCAGTTTCTCAAACACATTAATATACAAGTGTAATCTGTTACATCTGGCTTAGAAAGTTCCTCCTATTTATCGACGTTGTTTCAACTGTGGCTAAGAATTATTTCTCAACTGCAGGTTCGACACTAACTTCCGCCGATTATCCCGATTCCTCATCTGTCCACCATCTTCATCGGAACTAACAAGATCTTTTTGCTGTCACTAACCTTCGCTTCCCCCCTCCCCGTCTTTTCACCATCTCGATGTCAACTAATTAGATCTCTGTCGTTTTAGTCATTTCATTCCCATATCCCCATTTTACTTCGTTTTCCGCAATATTTACTTCGCTATCTTTTTTTTTCATTTTCTTCTGTAACAACACCATCATCGCCCACGGAAACTTATCAACAGCATGCGGGCCACCCGCCGGGTATTCGTAACCTGGGGGTGTTTCCCGCGGACCCACACGGACCGAAGAATGCGGCCAACATGAATATTCACCAACGCCATATGGAAGACTCTCATGAAATATTCAGATCACCGGCCGATCACCACATGAAGGCTGGATCTGCCAAAGTCAACCACTGCGACCCAAATATGACATTACTTAATGATACAACCCTAGTTTTAAGTTAGTCGTAAATTTTAAATTAGTAAAAGCCCTTGGCATCTTAGAGCTTAAGCAGTGTGCCTTAAACATTATATTCTTGAATAAAAAAAAAAACCCTGTAATTTTGTTGCTTTCGTGTGTTTCGTCTTATACGGTTAGAATTCTGCAAGTGAAGCATTGAAAGTTTGCAAAAATTACTCAATCAATCAGCTAGTACGTGCGATTATTGATATTTGGAAGTGTGGAAAACGCAAATCAGTCATTACCCACCAGAACCTTCACCATCATTAATATATAAATGGTGAATGGTATAAATTCAGCAAGCCAATAACAAATGGTTCTTTTCGATGGATCAGAGTCCGGATAACACTTTTGAAGCCACTGTTGAGCTGGCTTATTGATTGATGTATTATATACTGAA
The DNA here is from genome assembly GCF_030247185.1 of Malaya genurostris. NCBI lineage: Eukaryota > Metazoa > Arthropoda > Insecta > Diptera > Culicidae > Malaya > Malaya genurostris. The sequence continues at coordinate 187,209,729 of NC_080572.1, forward strand.
CACATGATAATTTTCTTCCATTAATTTACATAAAAGTAATAAATTTAACTTACGTTCCTTGAAGTTTTTTTTTTACGAAATAGTGAGCTCGTAAGGAATGGTAATTTTAACCATTATGAAAAAAACTATGATTAAACTTTTATCATTCTCGATAAAAATTGTTTTGTGCACTGCAGATTATTGCATTGTACTGAGTGTAGTTTAATTTGCAAAACGTTTTTCACAGGAAGAAAAAGTCACTGGTTCGTGTCCCATCTATGTCATAGTTTTTTTTATTTCTGCTGTTCATCAGTCTTTTTTACATTTTGATAAATTGGAAAGTCTACAATCCTAGTCTAGAATAATGTCCTGTAACCAAGAGAACGTGCCACTTGATCTAATTTGTTCTGAGTCAAGCGGTACTTATCTTGCCCAGTTCTACTACCCGGAAGAAAACATTTTAAACGATTTAAAAATTAAGTAATACACACGGAAAGACCGAAATGAGCATTTTAGCGAAAAAATTAGTTGAATTTCTGATTTTAGTTAGTTATTTTTTGAGACAACTAAAAAAATCTTACTTTTGCTAATTTAGATTTTTTAATTCTCATTCCCTTAAAAATAATAAAATATTTTTTGATATATATTTTTTTTACCTTTTTACCTATTTTTATATATATAAAAAATAGGTATAGAATTCGCTCAAACTTTAGAAAATTTTTCCGAGGCCCGGAGGGCCGAATGACATATACCAATCGATTCAGCTCGACGAACCGAGCAAATGTCTGTGTGTGTGTATGTGTGTGTGTCCGTATGTGTGTTGTCAACTAAGAGGTCGAGATCTCAGAGATGGCTGGACCGATTTTGATCAAACTAGTCGCAAATGAAAGGTCTCCCCGTCACCCAAAACGCTATTGAATGGTTTTGAGATCGGATGTTTACTTTTTGAGTTATACAAAGTTTTATGTCAAAATTTTCAGTTTTTTGACAGTATCTGTCACAATTGACCTTGAAAACAGAATATGTTTTCAGACTTAGATTCCGCACGGTAATACCTATCCAACAAGCCATAGATTGTTAAAATCCGTCCATTTTTAACGGAGATATCGAAATTTTTCTGTAAGCGACTTTTCCCCCTATTCCAGCAGTAGGAGTTTTGAGCGCTGTATGACAAAGAAATACTTGGGAGCAACGGAAAACACGATTTTTTATACTGTTACATACAATTGTTTCTAAGTACCAAAAGGATTGTGTACAGCATCCTTTTTCATGACATTTAGCCTCGGACCGATTTTGGCACGGCTCGTTTTTGGCAACATAATCGTTCGAATATGGCATATGTAAACCAGATGATGGCAGAATTTTTTTTAATTATTTTGTTTTAAACTACTTACAGCAATAAATGCTGGAACAACATAATATCCATATACCATTCGAATCAGTTCGTCGAGATCAGCAAATGCGTGTGTGACAAATAATTTCACTTAATTTTCTCGGAAAATTTCTTTTCTACAAATTCAGATTCATACGAAAAGTCGTATGCTCCCAAACAAAGTTCCTGCATTATGTTTGGTTCCGACCTCTGGTTCTGGAACTACAGGATGATATGTGAAACGAAATCAAAATTGTGTAACTCATTTTTCTCGTAGATGGCTGAACCGATCTAAGATTCAAATGAAAAGTTTCAAGGTTCTATAAAACATCTTGCTTTTCAGTCAGATCCAACTTCCGGTTTCGGGGATAGTATAAAAATGTCTATTCCACATAAATTAATCAGGTTTATCGGGTTAGCAGATTTGGATAGTCGATAAAAAAAATTAACTTTTTTCAGTTTTAGTGGTATTCAGTTGTCGATCAGAGGGCACCTAAAAATTTAATTCGTGCTATGATCTCTCAAAGATGTCTTAACTGATTTTCAAATATTTTGAAACAAATGTAAACTATACAGCTTCTCAGGTGAATTTATCTGATTTCGGCCATACCGCTTTTAGAATTCCGGTTCCAGTATAAAATCGTTTCTCAAAGCTCAATCGTTTTCTCAAAAAAAGCCTAATCAAATTTCAGAAATAAAAATTCAAATTAAAACAAACTTATATACAAAAATTAATTAATTTTATCCAATTATGACTTCCGGTTCTCGAATTACATGATGATGAATTTTTAAAATTCAAACCGATATAGATGACAATCCCGAAAAGCTTCAAAATTGGACTCAAAACTGTTTTAATATATTCGTCATATGGCCATACGAATCGGTTTGGGTTATGCTGGTTCCTGAATACCGGCTCTGGAAGTACCTTAAATTACCGTAAACTCTAAAGTGGAACTTACATATCATGGCATGTTTAATCGTTTATCACACTTCTAGATTCAAATTCGATCCGATTTGCAGTTTCGACATTACAGAGTAATGAGTGAGTAAAATCTCAAATTGTCGCTTAAAACGACGGTCATTAAAATAATGTCATGAAAACTTAAACACCGAAGAATATTCATGCAAAAAACACATGCGGATTGATAAAAATAGGTATCATCTCACTGCTAGGTGGATTAAACACGTTTTTATATATATAAAAAATAGGTATAGAATTCGCTCAAACTTTAGAATTTTTTTCCGAGGCCCGGAGGGCCGAATGATATATACCAATCGATTCAGCTCGACGAACTGAGCAAATGTCCGTGTGTGTGTATGTGTGTGTGTCTGTATGTGTGTTGTCAACTAAGAGGTCGAGATCTCAGAGATGGCTGGACCGATTTTGATCAAACTAGTCGCAAATGAAAGGTCTCCCCGTCACCCAAAACGCTATTGAATGGTTTTGAGATCGGATGTTTACTTTTTGAGTTATACAAAGTTTTATGTCAAAATTTTCAGTTTTTCGACAGTATCTGTCACAATTGACCTTGAAAACAGAATATGTTTTCAGACTTAGATTCCGCACGGTAATACCTATCCAACAAGCCATAGATTGTTAAAATCCGTCCATTTTTAACGGAGATATCGAAATTTTTCTGTAAGCGACTTTTCCCTCTATTCCAGCAGTAGGAGTTTTGAGCGCTGTATGACAAAGCAATGCTTGGGTGCAACGTGAAACACGATTTTTTATACTGTTACATACGATTGTTTCTAAGTACCAAAAAGACTGTGTACAGCGTCCTTTTTCATGACAATTTGCCTCGGACCGATTTTAGCACGGTTCGTTTTTGGCAACATAATCGTTCGAATATGGCATATGTAAACCAGATGATATCTGCATTTTTGAGTTGAAAGTAATTCTATAATTATATTGATTTAAACTACTTACACAATAAATGCTGGAAGAACATAACTTCCATATACCATACGACTCAGTTCGTCGAGATCAGCAAATGCGTGTGTGACAAATAATTTCACTTAATTTTCTCGGAGATGGCTAAACCGTTTTCTACAAGCTCAGATTCATATGAAAAGTAGTATACTCCCAAATTTGGATCCGACTTCTGATTTCGGAACCACAGGATGATATATGAAACGAAATTAAAATAATGTAATTCATTTTTCTCGTAGATGGCTGAACCGATCTAAGATTCAAATGAAATCTAAGAATAATCTATGATTCAAATGAGAGGTCTTAAAATCCTATAAAATTTAGTCAGATCCGATTTCTGGTTCAGGAGATACAGGGTGATTGGTATAAAAATGTCCATTTCACATAAATTAATCAGGTTTATCGGGTTTGCTGATTTGGATAGTCGATTACGAAATAAGTTTATTTCAGTTTAAGCGGTATTCAGTTTTCGATTCGGAATGTACCCCCAAATTTTAATTCGCATTTCTTAAAAATGTCTACACACTCCTCAGGTGAATTTAACTGATTTCGGCTACACCGATTTTAGAACACCGGTTCCAGTTTCGAATCGTTTCTCAAAGCTCAATCATTTTTTCAAAAAGGCCAAATCGAACTTAAAAAACAAAAATTCAAATTAAAGGACTTAAGGTCCCATACAAAATTGGTGAATTTTATCCGATTCTAGAATTACCGATGATGAGTTTTTAAAATTCATACCGATATAGAAGATGTAAATTGTTTGGCGTATTAATTTATGGCCATTCGAATTATTTTGGGTTATGCTAGTTCCTGAATACCGGCTCTCTAAAGTGGAACATACTTCGACATCTCATGAAATGTTCAATCGATTTTCACACGTTAAGACTGAAATTCGATACGATTTCGACATTACAGGGTAATGAGTGATTAAAATCTCAATTTGCCGTTTAAAACGACGATAATTAAAATAATGAGAACTAAAACAACTAAGAATATCCATGCAAAACAACACATGCGGATTGATAAAAAAGGTATCATCTCACTGCTAGGTGGATTAATCACGTTTTTTAGTTGAATTCACCAATTCAACGTGCTGTCATTTCTTAGCTAAGGCAAACTTCATTTTCATTCAACTAATTTTTTAGTTGAATTAGAGAAATAAAACGTTGTTTTCAACCAACATAAATAGTTGAATTGGCTTCTGCAATTTGCAGCTATATGGCGCACTGTCACCGAAAAAAAAAGTTCACACCGTAATGACTACTAGCCACTAGATGGCGTTAGTAATGTAACGAAAAGAATTTTTCAGTCGCGGTTGTTTTTTTCTATATTGGCAGGTATAAATACGCCGTTGTTTTGGAGAAAAAGACATAAACGAAACATAAACTTCTTTTTACAAATTTTTCGTCTGAAACGCTGTTTTCTTCATTCGACTTCGCGAAATCGACTTTCTCCCTGATAACTTTGAGCACTTGGTAAACAAAAACTGAATACAAGTAGTACACCGGACGGCGTAGCCCGCGGAAGATTGGAAGATACAAAAAAACTTCATTTGACATACGAGGTCTGTTCAAAAAGTTCTCGGAATTTTTTAATTGCGCGCGTCTGGAGAGTCCGGTGGTCAAAAAATTTTTTCTATTGTGTTGGTACATATGTCCCTGATGTATGGTGAAATTTTCAGCTGTATTCATTGTTTACATTCTGTCTTGTAGCGGCTGGTGTAGACGTGTTTTTTTGAGCTCGGCGATTTTTGTTAGTTTAAACAATGGAAGAATTGAAGAGTCAAAGAATTTGTATTGAATTTTGCGTGAAAAATGAAATAAAGTGTAACCAAGTGTGCGAAATGTTACAGAGAGCCTACGGTGAGTCTGCTATGAAAAAAACAAGTGTTTACGAGTGGTATAAGCGTTTCCAAGATGGCCGCGAAGACGTTGAAGACGACGAACGCTCCGGTCGACCCAGCACGTCAATAATCGATGAAAATGTGGGAAAAGTGGAAAAAATGATTATAGATAATCGCCGAATCACTATTAGAGAAGTTGCTGATGAAGTTGGCATATCAGTTGGCTCATGCCATCATATTTTTTCAAATGTTTTGGGCATGGAACGAGTGGCAGCAAAATTCGTTCCAAAACTGCTGAATTTCATCGTTGCTTATTCGTGATTTTTTGGCTAAAAACAAGACTTTAATCATGCCCCAACCTTCTTATTCACCAGATATCGCTCCGTGTGATTTTTTCCTGTTCTCAAAGTTGAAGAGACCCATGAAAGGACAGCGTTTTTCATCGATTGAAGAGATAAAGGCAGAATCGCTGAGAGTGCTACAGAGCATTACAAAAAGTGACTATCAGGGGTGTTTCGAAGACTGGAAAAAACGCTGGCATAAGTGTATTATATCTAGGGGGGATTACTTTGAAGGGGACCATATAGATGTAGACAAATAAATAAATATTTTTTTAGAAAAATGAGAATTCCGGGTACTTTTTGAACAGACTCGTATATACAATTAGAGTGCAACATTCGAAACTCACTTCACTGTTCCGTGAAAAAACATCGACAACAATAACGCACAATCGCTTCAAATGCGCACAAATTCAAAAATTTACACATCGGTTTAGAAACTTATATATGGATATATCGTAACACTTGCGAAAACATCAAAACAATTTGCAAGCAATTTCAACAAGACTGTCCTTTTTACCTTTTTAATGGATTGTTTTGCTTTGACACTTCTCATGAGTTTTTGACTCATAAACTTGTAAATAAAATCAGTTTAATTTTTGTTTTCTTTGTGCTGTACTTCAGCAATGATTGTGATAGATAAATAGAACCAAATTTTCTGATTTTAATAACAAAATTAGTTGTCGATGATAATTTCGTACTGGATTGAAATATTGCTGGTTTGTGTCCATGATATTCGCCAACTAAACTCATTCGCTAAAAATAAGAGTTTTTTCCAGCAAAGTAAATTCTCAATTTTAACTAATGTCATAGTTATTTTGGAAATTTTGTTGTTAAAATCAACTAATTCAAAAACAGTAATATGAATTAGGCGCAGAGCTAATTTCGGTCGTTCCGTGCAGTGCTTTGAAATGATTAAAGAAAATTCTCACAAATTCGATTCCGTTAAAAATAATGCTGCCTAGTATTTTAATAAAATTTTGACGAAATTCGATGATGTGCTAAACTATAGATTACCTTACCCACCATTTGAAAAGAAAGTTTACAATTTTCCTTGCCAAAAAAAGCTGGACTTCGATACTTTATGGTATTTATTTACCACCGAACATAAATGAATACACAATTTATGTTTTAACAATCAAAACGTGAAAAAATATGTCAGCCCAACGGGCATTAAAAACATCTGCATTCGACGATGCTTGTTGTAGAAGTAAAATTACACCGTCAAATATTTGTCAGTAACAGACGCCTCAAAACCACCCCCCGAATCTATCAAGCCGGTTCGATTAGCTCATAATCAGTTTCAGATTTTCCCTACCTTTACCGTTCATTTCATTATGAACTGAACAAGAAAAAGGATATACAATATCGCTGCCAGCTCGGTGCTTGAAACTGCTGAGTGTATCTTTATTAGATAATCGAGTCGAAGGATTGCAAACAAGTTGGCAGTTTCCCTTGGTATGTCATTATGAATGATGATGGGTAACGAACAATTGAAGAGGGGTTGTACATCCTGTAGCGTCCGTTTTGTTTCAGTGGTTTTGTTTATCTTTTTCGAAGGAAAGCCAATAGTCCACGCTGTTGTAGTATCGATATGTATATCAGAAAAATAGCTCGATTAACTGTTTTTGCGATCTAAATGTTGCTCTGTTACTGACAGTTATGACGAGATTATTCCAAGCATCCAGCTGCTGCGCTTATTTTTTGCTCAGCAATAAAAATATTTCTGAACAGAAAAAGACTTAAAAGGGATGCATCGGACGAAGGTGATGATTCAATTTGTCAATAATTGGGTGCAACAAAGGATAGATGATCAGGTGTATAATACCTTTCGTTTTCATGGTCGTTTCCATAATCAATGTTTACATCACTGCACTAACAATGATTCTTAGAGCGACACCAAGAAATCTGTGATTGTTATATTTTATTTCCTATTCTTTCGTATTCTTTCAGGTGTTGCACAAATGACTTCAGGTTCGAAGGATGATTTATCCGAAAAGGTGAGTAATAATGCTATTCATTTAATGTCAAATTAAGATTTCCTTATAATTTTGTTTGGATACTGTTCTTTGTTTTATGCACCAGATATTTTATTCATATTATCGATTTGTGTTGTACTAGTTTCTAAGGTGAAAGATATTTAAAAAATGATATTTTTTGTTTAATTTTAAATGTTTTTCAAAATTTCAGTGAATATGGTTATGTTTATTCTCTTATTTATAACCTATGCCTGAACAAATTTTGGGCCCGATATTGTTCAACTTGTTTCGATAATTTCAATCACTTTAGTTTATTTGGCATCAGTTTTCATTCGTTGATTGGATAAAATCTCGAAATTTACTTCTGGATGTAGAGAAAAAACAACAGCACTGGTCTTTTTTCCACATTCGAAGATTGCTAGCCAGACAAGATATTTCTTGTCAAATTTCAACTTCTTCTCCGGACACTCTTAGAAATGGCTAACCTTCGTTTTTAGACGTGCTACAGTTATTTCACAATTTGTTTGCGTTGAGTTTTGACCTATGTCTCGTCATCCATAACAACATACTTCGGTTTAGCACAGATAACAGATATACAGGCTTGAACAAAATATTTTAATATCTCGTGTGAACTTCAAATATGTTATACGTTGGAGGCAACTACAACAGTTTGAATTAAAAAAAAAAAAATAAAAAAATTATTCCAACATCGTCTAAATCACATGTGAAATTAATGAGCATTAATCAAAAATAAATTCGTGATTTTAACCAACAGCAAAACCAACATTTAGCGTGAAGTGAAGGTAGCACCCAAAACAGTGTCGTGATGTGAATGTCGCATCCAAAATAGTGTTGATCGCGGTGACACCAAAATTTTACACACAGTTCATGCGCAAGTCTGTTTTCTGTGTGTCCTGAACGCTTGAAGAAGTGCAACATTACGTTCGACAAAAATATGGCATCATTTGACAGCTGAAGGTGGTTTGTTTACATGTTCATTCTAATTTCAGTGCGTGTTATTGAATATGTAAACAAACAACCGGTACATGTCAAACATGAACTTTACTCATCACGAGTTCATTCACGAGGTTTTCACTGTATCTACTGTCTTGCTTGTTCGTCTGATACTTCTTAAATATTTTGATCACAACATGGAAGGGGTGTAGAGTTGCACATTCAAATATATATTAACTTGACATAACTGTTTCCAAATTGAAAAGGTGTTAGTAGGTTATACCAAAGCAAGCTTTTGATTTTATTCAAGTTTGAAAAAAAAATCTTGACAGAATCTTCTGGTGATGTTTTTGAAAATATAGGTAATATGAAAAAGGCATCATTACACCACTAGGTGGATTAAAAAAAGTTTTTTTTTCTTGAATTCAGTCGGTACTGTCATGATTACTTTTCGGTAAACACCAAATCATCCAGAATTATTTTGCAAACCAAATTTAGACAACTGACTTGCCTGCATTATGAAAATCAAGCTAGGTATTATTATTTCATAAACGTGGTTCAGACACTCATGACATGGGTCAGTGATTCAAAGTTTACGTTGTTGGCCCCGTAAATGATTTGTATTTGAAAGCTCTGAAACGGAGGAACTACTGTATAAGATCAAAATTGCAAAATACCTAAGAACCTTCCATCCCAAATATACTTAGACGGATATGCTGAGGTGAAAAGTAATTTCATTGACCACCAAAATGCGCTCCAATCGTAAATGAGATGGTGTCTTATAGTCTATTCATATTAAGGCAGACATGTAAAATTTTAATGCGATTCAATTATTGCTTTTGAAAGTCGATCGTTTTTTCGGGTTTTGAACCATGTTGATTATGAAAAAAAAACCGTTTTTGTTCTGTCATAAAACATCAAAAGGGAATGGACTAAAAATTGGAAGAAAACCAATGAATAGTTGGATAAATATTATAGGGGCTCTTGTATAGGAAAATAGCTTTTGTTAAGTTTTTTCGGTTTTTTAACGATATCAAACTAACTAGAGATTATAAGAAGAGAAAGAATATGAAATTATAGAGCCATAGTACTCAAGGAAGAGCAAGGATGACTCGTATCGCTAAGATGCCTAAGTTCGACTCCTCTGGTAGAAGGTAAAAGTTTAAATACGAGAAGTCTTCTGCTTACTTAAATGACCCTTGTCACGTCTCACTTTTTCCGCACTTTATTCTTAACATTCTTGCTCTTCCTTGAGTACTATGGCTCTATAATTTCATATTCTTTCTCTTCTTATAATATTTAGTTAGTTTGATATCGTTAAAAAACCGAAAAAAGTAAAAATTACTGACTGACCAGAAGTCATAAATAAAAAAGTAAAAAGCTTTTATTAAGATCATATTGTTTACCAAAACATATCCGGATTTCGTTCCCTCCCTACTAACACATCTCCTATCCTGCGATGCTCGTGGATATACAGTGCTACCCGCGGTCTCTAGAAACAATGAGTATCGGACTAACATTCCTTCCTTTTCTCCAGTAGCATAGCGGTCATGGTCGTGGCCGGCGACATTATTGATCATTCAATGAATAGTTTGTCGTGAGTGGGTATGCACAGTGAAAATGATTTGCGTCTCCCAAGCTACATTTTCTTGGTTTTTTGTGCATTTCCACTCATTCGGTCAATCACGAAGTGCAACCATGGCGATGTACTTCAGCTCAGCTCATTTGGCGACGAACTTCAGCAATAACACGTTGAATATTGGTTTCCAAAGCATCAATGACTTCACGTATACCCACAAAAAATAATCGAGTGCCGTCAAATCACACGAACGTGCAGGCCAGTTCACCAGTCCATTTCTCGAAATAATGTTGTTGTTGAAATGTTCTTTCGATAAGTCGATTGTTTCGGCCACAGTATGACAACCCGAGTAGAGTGTGAGATTAAAAAGAAAACTCAATTTGATGTTGTGCTGTTCGTATATATCGATTACTTAATTTGCTATCGTTTTGGTCGTTTTAACGGTTAAAAGATCAAAATTGAAAGCAAAAAAAATGCTGTATGACATCAAACTGGAAACTAGTTTTGCTCTCAGTGAAAGCACATTGAAAACTTAATATGATGTAGATTTTCTCGAAATGACACGTCGTGAGCATAATCTAAAAATAGTACGTCAAAAAAGGTTCGGGATAGTATACATTTAGGCGATATTACTCGCCAGCAAGAAAAAAAGATTGTATGCAATCTCCATTAGTCGGAAGCAAGAAAAAAGATTTCATGCAATCTCTCACACTACCGCGGAGAGAATCTGGTTTCCAACTTAGGTGATGAGATTGCGAACTTTTTGTGATTGCTTTGGACTGTAAGCGCTAGCTATGAGTGGATGGAAAATGTTCGGTCATATGACAAGCAGTGTTTTTTCACAAAGTTGTATTCAGGTAGTTTCTGTCAATGCACACTCGTTGCATCTCTTCCATCCTGCATCCACTGTGAATAGCAGTGTGGCTATTTGAGCACAGTATGAAAATGTCCTCTTTGTCCTTCTCATATCCAAAGCTGTAGCATTCAAACATTATAACATTAAATTGAGTTAACTACTTGATCTCACACAACTCGCACATGTAATCACTTCGAAATGCGAATTTAGAGGCTCTGAAGACCGAACGTTTTACAGTGAAGTCTTCTACAACACAGGGAACGTGAATTAGGAATCCGGCAATAAGGTATCCCAGATCATTGTTTTTTCGACTAATTGGGACAATGAACGATTATCTTGCTTCTGACCACAGATAGAACCAAAATCTTTTCAGTAAATTTTTAGTTCTTGTGTAGACTTATAATTTACGATCATTTGATGCAGAATTAGTCCTGTGACTCAAAATTATGAAGTTTTAGTTAGACGGTTTCTTTAGAAAAGTCTATTAAAGTTCCAAGATCTATTAGATGATTGATAAAATACTTCTCATAGTATCGAGCGTACACACTCATGTATGAAGTTCTAAGCATGTATAACTAGGAATGAGAATTGTTTTGAAGAGTGTCTTTGACACAGTTTGTGGACTACTTAGGAATATACAAATTAAACATATATTTTCTTTGTGGCTCCTCTAAACTACTAAAGTATTATTAAGAATTAGCTCTAGGTTCTGAAATCAGAGACATTCAATGTTCGATGTTCGAATTTCGTAAACAATGAATTTTTCCATACTGTTGGATATAAAGTTATAGGTATTTTCAGAACGGGTTTGGTGAGTAGATTTTTTTTTTTGAATGAACTTCGCGACGTCGTAGCATTAAAAAAATCGAAACATTTTTTTAAACTGAACGCCAAAATTGTTACAATACCGAATACTTAACGTATCTAGGAGGGAATCGATCGTCAAATATATTTCTCATATCAAATTCTGAAATAAGCTCCTACGGCAGACGATCAGCGATATGGGAATACCAAAGCCAATATTCAGATTCACCAGCTTCAAACAAACGTGGTACCGATGATCGCCAATTTATCTAATGCCTCCCAGACGTGTGGTTTGACACCAATATTCTCGTGGTTAAAAAAAGGAGCATTATTTGCGTAAAAGCTGAAAAAATGTTGAAAAAATCGTTTCTTCGCGGTTATGGTTGCGGTCAACTGCCACTCGGCAGGATGTCAAAGCATTTTTGTAAAAGGCAACATAGGATTGAAGGAATAATTCTTCCATTGAAACTTAACTTTGTATTTTCACTAAGTTGTTGATATTATTATTTTCATGTTTTGAGTTTCACAGAACTTTTGCCTTAAAACAGCAAAATGATAACATGATGTAATATTAATTGAAAATTTGATGAGTCGATATCATATTAGGATTTCAATCTGATGTTGTCATCATAATCAGATTTCAATTTGTACTCATTTTGATGTTAGACTTTACTCGGGAAGTGGCACCATCCTGTTGAAACCACATTTCGTCCACATCCATATCTTGAAGAAATGGCAACAAAAATTAATTGATCATGGTTCTGTATCGATTTTAATTAACGGCAACGCGTCGTCCCTCTTAATTTTTAAAGAAATAAGGACCGATTATTCCACCAGATCTTAGACCGTACTCTTCTCATTCTGGTTGACCAAAATTTGGTAATTACGTTCTTTATGGTGGTCTCAGACGGACGATTCACGAAGTGCTCTATAAACAGTTTTAATTGAACATTGATTCTGAAAATAAATTTTTACGATCACGATGGAAGCGTTGTTCTGGAGTTAACCTATTCAGGATGAGTTGCTAAACAATACTGAGTAGAGACGTCACTGTCAAAACAACTGATTCCTATTCTAAAAACAAACCTCCTAAAAAAACACCCGTTAGTTTTCTTCAAGGAGAAAACATCGATGAATAAAATCGATAAAACAAAAACTGTTGTTCCGATCGGTATGTAGTTGCCCAACTTTTATTTGCTTTTTGCCAACACCCTCTTGGATTGTTACAGCGTTTAAGAATAACACAGAGTTAGGACAAAATAAATGTGAATCTTGATCGGCTTGCTTTTGAACGAAAATGTCGTAAATCACACAAAATACAGTTCAAGTTGTTAAATCGTTATTTACTGTCAAAGTAGAAGCTTTTTTTTGTTTAGTGATGAATAACAATGTCACGCAAAATGTTGCAATTTGATACGAAGCCTGGTAGAGAACTAATTATGCACTAGCTTTTGCATTTGGATAATATAATTACTTTCTCCTATCTCCCTTCAGGGCATCGGTTTCATCATTCATCAATAATTGATTTTGAGATTTGATACTCGGTTGTATGTATGTGTTAAGTTTCGTGAAGGATAATTCAGGCGTTGTAACAAATTTATTTCTCTTTGTATTCGAATTCGAACAAGCGAAAACATTCTCCTTGAAGATTAGAATTTAGTTTTAATCAAAAGTAATGGAGAATAAAAAGAATAGCTGATTCTTTTTTTTCGGAGAACTTGGAAATGTTTGGCAGAACTGTACAACTACACTACAGAAACTGTAGTGGTAATGAACGAAAACCTTTAGTTAGAGTGAGATCTGCTATCTCTGTTCGATAGATTGACTTCAAAATTAAGAAATTAGGAGTGTTCGTTTCAAATATTCGCATCACTATAGAGAATCAGTATTTAACAATTTTCGAGCTATTTTTCTGTGGTATTGCTTCTTAGAGCCGAAGCAAAATATTGTATTCGATTTTATCACAATTCATTGATTGAAATAACATGGCGAATCTACTAATAAGGTGACTATTGGTACAGTAGCCCTATTCCGTAGGATTTTTCAAAAATATTCGGTGGTATTTCGGTGGTGGTTCTAGTCTATTTGGCATAAGCACTTTTCAGTGCATTTGAAATGGCATATTCTATCCAGATGAAATGAAATAATCAGAATTGCGGTCAGTTTTGGATTAGGCGGCATTTAACAAAATGTACATCAGGTTGCATTTGAGATAGAAATATGTGGCCTATGATTTTCGTTTTAGCACAGTTTTCGGATCTCAAACAAACATTTGATTAGTGAGTTCATATAACACATGGATCAATAAGTCCCGAGACTAAAGCAGAGATGGCGCTCGTAGTAAATCAGTAACCACGTCTTCTAGAGTACTAACCTTTGCTTGAAACGGGTCAAAATTTTACGTCGATCCGACCAGAAACAGCTGAGTTATCGAGGTTGGAGTAAAGTGGTTTTGTAGTTTATTTAAAAAATGGAAAAAACCGAGTTTCGTGTTTTGATAAAACATTGTTTTTAATGGGTAAAATCACCGTGCAAGCGAAACAATGGATTGAAAAATGTTATCCGGACTCTTGTCCATCAAAAGCAACGATTTGTCGGTGGTTCGCCGAGTTTAAACGTGGTCGTACCGACACAAATGACGCGGAACGCTCGGGTAGATCTGTGGAAGCCGTCACACTGGAAAATGTGGATGAAGTGACAAAAATTATAATGAAAGATCGTAAAGTGAAGCTCCGTGAGATTGCTGAGATGACACATATATCATATGGAAGTGTATTTGCTATCCTTCATGAAAAATTGAGCATGAAAAAGGTTTTTTCCAAGTGGGTGCCGCGATTGCTTTCGATGGAACAAAAACAGCAACGAGTCGATGATTCAGAAAGCAGTTTATCGCTATTTACTCGCAACAAAAAAGATTTCTTGCGTCGTTACGTGACCATGGATGAAACATGGATACATCACTACATTCCAGAGTCGAAGCGGCAGTCATCTGAGTGGCGCACAGCTGGCGAAAGCCGTCCGAAGCGTCCGAAAACGCAGCAGTCAGCTGGCAAAGTCATGGCGTCAGTTTTTTGGGATACGCATGGCGTGATTTTCATTGACTACCTCGAAAAAGGTAAATCGATCAACAGTGATTATTATATTGACTTACTGGTGCGTTTGTAGGAGGAAATCGCAAAAAAACGACCGCACATGCAGAGAAAAAAATCCTTTTTCATCAAGACAATGCACCCTGCCACAAGTCGATGAAAACAATGGCGAAATTGAACGAATTAGGCTTTGATCTGCTTCCCCGCATTCCATACTCGCCAGATTTAGCCCCCAGTGACTACTGGCTCTTTGCTGATCTTAAAAAAATGCTCCAGGGAAAAAGATTTAGCTCAAATGAGGAGGTCATCGCTGAAACTGAAGCTTATTTTGAAGCGAAAGATAATTTTTTTTATAAACATGGTATTGAAAAATTGGAAAAACGTGAACCATTGTATCACCCTAAAAGCTGATTATGTTGATGAATAAAAAAAAATGTTGCAAAAAAAATGTTGTTTCCATTGTTAGTCTCGGGACTTATTGATCCGTGTGGTAATTCACTGTCTTCTTAATCGGGCATCAAAGTGCATCCAATTATTACTAGACAAGTCCAACCAGTCCAATCATTGCCGTTTTACAAAAAATGTTACCTAAACATGATGGTGATGAAATTGGGCCCGGAATCTTGAACTGACGTTGACGTTGAGATCTTCCATTAGGTACACCACGTTCCACATCGAAACCACAGGTCAACTCATGGAGATTAAAACGATTGAGATCAAACATCACTTCATCGGACGCGTATTAATTTGAATCGGCAATGGGGCTTCGGTTAATTTTAATACCAAAATAACAAGCTTTATTCCATCCGAACAAACGAACGACTCCTGGTTCAGACAGCCATCGGATTAGCATTTCCATGCACAGAAATCGGACCGGATGACACCCTTTTATTGCTTGGTTTGTTCGATGTGCAGGCAGATGACCACATGTAAATTATTCGGTCGCGATCTCGCGTGAGGATTTCTGCTTGTTAGTTACTGGATAGGATGTGGTATGTTTTGAAAATTTGTTTGGTACATTGGAGAAATTAGAAAGTGACAAATTCTCTCTTTGGTATTTATGACTGGCAGATATGTACAAAATAAAAGAAAAAACCTGTTGAATTGTGGAAATATAGTAGTACACGTCTTCCATTCAATTCCCACATTCAATCAGTACGGTACATGCGCCATGAAGACATTTTGGTAAACCTCAACACTTCTCTCAACTTTTGTTCATATATAGTGAGTAGTTCTGGGAAGAGTTATTTAATTCAAGGAGAAACAAGAGGACAGAGGTTTGTATATAACAACATTCCACTAACCGAAAAACAAATCGAGGGAGGTGCGTGAATGATGTGATGCTTGAGTTGGAAAAAAATTGTGCATAAGTTCTAAAACTTTATTGGCTATGACAGTTTATAAAGTACTATGAAATTCGAGCAATGTAAAGTTAATATCAAACGTCCTGTTTAATTGTTAAAATTCACGTAGAGTAAACAAATGTAAAAATGTCCAAATTTGGGTTTTACACAACGATTTACTTTATTGAAATAGTGACAATAGAAAATACGGGTTGATATTGAAAATATTGTTGTTTGGAATAACAAAACAAGATATCGGTGTTGAACAGTCGTTCGCACCGCACGCGTATAGCTCTTGGCTCCTGGAATTTTTTTTCTGGCTACCTAGGCTACCTAGGCTTTTTTCTGGTATTGCAAACTTAACGCAATGTCGTCGTTGCCAAGGCTTCGGTCATGGAACCAAAAATTGTCATATGGATATACGGTGTTTGAATTGTGGTAAATCGCATTCGAAAGACGTTTGTCCAATGAATGAAACCACTGATAAATTTTCATGTTCAAATTGCAATGGAAATCATAAATCCAATTATTTGAAATGTCCTGTCAGGGAAAAAATTTTAAACGCTCGTTCGCTTAGACAACAAGTCAAATCAACGACCTTAAATTTACAGAACATACCTGAAAATCAAAAAACCGTTACAAATGCCACGCCTAATTCTTCTAAGGCACTGATTTCTTCGAATTTAAAACAAAAAACAGGTACGCCTGCCAATTCGTCTTCTAACGAAAACAATTTATTGACAGGTAGATCGACCTCGTCATCATCTTCTTCTAATGTCAGTTATGCTGGTATATTAGGTAGAAAACTACCACCTATTTCTTCTAATGTAAATAATTCTAACGAAAACAATTTATTAATAGGTAGACCGGCCAAATCACCTTCTTCTAATGGCAGTCTACCTACAAATATTCCTTCAATGCCATTCGCTTCTTTAAATGAAGTCGATTTAGGCGATATAACTGAAAATAAAATGATCTACCTACAAGATCAACTTTTTCAAATGATCATCCAAATGAATTCGACTTCATCTCTTTTTGAAGCATTTTAAATCGGATGGAAATTTGCAAATAATATTATAATGAACTTAATTTTATAATTTTCTCAAAGTTCACAAAATTCATATTGCCATTGTGACAGAAACTTTTCTTAAACCAAATGTCAAATTGAAAAGTAATCCACATTATGTGGTTCATCGATTTGACAGGTTTACTGGAATGGGTGGTGGAGTTGCCATTTTTGTCCAACGGCATATTAAACATCGAATTTTACCTTCTTTCAATACTAAAGTTATTGAAATTCCCAACGTTATTCGATTCCCAACGAAGTTGAAACCATTCATGGAATTTATTTCATAGCTGGAGCATATTTGCCATTTCAATGCACCGGCGATCAATTAAATTTCTTTAAAGGCGATTTGCAAAAACTTACAAGATATCGATCGAAATTTTTCGTAATAGGGGACTTAAATGCTAAGCATGTCCAGTGGAATTGTAGGCAAAATAACAGTAATGGTAAAATACTTCATAATCAACTCTCAGCTGGTTACTTCACAGTTCTTCATCCCAGTAATCCGACTTGTTTCTCTTCAGTGAAAAACCCGTCTACAATTGATCTGGTTCTAACGGATCAAAGTCACATTTGTAGTGAACCGATTACACATGCTGACTTTGACTCAGATCATCTTCCAGTAACATTCAGACTTTCCAACGAAGCTATAATTAATCCAATTAGTTATATTTTCAACTATCATAGAGCTAATTGGTTTGATTACAGATCTCACATTGAAAATCATGTGGATCATGAAACTATTTTAGAAAATTCTGCGGACATCGACACAGCAATTGATAATTTGAATCATTATATTATCGAAGCTAGAAATCTTTCAGTTCCCAAAGCTCAAACTAAATTAAATTCTCCTATCATCGATGACAATCTTCAACTGCTAATTCGGTTGAAGAATGTTCGTCGCCGACAATATCAACGTTCTCGTGATCCTGCTATGAAAAACATAGTTAAGGATTTACAAAAAGAAATTAAACATAGATTCACTCTTTTGCGAAATGAAAATTTCGCTAAAGAAGTTGAACTATTTAAACCATATTCTAAACCTTTCTGGAAACTTTCTAAGGTTCTTAAGAAACCTCAGAAACCAATTCCTGCTCTTAAGGAAGGAAATCAAATACTTCTTACAAATGGCGAAAAAGCTCAAAAACTTGCTCAGCAGTTCGAGAGTGTCCACAATTTTAATTTGAACGTTGTGAGTCCTATTGAAAATGTAGTCTCACTGAAATATGATCATATTTCAACCCAAGTGTTATCACAAGATGACATCATTGAGACGAATTTTGATGAAATTAAATCAATTATTAGGAAACTCAATAACATGAAGGCTCCTGGTAATGAAGGAATTTTTTAATATTCTTATTAAAAATCTTCCCGATGTTGCCTTGAGACTTCTGGTTAAAATTTTCAACAAGTGTTTTTCATTAGCTTACTTCCCAAAAAGATGGAAAAACGCTAAAGTAATTCCTATCCTGAAACCTGATAAAAACCCAGCAGAAACATCAAGTTATCGCCCAATTAGCTTACTTTCTTCTATCAGTAAACTTTTTGAAAAAATTATCTTGTTGAGAATGATGACTCATGTAAATGAGAATTCAATTTTTTACCAGAGCAGTTTGGATTTCGTCATGAACATTCAACTACTCATCAACTTGTCAGAGTAACGAACATGATAAAAGCAAATAAATCTTCTGGGTTATCCAATGGAGTTGCTCTTCTAGACATAGAAAAAGCATTCGACAGTGTTTGGCACAAAGGTTTGATAGCAAAAATGTCTGATTTCCAGTTTCCTATTTATTTGATCAAAATGATTCAAAATTATTTAACTGATCGTGCTCTTCAGGTTAGCTATCAGAATTGTAAATCTGAATTGCTACCCGTACGAGCCGGTGTTCCGCAGGGTTCGAGCGTAGCTCCAATCTTGTATAATATTTTCACTTCTGATCTTCCAAATCTACCCTTTGGTTGTCAGAAATCGCTATTCTGTGACGACACAAGTCTGTTAGCCACAGGTAGAAATCTAAGAGTGATCTGCAGTCGCCTACAAAGAAGTTTAAATATTTTCAGTGATTATCTGTCAAAATGGAAAATTAAACCAAATGCAGCAAAAACGCAATTAATTATCTTTCCTCATAAGCCAAGAGCTTATTTTCTTAAACCAAACAATAATCACATTCTAAAATTGAATGGCTTGGAATTGACATGGTCTGATCAAGCTAAATACTTAGGTTTAACGTATGACAAAAAACTCACTTTCAAGGATCACATTGAAGGAATCCAGGCAAAGTGTAATAAATATATTAAATGTTTATATCCTCTTATAAACAGAAATTCTAAGCTCTGTCTAAAAAACAAATTGTTAATTTATAAACAAATTTTCAAACCAGCCATGCTTTATGCAGTACCAATTTGGTCAAGTTGTTGTTCCACCAGGAAGAAAACGCTTTAAAGGGTTCAGAATAAAATTCTGAAAATGATTTTGAAGCGTGCTCCCTTGTTTAGTACAAATGAGTTACACAGACTCACAAATATAGAACCATTAGATGTAATGTCATATAATATTATAAGCAAATTCCGACAAGAATCGATGCAATCTTCAATTGAATCGATTCGCTCTCTGTATTAGTTAGTAAGTTAGTATATAAGTTCCTTTTCCCCATTACACAATACAAGTAGGTTTAGAATTTTCCCTACACAAAAATCTCAGAATTGCGGAAGCAAATAATGTCCTCATGGTAATAACCAAATCATATATATAATAGGGCTGAAAAGTCACCACTTGTGGCTGAACACCCAATTCAAATCTCAATAATTTAATTTTAACTCATATTCCAATAAAGTTATTAAAAAAAAAAAAAACAAAACAAGATAATTATTTTTCTCAATGGATTAGTTTGTTCTAATCAATATTTTGATAGAAATAACAAATATTTTACTCGTACATTCTCGACAAATGTAATTTCTCGACAAATAATTTCACAATACATTCAATTTGAAAAATTAGTTTTAAATAAACGAACATTAGACAAAGTTCATAATTGTAGTGCTTTAAATTCACAAACTGTTTAGTTGAAATAAATTATGAGTTATTTGAAGTTAAACTTTGGTTTGTTGAAATCATTCATTATCGTTTGATTTTAGGAATAAAATGATTTTTTTTCTGTGCATTTGCTGTGAAGAAAACGTGTTATGTAATGATTTTTAGTTTCCAATAATTATATTAATTACCCGTACTTACGCTTGAATTGTTAAAATAAACAGATGAAACTTTTCTTATGAAACGCATAAAAACTCGTTTAGTTATTTTAAGAATAAAAAAGCTATGCTGGTTTCAAGGTTTTCGTTGGAACAAAGTTATAAAACCAATATACTGAGGCAGGATGTAAATAACATTCCGAAATACGTATATGTAACACATGGATCAATAAGTCCCGAGACTAACAATGGAAACAACATTTTTTTGCAAATTTTTTTTTATTCATCATCATAATCACCATTTAGGGTGATACAATGGTTCCAACGTTTTTCCAATTTTTCAATACCATGTTTATAAAAAAAATTATCTTTCGCTTCAAAATAGACTTCAGTTACAGTGATGACCTCCTCATTTGAGCCAAATCTTTTTCCCTGGAGCATTTTTTTGAGATCAGCAAAGAGCCAGTAGTCACTGGGGGCTAAATCTGGCGAGTATGGGGGGTGCGGAAGCAGATCAAAGCCCAATTCGTTCACTTTCGTCTTTGTTTTCATAGACTTGTGGCAGGGTGCATTTTGTTCCATCGAAAGCAATCGCGGCACCCACTTGGAAAAAATCTTTTCCATGCTCAATTTTACATGAAGGATAGTAAATACACTTCCATATGATATCTGTGTCATCTCAGCAATCTCACGGAGCTTTACTCTACGATCTTTCATTATAATTTTTGTCACTTCACTCACATTTTCCGGTGTAACGGCTTCCACAGGTCTACCCGAGCGTTCCGCGTCATTTGTGTCGGTACGATCACGTTTAAACTCGGCGAACCACCGACAAATCGTTGCTTTTGATGGACAAGAGTCCGGATAATCATCGGATAATCGGATTTCAATCCATTGTTTCGCTTGTACGGTGTTTTTACCCATTAAAAACAATGTTTTATCAAAACTCGTTTTTTTCCATTTTTTAAACAAACTACAAAACACCTTTACACCAACCTCGATAACTCAGCTGTTTTTTGGTCGGATCGACTTAAAATTTTGACCCGTTTCAAGCAAAGGTTAGTACTCTAGAAAGACGTGGTTACTGGTTCACTACGAGCGCCATCTCTGCTTTAGTCTGGGGACTTATTGATCCATGTGTTACTATAACGTTTGATACTCTTTTGTGTAAATAGTGACTTTGAAAATTGTGACTTTGTGAGAGTGTAGTGACGTGAAATTATAAAAATCCAGACTGTCCCAGAAAGTATGGGCGCAACCAAAAACCGTTGCCATTTCGCAATGGTTCAGAATCTGTCAATTTTTATGGCTGCGTCCTGTTGTTTACACTCTTCTATAACCACTTGTGCAGTTGTTTATTCGTTTTCATTAGTTTGTTTCGAAATGCGTGAACTTTCAGCAGAACAACGTCGAAAAATTGTGTACAAATGGTGCACAGAACGCGGACTGTCACTGAGAAAGATAGCAAAAATGGAAGGAGCAAGTGAAAAAGCCGTGCGAAATGCAATCAGGAAGTTCGGTGAGGATAACACCTTTGAGGATAAACCGAAAACGGGTCGAAAAAAGGTCCTGCTAACTCTCAGTAGGATAAACGTATACTGAAGGCGTTCGAACAAAAGAAGGAGGTTGCAGTTCGGGATGTGGCAAAAAAGTGGGCACTTCGAAGTCAAATGTTCTTCGTGCTAAAGAACGTTTGAATCTTCAAACCTATAAGAAGCAGAAACAACCAAAACGTAGTCCGAAACAAGAAGCATCGATCAGGCCGAGGGTTCGAAAGCTGTACAATACGATTCTTGCTGGAAATTTGAACTGCATAATCATGGACGACGAAACCTACGTGAAACTCAATTACAAATCCTTGCCGGGACCAAAATATTATACGGTGCGAGACGGGCAAGTGTCCGTAACATCGATTGAAGTCGAAAAATTTGGTAAGAAAGCTATGATCTGGCAAGCAGTTCGTAGTTTCGGTAAGATTTCGAAACCCTTCATCACCACTGCTTTAATGAACAGCGAAATATACATCAAGAAATGTTTACAAAAACGACTTCTACCCATGATTCGAAGCCACAAGGATCATGTTGTCTTCTGGCCAGATCTTGATTCTTGCCACTACTCGAAATCAACGGTAGAATGGTGTACTACCAAACATGTCACTTTCGTCCCAAAAGACATGAGCCTACCAAATTGCCCACAACTTCGACCAATTGAGGAAATTCGGGCATTAAAGAAAGCACATCTTAGGAAACATGTCTCAGCAGCAGAAACCATTCAACAGTTCGAAAAAGATTGGAAAAAAGTGTCAAAACTTATCGCCAAGAACTCTGTACGGAATTTAATGAGGAACGTGTCTCAAGAAGGTGCGCCAGCTAGTCTACAATGGCTAAGTAGCAAATGTTGAGAATAATATTCTGTTGTTGGAGTCTAATATTATCAGTATATCGAAAAAATTTTGAATATCTAACACTTGTGAATTGTTACAGCGAAATCAAAGTGCGTCCATTTTTTCCGGGACAGTCTTTAAATGGTACAACAACATTACTATTAGTATTCTGGTTGGTAGTAAATAAAACTGATACGGTTAATATGTTTTTTTTCGTTTGGCTGGACCGAAATTTTGATCGAAATAAAATAGAGATCACTGTTGATGTTATAGGGAGAAATTGATTCACATTGATTTGTAGATCGGCAATATCAATTCGAAACGATTAGGGGAGAATATTTTTTTCAGTGACGTTCCAGTTCCATAGACTTTGTATATTTGTGGTTAAATGAAGAAAATTAATATCCATCTGCGCTATACATAATCGATACACATTTACATAATACAACCCAATAATAATTTATAATTATAATTCAGTGCAAAAATTTGTAAAAACCAATCAAAACAAAGAAATATCTACCATCATTTAGATCGAACGAACTTGCTCTTTAAATCCTGATCGAACCTATACTATAATCAATTATTCGGCAAAACGCTAGTTTTAGAAGTGGTGGTGTGATAATGCCTTTCTCTTGTCATTTAAATAGTCTCATTAAAACATTTGACAAATTCTATACTCAGCCATTAGTATTGTGAGCTTATCAAATAACCTAATAGTAGCTTTCGAACGAGTATAAGTCTTTCGCAATCTATTGTTTCATCTTCGAGAAATTTTGTTTTGTTGAAAAACACTGAGATCTATCGGTTACGTCACATATAACATTACATCCCTTGAATCGGAAATGTTTGTCATAACCCTTCCAAATTTAGTTAAAACTGTTAGCTTTCAAATAAGCTTAAGTTTATCGATTTTCGGTGAGTAATCTTCGAAAAAAATTAGCCGATGAAAAATGTACGATTAATCGGTTACATCACTTATATTATTATATCTACTGAGCCGGAAGTGACAGACATTTGATTTTCGAACTTCATCTCAAATTCAATAGTAGCTTTCAAACGAGCCTAAGCTTGTTGAAATCAGATCAACCATCTCCGAGAAAATTGAGCGGTAAAAAAACAACGCGTTTTGTCAGTTACATCACTTGAGCGGTAAAAAAAACTTTGAAAAAGATAACACACAGACATTTTCTGAACTCGACGGGTTGAGTTGAATGGTATATAACACTTTGAGTCTCCGAGGCTCCGTTCAAAAGTCAGTTTTTCAGCAATTCTATAACCTTGACTTTATAATAAATTCCCATTTTCCACATCAATTCTGCAGCAATGTTTTCCAAGCCCAAGATAAAAATCTCAAAACCAAAAACAATGTTCTTGAATATGAATTTATTTTGTACACCGGTCGCAGTGTGAGTTTCACTACAAACAAGGGCAATTACATGTGCATCCAGCTGCTGGTCGTTTGCATTGGAACAAAATGCACATAGAAGTGAACAATGCTGGAGAAAATGCTACAAATCAGTCCTTCTAAGGGTTATACATTAGAAAGTGAAAATAATCGGAAGTGAACATAATCAGTTTAGTGAACCGTCCGCAGTGCAAACTTTGCACCAAACGAGTGCAAATAAATCAACATTTAGCTGTTTTGCGTTCGAGAAAATGCCTTTTGTGTATTGTTTTTTGTTTTCAATTATAGAGGTTTTAACCTTTAAACTTATGGTCAGTCGCCCTTCGGGCAAGAAAAACTTTCTAACCCTATGTGCGGGGTTGGGAATCGAACCCAGGTGGACTGCGTGAAAGACATCGACTAACCCATTACGCTATACCCGTCCCCTTTTGTATATTAGTTTTTTGGTGACTCCAGGATCTACACCTGCATTAAATTAGAGGAAATTATTCATATCCACTTCAATCCGGTTATGTCTCTGACATTACCCACCCGCCTTTTTTTCGTTGAAATGAAACACTAGTTTTGAATTTTCTGCACATCTTGACCACTTTTCTGTCAGTTTATGGATACCAAGTCAATAGGAATGTTCGTCTTTTGAAATCGACTACTTCATAGGAATTGAAGAGCTAGTCAGTCAATACATGGCCCATCGATGAAAACAAATGGTTGTTGGAAGGGACCATCTCTACGGAGAATAAGGCGTATGAGGTGGCTGCTCCCAGCCAAATGTTTTGATTGTATCCTGAGCTTGGTTTGCTTTATGTGCATGTGAATAGTCGTGTAATAAAATTACTTTTCCGTGTCTTCTGAGCCATTCGGACCATTTTTCGTTAAATTCATGATCTAAATGGATCATTTGGTGTCTGTAGCGATTAATATTGACAGTTTTATCAGGTTATGATACACGACACCTTTCTGATCCCACCAAGCACATTGCCTTCTTGTTGATTTGATCTGGTTTGGCAGTCATTGTGGATGATTGTTCCGGATTAGTTCATCAGAGAGTTTAAAGTGGGATAGGTTAAACACCCTAACCCTATGGTTTAGATATATTGGTCGAAAGCTTTATTTTATTCTGAATAAAGTGTGAAGTTCCTTCAGGATTCTTCGCTCAACAAAATGTTCCTCCCATCTCATAATAAATACAATGAATGACGTTGTAGTTTCATCTGAAAGTGAGCTATGTAACAAATACATATGTTTGCGTCAAACAATTGCAACAATGTACGTTGAACGGGGAACAAGGCCATCCAACCCCAACCATCTACCAATAATTTGAAGACAAAAGCAAATTGCAGCAAATGCGGTAACAGGATTTTCTTTCCTGTGATGACGTAAAAGTTACCACGCTTCCATGTCGTACGTGCTTGACACAACACGTCGAGGGGGTGGTGGCAAAGCAATGGTTTGTTTTCCCCGTTTTCGAGTTGGGCGTATTTTTCTCCCAACAGGAACCAACGTCTGCTTCTGCTGTTGTTGTTGCTGTTGTTGCTGCAGTTGTTGTTATTGTTGTGGGAGTGGAGTAACATGTACACCTTTGCTCCTTCGTCCGATACTAACACTTGGATATGCTCCGGTGATAGAAATTCCAATATCTGGCCACGGCCGGTACGGGACAGGCACAGTTCATCGTGTGGATCGGTCGCGAAAGGATGTGAGCGAGCGCTTAGAACAGGAACACTTTCCGCGCGTTCGGTTAGTGGACGAGGATTATTTTGAGCCTGTTCGACTGGGAATAAATTCGGATTAAAGTGAGCTTCCTTACACCGGCAGAACGAAAATTGTATATGTTGCATATCGAGTAGTGAAATTCATGGGAATACCTTGAGGTGTAATCTGACCCGAACTGGGCTCCATATGTAGATTGCGTAATCTAATTAGAAAAATGTGAAGCAACATGTGAAAATTATGTGTTTCAGTACATTGCGTTCGATGAAGTATTTCAATGGCTAGGCCACGGTAGTTTGTTTTCAGTCTTCACTTAGCTTCACCTGTTTTGGACGGATGACTTGTGAGCAGATTGTTTGATTGTTTTCCAAAAATCTTTGGAACAAGCCAAATTATGATAATTGTTGTGACTAAAATATCCAGAGATCGTACGAAATATATATTTTTTGTAGTGAATATGTTCCGAAACAAGAAAATAAAACGATTATGATTTATAAATTGTTTATTGATGGTGTAATAACAGTTTTCACCAACAAGATTTGAACTTCCTTTTATGATTTGACATTTATTGGAATGATAAAACATCAATGATGAAACAATATTGTAGATAGTTTGGCTCATTTGTGCAAATTTTTCAAAATATGACAGAAAAAAAGAGTTTTTAGTGGAACAGCTCTGGACAATACTAAGATTTTTTATTTTGTGTTTATGATAACAAAGTAACCGGTTCCTGCTAAGTGCACGTATTAATTTTTTATAATGTTTTTATGCTTCTTTCTCAACGTTTGCTAATCGGTTTGGGTTGAACTGTTAAGTTGCATTAGCAGTCAGCTTGAACTGCTTTGCACCGGAGGGACTAGGAAGAATCGTTAAGAAAAATATTTTTTTCATAATATTTTTTATGATCTAATTTTTTTTGAGGCAGAACAAATAAAACTGTTTAGTTTGCTTTCAAAAATCAAGCATACGTCCTGTGTTTAATTCGATATATAAAACATTTTAAGTCCAATTTTGTCAATAGTCCTGTCGTATCGTATCAAATAT
Organism: Malaya genurostris; assembly: GCF_030247185.1. Classification (NCBI taxonomy): domain Eukaryota; kingdom Metazoa; phylum Arthropoda; class Insecta; order Diptera; family Culicidae; genus Malaya; species Malaya genurostris. The sequence goes on from NC_080572.1 coordinate 187,236,598, forward strand.
ATTGATATTTTTTAAACACTGTTTAAAGTGCCAACTTAAACGAAATGAAATAAGTTTAATAAGGGGCACATAAGGGCGCCGGTCTTTCAAGTCAGTTTTCGTATGTTCGAACCTCGACTTAGAACTAAGATTTCAGTATCAGTAGGATTGTAGCACCAGCCATGTTTCGAATCGACTGCGAAGTCTTTTGAAACAGAAGGCTAAATTCCACAAAAGGAATGTAATCCCCAGGTTTAAATAATTAGTCACGTGAAAACAAAACTGTGAGATCAGTCTTGTAATGATCTACTATGATGTGAAATTGTTATGCACGTCTGGATAACTCATACACGGAGAACCCTACGACCATAAAATTACGATATCGTAGTTTTTGATTTTTACGATAGTTGATTCAACGAAACTCTTTTTTTATTCAACCAATATGGGTTTTGATTTGTACACGGAACAGGAATCAGAACAAATTGGCTCAAATGGCACGTTCCCCTTGATATTTGGAGATTTGTGCCGTATTACTGTTTTGGAAATAGTTGATTTTAATAACAAAATTTCCAAAATAACTATGAAATTAGTTAAAATTAAGAATTTACTTTGCTGAAAAACACTTTTATTTTTAGAGAATGTGTTTAGTTGGCGAATATCCTGGACACAAACCAGCAATATTTCAATCCAACGCGAAATTCTCATTGACAACGAATTTTGTGACTAAAATCAGAAAATTTGTCTCTATTTTTCTATCACCATCATTTCTGAAGTACAGCACAAAGAAAACAAAAATGAAATTGGTTTAATCAACAAATTTATCAGCCAAAAACTCATGAAAAGTGTCAAAGCAAAACAATCAATTAAAAAGCTAAAAATGACAGTCTTTTTGAAACTGCTTGCAAATTGTTTTGACGCAAACTCTTAGCATTTGAAGCGATTGTGTGTAATAATGTTTTTACACGGAACAGTGAAGTGGGTTTCAAATGTTGCACTCTAATTGTATATGTCAAATGATGTTTTTAGTATCTTCCAACCTTCCGGGCTACGCCGACCGGTGTACTACTTGTATTCGGTTTTTTTTCCGAGTAGTCAAAGTTTTCAGTGAAAGAATCGATTTCGCGAAGTCGAATGAAGAAAACAGCTATTTAGAAGAAAAATTTCAAAAGAAGTTTATGTTTCGTTTATGTCTTTTTCTCCAATACAACATCGTATTTATATCTACCAATATAGAAAAGACAACCGCGACTGGAATTTTTTCAGTAGTAGTGTGCCATCTAGTGGCTAGTAGTCATTATGGTGTTAACGTTTTTTTCGGTGACAATGCGCCATATAGTTGCAAATTGCAGAAGCCAATTCAACCATTTATGTTGGTTGAAAATAACGTTTTATTTCTCTAATTCAACTAGAAAATTTGTTGAATGGAAATGAAGTGTGCCTTAGCTATGAAATGACAACACGTTGAATAGGTGCATTCAACTAAAAAAATAGTTATTTCGACAAATATTTTATTATTATTAAGGGAATGAGAAATAAAAAATCTAAATTAGCAAAAGTAAGATTTTTTTAGTTGTCTCAAAAATTAACTAACTAAAATCAGAAAATCAACTAATTTTTCCGCCATAATGCTGATTTCGGTCTTTCCGTGTATATATTCGAGTAGTTGAAAAATGCGTAGTTTTTAAAGCTGTCAAATTTCAGAGACAGCAGAAAGCAGAACAAACATCGTAAACCATCTATTTAGTTGAGATCTGTTCGCTTTTTATGAAAATGTCAATGTCTGTCAAAATGTCTGTGAAAATTATGTACATTCATTTTGAAGAAATTTATGATTTCATAACTAGTGTTTATCGATCGGCAAGTTTAGTGTTAATTCAACCTTGCTTACGATGAAAGAGATTTGGTGTAAATTTAAGCAACGTTTACTGTATTAGTATTACAAAAATTAATCAATGCACACAAATTAGTACTCCGTACTGAGATACATAATTTAATGAGATTGCAAATAACAAAATGTTAAATAAAGTTTACTTAATTGTTTTCGTGAAATTCATATTAATAAATATTCATCACCTAATCTTCAAGGTTCGCAACAGAATTTTGTCTTCTAAGCGATTGGTTTAATGTTAGAAAATAAATGTACATCTCAATTCATGATTTAGCAAAATTATTAGTGGCCTTGGCTTGAGAAATAAAAATCAATAATGCACTTATTTACAAACTGGTAAATAATGATGTGGCTAGGCCAGTGAGAAGACTACTGACATAAGTGCACTGTTGTTTTGTTGTTCAATATGAAAAACAAAACTGACAGTTTAGGAAAACAACAATCGATTAGATGTACCAGAATTTAACTGATCGAACTCAGAAAATTAACTAATATTGTTGTTGAATTAGGATCGCGGTAGATAAAAAGAGATATTCACGATCAAAAGTTTATTATTCTCCCAGAGGGTCAATTCTAAAAAGACGTCGATATGACTGTTAAAATATTATTGAATTCTGAATCGGTTTTTCCCAACAAGACTTTTAGTCCAACATTGCAGGACAATCGGGAATTTCAAGTTCGAATCCAGCCATTGGGGCTTTCATTTTACTTTATATTAAACAATTTACGTTTGTTATAGAGTACATGCTGAATTTGGGAATGTGTTGAAGGCGAATAGAGGTCAAAATATTGTTTTGCTATCATATCTTGTCTTGGTAATTCAAAGTTTTTCTTCAATAACATTCCAATAACTGAATATTCTTCAGCCATTCTTGTTATATCATTATCATTATGAGGTACACTTGATTGTCCCATAAGATTTTTTTTGAATTTAATATGGATCTGACTTTCGGTTTCGGAAATAAAGGATGAAGAGTGAAAAAAATGGCAAATTAAATAGTTTACTTTACAAGAAGAAGATGTAAAATCGTTATAAAACTGCACTCCAAACTATTTGAATTTGTCGGTTCCTGGATTCTGGTTCCCAAAGTACCGGAATAGTGATGAAAATCTCAAAAATTGGTTTCATTCATTTTTTTCAAAGATGGCGAAGATTGAAATGAAAGATCTTGTGGTTTTATTGGCTGTTATTGAACTTTATCCGCATCCGACATTCGACATTCAGATCCGAAATTAACACATGGACTGAAACAAAGAGAATACGCATTTTGGTTCAAAAGTAACTTTATTCAACAACGTAATCTTCATGAGGAGCAACGCAATCATTCCAGCGTCGCTCTAACATTTCATTGACACTTTTGTAGAACGAATTGTCTTTTACCTCAAAATATGCCTCAGTTTCAGCGATAACCTCTTGAAATTTCTTACCGGCGAGAATTTTTTCAGGTCTGCGAACAGCCAATAGTCGTTGGGAGCCAAATCTGGCGAATACGGTGGATGTGGGAGCAATTCGAAGTTAAATTCAAATAGTTGTGCCATTGTTTTGATTGACTTGTGACACTGTGCGTTGTCTTGATGAAACAAAAATTTTTTCTTTGTCATATGCAATCGTTTCTTTGCAATTTCAGCCTTCAAACGCTCCATTAACGCTATATAATATTCACTGTTAATGGTATTTCCTTTCACAAGATAGTCGATGAATATTACACCACGCACATCCCAAAATACCGAGACCATAACCTTTCCAGCCGCTTTGGACGAGGCTCACCAGTTGCTGTGCACTCAGATGACGATCGTTTTGATTCCAGAGTGAAATGTTGAATCCATGTTTCATCCATTGCCACATATCGATGCGTAAATTCTGGTTTGTTACGTTTAAACATGGTCAAACACAGCTCAGAATCATCAACACGTTCTCGTTTTTGGTCAACAGTAAGCAAACACGGCTCCCACTAGCCAAATGCTCATGCAATATAAAACAAACACGTTCTTCTGATATCTTTACGATGTCAGCTAATTCACGCAATTTCACTTTTCGATCATTCAAAACGATTTTGCGGTTTTTTAATGTCATTTGGACGTTCTCTGCGTTCTTCATCATCGGTGTCTCTACGACCACGTTTGAAGTCAGCAAACCAACGTTTTATTGTTGTTTCTAATGGAGCGGAGTCTCCGTAACACTTTTCAAGCCATTTCCCATCAAGAAGCAGTGTAAGATTAAAACATGTTTTTGATTCATTGTTCTGAAAATAACAAAAGTAGCGTCACTCTTAGCACAATAACTCACAAACTAATGAACAGAATATCATGAAAGCTGTTTTTTAAAGATATTTAGTATTAATTGAAAAAAGGTGACTACAATCAAACTAGCGCCATCTATGTGTTAGACCCGGGACTTTTCAGCTCATGTATTAATTTTATAATCGAAGGATTCTCTGTGAAATTACAAAATGAAGACGTTGTTTCATGCCCTGTACTAAAAAAGTACCCCATTTTTTACGTTCCATAATTATTGCTCTGGATTTTAGTACGCAATTTGTATTGGCATTATTACTTGTATGTAAAAATAAATGGACTAATCTTTTAGAAAATCTTACATCCTCGGAAACCGATGACAAAATTCCCCAAAATGAATGGAATACCATGACTTTGATATGCTTTGCCATTTTACAGTTTAATAGACAGGAGGCAATTTCAGATTTACGGAAATGTCACATCTGCTTTCTTCGCTGTCGTTAAATGGAAATTTAAAAGAGAAATATATTTTTTTTGGGACATTTTGCTGATGTTTCCTTCTTGAAGATCAAGCAGAAGTCGAGGAAATTGCATTTGCGGCGTTTTTCAACAGTTCAACAGTTCAAAATCGCAATTTCACGCTCCTAATTGATAACTCAATAAAAACGTGGTTTTCGAGGTACAGGACCTTCAAAAAAGTTGCTCAGAATGATAGACGCCATTTTTTGGCAAATTTTATTTATGTAATTAATCCCCCTAAAAGTGAGATAAATTTTTTATTTTAGCTCAGGGCCAACTTAGGGGCTAAGTTACTTCGACAAACTTGCAGTTGTGCAGAAAGTTATTTCAAATAAGTTTGCTGAAGGTACTATTCCCGTAACTTGAGTGTAATTCATGATATAATGTATTTTCTGAAAAGGGTGTTCAAAAACCAGTTTTTGTAAGAAAACATATATATTTTCAATGTATATGACTTTTTCATGCTCTACAAAGTTTTTCATCTTTAAAAATTACACAACTTTCTCAAACATACTATGCTGCTATCATTTCAGTTTAATGGAATAGAGCAATTTTTTATGTTTTTTTAAATAAAATTCTAACTTGTCTAATATCAAAAGACGCAGGAAGGTGCAGATGAGACTACTTACATATTAAACTACTTCAAAAGAGCTTTCATACCGTGGTTGAATTACTCGTCTGCGATCGTCTGCAGGCGATATATATTCTTTTCAAATATCCTTGTCCTTGACATTTGCAATGATTAGGTTCATTGTATATCAAATCAGATTTCAGTATATATTCTTTAGTCCCTATGGTGGCCCTGAGCTAAAATAAAATTTCTATCTCACTTTTAGGGGGATTAATCACGTAAATAAAATTTGCCAAAAGATGACGTCTATCATTCTGAGCAACTTTTTTGAAGATACTGTACCTCAAAAACCACGATCGTATGAGTTATCAATTAAGAGCGTGAAATTGCGCTTTTGAACCACTGTGCAGTGGCTGTTTTCTAAAGATTTAGAGTAAAACCTTGAGATAGGTTTGTAGGTCATAGGAGTTAAAATTTCATCCGTAGTTTATACAGATACAGAGAAGCGCCTGACTTTTAAAACTACAATTTTGATCCCTCAACAACCAACGCAACGGCTACCCAATGGTTTATTTTTTCGTGTGACATCATTCTTTTGAAGTTATACATCTTAGTAGGGTACACTATGAAACTCTTGCGGATGGCAAGCAATATACGCGTATTTAGTTTATATTTTTTAGTTTATATGAAACTGTACTATATAAAGTACAGTATTGTACCAATCGTATCTAAACTTTCACTGTTTATAAACAGCCTCTAGACATTGTATGATTTGTACACATCTGAATATCATTCTGAAAGACGGTTAAAAAAATTATGTGAACCCAAGCAGCCGCGACGCATCACAACCAAACATTATTTCAGCTTTGAAAATTCGCATAAAGAAAGTGGTTGAATGCTATAGAGTTATAAATGTTTTCATAATGCTCATAAAAAGCTAAAAGGGGCGATTATTAGACTCTTATAGGATGTGACAGATGAAATCGGAATTGCGCATTATTATTGCAGCTATAATGCAAATATCTACTTAATCGATTGTAACAATGTAAAGTGTAGAATATAAATGCTATGATGCAATACGAGTGCTTGAATAATGCTTTACATTTAAATATCAAATATTTAAAAAGCTATCTATTTAATATCAAAAATAAATACATAAATATCACTATTAGTGCTTGTTTGTGGCGTATTATTTTTATTTTGTATGTTTTTATCGCTCCAATATTAATAAATCAATTCCTTTGTTTGGATTCGAACCTATGCCGAACTTCTTAACGCGCACCTTTCACCTGGAACTGTAAATGAACTTCACACTTGACATATTTTATTCGCAATGAAGAGTCTTATTTTATTACTCTAATAGTATTTTAGTGTTTTTTACATTGGAACAACAGCGTTAAAGTAGTTTTCGAGAAATCCGAATTCCAAATTTGCGTCGGAAATTTATTTTACTTCTGTACAACCGACAAATATTGACAAACAAAGTTGCATTTAGACTAACTAAAGCTAAAGAGCTAATCTTATTGTTATCAACACTAAAGCTTTAGTGTAGCAATTAAATTTCATTGCACTTTTATCAATGAAGTTTCGTTAACTCAAAATATAGCATTGAATGTCGATACATAGCATGGCAAATTGAAAGTTCATTACATTTCGGGTGCAAATTTAATGCACATTGCTTTGAAGCATGTAGCATGAGTGTAGTTATTCATTAACAATGTCAAAATATAGTTGTTAATATGCAGTAATAGAATGCATATACCATACAAGGAAATATAGAGATTATTTTTCCCCAAACTGTTACTTTTACTCATAGGACCTATTGTAATTGTTTATTTCGAGCTCCCTTCGAATTATAAGATCGTGTTCTTGAGTGTCATAAAATTTTAATCGGCTAGTAAAAGACTCAAATACTCGCGTTTAGAATGTTGTAAATATAAAATGACAGCTCATACCAAACTGAAACTCGACGTTAGAATTGTTCGAATAAATAAAACTAGAATAAATAAAACTTATTGCGGGTACATTTGTTAAAATTTCAATTCTCCTATGTGACTCCCATTTAAAATTTAGAGTTTTTGAACATGCTTCAAAATTAACTGATGAACTATATGTTAAGTGAAATGATATTTTTTTCTGTAATAAATACTTTCTGAGTAGAGAATTATTAAACACTTGATTTACTTTCTTTTTTTTAAGGCACATTCTATGGTTTATGGTAATATACTTGCTCAAAGGTTTGGCAAACAAATATTAGGCGAAGCACACAAAACCAAATCTGTTCATTTTCATACTTGGTCTTTGACTCATCAGTGTAGGGCAGTTCAAATTGTACTGCAATACACTGAGAAGTTAAAACAAAACTTAAAATTATACATTTTTCTACATCACCAAATTCCTATTGTAATATTCGAGCATTTTCGTCTCTAAGCCTATGTAATCTCCAGCTCCTTAATAAAACTCATTCCTAACTATCAAAACTATTATCTCATTTTGCTTGCCACAAAAGTGCCGGAAGACCAACGTGAATATCTGCCGCTGGACGAGCTGAAACCTCACCAGCTAACGGAGCTTGGTGTGCCGGTTCCGACGTACCTGCCGGTATCGGAGCATTCGCTAGGGCCCTCGGTATTTACCAGTGACATCAGTAGCAATCCGGTCATCGACACCAATGGATTACTGCAAAACTACCACCATCAGAATGTTCTCTACAATATTAATAATTCACGATCAGCAAATACAAAGTAATAATCTCGAACTGGCGGTAGATCAGAAATACCATGTGATCTAGGCATCGGGATTCGTATGCTATCTGAAATTTTCATTATTTTCCATCAAACGTGAATTTTTCAATGAAAAAATTAAAACTATTTTAATTATGTATCTACTAAAAGTCTATTTCAAATGGTATTTCTAACTGCAATGTGTTCTGTTCGAAGAAACAAGGTTTTACAAGATGACTTCACGAATAGACTCGTGATGAATAAAGTTCACGTTTGACAGCTGTCAGTGGTTTGTTTACATACTCAATTTGGTTTTTCAAGATGACACCACTAATGAAATCATGATGAATGATGTTCATTTTTTGACATTTACTGGTAGTTTGTTTACATATCTATTAACACGTTTTCAAAATAGAATGAACACATAAACAAACCACTGATAGCTGTCAAACGGTGTTCATCCAGCTCATTTTAAGAGGTTATGTCATGTTCGTGCAAAACCTAATTGTACGCGTTTAAAGCGGAATGAATTTGCAAACAAACTACTGGCAGTTGTCTAAAGCGGTCCATACACGTTCAGTTTTCCGGACAGTTTAAATGAACCTTGGAGCATGGTTGGTGTCAGGTCAGGCGTTTCGTTTTTATGTTAATTTCATCAGTTTTTTTCATGGAGGCACATTATTCTGATTAGAAGAAAACTGACGTACGAAATGATTAACTGTAGAACTGACATTTAATCGGATGAAACTGAGCCCGAGCGCTTCAGTAAAAAAAACCGAACGTTTGGCCGGATGAACTTTTCAGTCACTTCAGTTAATCGTTCAGTCATGACGTAACACACGAGAAACTGAACGTGTATGGACCGCCTAACGATGTCTACATGGCTCACATTGTGCAGTTAAGTCAGGTCGTGTAGAATTAATTTGTTTGATTACAACAAATGGTTTTGTTTTCATTCAATAGCATAATCTCCTGAGTATTTTTTTCCTTAATGTCATTTTTTCCTTCATGCATGGATTATCAGTAAATAGTGATTTCAGCCGTAATTTTACCAATGAATATGTTGTAATTCGATTCCATTTTTCCATCAGTGCAACAGCGGGAGGCAGTGATCATTTGACGGCACCGGCAAGTGTTTCGTCCAATTCGTCTGTGTTGGGCTCAACGCAGAGAAGCATGTCCACGACTTCCAATCACAACAGCCATCAGCCGAGTTTGCAGAGCGGTGGTGAAAATCATCATTCGAACACTGACCATGGACATCACCAGCGCAACGCCGAAGATGGTACCACCGTCGGCAGGAAGCGGAAATATTCCTACAAGTAAGTTGTTTTATTCCTAGTGAACCCTAAAAACGGGTTTTGTAACGGAAAGTGTATCTAATCAACCGAAATTTAATCATATTAAGTATTTACAATTTATATTTTCGGTTATCATTAAAGTCAGAGGCGTCTCGTGACAAAATTTACGGGTTGTGCACTGCTTATGTGATGTGGTATCAGATGCAAGGGTTCGTTTGAAGTAAAAAGTAAGAATTGAGGAATGGATATTCGCTTGTTTTGAATACAATGAAATAACGATGATCTATTGGACTGAAATTTTTATTAAACGTATTTCGTATCATCGATACAATAGAGAAATTCGACGCTCTACACCCCGAGCAAATCTGTCAATAACTTCATCAATAAAACCGCTTCGACGTTGCAACTGAGACAGCAATTTGTTTTCAACTGCCATAAGCATGAGCGACTCAAGCCTTTCCTCTCCCATCGTTGATCTTAGGTAGTTCTTCAACCTACGCAAGATTGAGAAGCTTCTTTCAACCGATGCTGTGGTTGAGGGTAACGTCAATATTAGTCTACTGAGTCGAGTGGTCTCCGAAAAAATATCTTCGATATTGCTACCAATTAATATTCCCAGAATTTCTGGCACCTTTTTTTCGGCGAACTCTGATTTTGAATAGAACACATGCAGTTCATTGTTCAACTTTACTTTGTCGAACTGTGGAAAACGTGCGCAAAGTTCGTCCAACAATTCTTTAGGAAACTGTCGTGAATATTGCGAGCACTTAGTACAATCAAGTAGGCTTAGGAAACTTTGCTTGTGTAAATCCGCAAACCGTACTTCTAGCTCAACCAGGATACGGTCGATTAATGAACTGTGAAATTTAAGATATTTTGATGCCAGATCGTCGTTACTGCTGACCGCTACCAATTCTACACATGCTTCCCAAACAATGAAGAACTTTTTTTCGTCTTTCAGTTTTTTGATATTAGTACAAGTATCACGAACGCTCTTGCCACATTCGATATAATCCAATTCTTTTCGCTGTAGAGTCTGGTACAAAATATCTGTAAATGCAAAAATCGACGCAAAGGTTTTCATAAGAAATATGGTGTCCAAGTCAAGCATAAATCCATGCAATCCTCGTGCAAGTGTTGCCGTGTCACCATCCCATTCAGTCTCACCCAAATAAATTTCGCCCAAACAAGTTGTAATCTCTGTGTAATACGTGTTCACTATATTAATCATCCTTGAACTATAAGCCCATTTTACTTTACACACGTTCGGGATCTTTTGCTGCATGAATTTTTTTAATTCAGAATCTCTCTTCGGACTTTGCGTGAAAAATGACGCCAACGAAGAAATGGATGAAAAAAATTTCCTTGTACGTGGGTGATCTGTGCAAGCGTGTAATAAAACAAGATTGAGTACGTGTGCTTTGCAGTGAATATAGTCTGCGTTCGGAAATGATCTTTTAACAATTCCTTGCGTCCCTCCAGTAGCTCCGGACATCACGCGAGCTCCGTCGTACGTTTGGGCAATTAACTTGAGACGAGATACTTTAAATTTCTCCATTAAATTAATTACTTGTTTGGCAAGAGCTTCAGCGCATTTATTCTTGCTCATGTCATCCAAGGACACGAATCTTTCGACGGAGATACCTGTGCGAAACATGAACAATCCAATAATGGACAAACGATAGTTCGACATATACATAACACTTTACATAGTTTTAAAAACGTCGTTTTCTTTCTAAGTATTTGTATTATTCAAATAACTTACCATCCTTCATACAATAGCGTAAAGTTGAAGCCAATTGAGATTTTCTTGAGACGTCAGTGGTTTCGTCGATCATCACAGCGATAAATTCTGCAGAGTCCACTTCCCGCGCAATTTCTTCGATCATGACAGCTCCAACGACTTCCACAAGCTCATTTTGAATAGTTGCTGAAGTTCCCGAGAACACCGCATTATTATTGATGAAGTCCGAAAACGAACTGTCTTTTGAAGCAAGCAATCCGCACATGTCCTTGTAATTTCCTCGATTCACAGACGATTCTGTCTCATTGTGCCCTCGAAAACTTAATCCATGTGATCCGAGAAAGCAAATCAATTCGATGAGAATTTTTATCCCAGCTCGATTCTTTTTTACCAACATATTATGTTTTTTCCTAGCGATTTCGTTTGCATGATCAACTACATCCTCAATCCGGATTTTGCCGAACGTTCGGTATGCCATGGCATTATTGATGTGTTCTCTTGTAGCTGAATGGGATTTTACAGCTGTAGAAATATGATTCAGGTCTTCATATCCGGTTTTTATCCATACACCATTATCTGACAGATTATGAAATAACAAACATGGCCAACAAAAAAGTTTTACTCGTTTGTGTGAACCACATAGCCACTTTACCTCATAAGCAGTAACATTAAAGTTCCGAGTTATTGTTTTCCCTTTTCTAACACAGGTCGATTTCAATGTATCTAGCCTCGGTCGAGGCACGTCCATTTTCGATATTAAAAGTTTTTCCTCCATACACCTTCTTGCAAACGGTTTATTCAGAAGTTCGTCAACAATATCCGACTGCATGAATTTTATCTAAATAGAAAGCGTACCAAGTGAAGTTGATCCTCAATGAAACTAATCTGAATGTTAAAAAGAGAAAGCGCAAGCTTGTACATACCATTGGAGTCGCATGGCTGCCAAATAAAAATTTGCTCACAATCTTTGATGTTTGAATGAAAAAAAATTTATGAAAATCTGGATGAAAAAATGAAAAAAACGGTTGGTTTGTCGGAATCTGTAGAAATCTATGATTTTTTCTTATATATAAAAACTCTGTGGTACAGAATCTGTGTGGCTGAATGATTTGAAAAATCTGGGGTTTTACAGAAAAATCTGCAAGTATGATAAGCACAGAAAATTCCCTTATGCCCCGTTTACACTTCTGCTGGCTGCCAGCATGCTGGTGTCAGTGTACTGCCCTCTTAGGAAAAAAAACGTTCAACGGTGGTCCTTCGTTGGTCTAATACTTTGGATCATTGGACCACAGTAGAACGTTTTTTCCTAAGAGGGCAGTACACTGACACCAGCATGCTGGCAGCCAGCAGAAGTGTAAACGGGGCATTAGAGCCAAACGTGAGAGAGCAACAAATCTCAGAGCTTAGCTGAGTAACTCCTTCTCTTCTTGATTCTGTGCAGTTACTCAAGTGCACAGAAAAGACACTAACACAGCGACTTGAAATTTTTAGTTGGATGTATACGAGATGTGTGTACATATACGAAATTTTGGTGCACAAGCCAATGTGATCGGGTTCAGAGCGCCACGCATTGGCTATGGCAATACAATATAAAAAAGATCGTTCGGCTGTCATTGTCCAGCAAGCGCAAGAAGCTTAGGGTGAGTTTGTGGTCCATATTGTGGTGTGGAAAACAACGCTCATTACTTCATATTCGGTACCATCCGACCTGCTTTTATCGGACAAATAGGAATCTATAAAATAATTAAATGCGGATTGGGATCCAGTTAATTTCTTCAATCTGATAGGTTGTGCAGTGCACGAGGTGCACATGAGGACGAGACGCCACTGATTAAAGTATGAATTTAAAAAAAATGGCGGTGGGGCTAATGTTGCCGACTACCTCACAGCAAATAATCATATTTCCTAAAAATGTTTGCGTCGAGTGAATTTATAATTTCAGAACCATTGTACACAGAAAGAGAAAAGAATCCCATTAAACGCATCATTCGTTTCGACGCGTTTCCGTTCTCTTATTACGTCATCGTCATCATTATTATCGTTTAGCCTCGTTATTTATCACTTCTGCAGTTTGTTCAACACCCGTTGGCACCCATTCGGTAGGAAGAGGGTGCATTCCAGCGTCACCTTTTGTGTCAGTTTTCCCGTTGGTAATTCAACCTGTCTAGATAGCATACATTTGTTACATAATTTGTAAAGTTTGCAAAATCTTTTCATATGCCAAACCGATTTCCGACCGATTGTGTGGATGTGGAACGACAACCCAACATCGTGTTTAAATTCACCCGATTCATTTATTTAGACTACCGCCTCCATCGTTAGCAGACTAACATTGACGAATCGTGCTTGTCTGTTTGTCTGTGACACTCATTATTACCTGTCTCGGATGGAAACAATCGTTGAAACCCTTGCAGTGATTGCCACCTTGTCGTATCCTTTGAACTTACCTCTTGATTTTAAGAAATCAAAGTTTTCTATTGACATAGCGGAAAAGTGTTAAGAAATCCAACAAGTTGTTTGCTTGTTTGTTTCCGACAGGGTTGCAAATGTTTTTATTATCACTCGTTTCGACTGTTTGGTAGGAAGGGAAAAAAATATTGCCGACAAGAGCAAATTATATCAACCGTAAGGATTCTTCAAGCTCTGAAAAATAACAAATGTCGCCGGTAATAGACTTTAAAGCAAACGGGCTGTGCCACCATGGTGAAAAATTTCTGATCGCTAAATCAAGGTTATCTTTAATGTCAGTATTAATTGCTCGCAGATAGAATATCGATTAATTGAAACAGTTAGGAGATTAGTTTCCTAGTTAAACTTAGTTTCCCTGAAATTATGAATTTTTACAAATTTATTTCTGTGTGTATAAGTACAAGTTTTATGGTAATTGAATATATTTCTACTTCTATATTCGATACAAAAATTCAAACCAGAAATGTATCAATAATTCAATAATGTTTTCGTTTTTTAGCAGTCAGAATCAATTCCATTGACCAGCACGTTATCATTCTTTTCAGTTCAATACTCAGTACTGAATTCATCTAAGGATACAGACGAGCCCTTGCGGTCCTATAATTTATTGTAAATGTTTAATTACATTGAAGCTATTGTACAGGTACTACTGCAATACCTAAAATTACCTTGCAAATTTGTTACAGTAAGTCGCTTGAACTGTAATTAAACCATTTTTGCAATAGACTTATTTAGCAAATATGTTATAACATACATAAAACTTGCAGATTTCGCCTGAAAATTAATCATCGAATTGGTCATTTCGTCGGTTGAAAAATAATTGATGAATAAGAATATTTGAAAATAGTTGATCACACATTGACCATTTTCTAAATGTTATCTCGTTTTAAGGAGTGGAAAGATAACTGACTGAAAATCAGGTACAGAATAATCAATATCATAACTGTTACTTTACAGTAGAAATACACGTGTGCATATATTGTGCAAAAATGCAAAATAAAATAATATATTTACAATAGGATCAGATTTCAGCTCCACCGAACATATCGTGTTCCTTCTGGGTCACATAAGAACTATGAGAAATTTGAGCTCGATCAGTGAAACTATATTTTCTCGCCCGAGGTTTAAAGTTTGTATGGGATTTAGTATGTGTAAATGGACTCTTTACAAAAAAAAAATCGGCTAGATATCAACTATCTAAAAATCAATGCATGTGTTATTTTCGTAGGACGTCCAAAACTGTAAAACAATCCGACATTTGTAGAAACAAATATCACAGGAAAATCGACACAAGGTCCGAACACCACTGCTGCTTGTGGTCGTCAAATAATTTGACTTTCTTTTAATATGCTAAAACGGATGATCAGAGTTATTCGATGTCTTCAGGATAGTTACTCAGCTTATTATGTAGATTCTTCTTAATTGACAAACCATGTTCCGAAACTTATTGTTAAGACACAAAACAGTCTTGTAAAATATTGTTTTGTTTGCTAAAAATTGCATCGTCCACACTTAACTATATGAGGTAGAGAGTTTATGTCTTCGGTAATATTTGAGTTTATCTCAAACATAGTTGAAAACGCCAAACACCTATTTCTTTAAACAATAAAAAAGTTTGTGTTTTTACAGTGCTTTTTGGAACATGGCTTGTCATTTAAAAATAATCTTCATACTAACCTGACTAACTATCGTGAAGACATCAAATAACTCAGATCATCCGTTTTAGCACATTTAAGGAAAGTCAAATTACTATGTTACGATCACTAGCGATATTAGAGAATGAGCCATTGCTCGGACCTTGGGCCGGTTTTCCTTCAATAATTATTTCTACAAATGTCGGATTGTTTTGCGGTCTTCAAAGGGTTTTTTCCTCGTTAAATTTGCTATGAAAATAATACATGTTTCGATTTTTAGAATCTATAAGTTGATCTCCAGCCAATTTTTTTTTTGTAAAAAGTCAGTTTTCCATACTAAATCCCATATAAACTTTTAACCTCGGGCGCGAAAATATAATTCCACCGATCGAGCTAAAACTTTGCATAGTTCTTATGGGACCCAGAAGGGATAGTGTTTGATGGAGCGAGAAAATAAACCGTTTCATCTTTTTTCCATACAATCTTGTCCCACCCTAATATACAATAATATATGGACTCGTTGCATTTATCCTAAAATACGATTAGCTGTCCCCGAAGAGATTAGCAATAAAAAATATTTATTGCAACAGGTGTCTTAAGTTTAAATAACTGAATAATTGGTTGAAACAACTGAGGCATTTTTCAGAATTGCGTAAGCAAATAATATCCTCATGGTAATAACCAAATCGTATATATAATAGGGCTGAAAAGTCACCACTTGTGGCTGAACACCCAATTTAAATCTTAATAATTTAATTTTAACTCATATTCCAATTAATAGTTATTTAAAAAAAAACTGAGACATTTTTTGCTTTCATGCATACAGGTAATACCGCTGACAGACATGTGATTTCCGTACAATGATTTCTGTACAACGTTGTACGCGTACAACGATGAGGTGACAGACATGTTTTGCGCACAGAATGAATGTAGTGTGAAACGAAAAAACTCAAAATTTAGCTTAATTTCCCAGCTTTGACGATCGATAATATATAAACCGAAAATTTTTGTGGTTTGAAGATTATTACTAGCAACTAATTTATGACCGATATAATCTTGTCTCTCTGTCTTAGCTATTAAACTATTTGTGTGTGAGTGTTCATTGGATGACAGTATCACTCATATCATTGTTTAAATGTAACTAGCATTAGAGAAAATTAGATGTTCATAATTTTGATGTTCTACCGTAACATTCACTGATAAACAATAAAAAACAAATATAAATATAGAATGGAGGAAATATGAAAGGCTTTTAGAACTAATTTTTGGAACACGAGTACTATTTTTTTGCAACGACACTGATTTCTACCAAAATGGTAGTGAATCACTAAATTTTGTTTGTAAATCTTACCGACTTTTGCCAAATCCGCATAAATTTCAAGATGTTCAGTCATAATTCCTTCATCACCCGCATATTCACGATAAAAATAAGAGCGCAAAAACTATTAAGATTGAGTCTCAAAATAGTAAATAAATCTAAGATATTATTAGCATGTAACCATCAGAAACGGCATGGCACACACATATTTCAGAAAAATTCTGTCAACGTAACAGTTTATTCATCACGAAATTTTCATAAAAAGAATTATGTTCATCATAAAACTGAATTTAAAACCTTCTTGAATTTTAAATCATTCCGAAATAGATTTGACATAGGTTTGATGCTTCACTTTGCTTCATTAATCTTATGAAAAATGGTCTACTACACTGGAATATAATCTGATAATGGTTTTATTAGGATTTTGAGAAGTTTAAAGTAGTTATGCTATATTTATGAAGTAACACTGAAAACTATTACAAGTATTTCTTAAATTGAATATGTAACTTGGTACGTGTTCTGCTTCAATTTACTCACACTGAAAGACATGATTCGCTGTTCTCTCTATTCATACCCAAAATAAGACTCTTTCTAAACAATTTAAAAACAAGTTTTTTTTTCATCGAACGGCATTCAACCCGATAACACAAGACGAAGTAATAAGAAGATTTAGAGTTTCCAGAAGTGAATATAGGGGACCAATGTTATAAATGGAATTTCGATAGGTCATCAATAAACAGGATGATTACACAATTGGTTTATTCATGTATGGGATATTTATCGTTTATTATTACCACATGTGCATTCAAAATATGAATCATTATGTTTTTAAATCCATTTAAACAATAATCTTACTTGTTATTGAATAGAAAACAATTAATCAATAGTGCTGATTTTTTGTACAAATATGAATAAATTGTTTTCCTTATTTGTATTTCAAAACTTCACCAAATTAATGAATATTTCTTGGTTTGACTGCTTTATGAAAACATGCTACAAAGTATATATGTTTTATGCTGCTTGTTAGCATTTTACCGAGTTTTTTTTCAAAATATGACGATGGTTGTTTATTATTTGATGCTCAGAAGAAGGAAATATTGTTTCATGAGTTCACCATCGCTCGCCAATGGCGCTGGTAGCAGTAAACAGTGATGTGATTTTGCGCTGTACAACGATGAATGACCGTAGTACGGAAATCACCGTTGAATCATGATGCTCGCGTGATACCACCGTGATTCAGGGTGACAGACATGTGATTCCATGGTGTACAGTGATACCGATATCACATGTCTGTCATAAGCATTGTTCAGTTGCACGAGTGACACCGCTTTGAAACATTTCATTTTCCGATTAGGGTGCATGTCATTGCTCAACTGTAACGTTTCACTACTCGTTTGTTGTGCGTGCCTTTGCTAGGTGTCATTGCTAAACTGCCAGCACGATAAATAACAAATGAAATGCTAAAACACCAATCGATTACTTGTACCAAATTTTCAACCATCAAATTTAGGAAAATAACTAATATTTTAATTGGTTTTGCGATTGCTGACTTCTCCGTGTAGATATTTTCAATGTGTGACGCTACTAATACCATTGTATCTCCGAAATCAGAGGGTACATACATTTGATCTTCGAAGTTGATCAATGGTTCAATCAAGCTTTCAAACGCTAAGCTTGTTGTAACCGGTTGGATATCTCCGAGAAAATTGAGCGATAAAAAAAATCTTTGAATCACTCAAACACAGACATTTTTTAATCTCGTCGAGCTGAGTCGAATGGTATATTACACTCCGGGGCTCCGTTCGAAAATCGGGTTTTCCACCAATTATCGTTATAGTGACAGGGATAACAAGCAAATAGTTAAATCTTTGAAAAGTAATTTAAACAGTTTTGATGGGGACAGTGGAGGAGAAAACGGTATTTGAGTAAAATTTTCGTGCGAAAAGAACATCGAACATAGAAAGTTCAAAAGGTACCAAATCACAATTAATGGTAGGAAAAAAGGAAAATTACGAGCACGAAAGCTCTGCTCTCAGATGTTAACAAAACCGCATTGTCTCATTATGGATGACGCGGCGTGCGTGAAAGCAGACTTCCGATTGTATGCGCGACTTCTGTTTTCCACTGCTCATCATAAGTATAATGTCTCAGAAGACGTTTGAAAGCAGAAGATGTCAAAGTTTGCCGAAAGAACATGATTTGGCAATCAATTTGTTCATGTGGAAAGCGGAGCACTGTATTTATGACGATCGGGACGATCAATGCCGAGGTTTTGTCTCGTGTCATTACTCGAAAGATGTTTTGGAGTGATTCAAGCCTAATGAGATCAACTTCGTGCCGAAAGAACGTACCTGAGTTACGACTAATTGAGAAGTACTGAGCCATCATAAAGTAGGCACCTCAGAAACATCGTAGTAAAATCGGACAAAACAATGTTGGTCCAAACGTTGTACGATATATTATGAGTAGTGTTAAGGAGCAAGACTCTTTGCAAGCGTATGAGTAATGTCAACAATGTGTGCGTCAAAGCCGGCGCTTCTTTTCCTGATTTTAATCAATAAATCTTCCATATGGTTGAAAAATAAACCAATCGGATCATTCTGCTTAAAATTGCAATTCAAGAGAAGAGAAAACCTTAGTCTAAAACTTTTCCGCTTTCCTTACAACTGCTCGAGAAAAAATATTTCAGTTTCAGCTTACATCCACTAACACATTTGATTAGCAACAAACACATTCCTATATGGATTTCCTCTTGCAGCAATTATTGCGATATAAAGATTTATGTACCTTCTATAAGTAAACCCGAAAAAAGGAACCTTTGATTCAACACGCGAAAGGCAATGGATATGGAATGTTGTCGTAAAACTATTTATTTTTCCGGAAAACTGCTTTTGTAACAGAAAATATTTAGTTTTGTTTATTTTGTGTAGCGCAATCTAATCCATTGAAGCAGTGTTGCTACCTTTTTTAGGGATTCGAAATCTACATTCATAAAATATAAGTAATTTTCCATCAAACGTTGGTAAAAATTTATTAAAACTGATGTTTCATCCACAAAGTCTGGCTTAACGTTCGTTTGAGAATAAATTATTGCTTAAAAAGATTATTTGAAACTCAACCGTGCAAGCCACTTTGATAAACTGGTTGCACTTCATATATGAATACATAGATCTATGACATACGTACCAAATAAAATGTGCGTAATACACAAATTAACAACACAAGTTAACTTGGTTTACTCTTGATCCTTAAGAGAAAGGCTTGTGCATTTTGATATGGTGTTGAAGTTGAATGTAGTAAACATGAAAAAAAATCAAATAATGTTTTTACATGTATTGTCTGAAAGTTTGGTAATGATCGGTTGAATGGGTGAATTTGGCCGAATATTTTCTTGTGATGCAATTACGTACACTCTTTAAACAAGGTATATTTTAAAATAAGAATGGACCGAATTGAGAATCCGAGAAAATTTCTGAATGTACAGATATTATTGTTTTTCGCTAAGTTTTGTCTTTTCGAGTCGATCAATAGAAACAATGATGTATAAGTTGATGTAATCGCATCTACAAAAAATGATTTAAATTTGTGCAAATTAAGATATACATATATTATAAACCGAATTAAGATATGATTTGAACATTCTTGGTTTTTTTTTCTCTATTTGCAGTGATAATAGCGATATTGAAGAAGATATGGGCGATGATGCTAAATCGGTTCGAACAAATGACGAAAACAAAAAGTAAGTACAAATTAACAAATTTAATCTTAAATGTAATGAATGGGTTTCTAACACTCCGATCATAAAATGTTTGATCTGCTTAGATTGATGCAGGAAGCCGTTACAACATTTGAAAGGGGCGGCAAAGTCATCTTTGGGACCTTTTTTTTGCTCGTCAAAGATCTTTGCAGATTTCCGGATTTTGGTTAACTTTTTGTTTTTTGCTCACTAATCCAACGATGGGGGCGGCAAAATTCTTATTTCACCCCGGGCGTCAAATTTCCTCGGCACGCCACTGTACCGGAATACACATCACTTCAGTTGGAGAAATCAAACAGTATCTCTATTCGTGCTAGCATAACAGTTTTGAGTAAAATTTCAAAGAATTTTTTCGCTTTTGCATTGTCGCTCTAAATGGCAGTTCGAAATTTTAAACACATCGGGATGAAATAGTAATAATAAAAATTATTTTTGGTACTTCCGGAGCCGGGAGCTCGGAACGGGTATTGCCGAAATTGGTTCATTTTACCAGAAACTGAAACCTTTCTTTCATTTGAATCTTAGTTTGTTGAATTGGTTCTGATGTTTCTGAGAAATTTGAGATTTTTCGGTTTGGAGTATACTTTTTCCGGAACCGAGAACTGAGATATGGTATAGCCGAATTTCATGTATTTGGTCACCCATTAACCATAACATAACTAAACGCTTGATTATCCTGTATTCAGCATTCTTTTCCTACTTCTTAGCCTGTAATTCCGATGCCGGAAGTCGTATTTGGATTTGAAACTCGATATGGTTCTATGTGTTTGAACCATCATTCGAATCTAAGTTTGTCAAAATTGGTCGGGCGGTCTGTGATAAAATCGAGTGCACATATTTTGCATTATTTTGCACATTTTGTCCCATTATTCCGGACCTGGTAGTTGGATTCAGTAGAAATTCAATAGGCTATTGGACTATAGGACCGCCAACGATCTTTGAGGAAATCGGTTGCACGGTTTTTCATTTTTGTGGAACATTTAGCCTACAAGTTCGGTCTGAATTAAATTCAATAGCATGGGACAACGAGACCTTTCATTTGAATCTAAGTTTTTGAAAATCGGTTCCTTCATCTTCGAAAAAATCGAATGAATATTTTTGTTACATTCATTTCTTTTTTGTGCGTTTTTTATACGGTTGCTTTTCTACGCGGATTTCCTAGGTCACGTTTTTTTCCCACTGATTACCGAAGCTGCGCTGATTGTCGAATTATCGGCGATTTTTTGTGCGGTGCGAAACGCCGTGTAAAAATACTTCAATGCACACACATACACTCGCACATACAAAGATACACAAATACATAGTTTGATCTCGATGAACTGAGTCGAATGGTATACGAGACTCGGTCCTTCGGGCTTCGGTTCAAAAGTCGGTTTTCACAGTGATTTCATAGCCTTTCTTCATGAGAATGGAATATAGTCTCTTTTATTTTGAAAAACACTGGAAACATATTCTGGATCTAATATATAAGCTTAACGAAAGTTTTTTTATCAATATTGACGTATATAATGTTACTGCTTCGGTACTTACAGAGTGATTCTGTTTGAGTGCCGCTTCCAATCGTTCGTTGCTAAACGCCCTTTTACAATAATTTTCAACTCACTTTCCACTGTATTTCCGGTGTATTATAAAATTGGTCGAATTAGCAACATCTAGCAGTGCTACACTTTTCTTCTGGTCAGAGGTTCACTAAACAGATAGTTGAAACAAACTGAGTTTCTTTTCCGATGTTCTTCCATTCATAAACTATAACGAACGGCACACATACCAATATCTGCGCGCGTTTTTGACATACCATAAATTAAGCTTAACTCTTTGACAATGATTGGCTGTGTAGTTTGCTTCGATGAGTACAGGGAGTTAGTGTATGGGATGTCGAGATTGTGGTATTACAAATTGGTATTATTTTTACCAAAGTATTTAAGTTTATCCCAGTGCTATAAAAGTTTACTTGAGAGTAATTAGAAAATTTATTTCCAATCCCTAAAAAATTAAATCAAAAGTTTCGTTTTCAGAATAAACAATAAAGAATCACGTTGTACAGCCTTCTTGGTCACTTTCCTCACTGCAGAAAGCAAATTTGCTTTGAAGTGCATCTCACTGACAACTGTCTCTAGCGTCTGCTTCGAAGGCCCGGTTTTTATTAGAAAGCTCTGGTGTATTGGGAGGAATACCTGGACGTTGATCTCGGCATACCACGCAATGGCACGACACCAAATTATGTGGCTTAAGGAAAGGCGTGCGAGTAATTTTAACGCGTGAACGGGAGCACCAAAAGGAAAAAAAAGATATTCGATTATGCTTGTGAAAGTGACTTGCGATAAAGGGCCTTATATCAGACATTTTCAGAATGGCTCCGAGAAAGGGTTTACCCATATATTCTGGGTTGTTTAATGGCAAAACAATGAAGATACTTGAAGATTCGAGTGATGTTTTCAGATGTTTCCAGCTTTTTCTATTTTATTCATCTATTTTCATTTTCACTGAAGATATCAACTTCACCCATGGTGAAGAACTAGTTCTTCATGTGTAGCTAGAAGTAGTATAGACGAGAGATTATTACTTTTATGTAAGCAAGAACAGTACAAAAATTGGCGTTGTTTGTGAACAGTAGTTTATCACATCTCTGATGATCCTATAGTATCCTAGCATCCAACGCCACAACATGTCAGGTAATGCAAATTAGTGCGCCATCTTTTCCCATCTGTTGACAAGATTGTTGGCTTGATATTTTTTTACGTCCTGACATTGATTTATTCTATCATTCTGATATTGGTTTTGGATAATTGCAGCTACATAAGATACTTATAGGAGATTTGTCAATATGCTAAACGTAGGTTGTAAATTTGGTTGCATTAAATTGAGTGTCAGAAATTTGTTTAAATCGCTTGAGCAAAGCCCGCATCTCTTCCAACTTGTGTGCGATAATAGCTATGATACTAATTAAGTTTGCGTTTGAGTACAATTGAATTTTGAGAACGTGCTTGATATGAGCAGCCAATATAAGCAGGATTCAACTGGTTAGATGATAAGACCTATTCAGAACATTCGAGCAAAGCAAAGTCTTGACATTACATTTGTTTTGTGGAGTTTGACCATTTGGTTTTAGCAAACGTCGCAGCTGATTCTTATCGTAAAAGATCATTGCATGGCTAGTACTAAAGACTGTCCCAGAAAGTATGGACGCACTTTGATTTCGCTGTAAATAATTCACAAGTGTTAGATATTCAAATTTTATTAGATATACTGATAATATTAGATTACAACAACAGAATATTATTCTCAACATTTGCTACTTAGCCATTGTAGACTAGCTGGCGCACCTTCTTGCGAACGTTCCTCATTAAATTCCGTACAGACTTCATGGCGACAAGTTTTGACACTTTTTTCCAATCTTTTTCGAACTGTTGAATGGTTTCGGCTGCCGAGACATGTTTCCTAAGATGTGCCTTCGTTAAAGCCCAAAACTCCTAAATTGGTCGAAGTTGTGGGCAATTTGGTGGATTCATGTCTGACGAAAGTGACATTTTTAATAGTATACCATTCTTTTTTTTTTTTATTCAATAGTAACATATTTGAAGGCACACTGCTTAAGCTCTTAGATGCCAAGGGCATTTTCTTATTTTAAATTAAAATAACTTAAAACTAGGGTATTATCATTAGGGTAGTGGCGAATTCCGGTCGCAATGGTCGATTCTGCAGATTCAGTCTGCAGCTGGCGATCGGCAATGGTCGGTGGATTAAATATGGCATTAGTTTCTTCCAGATGACGATTATACGTTTCAATGGGTCCGCGGGAGTATACCATTCTACCGTTGATTTCGAATAGTAGCAAGAAGCAAGATCTGGCCAGAAGACAACAGGATCCTTGTCGCTTCGAATCATGGGTAGAAGTCGTTTTTGTAAACATTTCTTGATTTCGATGTCTCGGACTGGTTTAACACTTGCCCTTCTCGCACCGTATAATATTGTAGTTCCGGCAAGGATTTGTAATCGAGTTTCACGTAGGTTCCGTCGTCCATGATTATGCAGTTAAAATTACCAGCAAGAATCGTATTGTACATCTTTCGAACCCTCGGCCTCATCAATGCTTCTTGTTTCGGACTACGTTTTGGTTGTTTCTGCTTCTTATAGGTTCGAAGATTCAAACGTTCATTAGCACGAAGAACATTTGACTTCGAAGTGCCCACTTTTTTTCGCCTCGAACAGTCATCGGGCGCGGTTCGCTTTTTCGAGCGCTCCGCAAGTAATTTATATTTATTTATTCTTTGACGCGTAGTCTACGTCGCGCGCGGGCTTTTTTCATAGCCTTTCGGACAAATTTTATCTAGAATAATGAAGTGCGGTGTAAAATCGTGTGTTAATATTGACGATCGCTTCCTTTGGAAATGCGAATTCTGTGAAAAATCGTACCATTCAGCCTGCATCGGCGTGCAGCGGCATCAAGAAAATTTTATTCTGGCATTTATGGTACCAGTGTGTGCCGACTGTCAACATTTAATAAGGACAGGAGCTGAAACTCTAAAACTACTTCATCTACAGGAGCAACTTCTAAAGCACACAAAAAATCAAACGGAAACGTATCACCGGACCACTGCAGACATGAAAACCCATTACCTGGAAATATTCGACAGTGTCGAGCGCTTGCTCATCGACGTGAAGCAGTCATTGTCCAGTATCAGCAGAAACGACCACAACATTTGCGGTAAAGTAGGTCAGCGCATGCAGTCATTCGAGGCCTCGTTACACAGTGCCATAAAAAACGTTAGCGATTTTAGTAAAGTCAATGACCAGCACATCAAGGAAATGAGTAAACGGCTTCTTCGCCTCGAAGAAAAATTCTTACTACCTACGAAATCTGAAGTCCCTGCAATAATACCTAACACTATTCTGGAAGAATTGAGAGATGAAGTCAAAGCAATATCGACTTCAATCTCCAGTATCGGAACCAAAGACCAAAATACCAAACCTAAGTCTCTAGCTGAAGAACTCAAAGAGAAGGAAATTCAAACATGCGACAGTGGCTGGCGCTTAATTGGAAGTAAAAAAATCTGGAAACGAGACTGGAGTGAGTATGACAAGAAACAGCGCACTCGACGGCTGCAAGAAAAACAAGCTGAAAAAGCAAACCTCAGACGAAAACATCGGAAGCGGAAACAACAAAATAATACAAATTACAGTATACGCAGTAAAAACAACAACTACACCAACAACAGCAAACACGACAACAACAACAACAACAACAACAGCAACAACAACAGCAGCAGCAACAACAACAACAACGACAATAATGTGCACTACAACAGCAACTTGAACACTAATAGTAACAATACCTGCCACAACAATAACAATAATATGTCATTACAATATACCTTACCCTTGGACAAAGACCTACTAGCAGCTGCACGGGTTCAATTCTCCGGGAATCCAGGTGCAGATATTGCCTCAAAATTCATAAATTTTCAAAAAGGTGAAACCATCAACCCTTACAAAGGAACAAGAAGTATTCAAAACAACACTACTTCGGTCTTAGGAAGTAATGACATCGAAGCTGCACCATCCACTAACTATGTGAACACATCTTCAATACCACAGAACGTAAATACATCTACAGTATCACATGACATGAGTACAGACAGCCAATTCGAAATTGATCCAATGCGTCCTCCAATTGTACGTCTTACTTCACAATCTGCAAATGGCGACGAACGCTTCTTGAAAGCAAGACTTCGTGACCCGAAAATAATGCACGTCGTCCGTCTGTATTTGTCATACATGAAAAATCAACAACCTACAGTATGCATCGAGGGTATGACACCAACTAGTATAAAAATGCTATTAGCATCAGAAGGCCTTCCAACAACACCTGACCACCTCCTACGAATCTTCATCGAAGTGCATCAGGAATATGGAATGGAACCTAAGGAAGCGCAGGCCGACCTGGACTCTTATGGGAAATTTTTGACAAGTGAACACATCCGCCGACTCCAACTAATCCGGGAAGCCGAACACAATTTTACAAGGCCGAATTTTCGGAAATAACGACGCCCTTTGACGAAGGTATAGACACAGAAATTAGTAATGTAAGTATTTCAGAATTCTCAAAAACTTCTTCGCTTCATAGACAAAATGTGACTGAAATTTTGGTCTATTGCCAAAATTTCAACCGCATGAAAAGCCCGGCCAAAATGAAAGAAATTCATCAAAATTTAATAACCTCCTCTTTCGACGTAATCCTTGGAACTGAAAGCAGCTGGGATGAAAGTGTTAGAAGCGAAGAAGTATTTGGAAATAATTTTAACGTATTCCGGCACGACCGAAATTTATCTCTCTGTCAGAAAAAATCTGGAGGTGGAGTCCTCATAGCCATAAACTCTTGCTTTACTTCTGAAGAAATTATTACTCCTAAATATAAAGAATTTGAGCATGTATGGGCCAAAGTCTCAATATTGGGAGAAGAACATATTTACTGCTCTGTCTACTTCCCACCCGAAAATGCGAACAAATTCTCTTTTGAATTATTCTTTCAATCTTTAGACACAATTATTTCGAATATGGAACCCGAAGTAAAGCTACATATTTTTGGCGACTTCAATCAACGTAATGCGGACTTCATTTCTGACATTGAAAATGAATCAATCTTACTCCCAGTCGTTGGAGAAAACGAAACATTGCACTACTTTTTCGACAAAATTTCTAATTTTGGCCTACATCAAGTAAACTCCGTAAAAAATCAACAAAATGCATATTTAGACCTTCTTTTCACAAATTGCACAGAAGACTTTTGTGTGGATGCATCAAACCTGCCATTATGGAAAAATGAAGCATTTCACACCGCAATTGAATATTCATTATTTACACACAATGCATCCCTTCCCTACGACTTGGAATATGAGGAAGTGCCGGAATACAATAAAATTGACTTTGAAGAAGTCAAGTGTAGACTAAGTATAATAAATTGGCGGAACATACTGAGTACAGAAGGAAATGTCGACGTCGAAGTAAACAAATTCTATCACATTATAAACAAAATATTATCCGAAACTTTGCCCATGAAAAGAAGAAGAAAAAATCATAACAGCAAGTTACCTGTATGGTTCAATTCACAACTAAAACATTTGAAAAATAGGAAACAAAAAGCACACAAAACTTACAAACAAGAAAAAAGTGACGCTCATCTTCAAAATTACTTAAATCTATGCAATCAACTCAAAATAGCCATTAACACAGCACACGAAGAATACAACCACAAAATTGAAAACGAAATAAAGACTTGCCCTAAGAACTTTTTTAACTACACAAAAACTAAACTAAAAAGCAACAATTTTCCATCTCAAATGCACCTCGACGAACATGTAGGGAAAAATAGTACAGAAATCTGCAATCAATTTGCAAATTTTTTCCAAGAAGTATATACATCTTATTCAGAAACTGACCGTGACCGTGAATACTTCTCTTTCATACCTGCATTTTCTAGCTCCATCTCTGTAAACTATCTATCAGAACATGACATTTCGACAGCACTGAAAAACTTAGACGCCTCAAAAGGGCCTGGACCTGACAGTATACCACCAATATTTTTAAAAAATCTTGCTGAAGAACTTACACTACCACTACAACTACTTTTTAACTTATCGCTTAATAAATGTACTTTTCCCAAAGCATGGAAATCTTCCTTTCTTGTACCAATATTTAAATCTGGTGCAAAATCTAACATTCGGAACTACCGTGGAATAGCCATTATCTCATGCATTCCAAAATTATTTGAAAAAATTGTAAACGAAAAACTTTTTCATCAACTTAAAAATGTAATAACAAACAAACAACATGGCTTTTTTAAAGGCCGCTCAACTACAACAAATCTCTTAGAATTTATGACATTCACACTGAATGCAATGGACGCCGGCAACTACGTAGAAACTCTTTACACTGACTTTAGCAAAGCCTTCGACCGTATTGACATACCTTTACTTCTACACAAACTACAAAAATATGGCATAAACATACTCTTCTTGAATGGCTCAAATCATACTTAACGAATCGTGTACAGGTAGTCCGCTTCCAAAACATTCTGTCTGAACCAATTAATGTAACATCTGGCGTACCTCAGGGTTCTCACTTAGGGCCTCTCCTTTTCATTTTACATATAAACGACATTTCCTTCATACTCAAAAATTTGAAAGTGCTTATATATGCAGACGACATGAAATTCTTCATGGAAATAAAAAATATCAACGACGCTGTAATATTCAAGAACGAAATCAATCTATTCTACATTTGGTGCTGCAAAAGTCTACTCCAACTTAATGTAAAAAAATGTAACTCAATAACTTTCAGTAGGAAAAATGAAACTATACCCACAAACATACATCTAGGAAATCAACTTGTAGAAAAATGTAAAATTGTAAGAGATTTAGGCGTAATCTTAGACTCCAAGCTCACTTTTGTGGAACACTACAATACCATAATCAATAAAGCAAATAGCATGCTGGGCTTTATTAAACGCTTCAGTCATAACTTTCAGGACCCATACACAATAAAATAATTATACACTACATATGTCAGACCTATTTTGGAATATTGCAGCCTAGTATGGAATCCATATAATATTATTCACGAAGAACGCATCGAATCTATTCAAAAACAATTTCTTTTATATGCACTTCGTAAATTAAACTGGACAGCATTTCCTCTACCATCATATGAAGCACGCTGCATGCTCATCAATATACAAACACTTAAAGAACGCCGCGACCTTGCAATGCTTTATTTTATCAGCGACATTATTTCTCAACGCATTCAATCACCTTCTTTATTATCGCAACTAAATTTTTATACACCTAGCCGTCAATTACGAACCAGGAAATTATTTTTAGAAAGAAACACTAGAACAAATTATGCAAAATACAGTCCAGTCAATCGAATAATGCGCCATTACAATCAATACTGCGAACATCTTGACCTTACTATGTCAAAAAATCAAATCAAATCTCAGCTTTGTCGTAGAAATAATGCGTAGTATGTAAGTGAACATTGTAAACAATTTATATGTAGTCTACATTTGCTTGACGAAATAAATAAATAAATAAATTTTTGGCCACATTCCGAACTGAAACCTCCTTCTTTTGCTCGAACGCCTTCAGTATACGTTTATCCAACTGAGGGTTAGCAGGACCTTTTTTCGACCCGTTTTCGGTTTATCCTCAAAGGTGTTATCCTCGCCGAACTTCCTGATTGCATTTCGCACGACTTTTTCACTTACTCCTTCCATTTTTGCTATCTTTCTCAGTGACAGTCCGCGTTTTGTGCACCATTTGTACATCATTTTTCGATGTTGTTCTGCTGAAAGTCCACGCATTTCGAAACAAACTAATGAGAACGAATAAACAACTGCACAAGTGATTAGAGAAGAGTGTAAACAACAGAACGCAGCCATAAAAATTGACAGATTCTGAACCATTGCGAAATGGCAGCGGTTTTTGGTTGCGTCCATACTTTCTGAGACAGTCTTTATTATCCTATTTACACTAAGAGTCCTTCCAGGTCGGGGTTCGAACATACGACAACTGAAACACTTCTGAAATATACATTGAATAGGAATGGTTCCACAGTTCTTTTAGGGCATTTGATCATTCTTTTTCTACAGATTTCGAAGCCTGTGTTTTGTACGCAGAAACCATTGTATGTCTAGTGCAACGATCCTGTGAACACTAAGAACCTTTTCAGCTCGAGTCTTGAATATGACTATTGGCTTATAAGATCAGAACACTAAGTATTGAATCGGAGTTCCTCTGAAAAAAGTCGACAGCATCTATGACGATACACCAACCAGAAGAAGGTCTTTTGCAGTTCTTCTAATGTTCAGTGTGATTCTATGCAACCCCATTACCACTACACCTTCTCGAAGACGTAGTTGATGTAGCTGTTGAAGTTCTAGCGATTGTCGCTTTGATACTATAGCATGATCACCTACAACAATATCTAGCCGCAAAACTGTTTTTTATTTGAATCTATACTGTAACATATTTTAATCAAATACATTTAATGTACTGTAACAAGCATTTAATCAAATAAATTTTTGATTTGATTCAATAAAAAAATAAAATTCAATGAAATTTTAATCCATAGCTTAATTTATTTAAATCCTATATGCATTACCACACTAAATTTGATTCAAAAAGATTTTTATTTGATTCAAATTTTAGTTCAAAAATAGTTTTAGTGGTTTAAAACATTTGTTTGAAGTTGACTTGAAGACTCAATATATTAGAATTTAATGTGTTCTATTTCTCTGCGTGTTGTTGGTGCTGTTTGAGGCGATCTTGACGTCTATCATTACAACCTCAAATTATACTGTAAATTTGATTTGACGATTTCTCTGCACACGCGATGACTATCTGAGTTGCTGAAGAAGTTTAATTGCTTTAGTACACGGAACGACCGAAATTAGCTCTGCGCCTAATTCGTATTACTGTTTTTGAATTAGTTGATTTTAACAACAAAATTTCCAAAATAACTATAAAATTAGTTAAAATTGAGAATTTACTTTGCTGAAAAAACTCTTAGTTTTAGAGAATGTGTTTAGTTGGTGAATATCCTGGACTCAAACCAGCAATATTTCAATCCAACACGAAATTCTCATTGACAACTAATTTTGTTATTAAAATCAGAAAATTTGTTTCTATTTATCTATCACCATCATTACTGAAGGACAGCACAAAAAAAACCAAAACTGAAATGGGTATTAATAACAAGTTTATTAGCCAAAAACTCATGAGAAGTGTCAAAGCAAAACAATTCATTAAAAAGCTAAAAAGGACAGTCTTATTGAAACTACTTGAACATTGTTTTGATGTTTTTCGCATGTGTTCGATATATCTTTATTTAAATTTCTAAACCGATATGTAAAAATGTCGTAAACTGTTAGTGGAAATCGTATTTATTCAGAATTTGTGCGCACTTGAAGCGATTGTGCGTAATAATGTTTTTACGCGGAACAGTGAAGTGAATTTCGAATGTTTCACTCTAATTGTGATGAAGTTTTTTTGTATCTTCAAACCTTCCGAGCTGCGCCGTCCGGTGTACTATTTGTATTCGGTTTTTGTTTTCCGAGTGCTCAAAGTTTTCAGTGATAATGAAGAAACAGTGATTTAGAAGAAAAAAAATTCAAAAAGATGTTTACGTTTCGTTTATGTCTTTTTCTCCAACACAACATCGTATTTATACCTGCCAATATAGAAAAGACAACCGCGTCTGAATTTTTTTCGGCAGTAGTGTGCCATCTAGTGGATAGTAGTCATTAAGGTGTTACCGTTTCGGTGACAGGGCGCCATATAGCTGCAGATTGCAGAAGCCAATTCAACCATTCATATTGGTTGAAAACAACATTATATTTCTTTAATTCAACTAAAAAATTAGTTGACTGGATATGAAGTGTGCCTTAGCTAAGAAATGACAGTACGTTTAATTTGTGAATTCAACTAAAAAAAATAGTCATTTCAACAAATATTTTATTATTATTAAGGGAATGAGAATAAAAAATCTAAATCAGCAAAAGTAAGATTTTTTTAGTTGTCTCAAAAAATAACTAACTAAAATCAGCAAATCAACTAAATTTTTCGCGAAAATGCTGATTTCGGTCGTTCCGTGTAGTGTTTAATCCTGTTTGAGATAATCATTTTCAGAAACTTGTCGAGTGTATCAAGAAAGGTGATAATATCAGTTATCAAAATAGTTTTTGATGTAGGATTACGTCCTTGTTATATATTTAGGGGTGAAAATCAAAAAGTCGGAAAATTTAACCGTATAAGTAATGATCAGGTTTTGAACATCTAGAGCTCGACAAATTTTAAACAGATTTCGAATATCATTAAATCTACTAATTGAAAAACTTTCCTATGCATCGATTCGAGTACAGAAAACCATACATATGAGGTGATTATTATTGCACCGGTTTGCTTTCTGTTCGGTTTGTCAATTAAAGGTCAGTCAGCGTGAAGGTCAGCAAGTGGACTTCCTATTGGTTTGTTTTATGCGCCGTTCGCCTGGCACAATAGTTGTGTAATCTTTCGTCAACAGGGCTGAATAGGTTGTTGGCAATTTGACCATGAGACTCGTTGATTGTATACTGAGACATGGTTTTTCGTAAATATTGATCGTTGGCGGCTTGGGATAGATCGTGCCAAAGATTTTCTACAGCACAGTCTTCCACGTTCACTGATATGTTGTACTTGATGATACTGCTTTTGCAATTGAATGCATATAACGCTATTAGTTTTATTCAGTTGAAGCAAATGCATTTGTTTCCGATCAAGGTTAATTTGCTCCTTGAGCAAAGTTTTATTTTTTGTACGGAGTAGACAGTTGTAGTCAACATCGATGGTATATTTTAATGGTGGCACCTGTGCTTTTCGTTTGTTAGATTTAGTGATTTAGCATGGTCTTATTTTTCACAACACTATATTCATCTTTATATCTGTCATTCCAGCCGTAAACGGTTTATTGGGTCGAATGTTTTGGATGAGAGCCTTTAACGATTAGCGATGCGGTGACCATATAGAGAAGCACAATAGCTACATACATAGATGCCGTTGATTTTCACAAATTCTAAATCCTTTGAAAACATCCACTCTTGAGTATGTAATATTATCATAACTCCAATCGCCGCCCACCCTTTTCTTACAGTCACCCAGTTACCATTATTAAAAGGTGTTCCATAATTAAATGGAGTTGATAATTATAGGAAGGTGTTCGATACGGTTCTGTAAAGATTTTCAATATCCCACTTCGTTTCTGATGTCGGCAGTCACAAAAGTTATTGTATGCAAGGCATTAGAGTATCCTATCATGAGTTCGTTTCCATTCCATCCCGGGTAGAAGTGATTTGCAAACCAATACCAAATTCTGTCATTAAAATCAAACATCTCAATGGTAGAAATTAACATTATTTAGTTTCACGGAACGACCGAAATTAGCTCTGCGCCTAATTCGTATTACTGTTTTTGAATTAGTTGATTCTAACAACAAAATTTCCAAAATAACTATAAAATTAGTTAAAATGTAGAATTTACTGTGCTGAAAAAAACTCTTATTTTTAGAGAATGTGTTTAGTTGGCGAATATTCTGGACACAAACCAGCAATATTTCAATCCAACACGAAATTCTCATTGACAACTAATTTCGTTATTAAAATCAGAAACTTTGATTCTATTTATCTATCACCGTCATTACTGAAGGACAGCAGTGTCAAAGCAAAACAATCCATTAAAAAGCTAAAAGGGACAGTCTTGTTGAAACTGCTCGCAAATTGTTTAGATGTTTTTCGCATGTGTTACGATATATCCTTATATAATTTTCTAAACCGATATGTAAAAATGACGTAAACTGTTAGTGGAAAGTGTATTTATTCAGAATTTGTGCGCACTTGAAGCGATTGTGCGTAATAATGTTTTTACGCGGAACAGTGATGTGAATTTCGAATGTTTCACTCTAATTGTGATGAAGGTTTTTTGTATCTTCAAACCTTCCGAGCTGCGCCGTCCGGTGTACTATTTGTATTCGGTTTTTGTTTTCCGAGTGCTCAAAGTTTTCAGTGAGAATGAAGAAACAGTGATTTAGAAGAAAAAAAATTCAAAAAGATGTTTACGTTTCGTTTATGTCTTTTTCTCCAACACAACATCGTATTTATACCTGCCAATATAGAAAAGACAACCGCGTCTGAATTTTTTTCGGCAGTAGTGTGCCATCTAGTGGCTAGTAGTCATTAAGGTGTTACCGTTTCGGTGACAGGGCGCCATATAGCTGCAGATTGCAGAAGCCAATTCAACCATTCATATTGGTTGAAAACAACATTATATTTCTTTAATTCAACTAAAAAATTAGTTGACTGGATATGAAGTGTGCCTTAGCTAAGAAATGACAGTACGTTTAATTTGTGAATTCAACTAAAAAAAATAGTCATTTCAACAAATATTTTATTATTATTAAGGGAATGAGAATAAAAAATCTAAATCAGCAAAAGTAAGATTTTTTTAGTTGTCTCAAAAAATAACTAACTAAAACCAGCAAATCAACTAAATTTTTCGCGAAAATGCTGATTTCGGTCGTTCCGTGTTGAAATAAGAGTTAAAATATCAAAAATCATATCAAAGCTTGCATAAGAAAATAGCAACAAAATGAAAAATTCTGTCATCGTAATATCAAACCAAGAACAAAATATTTATAGAAGATGAATTTGGTAATTATTTTATAATCTAGCATTTAGAATAGAGTAATATGTTAAGTATTTCTCTTATCTGATTCTGATGCAGTTTATTCAATGGTATTTTATTTGAAGATAAAACTACTGGATCAATTTACTTAATGAAATTGAAATAGCTCATCAATAACGAAATAAGATATTATAACTAATTTTGATGTTGAACAGATATTATACAATGTCTTGATCCCTTGATGAAATATCACGAAAATATCAAGTATCGCTCTGACAACACAGAAACATCAAGCCAAGATATGATGGTAAAATTTGTTATTATTTTGACCTTTGTTTGTTATTTACACCTACCCGGGATACTTTGCATGTGGGCAAAACTTTTAATCTGGAAGTCTTCGGTCTGACAATTCTCTCCTTGACTAGTTATACTAGTTGTTAAATCTGAGTATATAAAAAAGTAATGAGGGGTTAAACCTGACGAATATGATGGATGCGGTAGCGGTTCCAATTTTAACTAATGGAATTTAGCTATCGTAACGATAGTTTGTGTTTGATCAGCAGTGGAAGAACGCTTAACAAGATTTTTATATTGAAGTGTTCCGGCAAAATTGTGAATACACTTACTTTTGAGGTTTTTCACCATGTCAGCTTTCTCCTGCAACTCAACGTTCTCGATTTTTCATAACGATGGGATGAACGTTTGAGACGATTTCCAAAACAACAGCCTTATTTGAATGATCAGAGCGTTGTGCATCATCGCGGTTTTCACGACCACATATAGAATCAGCATATCAGTCAATAAAACTTAATTTGCATGGAGCAGAGTCCGGATAATGTGTTGTATACAAATTCATTGCACCTCGGTTTTTATCAATAGGTCTTTCATCGAGAGGCTTATCCGGCATTTTCTTTGGTTGCATAGTATTGAAAAAAAATCTCTCGATATTTTTCAACCAACATGGCGTTCTCTGTTAAATGTTGACTTTCGAAGCTTCGAAAGGAGCCTGGTGGACTACTACCTGTTTTCATTAAAACTGTGCAGCCGCTCTCGCATTCTTTGTTTCTATAATTTTCAACCGTTCTTTTGCGGATTGCCTTTTTCCGAGATCATGGAAAACTGTTGCAATAACTCGAATGCACAAGAATAACAACACCCATGACGTAGATAACTATCGATCCCTTTCAATCCATAGTTGTTTTCCTAAAGTACTCGAGAGTATGTTATATGATGCTTTATATGAGTCTGTGCATTAGATAATGGTTTCATGAGGAAACGTTGCACTACAAAAAATCTGATGTGCTACATGTTTGACTTAATCGATCGAATGAAGCGCAAGAAACAAATGGACAAAACTTACGTTGATTTATCCAAGGCGTTTTCAGAAAGTTTCTGATTCACTTGCTGTGGAAAAATTAAGAAGAATTGGATTTCCATTGTAACTAACACAATGGATTAAGACATACTTGACTGGGCACAGTGCTTTTGAGCGCGTTGGAAACGCGCGTTGCAATCTTCTTTGTTTGAAATATCACCAGCAGTTCCCTAAGAAAGCCATTTTCGTCCGCTGCTTTTTGATTTGTATATCGATGATATCAGGAGAGCTAAAAATCTTTCAAGGTATTGTTCGCCGATTACCTGAAGTTCTTTTGCTTTTCAAGTTCTCTATTGGATATCAACGCACTTCAATCCGACATTAATGCACTTGTTGGCTGGTGCAATATAGCTAAACGTACGCAAATGCATTTTAGAAACCTTCCCACGTTTACGTGGTTCAATTTCTTTCGACTACAAAATTTCAATTTTACTAAGCATTGAATTATTTCAATTATTTCAATTTTACTAAGCATTAAACGACTCGCTTTGATAATGGATCTTTGTATATACTTAGTAAACGGCAAAGTAAACTTTTCAGAACACATTTACCTAATCACTGCTAAATTTTTTCCAATGCTGGAATTCATTCGTCTGAATATTCAGACTTTCGAGGATGTGTACTGTCTAAAAACATTGTTCTGTTCAGTCGTTCGCAGCTTTATAAAATATGCCGCTCCGGTCTGGACACCGTATTCATACGGAACTCGTATGAAAATTCATATCTTTTGAGCACAATATAGATAATATAGATTTATTTTAATGTGTTCAATTTAGGGGATCAGGGTAATTTCGCCAAAAGCCATTTCGCCGAAAGCCGTTTCGCCGAAAGCCATTTTGCCGAAAGGGTTATTTCGCCGAATGACATTCCGCCGAATCCTGAAATCGACTTAAAATTGTAATTAAAATTGACAAATGACAGATGATAGCGATAACGCCCGTTTTGTTGACCTACAATTGTACTTTTTGAATAAAGATTGATTCATAAATCTCAGAACGGAGTTCCCAAGAAAACTTGTTGACTATTAGCTACTTATCTACCAGGCAAATGTATGTGGTATTTTTCGTTTATTAAGTGAAAATGAAAAAATATCTAACGCGTGCTGTCAGACCTCGCTACCGCTCGTTTGGACCTAACTAAAGCAAAGTAACCTAGCTTTTAGTAAACCGGGCAAATGAGGCGGTTACAGGTTTGTCTGCAAGAGGCCGCCGATTCCGACGGCGGGTCGTCGGCCGACTCAGCTGGCGTCGGCTCGACGGCTTTGTGTCGCCGAGCCATCTTGTCTTCGGTTATGTAGCTGCGCCACTTCAGTTATACAGGAGACAGAACATAAAAGAGACATGACCCTTTCGGCGAAATTGCATTCAGCGAAACGACTTTCGGCGAAATCGAAGCTGTCTGTGCGATATAAATTTCCGAAGGTCAAATAAATAAATACTCTTTTCATTAAAACCTTATTTAAATCCACCGAAATTCGTGACAATATTGTCGCTCAATATTCCCGGAGATGGATGAACTAATTTTCACAAACTTAGATTCAAATTAAAGGTCTTATTGGTGAAATTTTTGATGATTATTTGGATCCGACTTCGGGTTGCAGAATCACTTGGTGAAGTGCGCCAAAAATTAAAATATCACTCGATTTTTTCGGAGATTTTTCTATCACAAACTTAGATTCAAATAAAATGTATTAATAAATTGTCCTAAAATGTCCTAAGGCCCACAAAAGGTTCTCTATATTTATCTGGATGCGATTCCCAGCTTCTGAATTACAATCATTCCTGTCCACTTTTTTCGAAGATGTCTTAACCGATTTACACCATCTTAGATTCAACTGAATGTCATACATGTCATAAAAATATACAAATTTTATTTCAGATCCAATTTTCGGCCCCGAAAATACAGAGTGCTAAGTGTTAAAATGTCAATTTCAAAAATATGATAAGTAACGAAACTAGGTGATAGTTTTTAAAATTTTTCATTTATTAATTTTTTTTCTTGGTCACAATGGATTGAATTGATTTTCAATTAAACTTAAAACTTAAATGTAGTAGTATTAAGCATAAATAAACAGTTTTGTTAATTTTTTTATAATTTTGATGAAACCCACTTTAATATATAAGATATATTTAATATTATGAGAAAGGCATAATTATACTACTAGGTGGATAAAAACAGGTTTTCTCCATAATTTCTAATTTTCCATAAGTAGTGTTACTGAAAGCACAGTAACTAACAGACTAATGACAGAGGACTTTTTTTAAAGTGACGCCATCTGTCTGTCAGACCAGAGACTTATGTATATACCGACGTTTTATATGTTTCAAAAAACTTCGATTCGAAGCTATGACAATTTATGACTGGCCATAGTTTGTTTTGACA
The DNA here is from genome assembly GCF_030247185.1 of Malaya genurostris. Classification (NCBI taxonomy): domain Eukaryota; kingdom Metazoa; phylum Arthropoda; class Insecta; order Diptera; family Culicidae; genus Malaya; species Malaya genurostris. Next base: position 187,274,703 of record NC_080572.1, read on the forward strand.
ACAGATGAAATCGACTACGTCTACGGTACTCTAATACAGATTCTTTTGAAACTTAAAAAAATAAACATTTTTGACTACAGGTTTCTAAGTTTCAAGTCAAATCCAACACAGTAAGAAAAATTCTTGTGATTTTACATCTTATCAGATACACATAAATGGAGCGTCATATTTCACACAAATTTATATTCAAGAACATGTAAAAATTGTGTGATTTGAAAATTACATGGTTTTAAAACGAATGGAATAAAAATCAAAAGATCGACAGCAACAACGCGACTTGAACCGAAAAACATTAGATCACAAAGCACACCTGTTAGTCGACTGAGCCACAGAAGCACATATCTGCTTGGCTGGTAAATCGTGCAAATAAATTCATACAGTCTCACTTGCTAGCCGAGTGCAAATTACACTCGGAGCCAGTAAATTTCTGTACGAATGGAATATTGCGTCATTTGAGAAGTTAAGTAGTTTCGAATTGTATCGTTTGTAGAATTATGTCACCTGTAAAACTCATAATTTCTTTCTGTGAAAGTCAACCCTGCATGTAGTGTCCCAATGTTATGTTTATCGAAATGCGAATGACCACTATAATAATCAGAAAAAAATAGAGAAAGGGTTTGTTGTATAAACAATTTTGAAAACTATGTCATATACAGAAATATTTGTGATTTGAGTAACACCAACAGGCATATTGACAGAGGTTCTTAGGAATTATTTCTCCATTGCAACATTAAGCCGTCGTTGTGACGAAAAGTCATCATGAACATAGTTTTATTGAAAGCAAATTATTGTTTAAACTTTTCGTGGACTGTCATATTCTTTATTTTATTCACCATTAATTTTCTAGTCAGCCATTTTAAAACCACTATTTGATTCGATTCAATTTATCCACAGACAAAATCACAGTGAAATTGAGAAACGTCGACGTGATAAGATGAACACCTACATCACGGAACTGTCGGCGATGATTCCGATGTGCCATGCCATGTCCCGAAAACTTGACAAACTAACCGTTCTACGGATGGCTGTACAGCATTTAAAAACGATTCGAGGAGCGGTAAATTCCTATACTGAGGGACACTACAAACCGGCTTTCATCTCGGACCAGGAACTGAAGATGTTGATACTTCAGGCAGCCGAAGGGTTCCTTTTTGTTGTTGGCTGTGACCGAGGACGGATTCTGTACGTGTCCGAATCGGTATCACAGGTTCTTAATTATTCTCAGGTATGCAGTTTTTTATACAGACCAGTTTTGATCATTCTATGCTATTCAGTTATTTTTTCTATACCAGGGTGATCTACTAGGCCAGAGTTGGTTCGATATACTGCATCCGAAGGATGTTGCTAAAGTAAAGGAGCAACTGTCGTCTTCAGATCTTAGTCCAAGGGAAAGGCTTATCGATGCCAAAAGTATGACCTAAAATTTCGCTCTATTAGTTTAAAATTGGCATGTTTTCTGTCATTCTAGCTATGCTTCCCGTGAAAACCGATGTTCCACAGGGATTGTCGAGACTGTGTCCAGGTGCTAGACGGTCTTTCTTCTGTAGAATGAAGTGTAAAACAAACGTACAGGTCAAGGAGGAAACAGAAGCCAGTAATTCATCACCCAGTTGTCATCGAAGAAAAAGTAAAGTAAATTCAGGTAAGACTTGCTCTCCATATTCCAAATGACAAGGCATGCATTCTAAACAAAAACCAAAAAAGTTCGTTCCATGCGATACTACATGAATTTTATCACTCTTCAGACAAGAAATATTCAGTCATCCAGTGCACTGGTTACCTCAAGTCATGGGCGCCGGCAAAGATTGGTCTCGAGGAACATGAAACCGACGGCGAGGGTGATTCGTGCAATCTATCTTGTCTGGTGGCGGTTGGTCGGGTTCAACCGAGCCTTTTTCAAAATTATCAACGCTCCGGAAGTTCTAGTCTAAACAGTCAACGAGTAACAGATAGCGGAACTAACGGTTCTAGCGGCACGGCAGCTGGAGGACCGAGTGGCACAAACAGTGGCAAAAGCCGACAAAATATTCCTAATTTGAGAAATGAACAGTTCATATCACGGCACGCGATGGACGGAAAGTTCCTATTTGTAGATCAGCGTGCCACGTTAGCATTAGGGTTTCTTCCGCAGGAACTTTTAGGTACCAGTATGTACGAGTACTATTACCATGAAGACATTCCGGCGTTGGCGGAGTCACACAAGGCCGCCCTTCAGGGAACACAGTGCGTCACAACGGCGGTCTATAAACTAAGAACGAAAGAAAACGGATTTGTGCGACTGCAGAGCGAGTGGAAATCATTTCGAAATCCGTGGACCAAAGATTTTGAGTACTTGATAGCGAAAAACAATGTGATAATGTCGGATCTGGCCGTATGCGACGGGGACAAGTATGGTGGAGGAAGTGTGGCGTCACATGGCGGAAGCGGAAGCAACAACAATGCCGAGCTGAGTGGTGGAAACAACGAGAGTAATGGACAAAGTACGGTTGGATATGATTTTTTTAATCATTGTAAGTAACGTTTTGGCGTTAGGGTACTTAAATGAAGAAGCCGGACGTTGTTTAGTTGAAACCTTGGATTTCGTATGAGTTTATAGAGCTAAATTAGAAAGACTTGCTTCATCATGAAAAGTTTCTGCGGTTGGTTTTGATTAACTATCTCACTATCTCGATTTTAGCTAACGGACGTGAAATACAACGGATTATTCACTCACACGTGGAAGCCAGTAAAATCGGCCGCCAAATAGCGGAACAAGTGATGGACCGTCAACGACGAACTGGTGATTCGTCTACAGGTATGTGGTTGTTAAAACTATGATAGATGAATAACTAGATTTAGGAATGGTGTGAAAGTTCGAGTGTATTATAATTAATCTAGAATCTAGAACTGATTCGTAAACCAATGATAACCTCTGATGTCAACATTTTTAACTTTTTCATCGATACTCATTAAGATCCAGACTAAAATGACAGCTTTTGGCAGTGCAAACGTTTTCTTAAACGTGAAACTGCTCCGCTTCTGCACTAATTCTTAGCAGTTGCGCTGTGCAATTTATTCACCGATAACAGATATACAGACTCGAAAAAAAGGTTTTCAAAAATTCGTGTCAATTTGCTATACACTAAGGTCTCTTTTTACACGGGGGTTAAGCACCGTGTTAAAAAAATCCGTGTAAAAGAAAACCGTGTTAATTGCGGAAACCGTGCAAAAAAAAACCGCGTGGAAAATTTTAACATGATAATTCCAAAAACCGTAGATTTGATTATTTGTTTGTTTTGTTTTGGATAAAATGTAACTTTTGATAAAATGAAGGGGAAAAAGCTTATTTTTTAACTCCCAAATTTATACAAGGTGCACATAACTGTTGTTTCACAATAAAAACGGAAATCTAAAAAACAGCCAGAGGTTACGAGAAGGGTCCAGTCATACTTGATAAAACACATTGGATGATAAACTAAAACTAGAACACTTAGAAAACGCGTTGTACGACAAGAAAATTAATCTAAATGCCTTCTGTAAAATGCATTCAGTTTTCAAAAAACCGATAATACTTTCAAATTAGAACGTTCGACTAAAGAAGTGCTAGTAATACCACCAATAAACACTTTCACTACAAATCAAGCTTGAGAATCAGTTCTTTTCAATTCCGAAGGTGCGATGTGTAGTAAACACTAACGATCATAACAGTCATTTTCAACTAAACTGAGTGGGAAGACATGGGTATTGGATGCACGCAGAGACCTAATTAAAGTGAAAGAATTCATAGAGATGAATATAAATCAAATAAGAAAAGGTATTACTATGTGTAACGCTCGTCTATTTTTTCTTACGAAAAACAGTACATTTGGCTTAAATACGGAAATACAGCACATCGACTTTGAAAATACAGTACATTTTACAGTACGCTTTTTTCTAAAAATAGTGAATAAAAAACAAAAGCAAATAAATTTGATCAGCATCTTCCGAGGTAAACAGATTGGAAAAATGACATGCGAATACAACTATGTAATGAAAACCGCGAAAAGCCACCGCAGAGATGGGACTCGAGCCCGTAGCAAGCCAAATACGGGTATATCGTTTTGCCTACTAAACTATCCTATATGTGAGACACACATACAAACATCCTCACTGAACATAAGAACCGAGCATGTTCAGCTGTGCTCGGGCCCTACGGCGTTCATTTGTAGTAATTTCTCAATAACAATCCCTCCGCAAGGTGTTTCAGCCCTCAATTAGTCCGTTTTTTTTTGTATGTTTCACATGCAGGCACATAATTGGCAAAATGATTTAGGAGAATAGGAACTATTTTCGGGTTCGAGTACCGTCTCTGCGGTAGCTTTTTCGCGGTTTTCATCACACAGTTGTATTCGCATATCATGCAAAACTTACTCAATACGGCTCTACGTCTTAACAAGACTAAACAAATCGTTCAAAGCATGTTTGTAAACTCAATTATTTATTAATTTCTTTTTAGGGCATTTTAAAATTTGTCAAAAAATGTGCGAAAGTAATAATAAAATTTTTTGAGAAGCGGATGTTTTTGATAATGATTTTGATTTAGAGTATATTTTCTTTTTGGTTGAGACATTTTTCTTTTTTTTATCATCAAAGTTTCGCTTGATTGTTGTGACGCGCTCTGAACAAGAATTATTAATGAAAAATTTGTGTGTGTTGTTGTGTTCTTATTCACATTCGCTACGTGTTGTTACTGTTCTTGTACTGCCACAGATCGAAATTCGATGCATTGAAGATTTAAAATTCTGTAAATGTAAATTTTCGTGTGAAAAATACAGTATATTTCAGTGTAAAAATACAGTACAAATTAAAATACAGTAGATTTGAGGGTAAAAAGCAGTACACAGTATTTGAGTCTAAAATACAGTACAATACTGTAAAATACAGTACGGATACGAGCGTTAACTATGTGTCATGCTGAAGCAACTCATTTCATCGGCGTAAATCATAATACTACTAGAGCTATATCATTCAAATGGGTATGAAATACTGTAATGCTCTATATGATGAAGAGTTGAAGTAAATTTGAATAGTTCTTCAAAGCTCCGAAATTCTCGATGATATCAATGACGATGCTGACATCATACACCACAACTGAGCGGAAGAGACGTTGTCGTGTAATTTACGACAGGGGTTCAATATCTGAAGACTGATTAATAATTTTATGGAACGACAGTCAATACTCCCGTGAATTGTCGAATGAATGATTTTAGTTAACTTTCAAACTTTAAATTAACTCTCATAATCGTTTTCTTACAGACAACCTGTTCCCTTTGTTAAAATTTTTCTCAAAAAAACAAATGACAGTTCTTTTTAAACTCTCATCAGAAACCGTGTTAATTGCAAAAACCGTGTAAATAAAAACCGTGTTAATTCCGGAATCCGTGTAAAAAAAGCCGTGTATAAAAAAACCGTGCGAAAAAAAACCGTGTAAAAAGAGACCTTAGTGTACGTAAACAATAAGGGGTTCACTACTGCCATTGTTACTTGACTGTTTGCCTCAAACTTACATCGTTCATATTTGGTTTGGAACGACAACAATTTTGTTTATTATAAAAAAATGTTTCAAATACAACAATTGAAACACTCCTCACAAGGTTCCCAAAAATGTAAAGCCGGAAAACAATAGTAATCGGGCAATCAGTGACACCAAAAGCAGCCGTCTTGCGAAAAATGGGTTCGTAAATGCTTCTAAAATGTAGGGGAGGATATTCGGTTATCGGCACCCTTTTATTTTGGGCTTATAACTTTTAAGTGGACATTTTTATAGCAATGGAAAGCTAAAGTACTTAACTAACAACTTATTAAGGAATTAAATTGATTCCAGCCATCGATTTTTTTACCTATTTAGTAAAGTGATCAATTTTGGTAATTTTAAAAAAGTTGTTCCGTTACACACGGAAAGATCGAAAACCGCATTTTACAAAAAATTAGTTGATTTTCTGGCTTTAGTTAGTTATTTTTTGAGATAACTAAAAAAAACTTAATTCCCCAAGTAGAACACACGAAAATTTTTCAACTTCTTTGTATAGACGCCAAACAAAAACTAATCGTACGATATGCGTCAAAATTTGACAGAATGTGTAAAAAGTGTTGCCAACGTTGAGAGAATAAAAGTTTATAATCGGATCTAATCCTTCACACTAAGCAATTCATTAGGATCTTATCTATCAAATGACGGAAAATTTAATTTATTATGACTTAGCCTGTAAGACGCTCCATTTATGTGCATCTTATGAGACCTAAAACCACAAGGTTTTTTCAAACCCGTACCGGACATACCTAGAGTAACGGCTCCCTATTCCATTTGAACTTCTATTTCCATCTCATCCCTTCACCTCATTACTTCGAACATGAATATTATCTTACAACGTACCTGAACCAAACTGTGGAATGTTTTAAAATGATTATTCAAGCTATTGTCACACTTTCTCATTGGAAGAAATGGTTTTAAATTATTCGGTGATCTTTTTTTTTCATTTAAAACAAACTCACTTTTCAATTTAGGACACATTTTCGTCTCAAGATTTATAGTTCGTCATGTTTCTGAATATCTACTAATCGATTCGTCTCAAAACATGATCACTATTTCTCGCAAATACACTTCTATTGAATGCTGGATGACTTCATAATTAGTAATGTTAACTTGCCAGTTGTTTAATTAACGATTAAAAACTTCAAAAATTACCCGACAAGCCAAAAAAAGTCTTCAACAATATGAGATAAAAGTTTTTCACTTAGATCACTTGATTGCGCTTCGTTTTCATCTCATTTGGTTTCGCAAAGTTGCCAATAATGTTACAAAAAAATTGTTTTCCTTCTTCAAATTATCATCAACAAGTATTTTTTTTTTGGTTTCCGTGACATTAGTTTAATTATATTGTTGATATTTATATTTCAATAAAACTTTTTCGGCTTCGAATATTACCAGAAAGAGCGTGTTAAATACTAATGAAATAACCATTGAGGCAAATCTAGTAGCACTGGTTTCTTTTCTCTATATGCAAAGACATCATATTAACAAGATATCCAGCTCTCACATTTGCCGAACAAATCATTGGCAACATACTTTTTTGCGAACATGGCGCCCTCAGGTGAGTCCGCATCGAATCTCGTACATAGAAGTAGGGGGAAGAAATGTCAAATTCGTGCGCGCCAAAATAGCAGCACTGCGCACCCATACAATTGACATGATATGTTGAATGTGATGCCATGCGATGGCGTTGCTGAACTGAAGACTGATTTCGCTCTAAGCTAACAGGGTCTGCTATATGTCTACATAACGTTGTTAAGTGTGTGTGTGTGCTTCAGTGGCTGTGCACAGAGATGCCAGATATTTTTATAGAAAATATGTATCTGCTCTATTTCTTTTCACTAATAAAATGAATCAGTTCAAGTTTTTTTTATTTATAACAATTTTTATTCAGGCCAATTTGCGTATAGCTTTACGTGGCCGATTTACCCATGTTTTTGTTACACAATATAATTTTTTTATTGTTGGATCTCGTTGTCACCCTTCTTCTAGGGGGAGAGGAGCTTCCATTTCCTTCTAGCGAAGATTGGAGGTCATTTTGTCCGTTGCTCATATCATCCATTGCTACATCGTTGGAATTGTGAGTGGTTTCCGTTTCCTTGTTTTCATTGTTGATCGCAGTCTTGGGTTCATTTGCAGTTGCTGTAGATGCGCTTTGTACATTGATTGCAGTTGATAGTTGGTTAGATGGTGAAGGTGCTTTTGAAAAAGGGGCACTGCATTCACTAGTCTTCGTTGTTGGGTGGTTGTCCTTGTTTTTGTTTGTTTTGTTTGTTTCAGTGCAAGGTTTGCCGTAGTGTGCAGGTTGTTCACAAAACTGACATGTAACCAATTGATTTTCATACGTAATCAACGATTTACACGGATGTATCCCGTCTTGACCACAAATGATGTAAGATGGAATTGCGTTACGTAGTTGCATACGTACCACTCGCACGCCATTCCGGATACCCGGGAAAAAATTCCGCCATACTTCCTTTTCGATGGAAAGAACTTCACCGTACTGCGACATACATTCCCGAACATACCCCTCGCTGGTCTGCGGGGGAAGGTCATGCACGCGTACTTCTATGGCATTGTCCACCATGTACACAGGGATTTTATATTTAACATTGTCATGATCAATACTGTGCACCCCGTTATTAACCGAAGCAAATGCAATTGCATCTTTTTCACGTTTAAACATAATGTACACACAGTTCGACGCCTTGTTGAATTGAATCTCACTTACATCATTAACGTTTAGATGCATTCGTTCCTTAAGCAAGATTTCAATTTCGGTTGCTGCAGGTCTAACTTTGTAGGCCAAGTTTCAGGCTTTGTTAAATCGTATTTGCCCATTTCGTACACTCTATTGTTCACTGCACTGTATTGTCTTTGTTTCTGTCGTCGCGACCGTAAGAAATTTTCGACTGTGTCGTTGTTTGCGATGCGAGCACGAACTGAATCAGTTCAAATTGGTTTAAAATTGTAATATAAATGTTTATCAGTGTTTATCATTAAATATTTGCACAAAAGGTTTCCATTTAAACATGTGATTTGTTCGTTGATTAATTAATTTTTAACGAAGTACTGCAATCAAATACTAATAGATACTCAGAGAGAGAAGAAAAGTTAAATTTAAAAAATCTATATAAAATCTGTACTCTGATTTAAATCAGTATGCGAACGCAAAAATCTATACAATACATATAAGATGCCATTCTGGTTCTGCATTTTGGTTTTAGAAGGGCTAGTGCCTAAATAGTAACAATTCTTTTTTTGTGGTTTTTAAAGTTCTCCAAATTAACTGTACAGTAAAATTTTAAATTTAAAACGAAAGGTAACGAAAACTATCCAAAAAATTTCAAGCGTCGAAATGATTCCAAACTGTTTCTAAAAATATCGTGTGTTGTCTCATAGTTGGCATGAGACCCTTCTTAAGAAAAATTCTGAAATTTTGAACCTGAGAGTGTAATAGTGCAATATTTTGGTTTTGATTGCTGTCGCCATTGCTAATTTATGGGATGAATAAAGGACCAACGATAGGATGAATACAAATCCTTTGAGATGAAATTTGGAGCAGAGTAGTGAACACATCATAAGAGTTTTTAGCTGTTTGATGAATATTAAAGTAGCGTCCTTACAAATAAGATGTAATAGGGAGCCCTTACCCTATATTTAAGGGGATTTCAAGAAAAAACAATAAATCGTAGGTTGCCATCGTGAATTCTGAAACGAGTTTAAACATTGTTTTCGTGCTATTATGCGTTAGAATATTGATTTAGCACATATAGGGGAGAGTCGGCAGTACTAGACCATTTTTCATTTAACATTTTTTTATAACTGTAAATGAAAGATATTTGGAAATTTCGCACTCTAGCTATCGTATTCTCAATTTCATTATTCTCTGCAAAACTGGAGAAAAAACTTAGATTCTGTCAATTCAATGATAAAATGTATTGGGACCAATAATTTACATTGTTGTCGCAAAAAAGAAGTTATTTCTAATTATTTTGAAGTAATCAAATATTTTTGACGAAATTTGAATGGAGATCACAAAAATTACTCACTTTATTTACAATAAAAAAAATAAATAAGTTCATTCAATACTTTTCTCTAAAACACGAGTGATCCAAGGCAGGCGACTTTCTCCTATTCATATTTTGTAAAACCTCTTTTTACAAAGTTGGTTCGTATAAAAAGTTTACGTTATTTGAAATTAACTTCGTAAAACAGCATTACGTCGTTTGGGTTTTCTGAAATTGGTGCATGTATTGTCCACGTTGTGAACTAAAGTACAGTGGGGTCTCGTACAACGCGAATTCGGTTTTGCCGGTATTCGTTGTTGCCGGATAACCGCGATAAACGGGACTGGGATTTCGACTGATTGGGGCTGTGAACGGTTATCTCGCTTCGGTCGACAGATAGAGCCACACAATCTTCGACAAACTTGTTGTAGATACTTAGACCAACAATTTAGTGTAGTTTGATTGACAATTTGTTGAGAACTGCTCCGCTAGGTGCGCTTTGAAAAATGCATGATATAAATCAATAGATTCTTTCTTTCGCTTCATTTGGTTGTGTTGAAGACGTGAATATATAATTGATTCCTATCTATACGTTGTAGCTAACTTTCTGATCATTCAGTATAAATTAAGCAGATAGGGCATTTTGGGCGCGTGAAAAAAAAAACCTGGAACGGGAAAAATCAAATTTTCATTGGTTTTCCTTCACCAATCGACTGCTACAAAGTTTTTGAATCAATTTACGAACTTCACAAAATTCAAGGGTGTAAAATTTATTGAGATTCGTTGAAAGCTGAGCTATGACAGCTGGAAGTTACCGTTCCAACTTTTTTTCAGGCTTGTTATTTGGAGTGTTAATAATGTAGCTAATCCACGTGCTTTAAAAAAATTGCAGCGTTCGAATCTCCCAGTGCACTACCGGAGCAATAAAAAAGCCTGGATAACTCGAGAAATTTTCCAATATTGGGTGCAAAACTGTTTCATTCCCGAGTTAGAACAATTTTGCTTAAATCGCAACATCGGAATTGCTTGGATTGCATTCAATCAGTTTTAGATCAAATTAAGTCATCAACGTTGAAAAATTGCTGGAAAAAACTACTTCCATTTTTTTTGAGCCTGATACACAAATCGATGATTTTGATAACGAAAGAATAATTTCTGAAATTAAGGCTTTCGGTGAAAAGATGGGTTCTGAACATCTTTCTCGTGAGGAAATTGATGATATCATCGCTAATAAATTGATTACGGCAGAAGAAATTGTCGCTGATGTTACGCAGATAGAGATGATATAGACGATATTATTATTCCACAACCAAGCGCTGAAGAAATCAACTCAAAAATTTTGCTACTCAACGAATTGGAGAACTTTTGTTCTTTGGATAACAACATCGAACGCAACAAATGCAACACATCCTTATACAATCTAATACACAACTGAAGAACTTATTGATTGAATGGAAGAACAATCAGAGTGAACAATACTAACCACAAATATAACTTACTGTACGATTAATATCTTCATTTTCGATTATTTTTGATAATATTTGTTATTTAAATAAATTCAACCTTCCACAACAATTCCTAAAACTAACATTAGCCAATAATTTTAAAATAATTAATCTTTTCAAAGGTTTGGGTAATACCAAATTCCCGCAGAAACAGTTCGATTTTTTCTCCAATTGATGCGGACTCAATAGAATGGTTTTGTATGCATCAAAATAATTCGTAAATTCTTTCTATCGCAAACGCTCAACAGTCGTATTCGACCATATCGTTTCCCGAAATGTTTTCAAACGGAACGTAGAGGATTTGAGAGTCCTGTTGTAAACAAAACTAAATTTTGAGGATAACATCAAATACATAATTTTCGAAGTACCAGGGTTTACGTTTAGTATCACAAAGACCTTTAAAAACATGTATTACCTAAAGGCACTATATTGTGAACTGTTTTGCGATTCTTGAAAATGGTACTGTCTTTTTGGCTCTAAATTTATTGATTTTTACTTTTTATCAGTTCACTGAAATATGTTTTTGGTCGTTTTCGTAGCAGCTTTTGTTACAATCTCGAATTGGTTATCCGCACTTGTTACAAAAACTGAATTTAGAGATTTACTGCCTGATGAAGAGTGTGACTATGAAATTTTCGCTACATTGGGCTTTTTCCTGTTCAATAAAAAAGGTTTAATTCAAATAAAAAATAAAATGAAACTATATGAGCAATATATGCAACATTTTATGTATGTATTAAGTATGAATTTCGAGTTTTCACTCTATCAAGTTCCTCAGATTTCAGATGTCGATAGCTTATTCATCTTAATACTTTAGTAACTTACTAACGCCTTCTAGAAAAACAGTTTAAAATCATTAAGTTTAAGTCTCTCCTTCATCAACTCATTCAAAAACTGATCGATAAGATCACTCTCATAAACAAGTGTGGTATTCAGTTACAAAAGATCACATTGTAGATACAATAAGATCTGTTTCATCGATCATTCAATAGGTATTCGAACCTCAAAACACCTTCTCGAAGAATCCATCTTAATAAGTCAACATGATTTTGAGTTGCAGGTATTTCGAACGCTGAATTGCACACTAGAGTCAGCCATGCGAGAAATTTCAATTACTGTTTACACAAATTGATCTCCGGAACATTCTTTCCGAAAACACCGACACCACCGAAAGTAAATTATTCGCGATATTTCATGTTCAAACTGTTTTTCTATTGTGAACATATGAATTATTTCATGCTCTTTTCAAAGCGCCCCTGGCGGAGCAGTTCTCAACAAATTGTCAGTCAAACTACACTAAATTGTTGGTCTAAGTATCTACAACAAGTTTGCCGAAAATTGTATAGCTCTATCTGTCGACCGAAACGAGATAATCGTTTACAGCCCCAATCAGTTGAAATCCCATATGCTCTGGGACCCGTTTATCGCGGATTCGCTTTTCACGGCCCCGGTGTACCGCGTTATACGAGACCCCTCTGTACCTAAATATATGAATCTTAATTCCTGATATAGAGCACTCCGATGTATAAATTTCTTCGGTTTCAGTGATACCTATGTGATGTTACTTAAACGTCCATAAAAAACAGAATTTATCAAAATTGACTAATCATATTGCAGACGCCATACGAACCATATATTTACAGATATACTGTATTATTTCACAGAGAGATACGGTATATTTGACATTTGGATAACTTTAAAAAACTTCATATTCTTCAAATCACACTCAAATGGTCTGTAGTCTTGACAAGTTTACTCTTTTTGGCACATAAATAAGAAATTATGATGTCTTCTAACAATAGTAAGAGAAGACATCAAACGCACATTGTTAAATTAAATCTAGTTTTACTAAATGTGCTTTGACTAAACCAGAAATAAAATTTGTACTGTCTTTTTCAGAAAGTAGCCCGGATCCGGCAGATGTAAATATTCCTCAGAATTTCCAACCTATTGCACAGGAGGTCAGCAGTCTGTCTAGTGAAGCAGTACTGACAGTGGAACGCACTTTGGCTGCATCTGCACGAGTTTCACCAGCATCATCGGCGGGTGGTGTTCCTGCCTCCCAGCGGGTTAACGGAACACTTCCCGGCTATCAGCACGTACGAAATAACTCTATTATCAGTCCAGGTAACGGTGCGCACGTGAATTACTCCTCGGTAATTTTGTTTCGTAACCATGGTGATGTGTTTTTGCAGAAGCACCGCACACTCAAACTACCAGCACAGATGGGAATGATGAAGCAGCAATGGCAGTTATTATGAGCCTGTTGGAAGCTGACGCTGGACTCGGAGGTCCGGTAGATTTTTCCGGTCTACCCTGGCCGTTACCATAATTAATCACGCAGAAATTGCCAAACAACCACGCATTGAAGCAAAGTTACCAGATGATAAAATAATGTGCAAAGTCAGTTATTTTTTTATTTGTTTATCGTTTCGGAATATAAGTGATTTATTGAAACTATGAGAGGCTGTTGCGTATAATAACTTACATATAAGTAACTGTATTTTTTTAAATAAAAGAAACGCTATTAAGCTGTTAAAACCATCATCGGCTCAAGCATGACAAAAATTTTAACGCAGTTGAAGAAACTTGTTTTGTCTTGGAAAACGTGCGTTCCCTTCATTCAATCTCGTTGAAATCACTTTCCAGAAATGAGAATCACTTTCTAAGGCAGCGCATTTTATTCGAATTTTCACCTCGGTACGAACACAATTTTATACGGTTTGGGAGATGAGGTTATTCCAGGAAGCAATTTGAGGCAGGGTTTTTCGAGACTATTTTCGGGTATACGGAAGCTGAATTTTTGAATCAAACCCACCAAAAACGTGAACATACAAGCACGGGCTAGAGCTTCACCAAGACAGCGTCTTCTGGCTAAACCGAACGGCATAAGTCTCTCGATGTTGGTGATATTGTAGTCTGTATCAAGAAACCGTTCCGGTCTGAATTCTTCCGGGTCGCCCCAATGTTCTGGATCCATATGAACTGTTCGCAAACCCATAAGCACGGTGGTATTCTTGGGTATTCGGAAACCGCCCAGTGTGCAATCCTCAAGAGCTCTTCTAGGACCACTGACAGGAACAATATGGAAATAACGTTGGACTTCCAACAGAAACGCTTCCGTGTACGGAAGATTTGTGCGATCGGTCTGTTGTGGTAATTCATCCGGTTGAAAGTTGGCATCAACTTCTTCTCGAATTTTGTTCTGGATACTCGGCTTAAGGACCAACATCATGAGAGCTAAATCGATTGTAATACTGGTGGTTTGAGATCCTGCTATGAAAATATCTAGTATGATCATGGTTAACTGCAGATCGGTAAAAGTAGAACTTTTGTCATCTTGTTTGTTTTTCATTTCTCTTATATATGCGTAGATAAGATCATCATTGCATTTATCTTCAGTGTATTGCTGATGATGTTTATCTATTGTTATCATGAAGAAATCGTTCAACTCTTTGTTAAATCTTTTCAGCAGATTATATCCAGTCCATTCCGGAGCAAAGTGGCGAAGCCACGGCAGCTGGCTTAAAATTCCACCGGACATGTCGAAAGCCTTAGAACGATTCTGCAGCAGTGATAGCAACCGTGTCAGCCTTTCGTCGTCTCTAGCTATTCTCGATCCAGTAGTGAAAGTCCACAGGACATTGATGACACTCGTAGGTAAAATACTTCCTGGCCAGACCGGTTGATCCTTTAGGTCTCTTATGATTCCTATCAGTTCGTTCAACTCATTCTGTATTTGCAGTTGCATTGGTTTTTTACCATAACCCGCCTGTCGCAGATGACGGGTGACAAAATTCCGATGCTCAGCCCAGAAAGGTCCATCGGTACAAGTTACTCCCAGTCTGCAACAATAATTGATGTTGTCATTTGAAAAATCATATTTACAAATACAATTACATACTAACCTGGTTCCCATGGTTCGTAATCGAATGAAAAAGTTATTTGGTCTGCCGTCGAAAACTTCCTTGCTGTGTACCTCTCGTACTGCGGGATATTGCATGGCCACAACGACATACTCGCGACCAAGCTTGAGCCCAATTACGGGACTGTCATACTCATTGGCGAGGGCCTCGAATGCTAGATGTTGCCCGCCGTGGATGCGTGCTAGCTTGCGGATGAATGGAGTATTGCCGAGGAATGGTAGCCATCGAGGACCTTGTTGGGGAAGCAGAAATATTTTTTATGGTTCAAAATTACGATATTGTAAGATTTTTGACATTTATTTATGCATGGTTTTTGAATATTTTATATTGAAAACAACTCCTAGACGAGTCCTTAGACGCAAAAGTTGAATTTATAATTCTACCAATACTGTTATGGATTTTACATTTGATGTAATCGGTCAACATGAGGTAGGATAAAATTTAACAAAAAAATAATTGATCAAAGTTAGGTGAACAGAATTTGTATTTAATATATTGACAAAAATGATTTTTTTTTCGTTACCTTACTCTTTTTTCGGACCAAATCACAAATAATCTAACCTTTTTTTTCGAACCAAATTCCAAATACGAATCTACTTCATAAAAAGAGGTTTTTGCATAAATAAGAATGATTTCCGGTTCATTTATATTCCATGGAAAATACTACATTATGAGAATTTTTGGAACGAGTTTAAGATTCTGTAAAATTATGTTTGAGGTATTTTGGAAATTCAGAATGGCGACTTTCGGTTAATCGATGTTCCTTTAAAACCCCTTACAATATGGGTATTATCGGAACGGATCAGTAGATTTATTAAAACGATGTTTGGGGTGGAATTGAATTCCAAGATGGCATAGCCATCTGCCCCAGCTCTTTATATTCAGAATTTTGATTTATGCAGGACACTGTTTCTTGTTTCAAATTTGAAAAATATGACGAGTTTTGACCATTAGCCCTCGCCCTTTGTCCAGCTTAAAATGCCTTGGTAATTTGAAACTGGTTTTTCAAAAAATTCCATAATTTAGATATGGCGCATATATTTTGCTACTGTTTCAAAAGTGTAAGCGCCTACTCATGAAAACTGTTTCAAAAATATACGAATTGTAAAGGTGTTCGAGCATTTCGAGTAAAATTCTAAGGGCATATTCAGTAGTGTTCTAGATGCATAATTTATGTCAGTTTTAAAATTTAAATCTGTATTTTATAATAAGAGAAACTGGCAGCCCCAGAAGTGTTTTACTCGTCTTTCAAATATAGAAAAAATAGAATGGCATCGTATGCCAGTTTTAAATTTGACAGAAGAACTGTTCGAATAAATAAAACTAGAGCGGCTTGCTAGGGATACGTTTGTTTTCAAGGAATAGCAATTAATAGGAAATCGCCATTTTGGATTCCGAAACGACATCGAACATCCTCTATCTACTCATCAAACTTGTTCCAGAAATCTCCATATTGTAGTGGCATTTAATAATTATAAAGCCGCCATCTTGGAATTCAGAATCATCTCAAAAATCGTTTTCCGACTTCTACTCATCAAACCCATTCCGAAAATCCCCATATTCTGATGGTTTGTAATGAATATTGATGTACCGTAAGTCGCCATTTTGAGTGTTGAAGCGACTTAGAACATCCTTTTCCTGCAAATACTGATTTTCGTTCAAAAATTATGCCTTTTATTATACATATCCAATAATAGGAAAACTTTTTATATATTGAAAATTTCAAATAACGAAAACTTTTTTTACGTCATGATTCGATGTACGAACCCCTGATTATTACGTGAATGGAGGTTTGGGTGTAGTGGTTTGAAAGTATGTGAGGTGTTGTACAACTATTTTTCAAGTATCGAAAACGGAATCCCTATTATAATCAGTGGACTTGATTCTAGCAAACGTAATGGGTATAATAACATCTCTTCTTCTTCTTCTTCTTCTTCTTCTTCTTCTTCTTGTAGTCGAGCTGTTACGCTCATTTGTAAGGGCCAGTCATATTGACAATATACCCTGTTGTGTAACAACCAGTGTTGGCGATTGCCGAAAATTTAACAGAAGCTGCTCGATATTTATCTATATTGTATACAACATTTTCAATCCGGTAGAAGATGCTACAAGAAATCGTGTCTCTCAATGCATGAACCGTGAGAGAATTTTTCTACATTTCTTCGCTCCACTTTTTACTCTTAGTATTTCACGGCCCGTAAAAGAAATTTACAGTCTGATAATGATTGGTGCTGTGTGGAATTTACCAAGAGAGAATCGCAAGTTAACAATTTTCGCAGAAAATCGAATCGATGATTCGACTTGATGATCTCATACTAGATTGCAATATTTCAAAACCCTTGTGTGGAGCATTTACATACATTTTCATATACACAACTTATACAAAGGTTATATGCATGTAGTTTGAATAAGCGGCAATAGTAAAATGATTCTATTCCAATTAAAAACTGCCTGTATAGCGAAACTAGAATAAGCGACCGTTTGTTACTTCAGAGAGGATCCACACACGGCGTATCAACCTTTGATTCTCAAAAATGTCATCGAGAGAAATTCGCTCTCGCACTGGTGTCTATTCAATGTTAAATGAGTCATGCCGGGTTTTTGTTGCTGCGATGATATCCGTCTCTCTTTGATGGCACTGATTGAATCGTGTGAAGAGTTACTAGTGAGCGTTCTTTGATACGATAAAAGCCATCCTTGGTAACAACATCTCAATACAAGGTTTGTTCAAAAAGTATCACGAATTTAGAATTTTAGCGGGTTCGTATGTTCAATTTTTGCTCTTTTGGTGGCGCTATGTTGGAACTCATGACCCTCACTCCTGTTGACAATTCCGGTAATTTTGAATGTCTACTTAGTCAGACGCAAAAAAGAAGACAGTAGGGATGTCCGGTACCGAGTCGATACTTGGAGGTATCGATACTTTCTTTCAAGAATCAGGTACCAAAATATCGATATATAACATCAGAGCGATACTGTTAGTATCGATACTTTTGGTCTCGGTACTTACAGTATCGCAACGGATTAAAGTCAATCCCATTACGACGGAATATTTTTTTGTTTCAATTATAGAGGCTTTAAATTTAAGGTCATTCGCCTCTTCGGGCCAGAAAAACTGCGTGAAAGGCATCGACTAACCGTGAAAGGCATCACGCAATACCTGTCCCCAATCGAACATTTTTTTTCGAGTTTGACGAAGCGCCAGTCGCGTGCATGGGTATGACGTGGACTAACTCGACGTTGAAATCCGTTCTCGACAATCTCGCTTTGTCTCACAAGTGCACTGAAAGTGAGTGCAATGAGAGAAAACCATCAACAAAACACGTTCATAAAGGCCATATTCTCAGTGGATTCAATCATTTCAATTTGTCACACTCATTGCACTCTCTCTCTCTCACTCAGTGCGCCTGCGAGAAGACGTGAGATTGTCCAGAACGAATTTCAACGATAGCTAGTCCACGTCATACCAATACATGCGCGAGACTCGTGCTTCCGTTTCGTCCGTCCCTGGTCCCGTCGTAATAGTAAAAGGGATTGTTTCTATTTCATCGCGTTTTACTATCGGTTCATCAGTGCTTAAAGCGGTTCAAATTGAACTGCCATCTCGCGCCTAGTAGTTCAATTTAAACCGCTACCTTAGCACTGATGAGCCGAATGAGAAACGCGAAGAAATAGAAACAAAATATGTGCTTTTTCACAAACCAACAAAACCCCTAAATGTTCAATAGGAATTGTCTTTTAGTGTAGTATCCGTGTATCGACATAAAGGTTATGACATAAAAATTTTTGAGAAAATAAGTGAAATGTGAAATCATCATGGTTCCAAGACAAAATGGCTTGATGTGGACCAAAAGTCGCGAAGTGCAATCTATGTGACAAGAAATATGTGTATGCTGGTGGCACAACAAATTTATGGAAAAAAATTTCTATACATCATGAAATAACGCCACACTTATTTTACTTACAGGTATCGATATTTTTTTGCCTTTGATATCTTGTATCGATACCCAAAATTTCGGTATCCCGATACCCTAGCTATCGATACTTTGCCTTCCGAGTACAATCTCTAGAAGACAGACTAAAACACGACCAAACACCATAGCTGTCGAAAATTGGCTGGACATTCAAAATGGTACCTGAATGGTACCTGAATAACGCCACCAAATATCGAACATACGCAACTTGAGCGATATGGTATCCAAAAACAGTTTGTTTAATTTGATCATTAATCCAGTTTCTATCGGTCTATTAGTGTAGGAGTACCTCAAGGCAGTAACCTCGGACCGTTTTTTTTGGAGAATGTTAGAGCCTACGGGCTCCCTATAGTAATAATTTTTTTCCTTCGATTTTAAAGACAAAAAACTTTAAACGCGTTTTTCTCGAAAGCAGGTTTTGAAAGTTGTCCTTCCTTCACACCAACCCCAAGCAACCCCAGTACACCTGTGAAAGCTACCAACAACAATGAACAATGCAGCTAATAACCTACCCAACTCCTGTGAAAAAATATCGATTGTTCCACCAATAACAGTTATGCTGAACCAATGGACGGAAGTGTGAATAGCAAATCACTGCTCCCCCTTCATTCGCTAGATAACAGCGAAAGCACCTCTCCTCCAAGGAAAAAAATAGAACAAGATCTAGCATAAAATATTTTTTACTGTAAAACGGCCGCATTAAACTTAAGTGTAAAGGAGCCGAATAAAACAAAATTTTTGGAAAAAAACTCCAAAAATTCAAACAAAATTATAAAAATCAAACAGAAACGTTGGGGTCTAGAAAAACATCTACTCTATCTATACTGCTTCGATTTGTTGACTTCAGATTAGCCTGCGCTGATATAAAGTGGACACCGCAAATTATGATTTTAAAGAAGCGTTCTCAAAAATATCTCTTCACCGACTTATTTCTCAAAATACTTCACGAAAAAATTACAAAATCTTACTTTTCTTTACGTTTCGTCTTAGACTCGTCAGTGCAGAGCAGTTCAAATTGAACTGCTTATTGCAAACTTAAACAGTTCAACTTGAACCGCTAAGCAGACGTAAAGTTAATGCTATTTGCAAAACACTTGTATATTTGATACCGAAGTACCACGTCTTTCCTGACGTGCCCAACGAAAACGTTGTTTTCGGCTTATTCTGGCCGATGCAGGTATGGTCATTTAGGGGTTAGCCTATGTTTGTGCTTAGGGCACATAACATGCACTGACGAGTCTAAGACGAAACGTAAAGAAAAGTAAAAACGGTTATGTACAAAATCTTGTTCAAATGATGATTTGTATTATGCAAAACGTTCGAGTTTATTTTGTTGAACGATAGTTCTAAAAATATCTCAAATATTATGTTTATTTCACCCGCATATTCGGATGCGAACGAAGCTGACGCTGCTTCGTTACCCGCATGAAGATCTATCGCTGTGACGCTATTCGAACCAAAAGTAAAATAAAGTAAATGGACGAATGACAAACGAATGTATAAAACGAACATGCACGATGTATACCAGTAGCGAAGAATGTATATGTAGATTCGGATGCTCTACTATTATTTTTTATTCATTTTCACCCTTTTCTCTTTTGTGCAGTGAATAGTTCAACGTTGTTCGAGACGGGGGTGAGTAATATAAGAATATTCCCACCGAAGATGGATGAATGAATATGTGCAACATTGGTTCTGGATACAATCAAAGCACTTGGTTTATCTTTCCTCACAAGCCAAGAGCTTCGTTTCTTAAACCAAACAATAATCACATTCTCAAATTGAATGGCTTGGAATTGACATGGTCTGATCAAGCTAAATACTTAGGTTTAACGTATGACAAAAACTCACTTTCAAGGATCACATTGAAGGAATCCAGGCAAAGTGTAATAAATATATTAAATGTTTATATCCTCTTATAAACAGAAATTCTAAGCTCTGTCTAAAAAACAAATTGTTAATTTATAAACAAATTTTCAGACCAGCCATGCTTTATGCGGTACCAGTTTGGTCAAGCTGTTGTTCCACCAGGAAGAAAACGCTTCAAAGGATTCAGAATAAAATTCTGAAAATGATTCTGAAGCGTCCTCCCTGGTTTAGTACAAATGAGTTACACAGACTCACAAATATAGAACCATTAGATGTAATGTCACATAATATTATAAGCAAATTCCGACAAAAATCGATGCAATCTTCAATTGAATCGATTCGCTCTCTGTATTAGTTAGTAAGTTAGTATATAAGTTCCTTTTCCCCATTACACAATACAAGTAGGTTTAGAATTTTCCCTACACAAAAATCTCAGAATTGCGGAAGCAAATGATGTCTTCATGGTAATAACCAAATCATATATATATATAACAGGGCTGAAAAGTCACCACTTGTGGCTGAACACCCAATTTAAATCTTAATAATTTAATTTTAACTCATATTCCAATAAATAGTTATTAAAAAAAAAAAAAAAATAAAAAGCACTTGGTTGGGAGCAGCTACCCCATCTTCCGTATTAACTAGACTTGGCCCTTTCCGACAACCATTTGTTTTCGTCGATGGGTCACGCATTGGCTATGTGAAAACAAAGACCCGATTTTTTACTTTCATGTCTAAATATCTACTTCGGCTACTTCTAGAACAACGGTCGTTAAGAGAAAATTTATTTCTTTTACTTTGGAGAATTATATTCTAGTGTTTAAATGACTAGTTTTCATCAAAAACTTGAAGTTTTGCAAAAGTTGATAAATTATTTTAGCTGTAAATTCTCCACTTTTTAATTCACACTAATCAAATTTGAACCAAATGCAAAACCAAAGGTAAGATCTAAAATAAAATAATATCCGAAAATATTGAAGAAACATCTTTTTTACTTTTAGTTTTTCGGTTGGTTTTCTAATTATTGAAAAAAGTATTCGACATTTTTTCAGTGTATATTTTTTTAAAGATCCCAATCGATTTCCTACAACTTTATCCAGGACACCATTTTTTTACAAATTATAGTTTACGAGTTCCCATGACTTGAAGAAAGTACATGCAAAAATACATTCGAGCTTTTTAAAAGTTAGTCTTGGGTCGAATTGGCCTTTGAATTCGTGCACAACAAATGTTTTGTCATACTGGAAACGTGTGTAAAGTTTCATCCGCATTGGAGGATGTAAAATTTCCGTTAATCATTTCTTGAATTGATCAATTTCTTGGAAAAAAATATACAAAAACTTATAATAATTATAAACAAATCTATTCTATTGTCATTTACGCCCTACTGTAAATTTACTCCTGATATATTCATATATGATAAGATAAAACATATCACATCAGTTCAGTTTCCGTTTCATCTGTTGCGCACGCCTGCATACGCTAATGTGACAGAACAGAATAAATATCAACACGGAAGTTGAATGAAAACCGAACACAAGCAGAGCTGATAAAACGCTAGGAATGAATTCGGTTGGAGCCTTGTGCGAGAGCTTCCTTCCACTCTCTGGTTTAACTGCGCTCTGAATCAGTAACAGCTGTTTTCGCCAAATTCACACGCGACGAACAGACGAATGTGAGGTTATGTAAAGGCATGTCTTATCAATATGCCGGTACGAGAGTGAGCAATTGTTGGCAAGAATTTGCTGACATTGATCAATAAAAGATCGCAGTGCCAGACATCAAATCAGTGGGAATTGCGGGCTAAATGTCGTGGGAAAGACATTCGATTGAGTTTATATTTTCGAAGACATGGGCACTGATGAAGTTATGGCCATGAATAAAATTATACAATCAACTTAGCTCGTAAGTATACAGTTCTTATCGTATTCGGTACCTGGTGGGTAGTTGACTGGACGACGAGTTTCCTGGATTAGATATCCTACCGCGAAAACTACTAGACATAACAATAATATTAGAAGGATCATGTTTCTCGTTGATATGGTTCTTACTGTTTTCCACCACTCAATTTAAACTAGATTGCATAACACCGGCAGACGAGTGAGCACTTCCACTTTGTGATTAGATATTTTAGGAATTAGAATCTATAATCACTTCACATTCAATGAACACGTTGCTTCAATCATCATTCAATCGTATATTTTAGGAAATGAAACAACAGAATAATATTCAATTTAAACAGAATTACTACAAAAACAGCACACGCGAGTTCAACGTTTGAGATCTACACGCGAAGACTTCTCGCAATGAACTGAAGAATAGTTTCAATCGCATAAAATATTACTGCCATTATGCTCGTGATCGACACTAGCACTGAGCTGAGAATAAACGATGAGAGAATCTTATCAGTTTATGTTATGTCGCGTGACAAGTGTGTTCAGTTTCGTGCGTTCTTACGCTACCGTCCATGTCTGTCACTGGACGGCAGGAACTACTGTAAAACTTCAGCCGTTTCTCAAAGTAATATTGATAACTTTTTGAAGTAGCCATTTTAACTGGGAATCATAAAATGTTGCATTCTGAAATGAAATAATTGTTTCAGTCCAGTCAATTCTTGGTTATGCAGAACATTAAATTTAAAACTGTAAGATTTTTTTTCATCTGAAAATTGACTAAAGAAGTCAACATTTGAAAAGCGTGGTGTGTTTTCGTGTGAGAAAATAATGGTTGAATGTCATAAAATTTTCAACTGGGTCGAACTGGGTTCACTCACATATTGCTTTCGACTTGCAAAACTATTGTGGAATCGATCTTTCAATCAAGTTCCTAGTTCCGAACTAACGAATTTGAACATGCTAAAATGTTTGCAATGATAAAAACATCAAGCATAAAATTGTTCCAATTTATAGACTGTGAGATGTTTTAAATATAATTGTTTCGAATTGAAAGTGAACATCGATTTCTCTAAGGTAACTAACAAACTTAACTCAAATTAACGGAAAGTGAGAATTTCGAGCCACACGTTAATTCTGACTGAAAACTCACTCGAGAATAGTAATTTTTCAAAATTGGAGAAATATAGGGTAGGGATCGTTCATAAACCACACGTAGACCACAATCATTTTTAACCCACCTTCCTCCTCGTAGACTTTTCCAATACCCTCTTGGGAGGTCTTCGTAGATTTCGCTTTTTCACAAAACATTTTTTAATCATTTTTCGGTGAGAGGTAGTACTACTAAGTCTTCAGTCAATGATAGCTCTACATGATTTTTATAGTTTACATCCTGTAATAAGGTTAAATAAAATTTGATCCAGTTTTAACCAAGTATCGACCTACACCCCAAGAACGCTCCGAAATAGTATCGATTACTATTGAACACGATCGATCAGTTGTTTTAATCTAACGTAAATATCGCCGGAAATATCGTGGCGGTACTGCGTTCAACAGCGAGGTTTTTTTTTGGGTCCGCAGCACTCTATCCATGACACACAAACGCAATTTTCCGTTCATGTTCAAATCTTTTGAAACAATCAAGGACGGGTATATTGTTTCAGCGTAAATAGGTATGCATAAAAGGTTTGGAAAATATTTTGTTCCGACAAGATTACACTACGTGCCATACAGCATACGCAACAATACACACTTAAATTTTTTAGCTGAGTCTCGGCAAAAAAATGCCGAGATTCGCACAGCCGAGTAATCAGCAATCATCTCGGCAAAAATAAAATTACTGAGCGTCTCGGCACCCTCAAATTTGACAAACGTCAAATAATGACGAAATCGTCAGCATAAGATTTACTGTTTGCTCAGTGAAACGTTCACTGAATATTCGGCAATCCAATAAAACGAAAAAATGAAAAAATAAATTACCGAATCATCAGTAATTCAAAATCTAGTCGATTAATTTTGTTTGTTGTTTCTCAACATTATAAACACGCCATTTAGGATCAAAAATTCATTTCATTAACATTTAAAGGAGGCTTACAAATTTGTTGCCAGTAGTGCTTAAAGCCTGTATCTGAAAACATGTAGCATACAAAAAATATTAAACAAAATTTGTCGGAAGGCTCGCATTTGATACCGAGTAAAAACCATGCAAAGAGTTTTAAATGCTGACAGTATTTCCGGTCCTATGGGAATTATTACATCTCTCCAAACTAATGAGCAGTCTCCTTCGCCAAATTCCTCAGACATCACTACCAACAGCGGCGGCCCCTCCCGAAATCAAAAACAGATACAGTTACTCACAAAATTGATCGTTAACACGAAAACATATCACATTTTCACATTTTGCTGTTCAATTAGTAAGTTTAAACTAACCAAATATATGTAATTTCAATGTTGTATATTTCATGAATTGGATTAATATACATTTTATTTAAATATTAAGATTCTTCCCATTTGGTGGTTCGATTGCAACAAAAAACGCCTTAGTTCTATCTCACAAAATTGATCGTACACTCATTATGAAAATCTGCATTATTAAGTGTAGCTGGTGAATGCGGATTGAACTATAAAATTTAGTACTTACTGTGACCTCCCTTAGTGTCGATTACGGCTTGCAAACGACGGGGCATTGGGTCCACAAGTTCTTTGCGCAAGATGCTCGGATGTTGTCCCATACTTATTTAATTTTCTGTTTCAGCGTGTTTTTGTTTGATGTGTTAGTATCCTTGAACCGCCGATTAATTTTATCCCATGGGTTTTCGATATGATTCATGTCTGGTGACTGTGGTGGTGTTTTCAATTGCTTAGGAACGTTATGTAACAGCCATTCCCGAACAACATGTGCGGTGTGTTTCGGATCATTGTCCTGTTGGAAGCAATATCCTGATGATAGTCCTAATTTTTGTGCACTTGGTTTTAGGTTACGTTTTAGGATATCCATATATAGCATTTTGTCCATATTCCGGTCGACAAACTTCAGTTTTCCTGTGCCTGAAAGCTGCCATATAACCCCACAACATAACTCAGCCACCACCATGTTTCACTGTTGGTCTCAGCTCGGCGCCTAATTCGTATTACTGTTTTTGAATTAGTTGATTTTAACAACAAAATTTCCAAAATAACTATGAAATCAGTTGAAATTAAGAATTTACTTTGCTGAGAAAAACTCTTGTTTTTAGAGAATGTGTTTAGTTGGCGAATATCCTGGACACAAACCAGCAATATTTCAAACCAACCCGAAATTCTCATTGACAACTAATTTTGTTATTAAAATCAGAAAATTTGTTTCTATTTATGTATCACCATCATTGCTGAAGGACAGCACAAAGAAAACATTAACAAGTTTATTAGCCAAAAACTCATGAGAAATTTCAAAGCAAAACAATCCATTAAAAAGCTAAAATGGACAGCCTTGTTGAAACTACTTGCAATTTTGATTTTTTTCGCATGTGTTACAATATATCCATATATAAATTTCTAAACCGATTTGTAAAAATGACGCAAACTCTTAGTGGAAAGTGTATTTATTCGGAATTTGTGCGCATTTGAAGCAATTGTGCGTAATAATGTTTTTACACGGAACAGTGAAGTGAGTTTTGAATGTGGCACTCTAATTGTATATGTCAAATGATTTTTTTTTTAAATAACTATTTATTGGAATATGAGTTAAAATTAAATTATTAAGATTTTAATTGGGTGTTCAGCCACAAGTGGTGACTTTTCAGCCCTATTATATATATGATTTGGTTATTACCATGAGGACATTATTTGCTTCCGCAATTCTGAGATTTTGGTGTAGGGAAAATTCTAAACCTACTTGTATTGTGTAATGGAGAAAAGGAACTTATATACTAACTTACTAACTAATACAGAGAGCGAATCGATTCAATTGAAGATTGCATCGATTCTTGTCGGAATTTGCTTATAATATTATATGACATTACATCTAATGGTTCTATATTTGTGAGTCTGTGTAACTCATTTGTATTAACCAGGGAGGACGCTTCAAAATCATTTTCAGAATTTTATTCTGAATCCTTTGAAGCGTTTTCTTCCTGGTGCAACAACAACTTGACCAAATTGGTACTGCATAAAGCATGGCTGGTTTGAAAATTTGTTTATAAATTAACAATTTGTTTTTTAGACAGAGCTTAGAATTTCTGTTTATAAGAGGATATAAACATTTAATATATTTATTACACTTTGCCTGGATTCCTTCAATGTGATCCTTGAAAGTGAGTTTCTGTCATACGTTAAACCTAAGTATTTAGCTTGATCAGACCATGTCAATTCCAAGCCATTCAATTTGAGAATGTGATTATTATTTGGTTTAAGAAAAGAAGCTCTTGGCTTATGAGGAAAGATAATTAATTGCGTTTTTGCTGCATTTGGTTTAATTTTCCATTTTGACAGATAATCACTGAAAATATTTAAACTTCTTTGTAGGCGACTGCAGATCACTCTTAGATTTCTACCTGTGGCTAACAGACTTGTGTCGTCACAGAATAGCGATTTCTGACAACCAAAGGGTAGATTTGGAAGATCAGAAGTGAAAATATTATACAAGATTGGAGCTACGCTCGAACCCTGCGGAACACCGGCTCGTACGGGTAGCAATTCAGATTTACAATTCTGATAGCTAACCTGAAGAGCACGATCAGTTAAATAATTTTGAATCATTTTGATCAAATAAATAGGAAACTGGAAATCAGACATTTTTGCTATCAAACCTTTGTGCCAAACACTGTCGAATGCTTTTTCTATGTCTAGAAGAGCAACTCCAGTGGATAACCCAGAAGATTTATTTGCTTTTATCATGTTCGTTACTCTGACAAGTTGATGAGTAGTTGAATGTTCATGACGAAATCCAAACTGCTCTGGTAGAAAAATTGAACTCTCATTTACAAGGTGAGATGAAAAAACTGCAACAAAGTAAAACGCCATAATTTTTTCATTTTTTTTTTAAATTTTATTGAATGAAAGCAAAAAATGTCGGAAATAACATCAAATTTGAGAATCGGTTTAGATTTGTTCGAATTGGCCACCTTTGGCACGAACTATGGCCTTCAAACGGCCAATGAAACCATCACACGCTGCCCGAAAGTGGCTCTGCGGTATTTTGTCCCATTCTCGGCGAAGCGCTTGCTTGAGATGATCGACACTTTGGTATTTTTTAGTGCCAACCTTGCTTTCCAAAATACCCCAGGCACAATAGTCCAACGGATTGGCATCCGGAGATTTTGGTGGCCATTGTGCGGTGGAAATGAAGCGAGGAACCTCATTTCTTAACCATTCTTGGGTGGCGCGTGCTGAGTGCGATGGTGCTGAGTCCTGTTGGAATGTCCAAGGTCTGCGGCCGAAATGTTTGCGTGCCCAGGGCTTCAGAACTCCCTCCAAAATATTTTCGCGATAGATTTGCGCATTTATTTTGACCCCACGGTCGATGAATACGAGCGGCGAGCGACCATCGGCTGTTATGGCGGCCCACACCATCACCATGGCCGGCTTTTGAGTTCTGGTGGCCAACCGAAGTTGCAAATTTTCAGCTGACCTCTCTGGCAAGTAAACACGATCATTTTGTTTGTTTACAAACTGCTGGATAACGAATGGTTTCTCATCGGAGAAAACCAAATTCGGCAGTTCACCACTTTCGGCCAAGCGAAGCAACTCTTTAGCTTTTTCGAGTCTAACTTTTTTTGCGCATCAGTAAGATCTTGCACTTTTTGGAACTTCAATGGCTTTAGTCCAAGCTCATTTTTCAATATTTGCCGAATGGCATATTGCGATATGTTCAGCTCACGAGCCATTTTTCGGCCACTGCGACGCGGATTTCGTTCAATTCGCTTCTTCACTTTTCGAACCATTTCTGCCGATGTTGCTGTTTTTTTTCGTCCACTTCCTTGACGTCGGGCTACGCTACCAGTATCACGGTAACGAGCGATGGTACGAGACACAAAAGATTTATTCACTTTTAAATGCTGGAGGGCTCTAACGATAGCCACTTGTGGTTTTCCAGCCAAATGCAAAGCAATCACACTATCACACTTGAATTCCATCACAAATAACTTTTTTTCTGAAAAATTCCCACCAAAATGCTTTTGTGCGCTTGTAAATAATATAATGAGCTGTCACTAGAATAAATCTGACAGCTGTGGGACGAGCGGTTTAGAAATGACAGCAGTCTGAAGTTGGTTGCAGTTTTTTCATCTCACCTTGTATATGAGACATCATTCTCAACAAGATAATTTTTTCAAAAAGTTTACTGATAGAAGACAGTAAGCTAATTGGTCGATAACTTGTGGACACTCTCGAACTGCTGAGCAAGTTTTTGAGCTTTTTCGCCATTTGTAAGAAGTATTTGATTTCCTTCCTTGAGAGCAGGAATTGGTTTCTGAGGTTTCTTAAGAACCTTAGAAAGTTTCCAGAAAGGTTTAGAATATGGTTTAATTTGTTCAACTTCTTTAGCGAAATTTTCATTTCGCAAAAGAGTAAATCTATGTTTAATTTCTTTTTGTAAATCCTTAACTATGTTTTTCATAGCAGGATCACGAGAACGTTGATATTGTTGTCGACGAACATTCTTCAACCGAATGAGCAGTTGAAGATTGTCATCGATGATAGGAGAATTTAATTTAGTTTGGGCTTTGGGAACTGAAAGATTTCTAGCTTCGATAATATAATGATTCAAATTATCAATTGCTGTGTCGATGCTCGCAGAATTTTCTAAAATAGTTTCATGATCCACATGATTTTCAATGTGAGATCTGTAATCCAACCAATTAGCTCTATGATAGTTGAAAATAGAACTAATTGGATTAATTATAGCTTCGTTGGAAAGTCTGAATGTTACAGGAAGATGATCTGAGTCAAAGTCAGCATGTGTAATCGGTTCACTACAAATGTGACTTTGATCTGTTAGAACCAGATCAATTGTAGACGGGTTTTTCACGGAAGAGAAACAAGTAGGATTACTGGGATAAAGAACTGTAAAGTAACCAGCTGAGAGTTGATTATGAAGTATTTTACCATTACTGTTATTTTGCCTACAATTCCACTGGACATGCTTAGCATTTAAGTCCCCTATTACGAAAAATTTCGATCGATATCTTGTAAGTTTTTGCAAATCGCCTTTAAAGAAATTTAATTGATCGCCGGTGCATTGAAATGGCAAATATGCTCCAGCTATGAAATAAATTCCATGAATGGTTTCAACTTCGTTGGGAATCGAATAACGTTGGGAATTTCAATAACTTTAGTATTGAAAGAAGGTAAAATTCGATGTTTAATATGCCGTTGGACAAAAATGGCAACTCCACCACCCATTCCAGTAAACCTGTCAAATCGATGAACCACATAATGTGGATTACTTTTCAATTTGACATTTGGTTTAAGAAAAGTTTCTGTCACAATGGCAATATGAATTTTGTGAACTTTGAGAAAATTATAAAATTCATCTTCACTCGATTTCAAAGATCGAGCATTCCAATTTAAAATATTAAAATAATTATTTAACATCACTGTTAAATTTTAAATTCATTATTATATTATTTGCGAATTGCCATCCGATTTGGAATGCTTCAAAAAGTGATGAAGTCGAATTCATTTGGATGATCATTTGACAAAGTTGATCTTGTAGGTAGATCATTTTATTTTCAGTTATATCGCCTAAATCGAATTCATTTAAAGAAGCGAATGGCATTGAAGGAATATTTGTAGGTAGACTGCCATTAGAAGAAGATGATTTGGCCGATCTACCTATTAATAAATTGTTTTCATTAGAAGATGAACTGCCAGGCGTTCCTGTGTTTTGATTATTTACATTAGAAGAAATAGGTGCTAGATTTCTACCTAATATACCAGCATAACTGACATTAGAAGAAGACGATGACGAGATCGATCTACCTGTCAATAAATTGTTTTCTTTAGAAGACGAATTGGCAGGCGTACCTGTTTTTTGTTTTAAATTCGAAGAAATAGGTGCCTTAGAAGAATTAGGCGTGGCATTTGCAACGGTTTTTTGATTTTCAGGTATGTTCTGTAAATTTAAGGTAGTTGATTTGACTTGTTGTCTAAGCGAACGAGCGTTTAAAATTTTTTCCCTGACAGGACATTTCAAATAATTGGATTTATGATTTCCATCGCAATTTGAACATGAAAATTTATCAGTGGTTTCATTCATTGGACAAACGTCTTTCGAATGCGATTTACCACAATTCAAACACCGTATATCCATATGACAATTTTTGGTTCCATGACCGAAGCCTTGGCAACGACGACATTGCGTTAAGTTTGCAATACGATTATGCCGTTTATAATGTTCCCAATGAATTTTAATGTGGGAAATGAATCGTACTTTTTCTAAAGTTTTCAAATTGTTTACATCACTTCGATTGAAGTGTATTAGGTAAAGTTCATGGGAAATTCCAGAGCGTGGTTTAGAAGTACCATTCGCTCTTTTTTTTTTCATAAGTGTTACTTGGGAAGGGGCAAAACCAAGCAATTCTTTTAGTTCATTTTTAATTTCATCAATACTTTGATCATTTGATAATCCTTTCAAGACAGCCTTGAAGGGTCTGTCTGATTTTATATCATATGAATAAAATTTATGAAGTTTCTCGGACAAATATCGAATAAGACGTTCGTAATCTTCCAATCCATCCACCAAGACTCGACATTCTCCTCTTCGTCCGATTTGAAATGAGACTTTTACTTCCGGGAGAAAAGTAGAAAGCTCAGTACGGAATGCTTTGAAGTCGGAAATTATCACAGTCACTGGTGGCATAGATTGATGTTTCTTCCCAGAACGACATGCGTCCATTTTGGGAATTTTTGAAGAATTTTCTTCTATGTCGCTACAATCGGATTCAGGAAGAATCTCGTAAATATTGTTAGACGGCATAGGATCAACGGAAGGGAAATCCGTCCGTTGTCTTTTATTTTTACATTCAGATTCTATAAGATCGTGAATGTTATTAGAAAAATGTTGAATAACGGATTGTGATTTATTCCGTATTGAATTATTTTTAGCCTTAGGCTTATTGTCTTTCCGGTTGGACGCAGGCATTTTTGAAATGGATGAAATTTTAAATTAAATTAACTAGGCTTAATTAGTCTTCGATTAGACTCCTAGATAGCCTTAAAAAAGGCTGATTAATTTCTTAGCCACTCTAATATCACTCTTTGTATCACTTAGTCACTCTAATATCACTCTTTGTATAGCCTTGAGAAAGGCTGACTAATTGTTAGTCTTTAAAAAGAATGTTAGTAATTCAGGTAGCCTTGAAAAAGACTGAAGACTTGAATCAATGAAACTCTAGGTAGCCAGAAAAAATTTCCAGGAGCCAAGAGCTATACGCGTGCGGTGCGAACGACTGTTCAACTAGGGATGTCGTAATATCGATCGATTAATCGAGTAATCGAATAATAACCCAGATAATCGAGTAATATTTAATCGATTAGCATAAAACTAATATTCAATTATTGACCTAATCGAATAGTTTAAAAAATCCCATACTAATAATCGAATGAATAATCGAGTAATCGATTAATAACCTAGATAATCGAATATATTACAATCGATTAGTTTCAAAATTATACTCGATTATTAAATAATCGAGTAATTCGAAATTTCCGACATCCCTATGTTCAACACCGACTGGTATGTCAAATGATGTTTTTTGTATCTTCTAACCTTCCGGGCTACGCCGTCTAGTGTACTACTTGTATTCGGTTTTGTTTTCCAACTGCTCAAAGTTTTCAGTGAGAGAGTCGATTTCGCGAAGTCGAATGTAGAAAACAGCGATTCAGAAGAAAAATTTTCAAAAAGAAGTTTGTGTTTCGTTTATGTCTTTTTCTCCAATACAACCTCGTATTTATTCCTGCCAATATAGAAAAGACAACCGCGACTGAAATTTTTTTCGGTAGTAGTGTGCCATCTAGTGGCTAGTAGTCATTACGGTGTTAACGTTTTTTCGGTGACAGTGCGCCATATAGCTGCAAATGGCAGAAGCCAATTCAACCATTTATGTTGGTTGAAAACTACGTTCTATTTCTCAAATTCAACTAAAAAATTAGTTGAATGGAAATGAAGTGTGCCTTAGCTAAGAAATGACAGCACGTTTGATTGGTGAAATTAACTAAAAAAATAGCCATTCTAACAAATATTTTATTATTATTATTAAGGGAATGAGAATTAAAAAATCGAAATTTGCAAAAGTAAGATTATTTTAGTTGTCTCAAAAAATAACTAACTAAAATCAGAAAATTAACTAATTTTTTCGCCAAAATGCTGATTTCGGTCTTTCTGATTTTTCTCGGAGAAGAAGCGGCTTGAGTTTTTCTGAGATTTTTCTGATTTACTGCTGATATGGATGGCTTTTTAAGGGCAACATGACCATGCAGATTAGATTTCCGGAGAACGCGGCGCACAGCTTCAGTTGAAATCGGTCGGTTGATATCTTGAGACACTTCCGCCGTCAATTTCGGTTCATTTATTTTCGGGTTATTCGGGGGGCTCGTCAACTTCCGATAGGATCCGTTTTCTTCCCCTTTCTGCCTTCTTCTGCAGAGTTCCCTCGTTTTTCCATTTGTCAATGATATTCTGTACGGTGGAATGTGATCGTCCAACGATTTCTCCTATTTCGCGTAAGGATTTTCCCTTACAGCGCAAGGATATGATCAATTTACTTGTAGAAATGTCTTTTTGCTTTCTTTTGTCTTTCATTACAAAAAAATAACGGTTTTCTCTGTATTTCAATTTATAACTCTTAAACCAAAGCTAAAACGAAATTATTAATGTTGTTTACTCTAACACTGACAGCTTACACACAAAACGAGTTCATAGTAAATTGTGTCGATATTGGTATACGATCAATTTTGTGAGATTAAAAAAGGCATACATTTCCTTATAAATCAATTATTTCTAACAACAAAATAATTCTAATCCAAGTTTTCGTTCAATTGTATTTCAAAACAATTTTCATTTATTATTATTATTATTTTTTATTATTTGTTTAGTGCTAAACTCGGCAGTTCAATTTGAACCGCTAAGCAGACGTAAAGTTTCTGCTACTTACAGAACACTTTTTGTTTTGCAACGGAGTGCAATGTCTTTTCTGACGTGCCGAACGAAAACGTGTTTTCGACTATTTCTGGCCGATGCAGGTATGATCATTTAGGGGTTAGCCAAATTTTGTGCTAGGGCACATTACCGTTTTTATTATTTTTACGTTTCGTCTTTGACTCATCAGTGCAGAGCAGTTCAAATTGAACTGCTTAGTGCTAAACTCGGCAGTTCAATTTGAACCGCTAAGCAGACGTAAAGTTTCTGCTACTTATAGAACACTTTTCATTGCAAAATCACTTCAAAATAAATTGAAAACTAGCTAGCAACAGTAAGAAACTGCAATAAAATGTAGCATCATACGTGTGTACGATCAATTTTGTGAGTAACTGTATATAATTTTTTAGAAGGCCTCAGACATGTGTTACAGAAATAACAAGACAGTAAACCTAAAGAAATGTAATACAATAACAGTTCCAGTGGAAAAATTTAAAGTACCTGTTAAAACACCCGTAAAAGGCACACCGAGAATTAGGTACATCGACAATCTTCAGTAACATTTTTTTCTATCTTTGGGCCCCTCCCGAAATGAAATCCTGGGTACGGGCCTGGCTGGAATAACCGGAATTGATACGTTTGGATGTTTCTGCTACTTTCAGAACACGTTATCAGTATGCACCGGTTAACGACTAAATGAAAAATATAATCAGTTTCTAAAGAACGGGAAAAAACGGTTCAGTAGAACTATTACGTTCTGAACAGTTCTTTTAAACGAAAGTTTTTGCCCAACTTTGGTTATGTTGAAATGTTGAACTGCTAAATTCACCATGTAGTTCCGGAAATAGCATCCACAACAAATTTAGGAATTCCTTGTGAATTATTATTATTATTATTATTATTATTATTATTATTATTATTATTATTATTATTATTATTATTATTATTATTATTATTATTATTATTATTATTGATATTACTACACCATCGGCATGGTTTTGCTGCTTTACCGGCTGTGAAAATTGCATATTTTCTCAAATAAACTTCAATTCATTGACATTCTTTTTTTATATCATTTATTTTACCCCGGCTTTACATTCTTTTGTTCTTTCGGTCGCACTTATAACATAGCAAAAATTAGTATAAACCGCAGCATCGTCTTTCACCAATATCACACTTGTAGCAGACATCCGTAACCGTTTCGTTTTCTATATAGCGTGTACGAAATAGAACAAAGCACGCATCGTTCGTTTTGTGTTTTCTTCTTCCACGTCACACGGTATTGTATTGTATATATGCCAGTTTGAAAGCTTCGACACTTATCGCCCAGGAACTGCGGAACCGGATGTTGGATCCGGATGAAATTTCACAGTAACTTCAAAGATAATATGAGCTTTAATTCAAATCAAGATTTGTGAAAATCGGTTCAAGCATCGCAGAGAAATCGAAGTGAATTCTATTTTTGGAGTTTTTCATCACCACTTCCGGTGCTTCCGGAACTGGAAAAGGGGGACCAGTAGTGCCGAATTAAGTTTTTATGCTCACAATCTAACAAGCTCTGCAAAGTAGAAAAATTTATCAAATAGTTTTATAGGATTTGTATCTGTTTTTTACCATCGTTCGTGAAAAAATACTAATGAAATTTGTAATTTTCCACTTCTCACACTTTAGTTCCGGAGCCGGAAGTCGGATTCAGTTAAAATGTTTAACATTTTTTTAGGAGACCTTTCATTTGAATCTTAGTTTTTGAAAATCGGTTGAGTTGTTCTAGAGATAATTGAGTGCAAACCTTTTTTTCAAATTTTTTCATATTACCATATAACTCTGGAACCGGAAGTCGGATCCAAATGAAATTCAATAGCAGCTATGGGACCATAATACCTCTTATTTAAATCTTAGTTTGTGAAAATCGGTTCAGCCATCTTCGAGAAAAATGAGTGCATATTTTTTCCATTTTTTTGTGCATATCATCCTATATCTCCGGAACCGGAATTCGGATCGGGATGAAATTCAATAGCAAGCTGTGGGACCATGGTACCTTTAATTTGAATCTTAGTTTGTGAAAAGTGAAAAGTGAGTGCATATTTTTATTACATCCATACACACACACAAACACACACACACACACACACACATCGGGCGTTGACGGCAATCGAAAGCGTCGGTTTCG
Organism: Malaya genurostris; assembly: GCF_030247185.1. Classification (NCBI taxonomy): domain Eukaryota; kingdom Metazoa; phylum Arthropoda; class Insecta; order Diptera; family Culicidae; genus Malaya; species Malaya genurostris. The sequence continues at coordinate 187,310,713 of NC_080572.1, forward strand.
GGAGGGCCTCCTTCGTCGGGGAACTCTCCGTCGGTGTAGGCTAGATCCTTCGGCGGGGGCTAGTCGAGTAGCCGCCACAACACCGATTCGAGTCGTCGAGGCGCCAGCGAACCGGAAGCCATGCTCCAACCGGAATCGCGGGACCGACCTCGGCACTCCATCGGGTGTCCCGTGTGGCGTAAGAGACTCGGTGTCGGGAGATTCTCCTTCGCCGGGGAAATCTCCGTCGGAGTAGTCTAGATCCTTCGTCGGGGACTAGATGAGTAGATCGTCGCGTGATACCGATAGGATCGTCTGAGCGCCAGTGAACCGGAAGCCACGCTCCAACCGGAATCATTGGATCGACTTAGGCATCCTTTCGGTCGGGTCGTAGACGCGTACCGTAAGCGTCGGTTCGGGAGGACTTCCCTCGTCGGGGAACCCTCCGTCGGTGTAGACTAGATCTTTCGGCGGAGACTAGTCGAGTAGTTCCGCGACGTAGCATCAGTTTTGGGTCGTCGAGGCGCCAGTGAACCGGAAGTTACCCTCCAGCCGGCATCACTGGACCGACCTCGTCATCCAACTGGTCGATCCCTCGAGAGCAGGATGCTGATCCCCATTCTGCCTAAAACTGGGGAGGGTGCTGTGAGCACCAATAGCCTTCCACCCCGAAGTAATACCTAGCGGTGGTGCCGGGGAGGTAAGGTTGGAGATCCAAGGTGTTTTAGTGGGTAGTTCCAATCAACAGTTGGGTAGTCCTGTGGAGAGTCCCACACTCCGTGCGTAAATGCATTTCACCTTGTAAAAAAAAAAAAACACACACACACACACACACAGAGAGAGAGAGAGAGAGAGAGAGAGATTTTCTCAGTTCGTCGAGCTGAGTCGAATGGTATATGACATTCGGAATTCCGGGCCTCGGTTAAAAAGTCGATTTTCACAGTGAAAATCTATATTATGAGAAAGGCAAAAAGAAACGATAAGAAAACGAATAAAAATCGTCTTGTTATCAGGAAAGGAACAAAAAGGGCTTCGATCTGGTTGGACATTGCTGTATATTATTCGGAGAATTACAGATAGGAGGAGCAATCCTAAACACTGGTAATGTCATGAGTTCGTAGCAGACTACATCCAGTGACAAAATCATAGGATGGTGAATGTCAATACGAGTGTTAAAAAGAACGATCAAGGTCGGATAAAAAACTATGTGAAATGCTATCGAATAACGAATTTCTCTTTTTTATACTTAAAATATAACGTGTATATGCTACCTTTAAAATCGGTTTTTTAATAATTTAGATTATTTGCGTAATTATTTAAGAAATTGGATTCGACTGTTTCATTCCCCTAAGTTTAAAAATGGCTTTGTACGGTTTTGGAAGATACGTTATGCCAGGAATTAGTTGCACTGAAGGTGGTTCCTCCCCTTCTGGAGTTGTTATTTCGTAGCGCTGCATAATACCGCAGAAATATACAAAAATACAAGCTCTCGCAAGTCCATCTCCAAGACATTTGCGTTTACCCAAACTAAACGGTATGAGTCGTTCTGTATTTACAAGCTGACCATTTTGGTCGAGAAATCTTTCCGGGCGAAACGTTCCCGGGTCAATCCAATATTCTTCATCCATGTGAACACTTTTTAAATCAATGAGAACTGTTGCATTCTGCGGAATTTTGTAACCACCCAGCTCACAGTCTTGCATTGCACGCCTAGGACCACTGATCGCTGCAACGTAGAAAAATCGTTGAACTTCGAATATTACTGCCTCCACGTACGAAAAATTGTGCCGATCTTTCCATCGAATTGAATCCTTAAACGCATCGATTTCACGATGAACATTGGCTTGTATTTCCGGGCGAAGAATCATCATCATAAAAATCAAATTAATTATCACAGTCGTGATATTTGCTGCTATAAATAAGTCCAACAGAGTAACTACCAATTGGGTTTCGGTGAAAGTGGTGTTAGGATCATGACTACGCTTATTCATTTCTCTTATGAACGCATAGATAAAATCATCACTTGATTTCAGGTCATCATAGTTAGTAAAATGATCGTTCAATGCTTGAGTGAAAAAACTAGCTAGCCGTTGGTTAAGCTTCAAGAGCAAACTATATCCTGTCCATTCTGGTGCTAGGAATCGTATCCAAGGTATTTGGTTCAGCAGGCCTCCAGATATGTCAAATAATGTAGAACGTTTCCTTAGTATTTCAAATAAATCCTTCAACGTATTGTTCTCCTGCTCGATCCGTTTACCTGTTGCTAAAGCCCAGATGACATTTAGGACGCTAAATGACAATAACTGAACGGGTGCTATAGAGCCATTCGTCCTTTCAAGTGTTTGAATTATTTCTGCTAGTTCATTATTGATCAGTTCGTTCATCGTATTGCGACCAAATCCTAACTCTCTCAAAGTTCGCACAGTAAAACTACGATGCTCTTCCCAGTGCTCACCATCAGTGAACGTGACTCCCATTCTGCAAAAATTGAACATATTACAATTTAAGCCACAACGGACTTGCCATGGCAGATACAACCTCTTACCGAATGTTCGCATACGGGAGAAAAAGTTGTCTGGCCGTCCGCAAAATTCATCTCTGGTAAGTGCTTCCTTCACTAACGGATAACCGCGAACTGCAACCACAATTTCACTTCCCAACCGCATGCCGATCAGTTTGGTGTTGTACTTCCGTGACAGATACTCAAACACACCATGCTGACCATCGTATTTTCGTTTTAGCTTTTGGGTCAGAAACACATTTCCGATCAGCGGGAGCCACGGCGGACCTTTTAAGTTTATGGGTCATACGATGCAATATAATACTTTTATTTTATCGGTAATTATAAGCGATACTACGATGATAAAAATCCATTGCCGGTACCATGATAAAGATTAATGATTTTACGTGTAAAACTATTTAAGTCATGAAACTTTTCATGGGAAATGAGTTTTTGCTCATGATATGAATCACTTTGCTCATAAAATCATCAGTAAAAGGCATGATCTGATGAAAAGGCTTGTTTCAAAAATTTTCTTGATTTCTTAATCATGGTACCCGCAATGGATTTATATACGTGAAGGAAAAGAACCTCTCACCTGGAGGAAATCCAGTGGGACGAATTGTGTCCCACCAAAGGAAAAGTACTAGCAGAGCACCTGCTGGTAAAAACACATACCACATCTGATAAACACTTGTGCGATGGTCTGCTACCGTATGAACTAGTCAATCACACCAAACTGGTGCATTATAATATTTCTCAGGAGCTTTTATTTCGAACTATACAGGTTGAAGACTTTGAATGTTCTGAAGAGGGGTGAGCGTAAGGCGATGGGTAAGGCGATCGTTTTCACGTAGCGTACCTAGGTTCGATTCCCAACCACAACCAAAAAAAATCTATTAGATAACTCTCGAACATATCGCAGATAACCGTGCTCACTTTTAGTCACTTTAGTATGATACGTTTCGCTTGTCTTAATTTCTGAAAAATATAAACTACAATTCGAACAAGATAGCCTTACTTTGAATATGAAATCAGGTGAACAAGTTAAATGCAAGTTTCAAGGATTATTCGGTAATATTATAATTGCCGATAATAACTGGTAATTGGCATGAACTGGAACTATTAGGCTTTTTACCGTCACTGCTAACCTCAATCAAATGAACACATTTTGACAGTTCAGCAGTACTGTTTGTAAACATAGATTTTTTTGTTTGACTGTTGAGAAATTGTATGAGGCCATTTACGGTCCATATCGCCTAAATAAAGTATTGAAACATTTGCTCACGATTTGATACGGTTTGTTTTTGAGATTTATTAAATAAAAGTGACTAGTTGCAAAGTGTAAAGATGATTGTTTGAAATGTGTTCTTCGATTTTTGTTTAAGCTTGTTTGTAAACAGTACCGCTGAACTGTCAAGGATGAATTTTTGTTCATTCGTGACGTCACGATAAAAAATTCAATATCGTAGTTTTGGAATGAATACATTTTTACAAACATTACCCGATCATTTTCATTGGGCTCATTTGCGTAAGCTTAACGTGGCCGATTGTCTTGTTGTGAGGTGGAAAAGAGTGGAAGCCGTATTATGGGGCGGCCTGCTCCCCTAGAGTTAGTAAAGGAGTGTCAGGAGGGTGGGACCTATACTGTATTGATTTCAGACATATTTTGATATTACAAATCATTCATTAATAGCTTGCATCTCTTAAACACACTTTTCATTTCCGGGTTCTCGTCGTTCTCCAGATAGTAACGAGGATGAGACTATACTAGACTTGGATGCTTTGTTGGTGTGTCATTTATGGATGGTTTCCAGCAATTCAGCTTGACCACTGTTTAGTTCGTTTGGGGTAGGACCACTGTAGAAGAAAGAAAGAGAAAGAGAGTGCACTAGATTTGCACGTTTATGGCTTTTGAGAAGTTATAGAGGTAGATCGTGTAAAGGGGATCTCGGGCAGGGATGCCAGGTTCATAGATTAATCTGTGTTTCACAGATTTTCAACATTCTGCACAGATTTAAAAAAGGGCACAGATTTTCAAAGATTTCTGAAAATGATCACAGATTTTCACAAGTTCTGAAATAAATCACAGATTTTTGAAATCGAGCACAGTTTAGTACCAAAAAGTACAGAGCGGTTGAGTAAAAAGGTACAGAGCGTGTTGGTAGTGAGACCTTTTTTTTGCTCACCAAATTGATTCCGATCTGCTTTTATGGTACGGGAAATGTGCACAGATTTTCACAGACAGGTTTTTGGCTTGATCACAGATTTTTGAAAAAATGACCTGGCATCCCTGATTGCCATAACGTCACGGACTGGAACATAAGGTGGTCTACCTCGGGCCCGAAGGGAATCAATTAGCTAGAGTCTGACGTCTCAATACTCGGAGCACGCCCAAACAACATGCTCGATGTCATGAAAACCGTCGCCGCAAACGCAAATATTACTCCCACTAATACCAACACGATTAAGATGCGCTTTGAGCAAAGAGTGGTTGGACATAGGTCTTGACATTGTGCGAATAAAGTCCCGGTTCACATCCAACCCTCGGAACCAAGTTTTCGTCGATACCTGTGGTATAACGAAATAGAACCACCGTCCTAGACATCCATCATTCCAGGAGGTTAGCCAGCTGACGAGTGCCTCTTGGCGAGAACGACTGAAAAATGCATTGAAGCAGGTTGGTCTTTCATAGGTTTCACCTTGTAATGCACCCACCTTGGCCAGTGAGTCTGCCATCTCAGTGCCCCTTACGGAACAATGTGATGGGACACAAACCAAAGTAATCCGGTATGGATTTTCAGATAAAGCCCTCAGTTGTTCCCTTATTTTCCCCAGGAAATACGGCGAGTACTTTCCAGGCTTCACTGATATCTGATCCTGATATGGATATCTCATTATGTTATTAGTATACCTCCAAATCAAAAGTGGTTACACGGTTGCCGTTAACCTAGATATTATACTGAGTGTCTCACAAAAAAAATTCGAATTTAAAAATGCAATAAAAAAAAGGTTTGATAAATTCCAATGATTATACATTTATTTGAAAAGTTGATTCATTAAATGTTTTATGAAAAATGATTTCGTTCAAATGACCCCCACGACTGGTTTGGCAGTACCCCCACGACTCGTGGGCAGTAGCCAATCCGATCCACCCAATTTTTCTGGCCTTAGATCATCAATAGCATCTTGAGTTTTGTGCTTGAGGTCTTCAATTGTTTGTGGTTGGTAGGCGTTGTAGGATTTCGTATGAAGATACAACACCCGGATACTCAACAAATATCGCGATTCTTTATTCCACGCGTATTACACAGTATTCTTCCTCCAGTTCTCGTCTTATACTCTAGTGACCTTATGCGCCGTGTTGCCAATCCTAAGGGTTTTCCCTAAAGGGTTTGTCCAGATCCGACATCCCTCCTAAGCTTTATCGAATTGAACTTTTCAAATAGAGTACTCATTTAGATAACCTGGTTTCCGTGTTGAACGTATTGGCCGCTCTAGCTGTGTATTTCCATCCAACAGATTATTAGTATTCATCGGATGCGATACCAAGTTTGAAGTATGTTTGACTCCTACAACAACGGCTGATTTTGCAATACTCTGAGCATCCGATTCGGGAGAAGACACAATAGGTTTCAGATGACTTACATTCCGATGAACGGTGCGGTTTGTTCGAGTAGAACGCAGTGTCGCCTCAGAACCAGAAATATTTATTACGTGGAATTCTTCCGGCATGAATGTGGATGATAGTTTATTTTCTTTTGTCATCCTTTTTGCCACAACTCTATCTCCCTCCTTCAATATAGATGGTAAGGCATTTCGACGATTATCAATGTATTTAGCATCGTTTAGTTTTTTAGTCCAGTCCCGGTCTCGAATTTCTTCGTCTGTTACATTCAATGACTTTTCTCGGAATATAGGCAGTTTGTCTCGTCCGAACATAAGCATCGATGGCGCTACCCCTGTCGTTGCATGAGGCGTTGAGTTGTACATTAGTAGAAATGTTCGCAAATCCCAGTTCCAATCATGACTATTTGATTCTTCGCTGATTTTGAGATGCTTCAAAATAGTTTGATTCATACGCTCCACTTCACCATTCGCTTGTGGCCAGTATGGTGTTGTGTGACGTAAATCAATGCCATATTCCTTGCAGTATGAACTCAACTCTGTACTCACGAACTGAGGTCCATTGTCTGTCCTAATTGATTCTGAGACTCCAAACCTGCAGAAAGTTTCATGCAAAACTTGTACGGTTCGTCTGGCAGTAATTTGTTTCATGACGACTGCTTCTGTGAAACGACTGTAGTAGTCTACCATAACCAATAAATTATGGCATGTTGGTAGGGGCCCCATGAAATCAATCGCGATATCGTTCCAGGGTTTTTCTGGTAGTCTTGTTCGTTTGAGTGGTTCTGGTGGTCCAAGTGCTGATACTAAGGTGCATTCTTTGCACCGCTTTACGCATTCTTCCGCTTGTTTATCAATCGAGGGCCACCACACTTTCTGTCGAAGTCTCCGTTTCATCGCTGCTATTCCAGGGTGCACCTCGTGGGCCAATGCTAATACACGATTACGTAAAGTTTCTGGTATGACCAGTCGATTTCCCCGCAATAAAATTTCATCTACCGCATACAAGTCACTCTCAAAAGGTTTGTACTCAATTGGAGTTTCCGATTTGAAATTAAGCGCTTTTATGACCTCTTGAATCAAAGTATCCTTGAGAGTTTCTTGTACTATCTCGGTATATGATATCGCTGGTAAGGCGTTTCCCACAACGCTTCGTATATATTTTTCAACTGACTCATCGAATGATTCTTGTGTCGCACTAACTATTGATAGACGAGAGAGCGCATCGGCAATGTTAGCGACTCCTGGAATGTGTTCAACGTCGTATGTATAAGTGTAGTTGTAGAACCCATCGTTCAATCCTTGCGCAGGGCTTCGACTTAGGACTAAACAAAAACTTCAATGCTTTGCAATCCGTTAATAGTGTGAATCTTATTCCTTGCAGGTATAACATAAATTTTTCGACACCCCATACCAGTGCCAGGGCCTCTCGCTCTGTCTGAAAATATTTCTTTTCTAAATCCGACAAGGCTTTGCTAGCATACGAGATTACTCTAATTCGTCCCCTGCTATCTTCTTGAAGTAAAACTGCTCCCAATGCACTTGGGCTTGCGTCGACCATCAGTTTGGTGTGATCTTTAGTGTCGAAGAATCCTAAGTAATCTATTTTGCAAATTTCGGTTTTCAATGCCTTGAACGCTATGCTTTCCTTTAAGGTCCATTTAAATGGCACATCGGATCGAAGAAGTTCTCGCAATTGAGCGGTTCGAGTTGCCAAATCTGATACAAAGCGACCGACATAGCAAATAAGCCCCAGGAAGCTGCGTAACTCTGAGATGTTTTCTGGTTCCCGGAAGTTCTGGATTGCAGCGATTCTACTTTCAATTGGCCGGATTCCTAAATAAACAATGAAAATACGCACGTGTTTGGATTTAAGGTTTTTTTTCTTTGGTATAAATGGAATGCGTTTTATTTCCCATTTACTCTCGTTCGGGATCCGAAGAATCGTATAAAATCACAATAAAAGTATGCTACTCTAATCGTACGAAACTATTGAACTCATTACTTACGTTATGGTTCTCCACCGAAAGCTTTCGATATAGGTACAAAACCAAGGCCAAGCGTTTTTGTTTATGGTACACAACCATTCTCTTTAACTCCTTGAATTTGGTACACAACCAGTTTTCGATTGAGGTACACAACCTGCACAAAGATTAATTTTATTTTATTTTTGGTACACAACCAATAGAACGGTTATCTATCAAGAGATCGCAAAAGCTCCTGAAATTTGTACACAACCAGTTTCCATTTTGGTACACAACCTGCACTATTTTTGTTTGTTTGGTACATAACCACGGTTGTTTTTCTCCATTTCTTTTATCATCTCCCAATGAATATGTACCAGTCTGTATCAAACATACGTTTTCTCATTAGACTTTTTACATGGAAAAACGGCGAGATCGGCTTTATAGTAAGTAGCTTCTACTGAATTGTTCCCCAGTTTCCGACGAAGAAAAAAAAATTCTGCTCACCTGATGGCGTCGGAAGAATTAGGTTCGATTTTTTTTTCACTGCAATGGTTTCACCGATTTTAAACCGTAGGAAAAAAACAGCTAATCCCGCTTCTGGAACTAATGTATTTTTATCCTCGTCGCCAATGTAGGATTTCGTATGAAGATACAACACCCGGATACTCAACAAATATCGCGATTCTTTATTCCAGGGGTATTACACAGTATTCTTCCCCCAGTTCTCGTCTTATACTCTAGTGACCTTATGCGCCGTGTTGCCAATCCTAAGGGTTTTCCCTAAAGGGTTTGTCCAGATCCGACAGGCGTAACAATTATTTTCAACCGCTCCCCAAAGAAAATAATCCAGCGGTGTCAAATCGGCGTTAATTCTGCTGATTATTCGATTTTCCAAGATTGTTCGTAGAACATCGATTGTTTCGTTGGCTGTGTGGTACGTAGCGCCGTTCTATTGAAACCAAACATTTTTCATAAATAAATTTCATGAATCAACCTTTAAAATAAATGTATGATCATTGAAATCTATCAAACCTTTTTTTCATTATTGCATTTCTAAATTCGAAATTTTTCGTGGGACACACTGTTTATGTGGCTGTTGTATTTTAAAAGTCTATTCGCACTATCCCGGGACGGGACCATCCGGGACGATCCGGGACGTTTTTTTTCCTCAACGGCGATGACTGAGCTGCCAACATGTGCATGTATTGGAATGCCGGATCCGGCATACATTGTTTTTCCCGGTGCCGACGTGACGGTGCGAAAAACTCGGCAAGGAATATCGGTGGCAACCAAATGGATTTTATGCTGGATCCGGCATACCAATACGTGTACACGCCGGCAGCTCAGTCATCGCCGATGAAGAAGAAAAAAACGTCCCGGATCGTCCCGGGATAGTGCGAATAGACTTTAGGTGAAACAAATTTCAATGTCAAATAATCACACTCGCTTTCTTCAACGATGACTGGACCGATTTTAACAAGCATAGATACAAATTTTAAGCTATTGTTTCAAGTGACAAGGCAAAGACTCAAAAACATTTTTGCCTTTCTCATATAGAAAGGTTATGCAATCACTTGAAAAACCGACTAGTGAAAATGTGTCATATACCATTCGACTCAGTTCATCGAGCTGAGCAATGTCTGTGTGTGTGTGTGTGAGAGAGAGAGAGAGAGAGAGAGAGAGAGAGAGTGTATGTGTCAAATAATCTCACTAGGTTTTCTCGGAGATGGCTGAACCGATTTTGACAAACTTAGATTCAACTGAAAGGTCGTCGGTCTCCCATACGGAATTCCTGAATTTCACCTGGATCCGACTTCCGGTTCCGGAGTTATAGGGTAAAGTGTGTTCAATATTGTACACCGTCACTTAAACTGGCAGAGCAAAAACCGTAAAAAATGTTATAAACTGAACTCTAAACCGCCATTCTCAATCTTAGAGTCAATTGAAAGGTCTTATGGTCCAACCAAAAATTAGTGCATATTTTCGGATGCGACAAACATTTAAATCGTAATTTAGAGTGCGTACTAGTAGAGTTTGTATGTCATGTTAGTTGGTGGCCGTACGAACTGACTTTGGTTATACCGGTTCTCGGGTTCCGGTGCCGGAAGTGCATATAATAGTGAACCCACTTCATTTTCTTAAGGATGACCTACGCAATCAAAGCACTGTTTTATTCTGTATGTTATACTAGTTAATGCACAAACAATCTCTTAGTTTCTTTAAAAAATCAAAGAAAATTTTTTTGAATAGAATACCACAATATTATACATGAGAAAGGCATCATTACACCACTAGGTGGATTAAAACAGATTTTTAAACTGAAATTCGAAGATTTAAAAGTGTTTCTTATTCTTCACAATGGGTAAGGTGCAATTCATGCGAGAGTCGCAATCACCCCTGGGCCCGTTCTTACTCTCGTCGGCTCGGGGTGCCATGGTCATATTGACACTGAGACTCCTTCAAGATCGGGACTATATTCGTGACTTGTAAGACCAGCGACCTATGCATTGAATTGCTGAAACATACAGCTTTATCATTGTTACATGATAAGTCTCCTCTCCTTCACAGTTATTTCTTTTAACCTGATGCATTCGCAGTGTTTGTTGTCAATCCGAAACTTTCAGGCACGAAACCTGTTGCTGCTGCTGGATGATTTTGTTTATGTTTAATTCACGAAACGTATTTTAATAATCTAAATTTTGATGGATTTATATAATTTAACTGCCAATCGATTCGGAAACATTTAACTCAAGCTTATGAGGTAACGTCGTTTAAGTATTTCAATTGCATACCATTGAAAAATTGGTTTGAATTGACCTATGTTTTCACGTGCCAATAGCAGTCGCAGACAATGATGTCATTCTCTCGTCCGATTTGCGCAGTATGAACTATAGCACAAAAGGGAATCTATAAATATATGCTAAAATACATATCACGCGTTTTTTCAGAACGGCCAATAAGCCATCCATCAACATTAACTCTGAAGAGTAATTTCGAATGACTCGGCACTCGCTGAGAGTAAGTCATAGCAGTAAACGGCAGAGAAAAGTTTCCTCTTTCGTCTGGTGTTAAATTTGATACTCTATCTTTCATAGCTCGCTTGCAATTTCTTTCGAAAGTTATCGACGCTTTTTAACGAAGGATTAATAAAATTACACTCTGAGTTTATTGGTTGGTTCACATTTTTCACATTCACATTTTTCGATCAAGATATATCAAATCTTCTCTAATCGTTGTTTATAAAATGAATAAGTTTCTACGCTCTCTGTCTTGAAAATGATTATGATATATAAACGTTTCATTGGTCCAGATTTATATCTTGAGTTTGCTCGTTTCCAAAATTGATATATTAAGTAACTTTGAAATCATCATAATTGACTTTCGTCTAAAGGATTTTTTTTCAAAAATTGTCAAATGTAAAAATTTGTGGAAGGCATCGAAATAGAGTAGAATCAATTATTCTGAAAGAATCTAATTGTCAATTCCATCATTCGCAAAAAATCTAAACAATAAAAGTAGAGTAAGTTTGTAATTTGTCACTGTTTAGTGCATCCATCATCATCTTTATTTTTATATTTTTTATGGGTACCTTAGAATTATTTCATTTTTAATATAATCACACGACCGAGCACGTGTCTTGCATTCAACCCTTCATTTTTTCCTCTGTCGATTTCTATTTATCGTTATGTCTAAACGCGATCGACTACTTTGATCAGACTTGCTCCACTATAGAAGTGTAAACGCACAACTGTCAAAGACTTTCGATTCCCAACGCCAGAGGTGTGCTAACAGCGCGCGAGGGGCGTACCAATCTTCTGTTAATCAGTCTTTAGTTAGTTGAAGGCCATACAAATTGACCTGCACCGGTCCCGGTGTTCGGTTCCGATCGAAAAATCCCTAAAGTAACTGGCCGCCTTTGTGTAAAATTGTAATGAGATCATTACATCAATGGGATAAAACAGCTTTTTGAGAAATCGTCACCAAAGATAAACTCAAGATGGAATGGTCTATGATTTTTCATATACCATTCAAATTGAACCCCTCGGGGAAATCGGTTCATTATCAGTTGCAATTACAATTATAATTTGAAACAAAACAACAAGCGTCCAATCGCTACATGCGTCGTAACTATGACAATGTTTTTTTATGTAGAATAAATCTTAAGATGCAATATGAAAGAAATCGCGGTGTTTTGCTGCATATAGAGTGGATCTTGAAACAGGAAAGCAAGAATCAATTAGAATTATTACTAAGAATCTATTTAGGGTAACAGAGGTATTTTGGCCACTTCATATATTTTGGCCCACCTAACAAACTATATGGATTCAATCGATCTTAGGTTACCCATGTTGCATCAGTTTGAAGCTAATCACATTAAATTACCTATTGCGGAAGGATTTTTCAAAGATATTAAAACATTTGGTGGTTATTTTTACAAAGTGGGCCAAAATAAAATCGATCTTAAAGCGGGCCAAAATACCTCTGTTACCCTAATTTGTTATATTCTTATCTTACGAGATATTAAAGTAAATGTAAGTAGCAAAATATTGTGTGCCATATGTTTACATATGTTTACTTCCTTCCAAATTTGTATTGTTGCTATGGAATATTACCGTCGTTTTCCAATGTTTATCGACGCTTATTAACGAAGGGTCAACAACATTGCATTATTACTAAGTTCACTGTTTCACGATTACTGATCCAAAAAATTTTGATGCACCGTATGGGACATTGTAATCTTGAGTTTATCTTTGTCGTCACCGTAGATGACTGCAAAAAAAAACGTTTTGAAAAAAACCAACTCAATTTTCATGTACGGTGTTATTATTGTCATTATTATATATGCATAAATGATTGCCTAGTATAATAAATAATAGCCAGTGATGTGTAAATGTCATAATTGTGTCTTATGCATTCATTTTTGACCAAATTGCGAACAATGAAGAAATAGTGTTGGAAATAAATTTATGATTATCTGAAAACGAGACCTACGAAATCCTTTCGATGATTTTTACGAATTTCTAATGGCTTCAATTCAAATGATTTTCGAAAGTCATACTACCAGAGAGCAGTGTTTCACTAGTTAGTTAACTGAAAAGACAAAATCCGACGTCAGAGCATTGTTGTTATGGGAATCGTTCCACGTTTACAAAGATACACGAAGTACGAGATGAGTTAAAAATTGTGCCTCTCAATGGATACGTGATAGATTTAAATCAGCTTCTGAAATAGCTTCTATTCTTGTCCGAAGAGGCGTTGCAAACGGGGAGCCTCACCGATATTAACATATTGGAAAGAGTTCAGATCTAGAGATTAATCTTGGCTATCTACAAAAGTCGCCCGGTAGCGAGATGTGCGTTCATTTTATCCAGAACTCTTTCACCGTGCAGAATGTGCCTTGTCTTGTTTTCCTGTTAGTTTTGAGGTGGTGATTTTGTACTTGAGTAGTGCCTAAGAGAACAAAATGTGGCATAATATTTTATTGGTTATTTTACTCCTGGTGTTATTTTGTGTGCGAGATGTGAGGAAACCAGCGTTTTTTCCACCAGGTGAAATATTTCGAATAATGTGATTATTTTCTTGGTGAAATATATTCTCTTTTCTGGTGGTCCTAAGCAAAACTTTCTTGGGTATTGATTATTTCTATTATTTTCTTATGGCACCGTTTATTCGCATTTGAAGCTTAACGTCACTTTTTCTTAAGGTCTACAATAATGTGGACGCAAATAATAAAAAAAGCTAGAGTACATCCGCAAAAGAAACTATGAGTTCAATTACCCTTTTTGATGTTTATTATCGTTGATTATAAAAATTGAAACAAAATAGAACATCATAATCTCGATATATAAACTTGAAATAAGTGATGAAAAAATAGAAAACAAACGTTTAAATGAGAAAGAAAATTCAACGATTGTTTATCAAAACGATTAACGATCGAGTGATATCTTACCAGTGTTACGGCTGTCTAGTGCAAAAAAATGACAGAACACAATGAATTAAATAAATGAATTGATAGCGAAACTACCGACAGCCGGCTGTCCGGAGTTTTAAGAGTTTCGGAAGAAATTTCGTATTTTAGTAGGAAACACATATCAATACAAAACGCAATAAAATTGCAACTTATTCTCGGTAGCCGGCTACTTAGAGCAATAAATACATGATAATATTATAAGTAATAAGTAGATCACATTATCTACCAAAATAAATCCTGATCATTTCCTCGCCCCACTAACACCACTCCTTTCCTATGACACTTGTGGTGATGCAGAGAATTCTTCGGTCACTAGTAGCAACAATTCGATAGTTCCATGAAAAAAGGGCCTAACTGCAAATGAGAGCCTCTCTTTGGTTACTTTCTTTTTGAATAATTACAAAGGTGGTATAGAAATATCAATAGAAAGTTTGTGATTTTGGTTTGGACCTTATGCAAAGAGTTCAGCTTCAAATATAAAATCAACCTGGAAATTTACGAAAGAAAAAGTAAACAAAGAGAAACTGCCATTTACAGTTAGGCCCTTTGGTCGTGGGACGATAGAGTTGTTGAACTAACATTCCTTCCCTTCCCATATTGATCTACATGGGCGTGGCCATCTAAGTTATTGATCAGTCTGTGTTCTAAGTCAGTTTAGAATGCAAGTTGAGCATGATCTACGACTCCCCAAGTACCATGCATTTGGTTCAATATGCAATTTCAACTGGTTTCTGACCAATCACAGGAAACTCACGGGCGATCAACTAAGCTAAGCTTTTTGGAACTTTGTGGAATCCTGTCAACAAAAATCCATCCATTTTGATTCGAAGAAAAGCGTAGTGCTACTTAACGAGTGTGTGCGTCATCAACGCAAATAGGTGATAATCTGACAGGGTTAGGTCAGCAGAGTAAGCCGCATACCTTATGATCAAAAAAGAACCGAAATTTGATTAAACACGCAAAATTTCAATTTTTAATAAATTTCTCCTGCGGCAATACATGCATGCCAATGCTTGATCCAATTTTCCATACAAGTTGTATACGCCGCCGAAGGTATGGCCTTTAGTTCACGCAGCGAATTCTCATTTATGGTCTCTATGGTCTCAAAACGCGTTCCCCGCAATGGCAATTTGAGTCTGGGGAAGAGGAAAACGTCACACGAGGCCATATCTGGAGAGTACGGTGCTTGGTTGATGATATTGGTTGAGGCTTTGGCCAAAAACTGCGACACAACCAACGCTGTGTGAGCCGGCGCATTATCGTGAAATTCAGCTTTTTTGGCACCAGCCGAGAAGCGACGCGTTTCAAACCCAAAACATCAGTTAAAATGTGTTCGGCTGATCCATAAGAGATGCCCAACAACACAGCAATCTCTCTAATCGGTACAGAACGATTTTGCAACACGATTTGCTTCGCCGATTCAATGTTTTCTTCAGTAACAGATGTTGTTGGGCTGCCAGGGATCTACGACCACCTTTGAAGCGTTTATACCACTCGTTTGCCTGTGTTTTTCCTAGACACGATTCACCAAAAGCCTTTTCTAACATTTTCAACGTTTCGGAACACTTAAATCCATTTGCAACACAAAATTTGATGCACGCACGTTGTTCTAAATTTTCATCCATTATAAAAATCGCCACACGAAAATTTTTCAACTCCTTTGTATAGACGCCAAACAAAAACTAATCGTACGATATGCGTCAAAATTTGACAGAATGTGTATAAAAGTGTTGTCAACGTTGAGAGAATAAAAGTTTACCGATAGGACAAGCGCGGGAATTTTAAAATGAAAATTCCGCTTCTTTTTTGATCATAAGGTACTTCTTCATCTGCTGCCAAATCTGTTTCGAAGTGTGATACTGAGCAATGATATGAAAGAGAATCACTATTCTGGTGGTTTCAACTGAGTTACTCGGTTTTAATCGATCTTTTGTTGTTCGTAGCGTTTAGTACTAATCGTTTTAATTGGTTTCAGCTGCTCATAATAGAGAACACCATGGTCCCATGCCAATAGATCGCTGTGTTTTTGATCACCGATTTATCAATTTAGCCTAGCCTATTCTTCTATTTTGTCCAGACATGTGGATGTAACCGAAGACATTTCTAACTGGAAATTAACCTTAGTTTTGTTATTTTCACTTTGTATTAACTGTTACATAATAGAAAAGTGCTTAATCCACCTAGCAGTGAGACTCAGTTCATCGAACTGAGTAATGTATGTGTGTGTATGTTTCAAATAATCTCACTAGGTTTTCTCAGAGACATCCACAAATCGCCTGTCAGGTTCGGAATTTGAATAAATTCTTTTGTCGAGCATCCTCCGAAACATCGAACTCAAATTTGGCGTTTCGATTCGGTTTGGGGTTTTTGTACCTTGTAAGCATCTGACTCAGCACGCTTCATTATTTTCTGCACAAAACTGACTTGACATGTTTGAACGATTCTGGGACAGTTGCAGCACTATTTTGGTCATTCTATGACCACTTAAAGCTTGCTTCAGATAGAATTGGAACAAAGACAATTTCCTGTTTTCCAGTTATTTATTATTGAATTCAAGATCTTTTTTTATACAAATGTAGCGTTTTCTTCATACTTTCAAGAAAAAATACGGATAAAATTATACGTCACGGTTTCGAAGGAATTCTCGAATTTTTCCTGTAACACGGCTCATTAGGCGGCGCACACTTTCTTCGTCCATCGTTTTAGTTATCTTATTCCACCAGGTCGTCATCTGATTGATGTCTTTGACAACCTTTCCCTTTGCCTTGAGTCTCCTCTTCATGATTGCCCAGTATTTCTCAATAGCGCGGAACTGGGGGCAGTTGGGTGGAGCCTTTCTCTGCATACCATTCTTGAACGACTTTGCTGTAATGACAGCTTGGCAAATCTGGCCAAAACATTACGGGATGGTCGTGGGGTCGAATTAACGGGAAATTTCGTTTTTAGAGACACTCTTGTTGGTATTGTTCCGATGTCATTGTCTTATTTGTAACGAAAACTTTCGTTTTTTTGCCACAGCTGCAAATGCCCTGCCAAATCATAAATTTGTTCGCGAATTTGTCGGCAAAAACAAATTTAAATTTGGCTGGAACATCCTCCCGAGCCGTTGCCAAGGAAAATTTTTGACCTGGGATTTGCCCGAAGTCAGCCTTGACATAGGTTTCATCGTCCATCAGAAGACACCCGTCTAACTTGGTCAGCACCTGGTCATATAGTTTCCGAGCACGAATTTTGACCACACTATTCTGTTTTATGGTCCGATTAGGCTGTCAGCTAGCTCGATACGACTTGATTCCTTCCCGGAGTTGAGTTCTCCTCACGGTACTGTGGGCAGCACCGAATTTTCAGGCCAAATCACGGTCCGACAGATTAGGATTCCTCTTAATCGTCTTCAAAATCTTACCACGCAGTTTCCGGTCGACAGTTCCACTCTGACGATTGGCTTGAGGCTTTCGAATCGTCGTCAATGTTTCCTTATACCGTTTGATAACGCACCATACGGTATTTCTGGGCAATTTCAGCTGCTTAGCTAGCCTAGATGCAGACCACAATGGATTTTCCAAATACCTGTGCACAATTTTTTCCCTTCCTTCGGCTTCCATGTTGATTGTTTACAAAGTACAGTCGATTTGCGGTATGTCAAAAATCATACGTGAAGGTGACAAAATTCACGACAAGTGGGCGCCAAGAACTTCCAAATCCGTCCACCAGGAGCGCCACAATATGAGCAAAAGTTTGTACTAATTCTAAATGGAGCATGCTTTATATGGCCCCATGGGACACTTAACGGCAGTACATGGAATGAAAAGGCCTCTCACAGAAAGGACGTGAATAGTTTAGAATCGTATATATTTTTGTTTAGAAAAATCCTGTAGATGGCCCAATAGTAAATTTTATGACAATCTATGTACTAGTGTTTGACTAACAGCTGATCGTGTCACACGAGTTCTAGTTTCTATCAAGCTATGGAAAAAGTCGAGTTTCGTGTCCCGATAATAAAAGCAACCGTGAAATTAAATGATTTGCGATACGGATTGGTTCACCATCCCTCGTATTCTCCAGACCTAGCTCCCAATGACTATTATAAATTTTCAAACCTGAAAAGGTTTTTCAAGGGAAAGAAATTTTCGTTGAATGCTGAGGTCATTGCAGAAACGGAAGCCTAATTTGAAGGCCTTGACAAATCTTTCTTTTCGAAGGGCATCAAAATGTTGGAGGACCTGTCGGATGGAGATTACACTGAAGAATAAAAAAGTTTTCACGGTAAAAAATCGACTTTTTCTTGGTTACGTCCGGGACTTCTCATTCCATGTAGTTACTGTATGAATAACTATGAGACTTGACAGACGTCAACAATACACAATGATTAAGATTTACTCGAACATTCAGGTTTGTGCCTTATTCCATTCGACTCAGCTCGACGAGATCGAAAAATGACTGTTGTGTATGGATATGTGTATGAATGTGTGTGCACATTTCAACGATTATTTTAACCGTTCAATTTTGTAGGAGATGGCTGAACCGATTTCAACAAACTTAGGCCCATTCGAAATCTAGAGTTTGAAGATCAGTTGGCTGACACTTCATGTATCGGAGATATTTATTAATACAAGTGAAATAATCGACAAATTTATTTTTTCCCATCCGTATAATTATTTCAGATGGTGACCTACGATCATGGCAAAGCAAAGTCTTGGCATTACATTCCTTTCGTGGAATTTGGCCTTTCTGCTTCAACAGACTTCGCAGCCGATTCTTAGCGTACAGAATCATTGCATAGCTAGTACTATAAATCTCACTGACACTAAGAATCCTTCCAGGTCAGGGCTAGAACATACGACAGCTGGCTTGTAAGAGCGTCCTATGCATTGAACCGCCAATCCGGGACAATGATCATGGTCAAATGTATTATTACTGATACACTGGGTTCGAGAAATGTTGCCTTATATGTGACGTAAGCGCTGAGCCGAAATTAGTGTCAGGAGTTATTTTCTTAAAAAAAGATGGAATATGTTTCAATGAGACTGTGTCGATGACAAGCGAAAGGCGTTATCACACCATTTAGGTGAAATAGGAAAAGGAATTTACTCATACGAATCAGTAGTTACAAAAGATTTTCGATGTGCTAATTGTATCGAATATATTCTTTATCATTTCGTACTATAATTTATGGTAGGGGAGAGTCGGCATTGATGTTTTTATTGATTTCAATACACTTCGCATGTTTCACAAATTTGTTCATGAAAAAAGATTATAGACTGTACATTCAGGTGCCTTGGGCTACAGAACAGTAAGCAGCATTGGACCACTGTTCATGAATAGAGAAAAATGAGAAAGAATCAACAACGGTCCTGAAATATGGCTTTCCTACAAAAAACGTAAGAAGTCTGAAAATCAGTAAAAAAAAAGTACAGGTGTGTAATGTCAGAGACATGACTGGATGTCGTGAATACGAATAAAACTGACACTCTTTCTTTATAAAGGGTGATTTTTTAAGAGCTTGAGAACTTTTTTAAACAATAAAACGCATAAAATTTGCAAAATCTCATCGGTTCTTTATTTTAAACGTTAGATTGGTACATGACATTTACTTTTTGAAGATAATTTCATTTAAATGTTGACCGCGGCTGCGTCTTAGGTGGTCCATTCGGAAAGTCCAATTTTGGGCAACTTTTTCGAGCATTTCGGCCGGAATAGCCCGAATTTCTTCGGAAATGTTGTCTTCCAAAGCTGGAATAGTTACTGGCTTATTTCTGTAGACTTTAGACTTGACGTAGCCCCACAAAAAATAGTCTAAAGGCGTCAAATCGCATGATCTTGGTGGCCAACTTACCGGTCCATTTCTTGAGATGAATTGTTCTCCGAAGTTTTCCCTCAAAATGGCCATAGAATCGCGAGCTGTGTGGCATGTAGCGCCATCTTGTTGAAACCACATGTCAACCAAGTTCAGTTCTTCCATTTTTGGCAACAAAAAGTTTGTTAGCATCGAACGATAGCGATCGCCATTCACTGTAACGTTGCGTCCAACAGCATCTTTGAAAAAATACGGTCCAATGATTCCACCAGCGTACAAACCACACCAAACAGTGCATTTTTCGGGATGCATGGGCAGTTCTTGAACGGCTTCTGGTTGCTCTTCACTCCAAATGCGGCAATTTTGCTTATTTACGTAGCCATTCAACCAGAAATGAGCCTCATCGCTGAACAAAATTTGTCGATAAAAAAGCGGATTTTCCGAATGGACCACCTAAGACGCAGCCGCGGTCAACATTTAAATGAAATTATCTTCAAAAAGTAAATGTCATGTACCAATCTAACGTTTAAAATAAAGAACCGATGAGATTTTGCAAATTTTATGCGTTTTATTGTTTAAAAAAGTTCTCAAGCTCTTAAAAAATCACCCTTTACTTCCGAATATCAATTAGTTGATCGCTAGTGTGAATTCTGCAAGTTTTGCCCTTTTACACTACTAGAATTTGAAACGATACACCTAAACTACAGTACACATTAGTTACTTCAAACATTCTGACACATAAATATTACGGAATAACCAGTATTGTATAATTTTCTAAGATATTAAACACTGATTGTATATAAACGATTTTAAACACTGTTGCGAATTTAGAACTGTGAAAATTGCAAAAAACTGATCAAATTATCTTAGAATTGCACTATACTGATACTTTTACTTTTCGATTTACAAAGAAGCAATCTTTATAGTTCTTTAGATAACATTTAGAGTCATTGGAAGGGCTGATTTTGCAGAATGTTCCACATTGCTGTCCATTTTCCGTTGTATTTTGCTCCAATGCAAACGACCACCAACAGGATGATGTAATCGATCTTCTTCGAAGGAAAACTGGCTCTGCGGCCTGACGACTGAAGTCCAAATCAAAGCACTGCTAACTGCTCCACCTGACGACTGAAGTCCAAATGGAAGTTGCAACCTGAGCGTTTGAGGTTTTTAACCACCAAGTGTTAAAATATACATTTCATCCGTGGTAGCGGTCAATTTGTCATTCTTGGTAATATGTGCTTGTGAATCGCTATCAGCACAAACAAAATACGGCGAGAGGATATCTCACCACAAGAAGTAAGAAGTGACGCAGAAAGCAAGCGGGGAACGCAAGCTTTCTGCGCACAATAAACAACAAGACAATAGTAGCTATCTCTCTTTGTGTGGATACGATACGCACTGCTGCTGAACAATACCATATGATCGGCAGTGGCCGATCATTGTAGTATACTTAAACATCGCTTGAGTAATATGTATTATATTAAGAACTAGGCTAAGCTTGTAAATAAAGTTACCTCAATTTAACCTGAAGTGAAGTACTCTGCTTTATTTTGTTCTATTCACTTCAACAAGGTTATGGGCCCAGGATTATAAGGTTCGAAGGTTATTCGATTCTTTACATCTTGACAACCAAAATCGAAAGTTATTCGATTATTCGATCAAAGGTTATTTGATCATTTCTAGTAGGTACGGGAAAGTACAATCGTAGAGATCGATTGAAGCAAACGGACAGTTTGTTTACTGTGCAAACGGACAGTTTGCATAATCCAGCGCGGAGGCTACACTGGTTACAAGGACAACCTGATTCGTCAACCATGACTGACAATAGCAGCGAGGCAGGAGAAGGTGGATCGCGAAGAACTGGTGCCTACGAGAGGGAAACTCTCGAGTGCACTGCACTATTCCATGCAGTATTCTCCTCGCAGAGGCATTTAAACGTCTTTGATGGTGACGAAGCCAATTTCACAGCCTGGAAATGGCATGTAGAGCATCATCTGGCAAAGATGAAGCTCTCACATACACTTCTTCGTACACCGGAGGAGGAAGATTACGCGAAGGAAGTCCCTGGGGAAACTGCAGCCGAAGTCGAACAACGAAAACTGAAACTAAAACTCAGAATAGATGAAGACGTCGACGCCATCGATGCCATTGTAATGATGGTAGACAACACTGTGCTGAACAAACTGATCGGACTGCAATACGCGAAGGAGGCGATGGACACACTAATGAGGACGTACCAAAAAGCCGGTACATCCGCGATGGTGAATATGCGGGATCGTTTGTATTCCATCAATCAGCGAAATCTTGGCCGCTTGTCAAGAATATTTGATGAACACGATCTCATCATTCGTGAACTAGAACGCATGGGATCGACACTAACAGTGGCAGAAAAGGTTCATGCATTGCTGATTGCCATACCGGAAAGGTATAGGCATGTGAAAGGTGCTCTGATGGTGTTATCTAATGTGCGATGCCGATAATGGAAATTAAACGGATGTTCTATGATGCTGTTGCTGGGGAAGTTGAAAAGAAAGAGCTTAAAAATGTTGCATTAGCTAGCAGGAAGGAGGACGTTAGATGTTTCGGGTGTAACGAAACCGGTCACTATAAAAACAAGTGTCCGTTAATGAAGCAGTTCATTGCTGCAGAGAAGGAAAAATCAAAGATACCGCAGAAGAAAAGAGTACACGCTATGATGGCTGGATTTCGAAAAACAAGAAGGTGAGATTCGTGGTTGATTCCGGCGCTTCTGATCACATGGTGAATGATGAATTCTTGCTGGAGGATGTGTAAACATTAAATGTATCCGTTACTACCGCAAAGTCTGGCCAAACTCTTCGGGCTACGAAGAAAGGAAACATGAAACCCTGTTCAGTTATTGGTAAAAATTAAGTAAATTATTTAAAATTGTACCACGTTCTTTTCGTTCCAAATTTGGAAGAAAACTTATTTTCGGTTAGAAAAGCAAGTCGTTGTGGAAAAAGGGTTACTTTTATAGATAAAGAGGTCATCTTTGAATCCAATGAGGAAATCATTGCAGTTGGAAGTCTCATTGAGAACTTATACTACCTTAATTTGATTTGAGATGAGTCGTCATTGGTGGATAAGAATCCAGCAGCGTATGTCGGGAAACAAGTCAGTCATAAAACATGGCATGAAAGACTTGGACATTTGAGTTGGCTAAGAATCCAAAATACAACGTTTCGGACAGAAACGAAGATCGACGAACAAAGAACTTTCGGACAGAAACTGGTAGTCGCATTATTCGGTTAGGATGAATATGGGTATTTCTTGGTCAATACCACATTGATTGTTGGAAAAACAATCGGTCGTATTATTAACTTCGGTTAGAAGTGGTAGGAAGCACCAGTACTTCGGTTAGAAGGGGGATTCGGTAATTTCGGAAAGAAATTGAAATCGGATTGAATTGTTAGAGAAACAATCAGTCTTCTTATTTGCTTCGGTTAGAAGTGGGATTCGGTAGTTTGGAATTAAAACCGGTAGTTTCGGATAGAAACAGAATGTAATATACAAAATTTCGGATTGAAACTGGATCGTCAAGTAACGAAGTTTCGAGTATAAAGAGCGCTCGACAGGTTGTCGCAACAAGTTTGGAATCCCGTGAGGATAAGTCCAGAGTTCTACTGGCAATAAATAGATTGTTGGATAAGCAATCGGCGATAATAATATTACTTCGGTTAGAAGTGGGAACAGTAGGAATTGCGAAGAAGCGCTAGAAACAGAAGAAAGCCTGAAAGATTATCAGCATACGTTGCTAAATTGACATTAGCCTATGATGATGAAATTCCACAAAACATTGAACATTTGAAAAAACCGGGATGATTGGCTAAATTGGAAAGCAGCAATCAAAGAAGAGCTCAAATCTTTGCATCAAAACA
This sequence comes from Malaya genurostris, assembly GCF_030247185.1. Lineage (NCBI taxonomy): Eukaryota > Metazoa > Arthropoda > Insecta > Diptera > Culicidae > Malaya > Malaya genurostris. Next base: position 187,334,453 of record NC_080572.1, read on the forward strand.
AGGCATGGACAGTGGTTAACTGTGTGTCAGAAGGTTTTAGAGCAATTCATTCAAAGTGGATTTTCTCAATTAAGGAAGACGGCAGATATAAAGCACGATTAGTCGCCAAAGGGTGTTCGCAACGTCCAGGATTTGATTTCAGTGAAACATTTGCACCTGTGGCCAAATTTGAAAGTGTTCGTGTAATCCTAGCACTCGCAAACGAACATAAAATGCATGTTCATCAGATGGATGTAAAAACAGCATTTCTCAATGGAGAATTGGAAGAGGAAGTTTACATAAAATTACCTGCGAATGAAATCGGAAAAATTATTCCTGTCCGTCTACACAGAAGTATATATGGATTGAAGCAAGCAAGCAGATCATGGAATAAACGGTTTGACGATGAATTTAAGCAACTTGGATTCATCGCATTAAAAAGTGACTGCTGCATCTACATGGAAAAATCAAAAGAAATATTTCTGATTTTATATGTAGATGACATACTGTTGATTTCCAAGGATATTGGAAAAATTGACTGGATAAAAATCGAGCTTGGAAGGATATTCCAAATGAAAGATTTAAAAGAAGTGAAACATTTCCTTGGTATGGAAATAATTCGCGATATTGAAAAACAAACATTGGAAATTTCACAAGCAGAATATGTGAAAAAGGTCCTGAAAAGGTTTGGAATGAATGACTGTAAACCAGTGGGGACACCGCTGGATGCAAATGCAAAATGGTCAAATAATGGTGGCAAGCCAACTGAGCATCCTTACAAAGAACTAGTAGGGTGTTTACAATATCTCTCTTTAACTTCAAGGCCGGATATATGCACTGCAGTTAGCAAACTTAGCAGATATAACAATTGTGCAACAGACGAGCACTGGTCAGGATTGAAACGTATATTAAGGTACTTGCAAGGAACCATGCATACCAAAATAGTGTATACACATGGAAATGATCAATCACCGTTAGTAGGATATGCTGACGCTGATTTTGCAAATGATACTGATGATGGAAAATCTGTATCAGGTTTTGCTTTCCTGTTATATGGAAACTTGGTTTCGTGGTCAACGAAACGGTAAGCAACGATTAGCTTATCAACGACAGAAGCTGAATTAATTGCATTATGCTCAGCGGCAACAGAAGGAATGTGGTTAACAAAGCTTCTGAACGAATTGGGCATAGTGGTAACATTTGTCATCATGGACGACAGCATCCCGTGCATGCATATTGCAACGGAACCAAGGTCACATCAGAAAATGAAACATTTAGACATCAAATATCTTTTCATCAGGGAGCTGATCAATGAAGGAAGAGTTCATCTTCAATACATCCCAAGCACCGATCAACCAGCCGATGCGTTCACCAAGGGGTTCCCAAAAACTACGCACAGAAGGTTATTCAAAGTGCTGAATGTACAAATTGTGGGGAAGTGTTAAAATATACATTTCATCCGTGGTAGCGGTCAATTTGTCATTCTTGGTAATATGTGCTTGTGAATCGCTATCAGCACAAACAAAATACGGCGAGAGGATATCTCACCACAAGAAGTAAGAAGTGACGCAGAAAGCAAGCGGGGAACGCAAGCTTTCTGCGCACAATAAACAACAAGACAATAGTAGCTATCTCTCTTTGTGTGGATACGATACGCACTGCTGCTGAACAATACCATATGATCGGCAGTGGCCGATCATTGTAGTATACTTAAACATCGCTTGAGTAATATGTATTATACAGGGTGATTTTTTAAGAGCTTGAGAACTTTTTTAAACAATAAAACGCATAAAATTTGCAAAATCTCATCGGTTCTTTATTTTAAACGTTAGATTGGTACATGACATTTACTTTTTGAAGATAATTTCATTTAAATGTTGACCGCGGCTGCGTCTTAGGTGGTCCATTCGGAAAGTCCAATTTTGGGCAACTTTTTCGAGCATTTCGGCCGGAATAGCCCGAATTTCTTCGGAAATGTTGTCTTCCAAAGCTGGAATAGTTACTGGCTTATTTCTGTAGACTTTAGACTTGACGTAGCCCCACAAAAAATAGTCTAAAGGCGTCAAATCGCATGATCTTGGTGGCCAACTTACCGGTCCATTTCTTGAGATGAATTGTTCTCCGAAGTTTTCCCTCAAAATGGCCATAGAATCGCGAGCTGTGTGGCATGTAGCGCCATCTTGTTGAAACCACATGTCAACCAAGTTCAGTTCTTCCATTTTTGGCAACAAAAAGTTTGTTAGCATCGAACGATAGCGATCGCCATTCACTGTAACGTTGCGTCCAACAGCATCTTTGAAAAAATACGGTCCAATGATTCCACCAGCGTACAAACCACACCAAACAGTGCATTTTTCGGGATGCATGGGCAGTTCTTGAACGGCTTCTGGTTGCTCTTCACTCCAAATGCGGCAATTTTGCTTATTTACGTAGCCATTCAACCAGAAATGAGCCTCATCGCTGAACAAAATTTGTCGATAAAAAAGCGGATTTTCTGCCAACTTTTCTAGGGCCCATTCACTGATTTGCAAGCGTTGCTCGTTAGTAAGTCTATTCATGATGAAATGTCAGAGCATACTGAGCAAATAATAATGCATGAAAATCATAACCTCAAAAAATCTGAGCAAATACTAATGCATGAAAATCCTAACCTCAAAAAAATCACCTTTTATTAAGAACTAGGCTAAGCTTGTAAATAAAGTTACCTCAATTTAACCTGAAGTGAAGTACTCTGCTTTATTTTGTTCTATTCACTTCAACACCAAGAAGGTGCACTGTCTGGGAGCTGCTGGTTGATTAAATCATTCTCACGACGTCTGCTTCTATCCAACGCACAAGAAGAAATGATCGATTTTCGCATTTTTTTGCATAAATATCTGTTTATTAATCTTATTTTTGTGTATTACATCAACATTTTACAGTACAAGTGTTTTGACCCTTTGGCCTTTCATCTTTGTTGTTCATACTATTCGTTATTAATAATAGGTGTTTTAGTTACTCTTGTTTTACATACTAATGTTTAATCGTAATATTTATTTTAATTATTTATAAAATATCTACCTACTTATAACTATCCCTAACCTAATACGTACAAATTTTGAATTATTTGTATTTCAGAGATTGAGCACCTCTCTTCAAATTTCGTGCAGTATTGTTCGAATTTTTGTTCTAGTATATCCAGGGAGGCCATCTCATGTACTTCACTAGTCCTTGTCCAAGGGGCTAGATTTAGAATCATCTTTAAGATCTTAGTTTGAATGCGCTGAAGCCTAAGTTTGTGTGTTCGTGCACAGCCCCGCCAAACAGGGACTGCGTTTTCAATTGCGGGGTAGATGATTTGTTTATAGACAGCCATCTGATTCTTCAGGCACAGTTTAGATTTTCGACCACGGTTCCCCTTTTATACACAGTCAATTGAAGATATGTGCCTGACTACCTCAAAATTGTCGTCCTTGCGCGAAAACCCCAAGCGAAAGTAAAGAGTTTTCCGCGTTGTTTTCAAATTTTGAGAAAACCTAATTTTTGAGTTGTTTGTGGTTATCTCACACTGTTCACAATATTATCCTAAATTCCTGATCATATTTTTGATGAAATAGTGAAAGAATTATGTTGCTGCCATTAATACAAGTCGATATATTCACGATTAAGTTCTGCCCAATCTTCCATATGGCTAATTTTGAAAACACTCCCCATAGTAAAGTAAGTCGTATTCACGACAAAACGTAAAGTGAATGAATTGCATCAAGTATAGAAATCAATTTCTATGCTATGCAATCACTGTGGAAACCGACTTCACAACCGTCATACACCATTCGACTCAGTTCGTCGAGACCACAAAATGTCTGTATGAGTATGCGTGTGTATATATGTCTGTGTGTATGTGCCAAATAATGTCACTCAGTTTTCTCAGAGATGGCTGAACCGATATTCACAAACTTAGATGGTAACAAAATGTCTTTTGGTCCCAAATTCTGCTATTGAATGTCATTTTTATCCGGCTTCCGGTTCTGGAATTACATGGCGATATGTGCAAATTTATGAGAAAATGTGCAGTCAATATTCTCGGAAATTTCTTAATCAATTTTCACAAACTAAAAAAACAAATAAAAGGTCTTGAAATTCTTTAGGAAGTCTTCGAAAAGTTTATTCGATATTACAGTGCGATAAGTGAAAAATTTTCAGTTTCTTTAGTATTTTTCACAAGTGATGGCGAAACGAGGTGTAAATTTTCATAAAACTCATCTAGTTGGCAGATCTTGTTAGTTGGGGGATATAAAAACCTACTTTGTGACTACTGGTTTTGCACTTTTCGCTGTGTGAAATTCACAGTAATCGAGATCAAGTGGGGGGAATGCTTGCACAATTCATACAATTGATCAACTAATTGATTTTCGGAAGTGTTAAGGAACATGTCAGTTGTTTTCGTATTCACGACATCCAGTTATGTCTCTGATATTACCCACCCGCCTTTTTAATCATATTTTTACCTTTTTTTAATAAATATAAAAAATAGGTATAGAATTCGCTCAAACTTTAGAAAAATTTTCCGAGGCCCGGAGGGCCGAGTTTCATATACTAATCGATTCAGCTCGACGAACTGAGCAAATGTCCGTGTGTGTATGTGTGTGAGTCTGTATGTGCATTGTCAACAAAGAGGTCGAGCTCTCAGAGATGGCTGGACCGATTTTGATCAAACTAGTCGCAAATGAAAGGTCTTCCCGTTACCCAAAACGCTATTGAATGGAGATTGGATGTTTACTTTTTGAGGTATACGAAGTTTCATGTCAAAATTTTCAGGTTTTTGACAGTATCTGTCACAACTGACCTTGAAAACAGAATAAATTTTTAGACTTAGATTCTGCACAGTAATAGCTATCCAACAAGCCATCGATTGTCAAAATCCGTCCATTTTTAACGGAGTTATAGATATTTTTGTGTAAGTGACTTTTCGCCTTATTTCAGTAGTAGGAGTTTCACACGTTTGACGATAAAGCGCTGTTTCGGAGCCAAATGAAACACGGTTTTTGTATACCGTTACATACAATTGTTTCTAAGTACCAAAAAGACTTTGTACAGTATCTTTTTCCATGGCATTTTTCCTCGTACCGATTTTAGCACGGTTCGTTTTTGGCAACATAATCATTCGAGTATGACATGTAAACTAGATGATGGCGGCATTTTCAAGTTGAAAGTAATTCCGCATAATTATTTCGATTGAAACTATTTACATTAATAAATGCTGGAAGAACATAACTCCCATATACAATTCGACTCAGTTCGTCGAGATCAGCAAATGCGTGTGTGACCAATAATTTCACTCAATTTTCTCGGAGATGGCTCAAGCATTTTCTACAAACTTAGATTCATATGAAAAGTCGTATGCTCCTAAACAAAATTTCTCATTTTTTTCTTTTTATGCGATGTTCACCTAACCATAGACCATTTTTGTAGAAACAGAAAATGAAAATTATAGAATGATAGTACTCAAGGGAGAGCAAGGATGTGAGTATATAGAACGGAAAAGGAGAGACGTGACAGAAGGTCATTTAAGCAAGCAGAAATCTTCTAGTAACTTAACTCTTACCTTCTACCAAAGGAGTCGGGCTTAGGCATCTGAACAATGCGAATCGCCCGAGTCTCTGGTATGTCGGTAAGTAGTGATAAAGGTCTTTTACCATTTACTCTCCGAACCGGGTTAAGTTACTAGAAGATTTCTGCTTGCTTAAATGACCCTCTGTCACGTCTCACCTTTCCGTTCTATATATTCACATCCTTGCTCTCCCTTGAGTACTATCATTCTATAATTTTCATTTTCTGTTTCTACAAAAATGGTCTATGGTTAGGTGAACATCGCATAAAAAGAAAAAGGAAATATTGACTACTATACTGTCCATACTCGCATATCAGTCCCATATCGATTTTCATCAATTTTGAGTTAGCTTGAGGAATGAAATCTATCCTCAATATACTCTTAGAAATTGCAATAAAAGTTGAGGGTTTGTTCAGTAAAATGTGAAAAAAATATCAACTCATGTCTGTCCCATATGCAAAATACTCGCATATCAGTCCCATTCAGTGCAAATTTCAATAATTTCGTTTGTTGCAATATTCGAATAGTAAAGGTGTATTACCGATATTTCAAGTAATATTACCATGATTTAGCATTAGGTTGAACAATAAATCAAAAAAATCGGAAATAAAATTTTAATCGTCTTTTTCTAGTATACTTAGTCGTTAAAAAAGGAAAAAGTTCCTCAATTATATTTGAATCCGATTTCTGGTTCCAGAACTACAGGATGATATGTGAAACGAAATTCAAATTGTGTAAACCATTTTTCTCGTATATGGCTGAACCGATCTAAGATTCAAATGAAATCTAAGGACCATCTATGATTCAAATAAGAGGTCTTAAAATCCTATAAAACATCTTGCTTTATAGTCAGATCCGACTTCCGGTTTAGAAAATACAGGGTGATTAGTATAAAAATGTCCATTTCACATAAATTAATCAGGTTTATCGGGTTAATGACACATAACTCTGAAGTGGAACTTACTTCGACATCTCATGGAATGTTCAATCGATTTTCACACTTTAAGATTGAAATTCGATACGATTTACAGTTTCGAAATTACAGGGTAATGAGTGATTAATATCTCAATTTGCTGTTTAAAACAACGATAATTAAAATAATGTCATGAGAACTAAAACACCGCAGAATATCCATGCAAAAACACATGCGGATTGATAAAAAACGGTATCATCTCACTGCTAGGTGGATTAATCACATTTTCTTTATGAGAAACAATGTTATTTAAAGTTTTATCAATCGAAACAATTATAATTATAATTTATGATAGTTCATGATAGTTGTGACCCAAGGGAAGGAGACCCTCGGGTCAAATATCAACAACTTTTCAAGTTAAATTTTATACATAAATTTCGCAAGAATCTGTTTACAAAAAACTCATAATGGAGCAAAAGAGATATACTAAAATGCCAGTGTGCGAAGTTTTTAAATACCTTCCATTCAAAGTTATAAAAAAAAGTTAAGTGTAAAAGGCCCACGCTTCCGACTCTCCCCTATAGTAATGTTTCAAGATCGAAAGTCGTCAAGTTTTGTACCTACTTATTTATGTCTGATTTAGTTATGAGATGTGAAGTCTTTTAGCAACGCTCCATGAAATTAGATGATCGTCAATTTCCCATACAACTCATGGGCACCCTCGTGTATATTGACGTAAAAAAATGATCAAGAGTTTATACAATGACTCCCGTCAAATTATTCAAATCAGTTCTCATTATTATGCTGTAAACATCTTGATTGGAACACCGCAGCCTACACAAGATTCCGTTACAAACGAAGTTTCGCCTAAAACAGAGCCTAACAAAATATGTCTTGGGATAGGTCAAAGCGTTGTTAATTTATCTTCTATTCTTGATTTCAAAATAATCTAACATCATTCCCTTTTCCATTCTTTATTGCAGGTCCCGGTTGGCTCCCGCTCGTAGGCTGTGGCTATCACGTGTATAAATTAGTGAAATCTCACAGCTTCTACCATCTGCTGTGGGCTGATTTGGTGCGTCGATTCGGACCCGTGGTCGGTTTGAAGCTCGGTCGCGATCGTGTTGTCATCGTATCCGGTGCTGTTGCTATCCGGGAGTTCTACTCCAAGGAGGAACTGAACGGTCGCCCCGACGGGTTCTTCTTTCGGGTGCGATCGTTCAATAAACGACTCGGGATTGTGTTCACCGACGGCGAAGATTGGGACGTTCAGAGGCGGTTCTCTATCAAAACGCTGAAAGCACTGGGAATGGGTAAAGCCGGCATGGCGTTCAATGTGGAAAAGGAAGCTGAAGAATTGATTCATCATCTTCGTAAACTTGCTAGGAAACGGAATCATATCGCGATGCACAATGCTTTCGATATCTCGGTTTTGAACGTTATCTGGACACTTATTGCAGGAAAAAGGTATAATTATGGTTCTTGATGATTTTGGCGAGTTCGAGTGAAAATATGGTTTTTCAGATTTCATCTCGACGATAAACGACTGGAATGGATCACAAGCACAATACATAAGAGCTTTCGCGTGATCGACATGTCCGGAGGCCTGTTGAATCAGTTTCCTTGTATCAGGCATGCTTTTCCTACCGCTTCTGGATATGCTCCATTAGTCAATTTGTTGAGTCCCTTGTGGGATTTTTTAAAAGTAATGTTCGATTCCCACACCTGAACGAAACAACTATTTTCAAATTCCGGAATACTTTCAGGACAGCATTCAGGTGTTAAACAAAAAACCAAAGGTAATCGATACCGAAGACTGTCTCATCTCATCGTACCTCCGAGAGCTTCAAAAAGATAGCCTACATTCGTCGTTCAGCAACAAGCAACTGCTCTGTCTGTGTCTGGACCTTTTCCAGGCCGGGTCAGAAACTACCAGCAACACTCTGGGATTCGGAATCGCCTACATGCTGCATCATCCGAGCGTCGTCGAAAAGATCCACCAGGAACTGGACAAAGTTGTCGGACGATATCGTCTTCCACTGCTGGACGATCGGCGTCATCTGCCATATACGGAAGCAGTGGTTTGTGAAATTCAAAGGATTGCCAACGTGGCACCACTGGCTATCGCCCACCGGGCACTTCAACCAGTACAGCTGGGGACCTACGTAATACCGAAGAATGCCATTGCGATGGTTTCGCTTTATTCACTACATATGGATCGATCCTACTGGGGTGATCCGGAGTGTTTTCGCCCGGAGCGCTTCCTGAACGAGACTGGAGATAAACTAATTCAACATGAGAATTTTCTGCCCTTTGGTTCGGGTGAGTTGAACGGGTTGGTTTATGGAAATCATTTTCAACAAAAATGTCAAATTTATTTTCAGGAAAACGACGTTGCCTAGGCGAATCGTTGGCTAAATCGAATCTGTTTTTGTTTTTTGCTGCATTTATGCATGCTTTTATAGTCGAGCCGGCGATCGAGGGTAAACTACCCGAATTAGAGGGAATTGACGGAATTACACTTTCTCCAAAACCGTACCATGTAAAATTAAGGGAGAGGCTGATTTGAAATACAAACACAATCAAATCAATATTTCTAACTAACTAACGTCAAAGTTGAGAAACTCTTCTTTAAGGCTTGGAATGAGAACATATGAACATATGTTTTTGTAATTTGATTACAATTAGTTTAGCATCCAAAAATATTTATTCCTAGTGCTTAGTTTGCTGTCAGAGTGCAAATGTTAACGCCAAGCGCACGCAGAGATTGTTTTGAAGCCAATTTCTCCTTTATACATAAACAATTATATCTGATTGATTTGAAGCAGAATTCTAATCCTGGCTAACGAAAAAATTATTTGTTTCGGTTGATTATATGTGTAATAACACAACTAGGTTTATTGTTTGAATAATCTCATTTTCGGGAAAGTCTTTTTTCTGATGGAAGAATTGCATAGCTGAAAACGCCGTTTTTCAACTTGTTCATTGAATCTCTCGCCTTCAAAAGCATGGATCAAAAATCTATCCTGACAATATCTAGATAATTTAATTTAGATGCGATTAGTGCATAAAAACATATATGTTGTCGCGATGAAAATGAAGTGAATGTTAAGTAACGTAACGAAACATGAGATAGAAATAAAATCGGCTCAAAAAGGCTGCCAAACAAGCGGTAGCTTTCTTGGATTTTATGGGATGTAGTCAAACTTGTAACCGAAAATATCAAAACTTTCTTGGCCACCCGGCCACATCGAGAGTCATTTTGCACATTTGCGAGAAAGCATGGAGAGAAATGTAATACGCAGAGCTAGCCACGTTGTTTTACGCGACTTACTGGCCTCAGCACTACAAGCTACCGCTTGTTTAGCAGCCTTGCTGAGCCAATTTTATTTCTCTGCCATGTTTCGTTACGTTACCAGGCAACTGGAGCAGAAAAAATGAAGCCGCCATAGAAATCGACCTACCTTCACAAAAAAAAACATTCACTTCATTTATATTAAAAATTAAATTTTTATCCATGCTTTTGAAGGCGAGATGTTCAATAAACAAGTTGAAAGACGGCGTTTTCAGCTATGGAATTTTTCCTTCAGAAAAAAGACTTTCCCGACCGCTAAAGTCAATGGATCATTGTGAAATTTTCACAGAATAATCTAAACTAATTTTCTAAAAGATTGTCAGTTGGGTTTTTTGATATTCGTCACCGTTTCTGAGAAAATCAGATTTGAAGCGTGAAAATAGCCCTCTAAAACGCCCTAAAACACACTGGCCTCAGACCTTAATCACTTATTACTCTGTAATTTCGAAACTGCAAATCGGATTCACTTTGAATCTAAAAGTGTGACAATTCGATTTAGATTTTTTGAGAGAACGATTGAGCTTTGAGAAACGATTCGAAACTAGAACCGAAATTCTAAAATTGGAGTAGCCGAAGTCAGATAAATTCACCTGAGTATCTGTATAGTTTACGTTTGTTTCAAAATGAAAATCAGTGTCGACATCTTTGAAAAATCGTAGTGCGAATTGAATTTTTATGTACCATCCGAATCTAAACTTGAATACCACTAAAACTGAAATAAGTTTATTTGGATATCGACTATCCAAATCGGCAAACCCGATAAACCTGATTAATTTATGTGAAATAAACATTTTTATACTATTCACCATGTATCCCCGAAACCGAAAGTTGGATCTGACTGAAAAGTACGATGTTTTATAGAATCTTAAAACTTTTCATTTGAATCTTCGATGATTCTTAGATTTAATTTGAATCTTAGATCAGTTCAGCCATCTACGAAAAAATGAGTTACACAATTTTAATTAGGTTTCACATATCATCCTGTAGTTCCAGAACCAGAGGTCGGAACCAAACATAATTTTGGAACCTTGTTTGAGAGCATAAGACTTTTCATATGAATGTGAGTTTGTAGAAAACGGTTGAGTCTTCTCCGAAAAAAATTGAGTGAAATTTTTTGTCACACGCGCATTTGCTGATCTCAACGAACTGATTCGAATGGTATATTGGAGTTATGTTCATCTAGCATTTATTGCTGTAAGTAGTTTAAATCGATACAATTATGGAATTGCTTTCAACTCGAAAATTATGTCATCATCTGGTTTACATACGGCATATTCGAACGATTATGTTGCCAAAAACGAACCGTGCTAAAATCGGTCCGAGGCAAAATATCATGCTGTACACAGTCTTTTGGGTATTTAGAAACAAATGTATGTAACAGTATAAAAAATCGTGTTTTATGTTGCTCCCAAGCATTTCGTTGCCAAACAGCGCTCAAAACTTCTACTGCTGGAATAGGGGAAAAAGTCGCTCACACAAAAATTTCGATATCTCCGTTAGAAATGGACGAATTTAAAAAATCTATGGCTTGTTGGATAGGTATTACCGTGTGGAATCTAAGTCAGAAAATATATTCGGTTTTCAAGGTCAATTGTGACAGATATTGGCAGAAAACTGAAAATTTTGACATAAAACTTCGTATAACTAAAAAAGCAAACATCCTATCTCAAAACCATTCAATAGCGTTCAGGGTAACGGGAAGACCTTTCATTTGCGACTAGTTTGGTCAAAATGGTCTCTGAGAGCTCGACCTCTTTGTTGACAATGCACATACAGACCCACGCACACGGACATTTGCCCAGTTCGTCGAGCCTTCGGGCCTCGGAAAATTTTCTAAAGAATTCTATACCTATTTTGTATATATATATATATATATATATATATATATATATATATATATATATATATATATATATATATATATATATATATATATATATATATATATATATATATATATATATATATATATATATATATATATATATATATATATATATATATATATAAGGTAAAAACACAATAGATGTCACCTTTGCGCATAATAGCCCTTTCATAAAAGCCACTCGGCTAATCTGCCCCTTCGGCCAACTAGCCCCGGTCACCCCTATTATGTAAAATTTCCAGTTTTCTGTCACAATTGCCCTTGATGATTCAAACAGAATATGTTTCTAGACTTAGATTCCGCACGGTAATTGCTATCCAACAAGCCACGGATTCAATTCTTGCAATGGTTAAGTGAAAACATATATTGGAGAAGCCAAATCAATGAAAAACTTACAGAAAAGATGATTTTTTGGAAAAAGATACGCTCAGAAACAGTACTCGAACCTGCGTTCTTATGCATATTCCAGTGCACAGTGGTCCCAATTACTTCAAAACGCGTATTCTGTTTACGCTTCTGAGGTTAACTTTGAAGCCTAAATGCCTTCAGAAGCATTTTCGAGTTATAATTTGCTTACATTGTGTCCTAGAGAACTCATTTGTTCTAAGAAGTGGTAGACCATATTATTACAAGAAAACACGCCGAACATACGAACTCTTTAAAATGGATTGGTGTCGAGATATGTAGCATATAGCGAGATATATTTATAAAAATTAACACATGCGTACTAATAAAAAAAATATCATCTAACTGCTAGGTAGATTAAGCAAGTTTTGGAAAATATATTAAAACGTCTAAACTTTTCCGAAGCCTAATCGATTCGTCTCGACGAACTAAGCAAATGTCTTTGTATCTGTATGAGTGTGCAAAATTAAAAAGTTTGTTTCTCAGATGGCTGAACCGATTTTCACCAAACTTGTTGCAAATGAAAGATCTCATTAGAAGTATGTATGTAATATGCCGACAGGATCTTCATTCTTTCAGATACGTATACTTTCAAGACATGTTTAAGCGAAATATTTTCCAACAGATTCCAGTAAAAGCAAGCAGCAGGACAATTCCTTTGAAATGACAACACAACACACTTATTTTTTTTCCTTTATTTGTTTCACTTTTTTGTATTTTAAATACATTAATTAAAAATAAGATGATGTTATCTGCATTTTTACAAGTATTTCCCTTTTTTTTCTCAAATATATATTTAAAATACATACGCGTGTGTGTTACCTATGCATTCTGTGTTTGTGTTTCAATTTAATTTTTCATCCGTGTGATTTGTTTTTTGTAAAGAACTACGATCATGATTCTACAATGTTGCTTTTTCCGATTTTTTGTTTGTTTTCACCTTTCAATATTTTCAACGTATATTTTTCCTTTGTTAACTACTAAGAAAAAAAAGAACTTATCACTTATCGCTTACAACATAACCAGTATAAAATAATGTACATTAATAACGGTTCCATACTCTATCCATAAACTCTACTTTTCATTTTGTTTTTGTTTGCATGTTTATTCACCGATGGTGCACAATTTGTAGCCACAACAGTTTGCCGTTAAAAGTTGCTTAAACTTCTCAGAAACAAAAATAGTTAATAAATGTTTAACATCGATTTAATCCGATCGAGTGCACACACCGCCGCCGCCGTCGCTGTTCCACTAACTGTGTGTACACGGTTTCTTTTAAATAGCTTTAGTTTCTTCTCCTGCTTGACATTCTACAACATCGAGTTTCATCCTTTTCCGCTTATAGCCTAATGATACTTTTTGAAAGTATGCTGGTACATTTTAAACCGCACTTTTATTATTCTTTCGGTTTCACTTCCTAGTATTACACTCTGTTAAGGGGTTCTTTTATTTCTCTTCTTTGTTTTTCCAGGGAACTTTCTAAAGCTATGTTTTTTTTTGTTGTTTTAAATGGTAGTTTTTTACACTTTTCTCATTCTTTCATTAAAAAATTAAGTAATATCCTAAGCGAACGTCGATTCTTTTGTTTGATTTTGCGTTTTGCATTGAACGAAAAAAAAACAACATGAATTGAATTTTAGTTTCATGTTGGCGCCTACGGCACGCTAGTTAAATTAAACATATTTGCAATTATCACTAAGACGAACAACTTAAACGCTAAAAGGTTTTGAAAACACATTTAGGTAAGGTACCCCATTTTTATTGATTTTATTTTTCTTTATTAATATCAAGTTTGTTTTTCTCAAGTATGTTCATTTTTTTTTTTGACTTTGTGATGTTCGCAACTTTTACTGTGAGTGTTTTTAAGGTATATTTGGAAACCAGTGGCGAGTTTATTATTCGCGCGCGTATGTCGGGCGAAATATAATTGTGGGTGGAAAAATTATGGCATTTATGAGGCATGATTGACGCAACGGATCGACTCTGGAACGTTCGCGCTTTACATCACGGCACATCTACTGTCGGGTTTTGTCTGCCTTGTGAAATAGAAAACAAATTTTTACCCAAAAGCTAGCTGCACTGTGATGACAGTGGGTATGAACGTTAGCGAAGATTCGCACCGATCAGTTACGCGTTCAGATGGCGCCTGTGATGGCGAAGGGTGAAAATACACTGAAACGCTTTTTTTCTCCAATGGGTAAATGAACCAAACAGCACCTTGTTCAATGAAAAACCATTTCCATGGTTTAGAGATAAGAAATTTCAAACCGAAAATGTTAAACAAAATTTTGAAAACCTTCACCTTAATTTTTTTTTCTGTTTCGATACTTTTTATCAAATTTTCCTGCAAGCTAAACTTAAACAAAACATTGCATTACCACTCGATTTCCGTGCTGTTTTGTTATTGCTCCCTAAGCTCCCATAGACAAATCTATCATCCGATCAATACTTCATAAATTAAGTGTGTTTTGCTTCATTAAACCTATATCACTGTGGCAAATTATTTCGCTTAATATTTCCACATTTCAGTGTTTTGTATTTCGACGCAGCTTTCGCTAAAGTTTTAGTATTAGTTAAAATCTGCCTTCTTGGAATGTTATCTGCTAGTTAACGGAACTTCACCACGAATTCCCTACCCATTCCTTACCTTGGCTTACCTCGGTGGGACACGAGTGATTTCTGGCAGCTTTCCTTATTCGTTTGAATTTTCCCATACCTTGCTCTAGCTATATGGTCATACGACATTCTACACTCACGTGATCCTCACGAGTCTTTCGCATCCTTCCTAAAAATTAATTATATTTCTACCTACTAAAAAAACGAACAACCTAAAACTAGCGAACTTTTCCTTACCAAGTGTTTAAAAATATTCGTTCACAGCTTTTGGTTACATGTTCTTTTCCTTCTGAATACCCTCTCTCACTTGTGTCTTCGGCTAACTTTATATTACTGATGCCCATTTGAATCCCGCCCAAAAACTTTCCAGAACAAGGTGCTGACGATGACTTCGAAGGCAGCGTTGGTCTGAATTTCCCGTAGTATTGAACCATCTTAGACCATCACGAAACAGTTGTCACGGTAATTAAGCACATGCACATGTATATATTTACAGCTCCCGCATTGACCGGTGCGACAACTTCTTTCTAGCGAAATAAACCAAATTCTAAATGTAGTTTCTTTGTATGTGTGTTATGTGTACCTACGTGTACGTGTGGGTGCGAGTGTGTGTGTTGGTTTTAGTGTGTAACGTTTGTACTTTTCAAAAGGCATATCATTGAATTAGTCTAGCTTTGCTAAACTCTCAGTGAAGGTCTAATTTGTTTAGCGCACGCGTGACTGTTTTCGTTTTAAGGATCCGTGCGAAGATTCACGATCCCAGTAAACTAAACCCTCGGTAGTGCTGTTCCACCGACTAAGCTCCCCGCTGACCGACAAGTGTTTTGTCCTAGATTGACGTGACTAAGAATAAAAGTGGCATCAAAAAATATATCCTCTCTTTTGGGAGCGCCCTTTGCTCTGGCATCCACTATTTGTTTGGTTGCAGGTATTTTCTCAGTGTACTTTTTTCCCCTAGTTTTGCTTTCGTTCTGCACGCTAAGTATTATTTGAGCTACTCCTATACAGGCTATTTACATACAAGTTTCATGTTGGAAGTCCTACTTCGGGATCTAACTAATCGCGAACCTTCCTGTTCCTCTCTGTACAGTGATTTTTCATTAAAAATAAATAAAACTATTCTGTAATACTTTCCTTTGCATACACAGCAGCGCCTGGTGTCCCAATTTCGCCTTTTAAATATACTCTCTGATAACCCTCCATATTTTTTGGATTTTGTTTCCCCTAGAACACATTCGATAGTATTTGTTTTGTTTGTTATTTACTTAGCATCACATATGTTTTTGTATAGTGTATCGTTTCTTGGATTTGTGTATGTGTGCGGTTGAAATAAACTGCTTCTGGTCCGATTGATGGTTGAAGATTAGAGCTACTATTGAGAATTGTTCACCAAGTTCCAAGTTTCGTTCGCTCACAATTTTTTTTTAACAATTCGGAAAGCACCAACAAAACTAAGTTTCGGAACCGACGAACCACTTAACCTCACCGATTACCGACCCAGTCGCACGAGTGACATAAATCTTAATCCTATGTCGAAGAACCGCGTCCCAATCGTGCCCGGATACGAAGTGGTTTTCAAAATTGATCCGTCTACAGGGTGACTTTTTTTTCTTCACCACCTAGTCAGAATCTATTTGGAGAACCAGTTCGGATCAGTGCTCGACCGGGGTTTTAACCGTGGGAATTGCCACGTTTTTCTTCGCCGTATCGCTTGATTTTTGTTTCGTTTTTGGTTTGGTTTCACTTATCAACTAGAAATATACAGAGTCCTTGGGTGTTGCTTGTTTCACGTTTCTTCCCTTGTTTTTTTGCTTATGTGTTTTGTTTTGTATTTACAGAGTTTGGCACTGTGCTTCAGGTTGGTCACCGGTAAAGGAGGTTGCGAATCGGCACACGAATGTTTTGTTGGTCTTCTGATGCAGGTCACCCCTGATGTAACAATGTTTCGACGAAACTTGGAACCAATGGTTGATGATTCGGTTTATATCGAGGTTACTGAACAGAAGATAGAAGAATATTTGAGTCTAAAAGAAGTAGGATTACAGTTAGTATAGATTCGTTTGTAAGTAGTTGAAAAAGAATTAAGTTAGGAGAAATATAGAAACTATAGAAAAAAGACGCAAAATATATTATTATATACTGAGGGAAATCGGAAGATAAGTACAAGATTTGTGAATTCTGATAATCGAATACGGATCCTTAAACGTAGGTACTCATTAGTTTGTAACTTATTTTGATGTACCACCAATTTGTAATAAAATAAAATGTTTTCTGAGTATGGGTAGTATGTCTTATAGGCATCATCCAATCGAAAATTATCGAAAGATAAATGTGCAAAGAGAAGGATTTTCTACTGTAAAGTAGCACAAAACTACACCAATTCTATCATATATTAAGAACATCGAAGAAAAACACAGAATGATCTATCTATCAGACCTGAATAAAACTGAGCACCTTGTTAACCATGGGTTTTTTGCGGTCGTGTTGCTTTGGACATTTTCCATCGAATTTGAATATGTAAAATACTTCAGATATCTACAGAATATCAGCCAAAAAACGCAAAAATTTAAAAAAATCGACAGAAGAAAAATATTTCCAGCACTTATAAAAAAAATGGCCGATTTACCAACATATCTGCAAACCTGATATCTCAACTGTGAATTGAATAGATATTTTTTGTTATTTGCTGGGTTGTCAAACTATTATTGGATTGTTTTATTCTGGTTCTTGATACGCCGTTGTTATTACTGTTTAAAATGTTTATGTTTTCTTTGCTTGACACTACTGTAAGGGGCAATTTAAAATCTTCGGAAAAACCATTGTTTTATGATGCAAATGCAGTTTTCTCTGCTATCGTTGCGCGAAAATCCAAACAAAATTCAGTTTATTTAGCTCGATTTTTAGAACAAAATGCTGTTCTTTTCATGAAGTGAGAGCGGAGAAAACTGATTATGTGTTTTTCACAATGGCTATTCTCCTGAGATTGCAAGTAGAGCCTTAACAGCGGTCATATTTTTTCCCCTGGATAAACGAGAACATTCTCGCTGTCATTGAGCAACATTGAGTCAAGCAAAAACGAGAGGAAATGCTTTAATTTTACTAGAAATATACGAATATTCCTTGCACTAGCCACGAAACAACGTTGAGAACCTTACCTTGAGAAGTAAGGGAATCAATTTTCAGACAAAATATGAAAATCATAGTGTTAAGTTCTGTGTTTGCCACTTGAGCAGCGCAACGATCACAAAAGAGTTGCCTACGGTTGAAAATCGATATTCGTCACTATCTATCGTCCGTTTGGGCAGCGCTGCAGTCGAACAATGGTGATTGCCGGGTTTTTGAGGCTTTTTCCATTACAGCACCGTTCAAGCAGCGCTACCGCAGAGAGTTACATAAACTATACATCTGACAAATTCCGGAGAGTTTGTTGTAAATCTTTCCCAAAATCAATTATTTTTTAGTAGTAAGTGATGCTTAGCTGGAGATCGATAATTTGGGCCTTAAGGCCCCCGTTTACGTTCCGTTTAACGGACAGTTTTTTGTAAATCTGAGTCGAAACGGAACCCATTCAAATCTTCCGAAACATGAAACAAAGTTCATTACGATTCCTAGATGAATATTGATTCATGTGCCACAGATTTCGGTTGTTACCCTTGTTAGAATCCAGTTAGAAGTCGTAATGAATTCCGTTGCGACTCAGAAAAACTGTCTGTAAAACTGAAAGTGGATGGAATCCTTTAAGAAAAGAGACAAATTCAAAAATAGTATCCGCTGACGATCTATTTTTTCCTATTTATATTTGTAACACGAATGAAACGCTGTTTTCGTCTTAATTTTCATATCCAATTTTTAAAAATGACATGAATTTTGCATTTAGAACTGTAACTTTCATGTACATACTCTAAGGGGCTTAACTTTCGCCTACGAAAGCTGTCGTCGCTATAAGAAAGAAAATTTATTGTTTAATTGCAATTTACTCGGAAACTCTCACTATTGCCTAATCCCAAAACCATCCACTGAATTTGGTGCAGTTTATGAGCTACCTAAGAAAATTCTCATTCTTCCGCAATTCATTTCTTAACCATTTTCGGGATCGGTAACGCCTGCAAGTTTGTAACCTCTTTCTGACCATCGAAAAAAAAAACCATGTTCTCGTTTGTTTTCGCCCCCTCTAGGGCAGAGAAATTCAGACCAACTGCCGGTATGCCGCCGCGCATAGAACAAGAGTTCCGAAGTCTGCATGGCGTTTGTGAATGCGCTCGCGTATGTATAGTAGTAATATGTAATGTCAATGAAAAGCACTCCCTAACAAATGGCGCTGATGATTATGATGTGTGTGTGTGTGGTACACGGTTTGTGAGCCCGGGCATATGGTTGAACCTTCTGATTTCGGTGCTAAAACTTCCCGGGAACGCCGCTAGCTTAGTGCCCTGTGCGTCGTCACGTTTTTTTTTTGAACTTTTATCGGAAACATTTAGTATACAGCTTTAGGATCATCTGGTGAGATTTTCTGTTTTTTTTTGTTATCTCTTTATGTAACAAGTAAAAGCATGTTCAACAAGTTTGATGTGTTCTTTCGTTATTATACTCGACCATTGTTATAATTGGCTAGCTTTGTTTATGTAGTGATTGGTAGATTACTGTTTTTTTGTTTGTTTGAGTGCCTTCAGTTACGTAGAGTAGGTGTAGGACAAAGAGAATTATTTTGCAGAGTGCAGATAAACACTGTACTGGTGTGTTTGGACGATGAGAAATGCCACAATTTCGTGCTTCTCCGTGACCGGCTGAAGGAAGCTTTGAGCGCTGGTGCAAGATGATTTGGTGACATATGATTGTTGTTTATGCTTCATATATTGCACTAACGTTTGAAAACGAAAATAGGTAATGAATATTACAAATAAAAGTTATTATCTGCTTAAGGAGAATTCGTTAACAGTTGGATTTAACACTTATTGAACACTTAGTTTTTAGATCCTTTGTTTTTTTTGCGTCTGTTTTCTTGTGTAGTTTTGCTTCATGCGCTAGTTTGCTTACATCCGAAGCCGCAGGGTTGCGACTAGGGTTCCGCTGTCTGATTGGCTGTTGAGAATTTAGTTCCGTAATAATGTTATGTTTCCAACACTGAAATAGATATATCGGCAAGTTTGATTTGGATTGACTATTTTAACGGCATTTTTTTTTTGTTTGTTTGTTCTGGATTTTTGTGTTCGTTATTTTCGTTTACAACTAGTGATGAATATTAAAACTTAATTCGCTGAGATGAAATGGTAACGTCATTGTATTCTTTTCCTGTTTATTGGTGTATGCACAATAGAAGATGAATTGGTTGATTTACAGACTCGGTTCTGTAGGCATCTGGCAAATCCGTTGAACCTTGGTGGAACGGAATTTTATTCGGTTTACTTTGTCGGGCAGGGAGTATCTCACACCGTCGAACTGTTGTACCCTGGAACACACACACAATCTGATGGATTACATAGCGAGACGGGTACCAAGCCAACCTACCTTTCACTCGTAATGGACGTCCGGTAAAAATTAAATTATTAAAAATAGTTTAACAAGTAAGCAAAGAAGATTTCCGCCGCTCGAAGAATATGAGTTTAAACTTGAGACAAGTTGAAAAAAAAATACAAATAGAACACATTTGCCTTGCTTCGCTCTATGCCATAATCTTAATATTGGTTGATCATTCAATTGGATGGTCTTTTGATTTTCGGTTTGAACGATGATGGTGCAAACTCTCTCACTCGTCCATTAAGCGATCTTTCTGCTGGTAGTCCCAAGTCGGCGACTTCATTTTCGCTTTGCATGCAACATCTCCATCAGCAGTGTCTGGGAGGGTGCACTTCCGGCGCAGTGTTTAATATACAGGTGCTCTTCGCCCCGAGCTGCCATCGCGTGGATTTCCGGTATAATACTGAGCAACTTACTAAACTTATCCTGGAGGTGTCCGAAGGGAAGAAATGGTTAGCAATATTTCAACAGTGATTATGACCGACCCGGCGTCTCCAGTATGCGGAAACGCTTGGTCGTTCGATTGTCGATTGTTTTCAGTACTTACGGGTACCGACGGGTAACAGGTGAGGGTGTAGTCCAACAGCGCAGCTTGCACGTTTTCATAGCCTTCGACGACGGTCTTCCGGTTGGTTATCCCCCGGACCTCTGCCACATCAGCAGTTGGGAAAGCAAAAACAAAAGATAAAAGCCGATTAATAATTCGTCCGTCTGCGCTGGACACGCAAAAATGTGCCCCTTACCAGGATTAAGCAGCAGTAGAAATTTCATGCAGATGTAGTCTCCCACGTCGAATTTGAGCTCCTGCAGTTTGTTCTGCAACTCGTTAAAGTGCTCGGCCAGGTTGGGCACACCCAGCAATCCTAAACCTAAGAGATCAAACTTTTGCCCATTGTGCAAGGTAGTTTCGTCCGGCAGGCCGTTGTGCAACCGCTGATGGATGTGATCCAGCACCAGCATATCGGACCAGCTGTTCTGCAGTAGCTTCATTTGGTCGTCCACCTGTGATAATGAGACGGAACTGTATTAGGCATGCGCTCAAGTTTGGGATTTTAAAGGGGTTTGGAATTAATTCCTGTCAGCAGTGAAGCATTGATTTTTTTATTATTATTATCATATATTTTAGCCACGGCTTTAACCTAATTATGATCGTTCACCAGGGAGCATTGATGTTGTATCTGATAGGACAGTGGTTTTGCATTTATAGACTCAACCTCAAAGGTTTAATCAAATTAAGAGGCTATTATTCGAATGTTAAATTTATCATTTATGACATTCACTAGCGTTAAAGTGATGTTAAAACGTTCGTATGTATGAGAAGTGCCACATGTGAAACACAGCAATAAAATGTCAACTCATTTAGTGCACAGTCTGATGTGTCCACCCTCTCGATTACATCTTGTACTTCGTACCTTTTTATTGATAGCATTTGTTTTCGAACATTAAACATTACATTACAAATTGACGATGAGGAAAAAAAATTATTAGTGACCGGATTTGTGATAACACTGTGTATAAAATTAGTTAGCTGAGTAGAAAAATAGTTGCGGTTGAGAATAAAATTGGTCATCAAAGACGACGGGCGCGTTAATTTGTCGACGTCAAAAGAAAGCTACCTTCATGAAAGCTATCCGGCATCACAGGCGCCATCACAAAATCGAGTCCTGTAACCATTGCAGAAAAGGAAGATCCCATTTAGGTTTCCGGAACCGGCCGAAAAAGGTGAACAAGCTGCACGAGGCCATCACGGATAAATAAACGACGCTCGCGGACGCCATTGCAATTCGGTGATTCGGTATCAAAGACAGAGATGATAGGTAAAAATTACAAATATCTTCAGACAGGATTGCAAAAGTCTGTATATCCGAAAAAAAATCTGCAGTTAGCAAGTATGTTTTGCTGGCAGCAATTTCTCTATAGAGTATGACACACTAAACTGACTTGACGAGCATAATTGCAAAAGTCTGTAAATTTTGCCGAAAGTCTGCGAAAAACTCGATTTTCAAAAGTCTGCACAACGAAAAATGTCTACAGCACTATGTACGAAATCTGCAGATTTACAAACAAATCTGCAGATCTAGCATCTCTGATCAAAGGGTAAGAAAGCGTCGTTAGACCAGTTAACAAAAGTACAACGCCATTGGCAAATTGTCGTAAAGCTGATTTACCGGTAGCGACACCTGCCAATGAAAAATGGAACCAAGAAAAGGAGGATTCTTTCGAAAATTTTCATATCGGCAGTAGTGATTTGCAACATTTTTATCGTTTATTCAAGAGTACAAATAGATATTAGCAATAAAAGTACACTCGGAGTAGAAGAAAATCGATTTCAAAGTGATTACTACTACTTTTTTTAGTGTAAACTACGATTAAAAATGGAAAAGCTCTGTTCTGAATAAACGGCAGATTTCGCACAATGAACTAAGATCAACATTACCGCCTCAGAGTAAAAACTTTTTCTTCAACTTCTACTATGATTTTTCAAATGAATTTGCCCGTTTTCATAAGAAATCGTTGAAAAGGTGGAGTAATTAGAAATTTTCCTACCGATTTGACAGCTCTTTCTGAAAGTATCATCTCTAAACAAACAGCGCCTCTACATTTCAGTTTTGCGACAATATGCCAATAGCGCAGTATTAAAACCACGCTGGAAAAGTCCAAGAAGTTTAAGTCAAGGTTACCAGAGAACTGTTTTTCGGATTCGGATTATTTTTTTTTTTTTTGACAAACAGTTTCCGAAAGGAAATTTGGTAAGAATTCAATAAAATTTATTACCTTTTGTTACAAAAAACACAAGCACACTAATTTGTTACTCCTGGCGATCTGGTAAAATTTCAAATTTCAAAAGCGTTCAATTTCCAGGAGTTTTATTTATTCAACAAAATTTCAAGAGTGTTTTGGGAGAGTTGGCATCACTGGGAGTCCGATGCGGTGTCCTGGTGCTGCTCTCAAAAAAGTGTAATTTCAATGTGTTGTTTGATACGTACACGGAAAGACCGAAATCAGCATTTTGGTGAAAAAATTAGTAGATTTTCTGATTTTAGTTAGTTATTTTTTGAGACAACTAAAAAAATCTTACTTTTGTTATTTAGATTTTTTAATTCTAATTCCCTTAATAATAATAAAATATTTGTTGAAATGGCTATTTTTTTTAGTTGAATTCACCAATTAAATGTGCTGTCATTTCTTAGCTAAGGCACGCTTCATATCCATTCAACTAATTTTTTAGTTGAATTAGAGAAATAAAACGTTGTTTTCAACCAACATAAATGGTTGAATTGGTTTCTGCCATTTGCGCTCTGTCATCGAAAAAACGTTAACACCGTAATAACTACTAGCCACTAGATGGCACACGACTACCGACAAAAATTCAGTCACGATTATCTTTTCTATATTGGCAGGTATAAATACGATGTTGTATTGGAGAAAAAGACATAAGCGAAACATAAACTTCTTTTTGAAAATTTTTCTCCTCAATTGCTGTTTTGTTCATTCGACTTCGCGAAATTGACTATCTCACTGAAAACTTTGAGCACTTGGAAAACAAAAAAACCGAATACAAGTAGTACACCGGACGGCGCAGCCCGGAAGGTTGGAATATACAGAAAACATCATTTGACATATACAATTAGAGTGCAACATTTGAAATTCACTTCACTGTTATGCGTAAAAACATTATTACGCACAATCGCTTTAAATGCGCACAAATTCTGAATAAATACACTTTCCACTAACAGTTTACATCATTTTTACATATCGGTTTAGAAATTTGTATAGGGATATATCGTAACACATGCGAAAAACATCAAAACAATTTGCAAGCAGTTTCAACAAGACTGTCCTTTTTAGCTTTTTAATGGATTGTTTTGCTTTGACACTTCTCATGAGTGTTTAGCTAATAAACTTGTTAATAAAACCAATTTCATTTTTGTTTTCTTTGTCCTGTCATTCAGTAATGATGGTGATAGATAAATAGAAACAAATTTTCTGATTTTAATAACAAAATTTGTTGTCAATGAGAATTTCGTACTGGATTGAAATATTGCTGGTTTGTGTCCAGAATATTCGCCAACTAAACACATTCTCTAAAAATAAGAGTTTTTTCCAGCAAAGTAAATTCTCAATTTTAACTAATTTTATAGTTATTTTGGAAATTTTGTTGTTAAAATCAACTAATTCAAAAACAGTAATACGAATTAGGCGCAGAGCTAATTTCGGTCTTTCCGTGTAGTGTTAAAAATTAGGTTGAAATAGTTATTTTGAGTGATAGTGCAGGTATAGCAAGTGTATTTCTAGTAGTGAGAGTGCTATTTATTGAATAATATTAATCCGCGTAACTAAGGATGCTCAAGCGGCGGAAACTGAGAATTTACCACCCCAAAATTCAACGATGTTAACCTGTTAACCGATCGAAACGCCGTCTGCATGTCATTGTCGGTGTTGTCGGATTTCTATGTAATGTGTGAAAGTTTACAAATCGATCGTGTCATTCAGACTGAAGGTCTAGGGTTGGTCTGCAGCGGATCCATTCGCGAGTGTTTTCATTTTATTTATTCAGTGGTCGTGTTTCATCTCGCGTTGCTGACAGTAAGGCGAGCAGGAGAAACGGAATACTGGTGAGATCGTTCCTTGGAGATATTTTATATTTTTCTTATATTTCTCCTTAGAATCGAAAAACAGGTTTTGTTGAGATCATATTGTTTACCAAAACATATGCGGATTTCTTTCCCTCCCTACTAACAAATCTCCTATTACGTGATGTTCGTGGAGATACAGTGGTACCCGCGGTCTCTAGAAACAACAAGTATCGGACTAACATTCCTTCCTTTTCCTCAGTAGCACAGCCTTTGGTCGTAGCCAGCGTCGTTATTGATCATTTAATAAAAAGTTAGGAGTGAGTGGGTATGTACAGTGAAAATGATTTGCTTCTCCCAAGCTTCATTTTTTTGGTTCATTGTACATTTCCACTCATTCGGTCAATCACGAAGTGCAACTACGGGTGATCTACTTCAGCTCAGCTTAATAAAATTTCAAGAGTGTTTTCTCTATATTTTAGTTTGGAAGCAGAATGGTTTATATCAACCAATTATATGAAGTGCCATAAGGAATATTTTCTGCATAAGACTTTAGAAATACGACAACGGTCGATAATGAGGCAAAGGCCAGCGCCAAATTGAAACAACGAAACTGACGACTATGGAAAGCACAACAAAGGTGTACCGCACAAATCTTAGGAGCTGGTACCAAAACGATTCGCTTTTAAGATCAAATGCTTGGACCATAACAGGCGCTCGAAGAGACAACCCACGAAATGTTACGCTAAGAGCGACGAACCATTCTGGGGAATTCCTGAGGTTCGGCCGAAGGCCCGCAGTCGAAAACAAGACGCGTTTACGGCAAACTTGCCGGACGTGTATTCACGGCAAAGGCTTCGATCTCGAATTAGACATCTAAGTTGTTTATGTAATAGTTGTATTTTATCTCTTATCGAGGATTTTAAAATAGTTATTCGTTCATACTGAAATCAATAATTCTATTTGTGGTTCAAATATCGAGTGTAACATGTTATTATAAAGTAACTCATTTAAGGTAAGCGGGTAAGAAGAAATCGGAATCTCTAGCAACACTGATATAAAGAAGTAGTGCGTACGTGCCGATGAGCGGAAACAAGAACATTCTGAAAAATTACCACGATCGTGAGCAGACGTCATAAAAAGAAGTTAAATCAGTTCCACCGCGTGTATCTTTTCTTATCTTATTTTATCTAATTGAATATGCTGAATCTAATTGAATATGACAGAAACTTAAGTGATCATGTCAACATTAGGTGTTCCGTACACGCGTACACGTACGATTGGTAGAAGCAACGATGGATCGGATGTTGTTTGTCGTTTGAGTATCAGGGACACTCACGAATTCTTTTGAATCTCGAAGAGGGT
This sequence comes from Malaya genurostris, assembly GCF_030247185.1. Lineage (NCBI taxonomy): Eukaryota > Metazoa > Arthropoda > Insecta > Diptera > Culicidae > Malaya > Malaya genurostris. Next base: position 187,360,649 of record NC_080572.1, read on the forward strand.
TACGACATGTCCAGTATTCAAGCGGGGATCGACGTGAGAGGCACGATCTTCAGGAAGTCTGTCCAACATCTTGGCTTCACCGACGACATTTACATCATGACACGGAATTTTGAGGCGATGTCGGAAACATACATCAGACTAAAAGGTGAACCCAGCAAGACTGGACTTCCCATTAACGGTTCAAAAACAAAATACATGAGAGGAAGAGGTTCAAGAGATGACAATGTTTAACTTCCATCCCGAGTGTGTATCGACGGAGATAGCAGAGAAATTCAGAGACGGATCTTGTCGGGAAACCGAGCCTACTTTGAACACCGAAGGACACTCCGGTTGAACAAAATTCGGAACGGAAGATCAGCCAGCTAGATGATGAGCTGCGACAATGGAGGTTGAGGTTGAGACAGCCTTCTGCATACAGTAAGACACAATCAAGAGGTTTTTATTTGTTTCCATTTGCTTTTTGTCAGGTTACCAGGGCTACGCAAATAATAAAACCTCATATTGATTTAATTTTTTCATTCGAGTTTCTGACATAAATTTCTGTTGATTTATTAGGGTTTGTTCAGATTGGTTTGGATTACTCACAAAAATATCACTTCTTTAGCCAAAAAATCGAAAAAAATCAGGGATATTTTAGGAATTTTTTCAGATTTTTTCAGAATTGTGAAAAAAAATGTTCAAAATTTTCGAATTTTTTTTAATTGCATTTACAATTTTTGTACCACTCTAGATTTTACATCAAAATTAAAACATTTATGAGTAAATAACGCTGTAATTTTTTCAGATTTTTAAAAAATGTGGACGGGTATAATATCAGACTTTAAAAAAATAAATCATTCGGAAAACCATGCGTCCCCATCAAGTTGTCATCATCCGATGGAGACGCATGGTATTTAGTTCTAAAATCATATATCACATGCTCAGAACTAAATACCATGCGTTTCCATCTACAATTTTGAGTTCAGAACTTAAGAAAAAATTTTCATAAGGAAGGTCCTGTGAGAGAAACATGAATCAGATCCAGTGCAGTAAAACTTCATTCAATTCAATTGAAACTGAATGTGGAACACATTGACGATCTCTCTACTGCAGTAAATTTCACACTCTGACACACACACAATGTTCGCTGACGTACCGAACCGGCAGCATTCAGTTCATCACTCGTTTCTCTTCCAATCGACGCAGATGAAAATATTTTGTGAATTTACATCTATTTTCATGCACATATTTGGAGCAGGTAATTGAATATAAAGTTACTTTACAATTCTGCAGGTTTCAATATAATTTAATCGCAAACTAAGCGTTAATTAAAAGATACGGTTATATTCATTGAAAATTCAATGCAATCCGATTTGCAAAAAGTATTCCTAGATACCAAGTGCATAATCAAGGAAATTTCATCAGTTTAAGGTAAAATGTTCGTCGAAGTTCTGTATCACATGGTATGAATAGCCAAGTTGCCAACGGGCTCCCTTGAGTAATAAATTGTTTCCATTGATTTTATAGACAAAAAACTTTGAACACGTTTTTCTCGAAACCAGGTTTTGTAAGTCCGTGTCCATCGTCATTGAAAAACTACTGAACCAATTTTTTTCAAATTTTGCACATACTTTTTACATATAAAAAAAACAAACCCCAACGTTTTCCTTTTCGCTGTTTGTTACTTTGGGGAGGGTTTACAGCTACAAAATGGCGAATTTTTTCGTAAAAAATCGTAGTTTTCACTTTGAACAACCATGATTTGTTGACTTCTTATCAGTCTGCGCTGATATACAGTGGACTCTTCATCGATTTATTTCTCAATATTTTTCCACGAAAAAATTACAAAATGTTGTTCGAATGATGCTTTTTATCATGCGAAAAATTTGAAAATCTAAAAAAAATCTCAAAGATGATGATATTTTTCATCATTTAGACCTTACCCCCCCCCCTTAAGCTCATAAAGACGGATTAATCAAACTGGGATCGGCCTGACAGTAAATCCGTCGAAACAAAATATTATACCCGTCCACATTTTTTAAAAGTCTGAAAAAATTACAGCGTAATTTACTCATAAATGATTTATTTTTGATGTAAAATCTAGAGTGGCACCAAAATTGTAAGTGCGATTAAAAGAATTCGAAAATTTTGAAGTTTTTTTCACATGAAATACATTTTGAAAAATTCTGAAAAAATCAGAAAGGTTTCCAATAATTGCTAAAATATTCCTGATTTTTTTCAATTTTGGATTTTGAAAAATTTATATAAAATATGGCAGTTAAAGAGTTAAATTTTCTGAAAAATCATCTTCAATATAAGCCCTTTCAAATAGCGTATTTCAATTTTTTTTGTTTGGGGGCAGTTTTTATATGAAAACCAGGCTACGCCCTTTATCATCATATCTTGGCTTGATGTTTCTGAGCTGTCATAGGGATACGTGATGTATTCTCGATATTTTAGCCAAGGAAACAAGAAATTGTACAATATCTGTTTAGCATTAAAATTAGTTATTAGGATAACAGAGGTATTTTGGCCACTTCATTTATTCTGGCACACCTAACAAACTTTATGGATTTAATCGATTTGATAACCCATTAAGTAACCCATGTTGCATCAATTTGAAGCTAATCAAATTAAATTATCTATTGCGGAAGGGTTTTTCAAAGATAATATCACTTTTGGTGGATACTTTTACAAAGTGGTCCAAAATAAAATCAATCCTAAAGTGGGTCAAAATACCTCTGTTACCCTATATCTTATTTCGTTATTGATAAGTTATTTCAAATTCATTAAGTAATTTGATCTAGTAGTACTGTGTTCAAATACAATACTATTGAACAAAAAATTAGAGGGTTTTACTCAAGACACGGCCGACCACAATAACATTAAAAATGCAATGTTTCTAGGGTTCCCATAATAAATACGAAAATAAAGATGATAATGATGATGATACACTAAACTAAAAACTTATTCAATTGACTAATTACAAACTTGCTCTAGTTTAAGCGCTTAGATTGTTAGCGAACAGAGATGTCTATCTCCTCTGTGTGACGAAGAACAAGCTAAATTTCTCCCCTCGCACTGACAACTTCAACGAGAGCTCTTCTCTTTCACATTTATACACCACTGTTGTATAAAGTGTGCACGCATCATGAGTGCGTTTGTTTATTTCCTTTTACCTCTTCCACTGAATCGCACCAAAGTGCTAGAGCATTAGCTAATAAATTCTCTGAGGTGGATGCAGATACTTTCACAGAGGTGTACACGCCGGTGAGCACTCTGCTGTATGGTTTGCGTAGAAGAAGCGTGGACACGCAAAATCAGTAAAATAAAACAATTCATCGTAAAATTTTCGGTTTTCCTTGCAAATTTTTCATAGCAAGGCCAGATCTACTCTCTATTAATTGAAGTTCACAGAAGTGTTCGCTCACAATCACGCGCCAGTGGTCACTTGGGTGTATTTAGACGAGAGCGCGTGTGAGCGATTCATGCGAAGAGAATGTGTTTCACTCGCGCCAGCTGCTTTAACCACAAGCACACACTCAAATGCTGTCTATTCGACACTGAGAAGAAGTGCGCTTTCCTCTTTGTGCGATGCTTCGTTTTTTTCATCCTCGGTGTGGACAAGAATCTGACTCCAGCGTGTATCACTCTGGTGAAATGCCATCTCTGTTAGCGAATGATAAAATTGACAATTAGATTCTTTCTTGAAAATTGATTCTTTTCAATTTTAATCCCTTTCCACAAATTTTTACATTGTTAAGTTTTTGAATAACGTCCTTTAACTAGAAGTCAATTATGATGAATTCAAAGTTACTCGAAATCACAATTTTAGATACAAACAACCTAAAGATTTGATACTGAACAAATAAAACTATTTTATTTTATGATAATAATTTTCGAGAAACGTACAAACTTATTAATTTTATAAACAGTTAATCGATCCAAGAGAATATTTTATATATTTTAACGAAAAATATTGTGTTGGAGTTTACACTCAGTAATAGTGTAATTTTATTAATCCTTCTTCAAAATCGTCGATAATCTTCGGAAAGTGTCGGTAAATAATATGGCAACAATACGAAGAAGAAAACATGTGAAACAATCCGCATAACATATTTAGTTACTTACATTGATTTTCGCTTTAGCAAATTAGGAATATACGGAATGGATACGCAACAAAATTCCGAAATATTGTTCATATTGTAACTTGATGTTATTAACACATGAATGAACATTGTCATAGTTACAACGCTTGTAGTCATCAGATGCTTATTGTTTTGAAGCAAATAATAATTAAACTGAAACTGGCGGTTAACCAAATTCTACGAGGGTTCCTATTCAAACGATACATGTAAAATCGCAGGTAAGCTTACCTTGAGTTTATCTTTGAAACTATACGATTTTGCATCTAATTGTACTGTCTATGTGAGCCTGTGGAACTCATTTATACTACTAAAACGAGGAGGCCGCTTTTAGATAAGTTTTAGAATTTAATTTTAAATCATTTGAAGCGTTTAATTCCTGGTGGGACAACAACTTGTTCAGTCACATTGTCACGTTTTGTTCGTATGGGAATTGAGATTTAGGTATGCAAACCGATCCGTTGGCAAATTAAAACATTTTTAAGTTTACAATATTGAAGCTTTGGAATCATTTAAATTAGGAAAATCCATTAACAAATCATCGAGGAACAAGCGCTGCAAATTAGATCCGCCGCAAAATTCAATCGCCGATAATTCTAAATTCTAAGCCAGAGAACCAAAATAAAATACTCAATTCAAACCAATTTTTCAATGGGATGCAATTGAAATATTCAAATGTTATTCCTCATAATAGGCATTTTTACGGTAAAATCGACCAAAAATTTGTAAATACATGGGATACTTCGAAAGAATCGGTAAACACGCTGATTCGGTTCTTCAATAGCTAGATGATATATAAGATACTCAAGCGAACACGGTGTTGCGCAGACAACAGGAAATTTCACCAACAAATAATGCAAAAGCGACATTCCAGCAAGTGAACGCATATACAATTCAGTCATCAGCTCACTGGACGAGCTACTTGTTTCATTCACAGTCAAACATCAACTAGGCAAATAAATATTGTGCAGCATATATTTATAGATTTCTCTTCATACTACGCATAACGATGCGGTGTTTTTTTATGCATGACGCAAAGCCTCCTATGCCGAACAAGAAGTTGACGTAATTTTGTAAAACAGGGATTCGTGGATGAAAACATAGGTCGATTCCAATCGGGGATCGAAATTACGACAACTGGCTTGTAAGATCTGCGCCCTATACATTGAACAGCCAACCCGGGCCCATATTTGAAGTAGGGCATTGAATATGAAGTCCATTATAATTCTTTATTTTTCAATATAGGGGAGACCGGTGCGAAACTGGCCACTCGCCATAATTCGAACACTAAATGTCATATCCTATCGGTTATGCCCTCTAACAGTTCGGCTGAAAAGTTCGTATCGCTTAATAGAAACACACATTTTTTTGCCAAAATTCGTTTTTTTTATTCAACATAATTGCCATCAGAGGCGCTACCATTTTTGTAGTACGATTTGTGCCTAAAAATAGGCCTCAGTTTCAGCGATACCTCTTCATTGCTTCTAAATTTTTCACCAGCGAGCATTCTATTGAGGTCTGAGAACAGGAAAAAGTCACTGGGGGCCAAATCTGGAGAATACGGTGGATGAGGGAGCAATTCAAAGCCCAATTCGTTCAATTTCAGCATGGTTTTCATCGACTTGTGACACGGTGCATTGTCTTGATGAAACAAAATTTTTTTCTTCTTCAAATGAGGCCGTTTTTTTGAAATTTCGACCTTCAAACGCTCTAATAACGCTATATAATAGTCACTGTTGATGGTTTTTCCCTTTTCAAGGTAGTCGATGAAAATTATACCATGCGAATCCCAAAATACAGACGCCATAACCTTACCGGCCGATTGTTGAGTCTTTCCACGCTTTGGGTTCGGTTCATCGCGTGCAGTCCACTCAGCTGACTGTCGATTGGACTCCGGAGTGAAGTGATGGAGCCATGTTTCGTCCATTGTTATATATCGACGAAAAAAATCGGTTTTATTTTGATATAACAGCTTCAAACACTGCTCAGAATCATCAATTCGTTGTTGTTTTTGATCGATTGTGAGCTCACGCGGCACCCATTTTGCACAAAGCTTTCTCATATCCAAATATTCGTGAATAATATGTCCAACACGTTCCTTTGATATCTTTAGGGTGTCAGCTATCTCGATCAACTTCACTTTACGGTCATTGAAAATCATTTTGTGGATTTTTTTCACGTTTTCATCGGTAACAGCCTCTTTTGGATGTCCACTGCGTTCATCGTCTTCGGTGCTCATATGACCAGTACGAAATTTTGCAAACCACTTACGAATTGTTGCTTCGCCCGGTGCAGAGTCTGGATAACACTCATCAAGCCATTTTTTGGTATCGGCGGCACTTTTTTTCATCAAAAAGTAGTGTTTCATCAACACACGAAATTCCTTTTTTTTCCATTTTTTTTCACAATAACAAAAGTAGCTTCACTCAAAATGCAATATCTCACAAACTAATAATCAGACAGCTGTCAAATTTATACACGTATCTTTTGAAGGTTGGTACTAACTGAAAATGGTATGGCTTTAATTCTAGTGGCGCCCTCTCATAGAAACGATACGAACTTTTCAGCCGATCTGTTATACGTGGGCTCGAGCATTACCTACGATTAGCTTATGTTTATTTGACGCTGAGTGAGCTTCAGTAGTCGGTGAGTGCGAAAGCTTAGCTTTTTTTGTCAAAGGTAAAACTTATTTTTATGATAAAATAATTTTTGTTTGTGTTATGACGTCGCAAACTGAGTAGTGGACTGAAATGATCACTTTTTGGTGGGACGAAAATGACCACTAGACTCGGTCGGAGTTGTAAATTTATTTTTATGAAGCGCAACGCTATTTTCGAGTACGTACCAACAAAATAGTCCAAATATCCCCAAATCTCGGACATAATCGACAATCTCAAATACGATATTACCGACGACATGTGTTCGTTTCAAAACTTTCAAAACGTTTCTAAAGCACATTCGTTTGAATCGCTTCGCAAAAGCTTCGTTTACTGGGACAAATTACTCAATAACCGCATTACAAACACTGTATTGAATGCTCCAACAGAGCTCACTCGCTCAAGCGACATTTTCACATGCGTGAATTGCTTCTCTGATTCAGACAGATTATGCGTTTTTCTTTTATTCATTTAAATTTTGGACTTACTCAGAAACAATTGCATTTTGTTTCACTTTTTTTCTCATAATTTTTTTACATTTCTTCGACAAAATCAGTAATTGTATGATGAAATGATACTTTTTATGTACGAAACAGTTGCAAAACGTGAATAAGGCCACCCACACACACACACCCACCCACAATATTTGGTCTGATTGTATCCTCCCTCTCAGCAGGCGGTTCTATTTTTTTGGTCGTTGAGCGCTTGTTGAACGATATACTGCACGAAACAATCGTTCAGTTTGCTGGAACGGTTTGTTGTTGTTTTTTCTCTTGCACAAATAGTGTGAAAATTAAGTGTTACCTTTACATAGAAAGAAAATTTGTTGTTATTCTACGTGAGGTAGGAGTATTGTGCAGGTATGTAGTGTTAGTTTAAAAAAGTAAGTGGAAAAAACTTCAGAAATTCTGTAGTAAAACTAGTCCAACGGGGCTCCAACTCCTCATATTAAAAATGAATCAACAATGGACCTCTGTCTGCCGGGTTTGTTGAACGAAAAATATGGCATTCGGTTCAACGGTCTGTTTCAAAATCGGCAAACGAAGGCCCCGTGTTGACCTCCCGTTGACCGATTGATTGGACATTCGTTGGACCAATGTTCCAACGTATTGGACCAATGAAGGACCACCGTTGAACGTTTTTTTTCTAAGAGGGCTGCGTCAAAATGACTGCGTGACTGGCCATTTTCTCCCTACCCATTTTGAGATTTTCGATTTGGAAGTTGGTGCACTCCTAGCCAGCTTGGGGTGATGGACCTCAAACCAAATGCGTTTTTGGAACTGAAGGTTGTTGCTTTCGAACAGTATATATCATTCCGAGTGAAAATATTATTTTCCGCAAGATCGAAAGTAGCCATTTTCGCCCCGGTCTCCCTTATTCGAACTTTTTTTCAGAATTAACATCCGGCAAACTTTAATTAGCATTTCAGCTGTTGAAGCCATGTGAAGAAATATTGGAACAACTGTTTTTGATTTTCTATTCAGCGGAATGATTCTTGAATTCGACGATGGAAGGATATGCGCTGTAATCGTTTTCCAACGAATTTTGACTGTGTCAAAATTTAGAATTGGGTACTAGATATTGAAGTGCAAAGATCCATGAAACAACACGCCTTTTGTTCATCCATTTTTTTTTTTTATTTAAAAGATGTTTTTATTCAGGCCTATTTGCGTACAAGCTTTACGTGGCCGAATTAGCCGATTTTTTAAATAAACAATTTTTCGAAGAGGATCTCGTTGTCACTCTTTTTCTAGGAGGAGAGCTTCCATTTCCCTCCTGCGAGGGTTGAGGGGCACTTTGTTCGTGGCTCGTCTCGTCCTCCATTGCCGCATCGGTGGTTTTGTTGTTGATTTCCGTCTTCTTTTCGTTTTCCTTGTTGTTCGCAGTCTTGAGCTCGTTGCTAGTTGCTGTAGGAGCGCCTTGTTGTACATTGGTTGCAGTTGTTAGTTGGTTTGATGGTGAAACAGGAGTACTACGCTCACTAGTTTTCGTTGTTGAACGGTTGACCTTGTCTTTTGTTGAAGATGTTCTTTTCGCAGTTTCAGTGCAAGGTTTACCGTAGTGTGCAGGTTGTTCACAAAACTGACATGTAACCAGCTGATTTTCATAGGTAATCAGCGTTTTACACGGATGTGTCCCACCTTGACCACAAATGATGTATGATGGAATTGCCTTACGTAGTTGCATACGTACCACTCGCACGCCATTCCGGATGCCGGGGAAAAAATTCCGCCATACTTCTCTTTCGATGGAAAGAACTTCACCGTATTGCGACATAATTTCCCGAACGCACTGATCGCTGGACTGCGGGGGAAGGTCATGCACGCGTACTTGTATGGCATTGTCCACCATGTGCACAGGAATTTTGTATTTAATATTGTCACACTCAACGCTGTGCACCTCGTTGTTAACCGAAGCGAATGCAATTGCATCGCTTTCACGTTTAAACATAATGTACACACAGTTCGACGCCTTGTTGAATTGAATCTCAGTTACATTATTAGCATCTAGATGCATTCGTTCTTTAAGTAAGATTTCAATTTCATTTGCTGCTGGTCTAACTTTGCAACGCTTGAAATCTATACAAATTGAATTTGGCCTTGTTGGCCAAGTTTCAGGCTTTGTTAAATCGTATTTGCCCATTTCGTACACTCTATTGTTCACTGCACTGTATTGTCTTTGTTTCTTTTGCTTCGACCGCAAACGATTTTGGACTGTGTTGGCTGAGATGCGAGCACGAACTGTTCATCCATTTATATAGTGTCAAACTGATTCGTTTTATGTCAGAACTGACCGTTGCACTGAAAACGGTATTTTGCTCAAATATTCGCAAATGATCATCATCATCATCATCATCAACGTTATTTGGCGAAACCAGGAAAAGGAAGGAAACGATGGAAGTTATGTGAATTTGTACGAACTGATTTGCAAGTCCATCTGCACCTAACGTACCGTTTGAGACATCTGAGTATTATTGGCAAAAGAATAACATTTACTCAACTGCCAACAGTGTTTGAAAAAGCTTTGAAATAACCAGTTCAAACTGCAGCACAGAGATCGGGCCTAGAATGGTTGTTCCTAAGCTGCTTAATCGTGTAATAATATGTTACTTATGTTAATAACGAGATATACTGAAATAAACATCAACCAATTTGTGCTGGATTGTGCGTCGGTCAGAAACATTTGACGAAAGAACGGGTATCTTAAAACGACGAAACAACAACGCAAAACAAAGCAAATGCAAATGAACGCGACGGGTGACGGGGAAAAATCTGGGCCATGGTCAAGAGGTTGAATGCGATTTGAGAAATTGTATGATTTGTTCGCTGTCAACGGAACCAACTGAGCACTCTCACGCAGTACGTACCTCGCAGTCAAGCCAACGAGCTTTCGAAGAAAAACGCGAATGTGAGGATGCGAATGTAGAATAGAGTGAAATGATTCTTTTTGTTTGTTTCTGCCTTCAGATCGCGTAGAGTATGCAAATTTAAACAAATCCGAAGGATCTATTTTAGATGTAGAACATTTTAATAGAATGTAATGTTATGTGTTTGATGCGTTCGGATAAGAGAAATGTCGAAAAATGGAATTTCGAATTAAGAATGGCGTGACTTAACTACACACTTAGAAAAATTTACATATCTATCGATGCACATAAAAGGAGCGTCGTGATTCACTTACATTCACAATTGAAAACATGTAAAGATAAGTCAAGCGTAAATTTAATTTTTTCCTTTCTCATATAGAAAGGCTATGCAATCACTGTGAAAATCGACTTTTTAACCGAGGCCCGGAGGGCCGAATATCATATACCAATCGACTCAGCTCGACGAAATGAGAAAATGTCTGTGTGTGTATGTGTCCGTGTGTGTGTATGTGTGTGTATGTAACAAAAATATGCACTCACTTTTCTCAGAGATGGCTAAACCTATTTTCACAAACAAAGATTTAAATGAAAGGTCTCATAGTCCCATAGCATGCTATTGAATTTCATTCCAATCCGACTTCCGGTTCCGGAGATATGGGATGATATGTACCAAAAAAATGTTAAAAATATGCACTCACTTTTTTCAGAGATGGCTGAACCGATTTTCACAAACTAAGATTCAAATGAAAGGTATTATGGTCCCATAGCTTGCTATTGAATTTCATTTGAATGTGACTTCCGGTTCCGGAGTTATATGGTAATATGTGAAAATTTGAGAAAAAGGTTACACTAAATTATCTCTGGAACAACTCAACCGATTTTTGCAAACTAAGATTCAAATGAAAGGTGTAGTAATTGTGGAACATTCTATTAGGATCCGACTTCCGGTTTCGGAACTAAAGCGTGATAAGTGGAAAATTACCAATTTTATTAGTATTTTTCCACGAACGATGGTTAAAAACAGGTACAAATCCCTTTAAAACTGTATGATAAATTCTTCTAGTTTGCAGAGCTTGTTAGTTTGTGGGCATGAAAACTTAATTCAGCACTACTGGTCCTCTCTTTTCCTGTTCCGAGAGCACCGAAAGTGGAGAAGAAAAACTCCTAAAACTAAATTCACTTTGATTTCTCTGCGATGCTTGAACCAATTTTCACAAATCTTGATTTGAATTAAAGTTCATACTGTCTTTAAACCTACTGTGAAATTTCATTCGGATCCGACTTCCGGATCCGCAGTTGCAGGGCGATGAGTGTCAAAGTTTTCAAATCGCCATATAGCTAGTACAAACAACTTTTAACAAATTAAATTAAATCTAATTATCTGTAGTCAAATAATTGCAGATCGCTTGATTTTTTCAACGAAGCGGCGAGAAGGCTCTCCAGACTCAAACAACTCTTCTACTATAGTGAATGTTCTTATGCATCCAGTAATTGGCTCGTTGTGTCCAAAAACAGACCTATGGAATCTGTGCTGAAGCAGGTTTGTGTTACGCAGTAGTTTGTGTAAAGCAGTTCAGGAACATCAATCTCTCCGATGATCAACTTAGCAATTATCAACGCCTGTTGAGTTTTTCTACGTCGCTCCAACAATTGGCATCTATCTGAATATAGTGGCAAGTTTACTGGATCTCTCCACGGTAAATTTCGTAATGCCATACGAACAAATCGTTTCTGTACTCGTTCAGTTCTAAGGCTCCACGATACTTGATGCGGATTCCAGATTACGTTTTCGAGAATTGGGCGGACGAGTGAGCAATACAAAGCCTGAAGGCAATGCGGATCTTTAAAGTCCTTTGTAATCTTAGCGATGCAACCCAATTGACGTGTAGCTTTCGAAACGATTTGTGTCAGTTTAGCATCCAACTGTACACCACGATCAATACGATGACATGAAATTTTTATTGGCAAAATGGCTTTCGAAGAAAAAAGCATTGTCGGCCACTAATTTCTTGTATGGTAGTTAAGAGTCCGCTGATTTAAGACTCCACGATAAGACAGTTGCTGATCAAATTGAAATAACCCTTATTTCGATGTAATCTCAAATTTAAACTCTTAGTTTTACCATGATTTTGTTCGCATTGCCCAGATTTCGAAATTTTTGCCACTCGTCAAGACTTTAACCTGGTAGCCAAGAAATTGAAACTGTCTCATTCCAGAAGGTTCGAGTTTTCCATAAACCATACGTACGATGAAATGCCACCAACAAAGCGGATGCAACCGTCGCGTCTGATGAAGCGGTTCTGTTGGTCTGATTTATTAATAAATAACCGAGAAAGGAAATCGTTCGTGGGCACTTTTTCGTTGTTGTTGTTGTTGTTTTGTTCGCTCATCTTCACAACTCACAAAGCACTTGCGAAATACCATCTCGATGGGTGCATAAATCTTGCACCAGACAAACATGTCAAGGTTACACCAATATCTTGATAGCCCATACGCAACACGGTTTACGGTGGAACCAACCATCCAAAGACGAGAAAGCATTCCATGATTGAAATTGATGTCGTTCGGCACTCCGACGATGTGTTGTAGGTCGGAGACACGTCGTCTTGGAATGTGAGTTGGAGTGTGTCATTTTTGCACTGCAGTGTGACCTGGCTTTGAAAATTTCAATACCGTTTCGAAAGGTAAAGTCCAGCTCGACATGAATTATTGCTGCCATTAATTTCCACTCGTCGAAAATGAATGTTCAGAACATGTGTATGTACCGTCGGTTTCTCCTTCGGATGTTCCGGCACACTCAGAAAAACTAGGTCAACCGATCACCTTGCAATTTAATCGACACGTGTTGTTGGTTGGTTTGCACAGCATGCAAAAAAGCCGGAGATTAAAGAGTGAAAGAGCCCGGTAAAACACCGCAAACGACATACAATTACATAACAAGAAAAACACGTGCAAAGGACCACCGAATCGTCGTAGGGAGATTTGCTGCCTACCAAAACTGAATGCAATTTGTCTGGTCAGGAAGTAGGCACTGTTTGTCCCATTGAGCAATTCAATATGAACCAACACATCTAATTGGCCCGATTTCCACGAACATTGACTACTGTATGCAGCAGTCAAAACGAACGGAACCCTTTTAAAACCATTGCACACAGACACAACCGTCTCGAAACAACAAAACGATTCCAAACAATCAAAACGGCTCCAATCATAACACACGTTTCGAATGCGTTTTCCCTGTCCACTGGCGAATTATGGGGGCGCCCGGCTCTCGCCCCCGAGAACGGTAAGTAATTTGAGGCAAAATCTGTTCTTGTGTTTGCAAGGCCTGCGGCAAGCCGTGCCTGCATTGTCGCGTGCAGCCCGCGCTGTCGAAATGCAGGCCGTTTTCTATATTTATGTACTGCCTAGGGCGTGCAGAGTAATTTGGTAGCAAAGTTATTTGTTTGTTCGTTTGATTGTTCTGTGTTCCGTTGTGGCGACGTTGAGGAATTCATTAGATGCCAGTGGATCTCTGATTGATGCAGTACGCAGGATAGTTTTGCAACCGTTTTCGTTATAATTTAATTTTTGCTGAGGATTATCTTACATCCGTTTCCTTATAGTATATTTTCGAGCTCTCTCAAGGAACACGATGCGTTTCTAAATCTATATTCGTTGAACTGAAAACAGCTTTTGGTAACAGTTGAGTATTCATAAGCTTTATAATACATTATTTTTCTAATGGCTAACTAATGCAAATCAAATTCAGAAAATTATACCAACAACAAGAGTGACATAAATTTTATTAACTATACTCTCAGACAAACAAAATGAAAATGGGTATAATAATCAATATGAGAATACCATTACGGATAATTATGATGAAGATTCAGTCATTTAATGTCAACACTCAAAAAACCGATGATGAAATTTATGTATTGCAGTTTAATGGAAAAATAGAGGAAAAAATATTCTGATTAGATTTTCCCTCCTCGAACTTTTATGCGAATACCACTCATCACATTTTAGAAACTCTGTCGGCTAACTTTAGCGGCCATTTTTCCACCATCCCGAGTCTGCTTTCCACTCTCCAATCCTAATATTTCTTGTCCAAGACATTCGACAAAGTTCCTCATCGACTTGCTGTTGAAAAATTAAGCAGACTTGGCTTTCCGGAGTGGCTGACACAATGGATTAGGACATACTTGACTGGACGCAGTGCTTTGGTACGCATTAGTAACATACAATCTTCTTCGTTTGCAATATCATCAGTTGTTCCCCAAGGAAGCCATTTGGGTCCGCTGCTTTTTGTATTGTTTATCAACGACCTCTGCAGTGCTATAAAATCTCCCAAGCTATTGTTAGCAGATGACCTAATGTTCTTTCGCTGTATAAATTCCTTATTGGACTGCAACGCACTTCAGTTCGACATCGATGCACTTGTTGACTGGTGCAACATGAACGGAATGGAAGTAAACGTACGCAAATGCAACGTAATATCTTTCTCTAGTTTACTTGGCTCCACTACTTTCGACTACAAAATGTCATCACTAAGCATTGAAAGAGTCGCTGTTATAAAGGATCTTGGTGTATTATTAGACCACAAGCTAAAATTTTCAGAACACGTAGCACTGACCACTGCTAAGGCCTTTTCAATGCTTGGTTTCATTTGTTGAAATACTCAGGCTTTCGAAGATGTATACTGTCTAAGAACATTGTACTGTTCAATTGTTTGCAGCATTTTGGAATATGCTGCTCCAGTCTGGGCACCGTACCACAGCGTAGGGTAACAGAGGTATTTTGGCCACTTAATATATTTTGGCCCACCTCACAAACTTTATCGATTTTATCGGATTTTATCCATGTTAAGTAACCCATGTTGCATCAATTTGATGCCTATCATATTAAATTACCTATTGCGGAAGGGGTTTTCAATATTTGTACAAAGTGGGCCAAAATAAAATCAATCCTAAAGTGGGCCAAAATACCTCTGTTACCCTACATATTAGCAGAATCGAAAGCATACATAAAAGATTCATACGTTACGCTCTACGTCTGCTGCCTTGGTCCGATCCCGTTCACCTCCCCTTCTATTAGGATCGCTGTCGACTTATCCATCGACTTCCAACATTAGAGAGCATAACAAAACCTTGCAACGTCTTCTAATCTTCGACATTGTTGCACGGAACGACCGAAATTAGCTCTGCGCCTAATTCGTATTACTGTTTTTGAATTAGTTGATTTTAACAACAAAATTTCCAAAACAACCATAAAATTAGTTAAAATTGAGAATTTATTTGCTGAAAAAACTCTTATTTTAGAGAATGTGCTTAGTTGGCGAATATTCTGGACACAAACCAGCAATATCTCAATCCAAAACGAAATTCTCATTGACAACTAATTTTGTTTTTGAAATCAGAAAATTTGTTTCTATTTATCTATCACCAGTTTATTAGCCACAAAATTCATGAGAAGTGTCAAAACAAAACAATCCAATTAAAAGCTAAAAGGGACAGTCTTGTTGAAACTGCTTGCAAATTGTTTAGATGTTTTATGCATGTGTTACGATATATCCATATATAAATTTCTAAACCGGTATGTAAAAATGACGTAAACTGTTAGTGGAAAGTGTATTTATTCAGAATTTGGGCGCATTTGAAGCGATTGTGCGTAATAATGTTTTTACGCGGAACAGTGAACTGAGTTTCGAATGTTGCACTCTAATTGTACATGTCAAATGATGTTTTTTGTATCTTCCAACCTTCCGGCCCACGCCGTTCGATGTACTACTTGTATTCGGTTTTTATTTTCCGAGTGCTCAAAGTTTTCAGTGAGAGAGTCGATTTCGCGAAGTCGAATTAAGAAAACAGCGATTTAGAAAAAAATGTTCAAAAAGAAGTTTATGTTTCGCTTATATGTTTTTCTCCAATACAACATCGTATTTATACCTGCCAATATAGAAAAGACAACCGCGACTGAAATTTTTTTCGGTAGTAGTGTGCCATCTAGTGGCTAGTAGTCATTACGGTGCGTTATTTCGGCGACAGAGCGCCATATAGCTGCAAATTGCAGAAACCAATTCAACCATTTATGTTGGTTGAAAACAACGTTTTATTTCTCTAATTCAACTAAAAAATTAGTTGAATGGATATGAAGTGTGCCTTAGCTAAGAAATGACAATTGGTGAATTCAACTAAAAAAATAGCCATTTCAATAAATATTTTATTATTATCAAGGAAATTAGAATTAAAAAATCTAAATTAGCAAAAGTAAGATTTTTTTAGTTGTCTCAAAAAATAACTAACTAAAATCAGAAAATCAACTAATTTTTTCGCCAAAATGCTGATATCGGTCTTTCCGTGTGGTAATAATATCGACTGTGCTGAATTACTAGGAAAACTACAATTTCGTTATGTTTACGTTTCGTCTTTGACTCATCAGTGCAGAGCAGTTCAAATTGAACTGCTTAGTGCTAAACTCGGCAGTTCAATTTGAACCGCTAAGCAGACGTAAAGTTTCTGCTACTTACAGAACACTTTTTGTTTTGCAACGAAGTGCAATGTCTTTTCTGACGTGCCGAACGAAAACGTGTTTTCGACTATTTCTGACCGATGCAGGTATGGTTTAGCACTAAGCAGTTCAATTTGAACTGCTTTGCACTGATGAGTCAAAGACGAAACGTAAAAATAATGAAAACGGTTATGTGCCCTAGCACAAAATTTGGCTAACCCCTAAATGTACAATTTCGTGCCCCGTTGAGACGAACCCGGCGTATGGAGCTGTTTCAGCTGCCTAATCATTGCACACAATATGGACAAAACAACCCTCTTAATGTATGTTGCCGATTGTTTAATGAAGTTTATGACAAATTTGATTTTAATGTGTCTAAAAATGTGTTTAAATTAAGAATTAGCATTTAACTGTCTGTACGATGTAAATTTTTGAAGACCAAATAAATAAATAAATAATATTTGCTTGATAATTGCTCAATGCTTCACGATTGGACGGAATTGAGGGCAGTTGGGTAGATTGATGTGCTTTTCAAAGAAATCCACCCCGTTACCACGATACCGCTCTTTAAAGCAGTCCCACTTGCAAATTCGAGAACTCATAATCTTGTTTGTCATGAAAATGCAAGATTTTGTCCACAGCTGCAAATACCTCGCCTGATCATAAGCTATATCGCGAATTTGTCTGCAAAAACAAATTTGAACTTGCTAGGAACATCACATCAATCAATGGCTTAAGGACATTTGTCCGGAAAAATCTGTCCATAATCCATTGTCACGTACGCTTCATCGTTCATGAGGATACATTCTTCGTACACCCAAACCTCCGTTTACGAACATTTTTTGTAAACTACCTTTTTTACGACGTAACTCTTTTTCCGAACCAAACCCCAAATACCGTAAACTTTTTTTTACGATCCTACTTCGACAAAAGAGGTTTTGGCATACATCGAAAGCGATTTCCGGCTCATTTATATTTCATGGAAACTACTACAATATGGGTATTTTTGGAACGGGTTTAAAGAGTAGATTCCGGAAAATGATGTGTGTGGTGTTTCTGAATTCCAAGATGGCAACTTCCGTTTTCTTGATATTCCTTGAAAACTCTTACAATATGGGTTTTTTCGGAAAGAATTGGATTTCAAAACAACCACAAATATCTTTTCTTTGGTACCTACACAACAAATCTGAAAATATCCACCACATCAAGTCCTTTCCGAAAATACCCATACTGTGAGGGATTTATAGGAATATAGATGATACGGAAGTCGCCATCTTGGATTTTTTAACGAGCACGAACTTCATTTTCATGCACCTACTCTTCACAATCGTTCCGAAAATAGCCATATGATGGACGGTTTCCTCATTCATTAGACAAAACTTTTTTTTACGAAGTAAATTCCAAATAACGCGAACTGGTTTTACGAACCAAATCCCAAATAACGTAAATTTTTTTCACGAACTACCTCTTTTTACGAACCCCCGTTTAATTCGTAAATGGAGGTTTCGGTGTGTTTCGTATGAGCCTCATAGTATTACTTTCGGGTCGTATACTATCTTGATCAAAAAGTTCGCGGAATCACCACCGTGTGGCGCTCTCAGTCACCCAATTAAAAATTTTTTTGGGTTCCTACATCCACTGATATTCTATCAAATTTTCAGCTTGATTCCTGAACATTTGTAAAAGTTACGCTGTATTGCGTACACCTGCGATTGTGCGTGTCCTCGATTTTGCACAATTTTCAAAATGGAATTGAATTTGCAACAACGAGTTTGCCATAAATTTTGCGTTCAAATTGGTTTCAATGGTGCGACAACATTGCAAATGTTAGAAGAGTATTTCGGCGGAGGCAGTCATTTATCAGTGATAAAAATGTTTTTGAGGTGGCCGTGAATGATGGTGAGAGAAGCGGTAGGTCATCGACATCGAAAACCGACGATCACACAAAAATGGGTGACCGTAGACCGCAAATTGACTACTAGAGAGATGGTTGGTGAGTTGGACATTGCTTTTGGATCCGTCCAAGACATTTTGGTTAATGATTTGGGCCTCAGACGAGTCGCTGCAAAGCTGGTGCCGGAATTTTATGCAAAAAAGGGACCGCGTTGACGTGAACATTTGGCTAAAAATGAAAAGAATACCATTCAGCAACCACCGAACTAACCTGATTTGACTCCCTGCGATTTTTCCCTATTCGGTCGACTGAAGAAACCGCTCCGTGAAACGCGTTTCAGCACCCGAGATGAGATTAAGGAAAACCTTACTCTTACCACTTCATCGAAATTTTCCGACATCTAACCATAACACCCGATATAAAAATATCAAAATTGTTACGGTTTTTAAAAGATATCAATAAACCGGAAGTCACCATCTTGGAATTTAGTACCATTTTAAACATCCTTTCTCGACATCTACATATCCAATGCGTTCCGAGAATACCCATACTGTAAGGGTTTTCATTAAATAAGAGGCCATCGTAGATTTCAGAACCTCTTTAAACCCCATTTGAGGACATCTTCTCATCAAATCTGTTCCAAAAACAACCATATTGTAAGGGGTTTCATGAAATATCAATGAACTGGAAGTCGTCATCTAGGATTTCAGAACCACTCTTTACATCATTTTCAGACACCTACTCGTCACACCCTTTCCAAAAATACTTATATTGTAGTACAGGGTGATTTTTTAAGAGCTTGAGAACTTTTTTAAACAATAAAACGCATAAAATTTGCAAAATCTCATCGGTTCTTTATTTTAAACGTTAGATTGGTACATGACATTTACTTTTTGAAGATAATTTCATTTAAATGTTGACCGCGGCTGCGTCTTAGGTGGTCCATTCGGAAAATCCGCTTTTTTATCGACAAATTTTGTTCAGCGATGAGGCTCATTTCTGGTTGAATGGCTACGTAAATAAGCAAAATTGCCGCATTTGGAGTGAAGAGCAACCAGAAGCCGTTCAAGAACTGCCCATGCATCCCGAAAAATGCACTGTTTGGTGTGGTTTGTACGCTGGTGGAATCATTGGACCGTATTTTTTCAAAGATGCTGTTGGACGCAACGTTACAGTGAATGGCGATCGCTATCGTTCGATGCTAACAAACTTTTTGTTGCCAAAAATGGAAGAACTGAACTTGGTTGACATGTGGTTTCAACAAGATGGCGCTACATGCCACACAGCTCGCGATTCTATGGCCATTTTGAGGGAAAACTTCGGAGAACAATTCATCTCAAGAAATGGACCGGTAAGTTGGCCACCAAGATCATGCGATTTGACGCCTTTAGACTATTTTTTGTGGGGCTACGTCAAGTCTAAAGTCTACAGAAATAAGCCAGTAACTATTCCAGCTTTGGAAGACAACATTTCCGAAGAAATTCGGGCTATTCCGGCCGAAATGCTCGAAAAAGTTGCCCAAAATTGGACTTTCCGAATGGACCACCTAAGACGCAGCCGCGGTCAACATTTAAATGAAATTATCTTCAAAAAGTAAATGTCATGTACCAATCTAACGTTTAAAATAAAGAACCGATGAGATTTTGCAAATTTTATGCGTTTTATTGTTTAAAAAAGTTCTCAAGCTCTTAAAAAATCACCCTGTAGTTTCCGTGGAATATAAATGAGCCGGAAATCCTTTTCCTAAAAACCGCTTTTTACGAAGTAGGTTCGTAACAAAAGTTTACGAGTTACGTAAAAAGAGGTAACGTTAAAAAGGTTTACGCAAACGGAGGTTTGGGTGTAATCGAAAACAATAAGACCAATATTGCAAATTTCACGTTCGTCACTGTAGGACAATTTTGTAGTCATCACTCATCACAAGTCTCGAATTTGAAAATAAACTGGAAACTTGCAATCTTTTGGTTGGTGGCTATTTTCAAAGATTTTACAAATCCGTTATTCCGTAACCGGAAATCGAAACCGTATAACATCCAGTAGCTGCTAATCATGGTCTATGAAACAGTTCATATTTCGTATATGTCGATTTAGTTAACTACGTAAAAATTATGTGCACATTCTTGTCTCATTCACTCGATTTATGTATCGAATATTAGGTTGGTTTTCGTGCTTTTTTGTATAAGAAAGGTAGTGCTAATCTAAAACAAAATAATTAAATTAATCCCATATGAATCTAAAGTGTATTGTATTCAAAATAATTTCCGTTTGTTTCAACTGATTTAATGCCATATAAAATTTTCATTTAATCTTTTCCGTCGCTAAAAGATCCTCCTCCAGTTTTGAACTGCCACTTTTATATTTAGTAGAGTAAATGTCATCATTATCGTAAGGGACTGTATAATTACTTTCACTGCTACGAGTACAAAGAAGAACAAAAATTAGAATGAATTCTAAGTTCCAGGAATAGCTTGTAAGAAATATTCAGCCCTCAAATTAGAAAAAGTAGCTATTTTAGGCAATCTGCGGTCATGCTTTATCACGTATGCCATTATTTACAGGAATACACAGTTAAAAAAGACAAACCAACTTTCAATCTGTAGCGTATAACCATTTAAACATTTCAGGTTTACATACGCCTCGCAAAAACCCGCTTACATGATCACTCACTGATTAAAAAGAAGCGACGCAATAAGTGTGCGATGATGGAAACCATCTAACATACATTCAGTTTTATTATTAAACACCGCTTGTCATGTATTGGTGATATTTCCATCCACTCATAGGTAACCTTCACAGTCTCGTGTATTCGAAGTGTGTGTTGGCAATCGCAATCTTCCCGGTTGAAATTCGGTTCTGATTGTCGGATGCTTTCTTTTTTTTCAAGCAAAATCGCCTAAAGGTATGCAATTGTATGGCACATAAAAATCTATTTTTAGAATTGCACGGTGAAATCTTACGCACCATAAAATTGGTAATAATAGTTGAAAAACCTACAGAATTCATAACAAATTTGGATATAATATTGATATCAACATATTAAGGTTTGTTACAATTTAGTTGTCATCTAAGCCAGTTTTAGATATAATTTTTTTTATTTTAACAGCTAACTAGCCAAATATAAAACCAATTTTGTTATGTGAAATAAATATCCCAATTTGTAATAAACTTGTTTCGACCATCTGATCGGGTTTGCACATATTGCCTTGTGATTCTGGAACCGGAAATCGGATCGAGATAAAATTCAATAGCGATCTATGGAATCAAAAGACCTTTCGTTTGAATCTAAGCTGGTGAAAATCGGTCACGTCATTTCTGAGAAATGTGTTGCAGTCGCTGGGAAGTACTTTGAATTGGACAATATCGATTTTGATGAATAATCTTGTATTCTTAATTTTCTGAATAAATTCCGGGAACTGTTTTGATCAAGGTAGTATAATACTATTGCTTTTATTCAGTTGTAGCAAACATGCTTTAAATCGTGATACATTTGCTGCTTAAACATTGTATTGTACCATAGCTCGAAGACCAGTCCAGTTCTGTAAACTATACGGTTCTGTTTAACGTTCTTGTTAGTTGATAAATTTACTTCGGTTCTGGTTTCCGGTTTCAGAAGTGGTCCGCGAATATCGGTCGAAGACTCCAAAACGGAACTAATTTCGATTTCTCCGAGAACTAATTTCGATTTCTCCGAGATGGCAAGAAAGACTTTCACAATCCAATGTATTATCCTATGACTCCAGAAGCTGCTTTAAAATTAAATTTGAATTTGAATTCCGACTCAGGAAACGCAGGGTGAAGAAACGTAAAAAAATTTAAATATGCAATAATCTGACATCGTAATTGCGAATAGAATTAGCCACTGGAATAAGTTGATAGTAGATCAGAAATCCAATAATTTCTTCAAAATAATCAATCTCAACAAAACTAGTAATGTTTTATGTCGTGGAAACACCAACGGCGATATTGGTTCTACATTACCGCCTTCTGTTAAGGATTGGCGCGTTTCGTTGAACAGAAGTAAAGAAAAAGAATGACACAGATCCAGTACCAATCCAACACAATATTACTTCAGTTCCAACCAACTCGTAAATATATCAACATAAATTCTCATTTTTTTTCTCCTACATCTTTGGCTGTAACATTTGCGCTCTCCGTCTGTAACAGCGCAATTGCCTTTAACATGTGGTAGTTTATTTCCACTTATTTTATTTCCACTTTCGGACTGAAACCCAGCCGGGCCGGGGTTGAAATTTGAAGCACCGCACCGTCGTCGTCGTCGCCGTCGACCGCCGATGCGCGCTCAGATTGTGTTGTTAAACTGCAGGTCCGTCGTTCGGAAGGGGGTCCACAGCCCAGTGAGGGAGACGGGGGATTGGCTGGCTGGTTGGACCCGGGGGGAGGGGTGGGTTCGGCTCGTTTGGCTTAACTTGGCAAGTAGGCCAGCCATTGAAATTGAGAGTGGTCTGGGTAATGGTTGTGCACTTTTTTTCAGTTTATGGGTATTTCATTTTTTTTTTCGTTCATTGTTTTGCTCTCACACGCTTTGCGCGATCTTTCATTCATTTATTCATTCATTCTGGTTGCAGTTTTGCAGTGCTAAATCAGGCCCTCGGTTTACTGTTGCTGTTGCTGTCGGAAGAAGGGGACCAGACCGGAATGAACCGACCGACTTGAACAGTGATGGGGACGTGCGTTTTTTTTTCGTTTGTTGATTCTGGTGTTACTTCGCTCGGTGATTGCCTGCCTGGTCTGGTGTTGAGGTCAGTGCAGTTCGCTAATAGCAGCAGCAACAAGAGCCGTGGAATGTTTTGGTGTGGTCAGTTTTGGGGAGTGCTTGTAAGACTTATTACTTTGCAACTTATTTTTACGACATAAAAGATGCCAGATGTGCCGAACAAGATGGGAAGTAACCTCAAAAGCGTATGCTTCGATGATAGCATTTATGTTCAAAGGAAATTTATTACCACTAAACTGACTTTGCAATAATTGTTGAATAACGAGTTAATTCCGTCCAATCAATGCTCACATTCTGTTGACAGACTAACCCACAGCTTAAATCAATGGCACTTACCTTCAAATCCTTAAAGAATATCGTATTCCGCGCCCAGTCGACCTGGGAGAACAGATTTTGGTCTAATACTTTGCACATCAGCTCGAAGAGATCCACCTCACACTGATTGTAGGATTGATTCTGCAGCAGCGAG
This sequence comes from Malaya genurostris, assembly GCF_030247185.1. Lineage (NCBI taxonomy): Eukaryota > Metazoa > Arthropoda > Insecta > Diptera > Culicidae > Malaya > Malaya genurostris. The sequence continues at coordinate 187,384,387 of NC_080572.1, forward strand.
AACAGTGACGTCTGCCATTCCCGGTCGTCGATGGATTGGACAAAATCTCGAATCATCGGCGATACCCTATAGATATGGTCGGACCACAGACATGCGTTGAAATTTTTTTTGTTATGAATGACAATTTTGGTTTCGATTGTTGAAAGGTGTGATGATGAAAATGAAAATAGAAAGGAACAGAAAGAGAGAGAGAGAGATAAAGAGAGAAAGGAAAAAGATACAAGCAAAAGAAACCATTAAATCAGAATCAACGCTTGGACTTTCGAGGCTTAGAAGACCTCGATGGCGATGAAAGACACGCAATGTTTTTGGATGTTTGGTGCGTATAGAAAGATTGTAAAGACTAGCCTTAACGTATCTGCAGGATTGCCCGAGTCCGCGGTGCTGGTGGGGTTCGTTCCACTATCGAAACTGAAGGCTTTGGGACTGAGCGAATGTGGCGAGGCGGTCGTCGAGTTGGCACTCATCCATAGCTTCGAGCCGGAGAGTTGATTCTGGATAGCCGAGGACGTCGAATGGGATCCTCCGGTGCCCGCACCGGAACTGTTGTTGCTGCCACCACCGCCGCCACCTCCTCCGCTGCCACCGTTTCCGCCCACGCCGCTGCTCAGCGATATCGTCGTCTGTGGGTTCACTTGGCCTAACGCGATGGCAACCGGACTAGGTGGACTATCGGGCGAGGACGTCAACGAGGACACCTGTAAGAAGGGGCAAAAAGACGGGCAGACGAGCGAATTCGTTTGCAATGACATAAAATAGTAACAAGATTTTATGTTGATGATGGTTCACGCATGTCGTTGATTGTCACCCGGAACAATACATATAAACGTATTGATTCCAGTAGGCAACAAATCAAGTGCGGGTCATCCATGGCATCGTGTTGTTTTTTTATTTGTACAGAGATCATAACGAACACAGGGAAAAAAGAGCAAAGAAAAGATAGTGGAATTAAATGGCAATGTTCGTCACCACTAAATTGCCCGTCGAACTCATCTCAACATAAACAAACCTGCGGTATTTGGATTTCCTGCTTGATGTGCATGTTGGAGTACGGCTGGTGGTAGTCGATGGCCAGCAGCTGCGATGACGCACCGTCCGAACCGAGCTGCCCGATGCCGACGCCACCGCCTATGGACCCCCGCAGGGCCTGCAGTGCCAACTGTCGCTGTCGCATGATTTGAAGCTTTCGCGCCCGATCCCGCTTATACATGGGACCAAACTTGTTTCGTCCACCACGCATCCGATCGGCTCGAACGGCTGTAAGGGTAAATAAATGAGATCGTTTTAGTAAAGGTGGTATATATGAATAGGCTAACTTGCTAAAGTCTCGGTTTCAAGTTAGTTAGATGGGAAAATGAAAATAGAAAACCTTTAAAAATTAACATTCATATCAACGCCCAACGAAAACCCGCATAAATACGATTGAGTGAATGAAACGAAAAACACAAACTTTCGGAAGCTCTGAGGGACTTCTTTAGTACTTCGAACAGGACTGTTAATTCATTAGCATTAGCATTAGAGACCGTGTGTTGCTACTTCGTTATTGATCAGGACCAATTGATGTTGCCAAATGTTTCTTTGAGGCAACATGCCTAAAAAACCATGTTTCACTGCATTGATCCTTACATGCTGATCAATACTGACGCCGGCTACGTCCGAATGCAGGTATACTTGGGAAGAGAAGTAATTATTACTCTAGGTAGCCGCCTACCGAGAATGTGTTTAATTTTAACGTGTTTTGTGTTAATACATACAGAAAATAATGTAAAAAATCTAATATATTGTACTAAACACACGACAAATGGAATGATTACTTTCCAAAATACGTAAACATCGAGATAGACGGCTGTCGGGAGAGCCGCTACTTATTCATGTATTCATTTCCTCGGGATCTTTTTCCAACAGATAACCGTAAAACTGCACGGCAACAAATCCATTGCCGGAACCATGATTGAGAAATCATGAAAATCATGAAACATTACTTCAGGTATCTTTACCTGAAACCCGACCCGAACCCGACGGGTACTGGTCGAGTTCGGGAACAGTAGAAAATTGTTTATCGGGTTCGGGTCGGGTACGGGTAATGATTTTCGATTTTCAACGGGTACGGGTCGGGTTCGGATACAAAAATTTGGTCGGGTTTCGGGTATTAGAACCCGAACTACCCAAGTTTTTTCGGGTACGGGTAAAGATTTTTATTTTTTAGTGGGTACGGGTCGGGTTCGGGTTTGTAAGAAAATTTATTCTCGGGTTCGGGTCGGGTACAAGAAAGTGCTTACCCGACCATCTCTAGTAGGGGAGCGGGTCATTTTGTCGAAAGCCATTTCACCGAAAGTCGTTTCGCCGATTAAGTCATTTCGCCGAAAGGGTCATTTCGCCGAAAGAGTCATTTCGCCGAAAGGGTAATTTTGCCGAAAGGGTCATGTCTCCTGTATAACTGATGTGGCGCAGCCACATAACCGAAGCCAAACCTCGTTTACCCGGTCTACTCAAAGCTAGGTTTCTTTGCTTTAGTTAGGTCCGAACGAGCGGTAGCGAGGTCGGACAGCACATGAACCAAAACGATGTGGCGTAGCCGCATTAGATATTTTTTTCATTTTCACTTAATAAACGGAAAATACCACATACATTGGCTTGTAGATACACCTATGCAATTGCCTTGACGCTTAGTAGCTAATAGTCAACAAGTTTTCTTGGGAACTCCGTTCTCAGGTTCATGAATCAATCTTTATTCAAGAGTACAAGAATCAATCAAGAAGTACATTTGTAGGACAACAAAACGGGCGTTAACGCTATCATCTTTCATTTCTCTTTATTTTAAATCAATTCTAACTACGATTCTAAGACGATTTCAGGATTCGGCGAAATAACCCTTTCGGCGAATTAGCTTTCGGCGAAACGGCTTTCGGCGAAACGGCTTTCGGCGAAATGATCCTGATCTCTCTAGTAGGTAGATTACTAAAACAGATTTAAAATAAAAATTACAAAAAATTGAATTGGCGTCACTCATTTTTCTCGTAGATTGCTGAAAATGAAAGGTCTAAGATCCCATAAGAACTTATTGTTTTTTAATCAGATCCGACTTCCGGTTCAGGAGATACAGAGTGATAAAAATGACAATTTCACATAAATTAATCGAGTGTATGGGTTTGTAGATTTTGATAGTTGATGATCAATTCATATTTACCGGTATTCGATTTTCGGTCCCAGAAGGGACCAAAAATTTTATTTGGAACGCCCCACGATTTTTCAAAAATGACTACCAGTGATGGCCCAGCACACGAGCCAGCTCTCATATAGTGCTGTACCTTTTCAAAAACACGCACGTGAAGTCTGAAGCACACGCTCGTGTGCCGTGTTGCTACTAGATCGAGAGTCGTATGCTTCGAAGAACCAGCTCGCGATGCTGGCTCATCTGCTGGCTCATGAGCTGGAACGGGGAGCTACCTCGTGAGCTGACTCATCTGCTAGCTCACGTGCTGAGTAGAGTGTCCGGTTTTTTATTTAATAATATAATATAATTTTTAAGCACACAGTGTGATTTGAAAAGCACAGCACACGAGTTTAATAGGCACACACTGCAGGTATAGAGCAGCTCATGTGCTGAGCTCGAACATTACTGATGACTACATTATTTTTTAAAGTTTCAAAACAAATAAAATGGTTTATAGTCGCTTAGGTGAATTTATTTGACTTCAGCTAAACCGGCTTCCGAATTCTGGTTTCAATAGTATCGGGAATAGAGGAGCTCAATCGTTTTCTCAAAGAAGTCCAAAACGAATGTCATAAACAAAAACTCAAATCGAAACTTATTTAGTGAATTTTATCCAATCCTGACGGTTCTGGAATAACATGGTGATGAGTTTTCAAAATTCAAATCGACATAGAAGACGACGATATCAACAAACTATTTCAATTTATTCGTTTAATTAATTCATGGCCATACGAACTGTTTTGGGTTATGCTGGTCCCTGAATACCGGTTTTGGAAGTACCGTAAATAATCACTAAAAACTCTAGAGTGAAAATCGTTTCGACATCTTATGCAATGCTTGATCAACTGTTACACGTTTAGATTCAAAGGAATAATTTTCTGATGTCATACAATTTCTCTTTTCGATCCGACTTGCAGTTCCGCAATTATAGGAAAATGAGTGTTTATAATTTCAAACTATCATTTAAAAGGACGGTCATTGAGATGATTTCATGAAAACTAACAACATCGATGAATATTCATGTAAAAACACATGCAGATTAATAAAAAAAGGTATCTCGCTGCTAGGTGGATTGGACACGTTTTTTTCTGTTCAGATGAGGTATGTTTTCAAAAGACGACAAAAATTTTGTTTAGTGCCCCAAGTAAAAAAACAGGTACTAAATGACCACTATCTGTTTACGTTTACGATTTGGTTTTTAAGAAAGGTGCTCCTAATTTATTTCCCAAAAATCTAGCTGTAGCGACAACGAGCTGCACGAGGCTACAGATTCGTGTCACTAAACGATTATATTTTAATTTGGACAGGCGTTCAGCATTTGTCAAAATTGAAGACTATCACTCTAACTCATTCCATTGACATTCCAGGTTGTCACCTTGGCCCTTTAATATTTATTCTAATTGTAAAAGACATCTGCGACACTAGTGGACCTGGTAAACTGCTATATGCTGACTATTTGGAACTTTCAGAATTGGGAGCCATAGTATCGTGAGGAAATCGATAAAAAAGAGAGTGTGTGGTGTTTATTTTTAGTAAGATATGCTATGCACCGAAGCAAAATACCAGTGTCATAAATATAATATTTCTAGAAGAAAATGGTTAAGTTCAAGGGAACTCGAAATATCAAGAATTTGTACCTTTTCGCCCACTTCTTAACGAGATTTTTAGATTTTGTAATAAATTTAGTTGCCGCAGAATACTATAATTTTAGACTTTTTTTAATGAGTCAAAATGGATTTTTTATCCGTAACGACAAGATGTCAAATCCGACTAGAATAATTGTGCAAAGGAAAGACAAAAAACGTTTTTATTGGCAGATGACGTGCCACTTGAAAAACAAAAATCGTGTATTGTCCGACTTGTTAAGCAAACGGTTACGATTTGGAATCATCGTTTTCTTGTAAAGATGTGCCTTCGTTAATACCCAAAATTCCTCAATTGGTCGAAGTTGTGGGCAATTTGGTGGATTCATGTCTTTTGGGACGAAAGTGACATTTTTGGTAGTATACCATTCTACCGTTGATTTCGAGTAGTGGCAAGAAGCAAGATCTGGCCAGAAGACAACAGGATCCTTGTGGCTTCGACTCATGGGTAGAAGTCGTTTTTGTAAACATTCCTTGATGTATATTTCGCTGTTCATTGAAGCAGTGGTGATGAAGGGTTTCGAAATCTTACCGCAGCTACAAATTGCTTGCCAGACCATAGCTTTCTAACCAAATTTTTCGACTTCAATCGATGTCTCGGACTGGTTTAACACTTGTCCTTCTCGCACCGTATAATATTGTGGTCTCGGCAAGGATTTGTAATCGAGTTTCACGTAGGTTTCGTCGTCCATGATTATGCAGTACAAATTTCCAACAAGAATCGTATTGTACAGTTTTCGAACCCTCGGCCTGATCTATGCTTCTTGTTTCGGACTACGTTTTGGTTGTTTCTGCTTCTTATAGGTTCGAAGATTCAAACGTTTTTTAGCACGAAGAACATTTCACTTAGAAGTGCCTACTTTTTTGGTCACATCCCTCCTTCTTTTGCTCGAACGCCTTCAGTATACGTTTATCCAACTGAGGGTTAGCAGGACCTTTTTTTAGACCCGTTTTCGGTTTATCCTCAAAGGTGTTATCCTCACCGAACTTCCTAATTGCATTTCGCACGGCCTTTTCACTTACTCCTTCCATTTTTGCTATCTTTCTCAGTGACACGTTCGCGTTCTGTGCACCATTTGTACACAATTTTTCGACGTTGTTCTGCTGAAAGTCCACGCATTTCAAAACAAACCAATGAAAACGAATAAACAACTGCACAAGTGGTTAGAAAAGAGAGTAAACAATAGGACGCAGCCATAACAATTGACAGATTCTGAACCATTGCGAAATGGCAGCGGTTGCTGGTTGCGTCCATACATTCTGGGACAGTCTTTAAGTCGACAGTGAGGCTCGTTTCTAAGTTTGATTCACGGTCGTGGTCTAGCGAAGTAGCAATATCGCGGATTGAGCAGTTGGGAATTCGCTTGAAAGAGCTGGTCACTCTTCTCTGGGGTTGGTTTTGTGACCTTGAGCTGCTGATTTTCATTCAATCCAGTATTCTCGGATGTCGACAAACGTTCGCTGAACATATTTATGTCGTTTTTGCTTCAGAAAACTGAAACTTACCCAGGGTAGTTTCATCAAACAAACACTTTTCGCGATACTGTGTTGGGTTTGCCCTTAGCAACGGAGGTATGAGCAAACCTACTATAAAAACCAGGTTTTAAAATGACTCGATTTTCAGTTCAACAACGTTAAAACTAGGTTCCAAACTAGCTTCAAACAAACGGTTTGACAGCAGTTAGGGTGGAAACTGGGTTAGATTTGGCATCAAGCGAAAACTACAGTAATATGTTGGTCATAGTTGATTTGACCACAATCGACAACTCTGCCAATTTGGCAGATTAGTAGTTTGGATTTTCGTGATGCGCGAGCAAAATTTTGATGCGTTGCTGTTCTTACGTCGATGCCCTTTCCACAACTGTACAGCAAATGTGCCAAATGTAAATAGTGAACATGATGCTAAACTAGTATCTTTAAATGGAGGGATCTGAATGTTTATTTTATGCTTAGTTTTAGCTCGTAAAACCCTTCTTATGATTCGTTAAATGCAAAATATACATGAATCGTGCTATAAAAATCCCGATTGCAAAGTAGCATTCAAATTGCTAAAAATGGAACTTCTGCGGCGAAAAATTACTATGACCGGTCTTCGGTGTCTCCAATAAGACTTACAAATGATGCCGAAGCTCATAATTTATGCTGGTGGCAGTTGGACTTAAAATTGGCGGCATAGACAATTTTATTTGATTAAACGGAACTCAGAAGTGCATGGCGACATTACCGTAGAATATAATTCCAACAAAACACCGGATGATCTGTCTACGCGGTAGCCATCATTCTCAATACGTCAGTAAACAACCAAATGGGATATTTTAACAAAATCAAATATACGAGTTTGAAAGTTGTATAAAAAGATATTCACGAAATGTCCAGTATAAAAATTGTTGGTTTAGTCAACGATGCGCAGCTGCGAACAAGTTCTCATTACAAATGAGCCTATGATAATGAACGTTTTTCGAGCGGAGTCAAATGGTATAGAACATTAGGGATCATCGGAAGATCATAAGATGTTTTTTTCATCAATCCTATATCCTTTAGTTGAAGTCTTTCACGCAGCCCGCCTGGGTTCGATTCCCGACTCCGCACATAGGGTCAGAAAGTTTTTCTGGCCCGAAGAGAAGAATGACCTTAAGGCTTAAACTTTTATAATCGAAACAATAACAATATATCTTTTCTTTAGAGAAAGGTAAAAATGCATTCTGGTTCTCTAAACAACTAAACATATTTCCTTGCAAAGAGCAGATTTCGTTCAGATTTAGCAGGTCTAAAATGGAAAGACGAGAGTAAATTCTATGGTACCGTGACGACAGGGCAGATTTTATTGAAAAGAACACCAACCGCATCCAATTGCCCCCCATTTCGAACGATAGAGAAAATATCCAGAAGGCATACAGTGGTGAATAACACGAAACACATGTAAAAATGTGAACTATTAGGTGTACAACTTTGCTTTCGCCATTTTTTGTCGTGAATACGATTTACTTTACTATGGGGTGCCTTTTCAAAATTTACCCTCTGAGAGAGTGATAAGTTTTTGATCGTGAATATCTATTGTTGTATCTAACGAATCAACATAATTTTTGCTACATGCCATCGGAAATATGATCACAATTTTATGATAAAATTTTCAGTTGTGTGACATAATCTCAAATAATTCGAAATTAAACTTTTCTGAAATGTTTGATATAAACGAGTATCAAAGAGGATAATTCATAAGCCGCGTTTGCCTTGCTCGTATTTTTAAAGCTCATAACTCAGTGATCTGTGAAAGGATTCATATAATCTAACTACCAATACAAACGAAATTTTTCAACTTAAACGTGTATAGCAAAAGCATTGACGTATTTCAATAGTACACTATTGAAAAGCATGTCTCATTTTGTCATTTCAGAACGCGTTCTCAGGAAGAGAACAAAATATCTGCTGCTGTACAACAAATCGTTCGAGGAAAATGTTCCGAAAAATGGTGAATATCGTAGTGAGTTCCTCAATTTGGTCCTTCTGAATGCTAGAAACGAATCTCAACAGCATATAGATATTTTCTTTCAATGAATTATGCGAATCCGAAATGAAATAATCGACTTTAAAATTCTGTATGCGGCTATTTTTATAGCTATTAGGACCGCCCATTAGTGAAAAAGCTACAAACAAAATCACGTAAAAACAAGTCTCCTAGCAAAAATTGAATCAGTTTGGATTATATCGCCACTGCGAGCAGATGTATTTTGTGTCGTTTGTCAAGCTAGTTTCGCTACCGACAAGAGCGATTACGTCACAGATGCCAGTTATATTCATTGGTGAAAAAACAACGGTGGAAAGCATCACATAAAACCAGCCGTTCTAATGGCTCTAAAAGTTTTTTACAGAACTATTAGGAATTGTTTTTCTCAAGTCTAAGGTAAATATCCTCAGTTTAGGCCAATTTAAAAACAGTTTGGTTAGATTTGTGCACTTTTCGCTGTGTGAAATTCACAGTAATCGAGATCAAGTGAAGCTTACTTTGTTTTTGCTAAAAATGTGAAAAAGGGGAATGCTTGCATAATTCATACAATTGATATTCGGAGGTGTTAAGGAACATGTCAGTTGTTTTCGTATTCACGACATCCAGTTATGTCTCTGACATTACCCACCCGCCTTTTTTAAATTAAAGCTTTATTGAGAAAAAGTTCTTACAGATGTATTATTCAAAGTATTGTCCGTCGCTAGCGACAACTTTCTCCCATCTTTCCGGAAATTTTCGGATCCCGGCTCGAAAAAAGGAGTTTTTTTTTGACGCTATCCATGAAGCAATCCATTTTTCCAACTATTCGAAGGATTGAAAATGTTGATCTGCCAGGCCGTGTGCCATCGAACGGAAAAGGTGGAAGTCAGAAGGGGCGACATCTGGGGAATACGGCGCGTGGGGCAAGACTTCCCATTTCAGTGTTTCCAGGTACTTTTTGACCACTTTTGCGATGCGAGGACGAGCATTGTCGTGTTGGAGGATGACTTTGCCATGTCGCTCTTGATACTGTGGCCACTTTTCTTCCAGCGCGCGACTAAGGCGCATCAGTTGCGTTCGGTAGCGATCTCCTGTGATGGTTTCACCCGGTTTTGAGAGCTCGTAGTAAATTGTTATTCATCTTATGTTATGTTTGTCTTCGACATCGAAATCACCATTTTTAAAACGTTGAAACCACTCCCGACACGTTCTTTTACTCAGAGCAGCATCACCGTAAGTTTCTGAAAGCATTCGATGCGCTTCAGTTGCATTTTTTTCGAATTGTAACAGAAAAGTAAAACTTCCCGCAAATGGCGAGAATTGGGCACATAAACAGACATTTTCGAGCGTGAATAATACGAAAACAAGAACAACTGTCACTGAAACGGCGATGACAATTCGTTAGGCACTGTACACACTCACTTTAAAGGCATTATCATCTATGTATTTTAACCAGCCTCAGCCGGTACAGCTACCTATCGGAAAACGGCGGAAGCAAAGTTGTACACCTGATAGTTTCTCCTGTTAAATTCGCTAGAAATTTTTGATTTAGCAAACGACTAGTTCTCATGGCTCCTATGAACGCTAACTACAAAAATATTGAAATTCTAGTAAGTAAGTAAGTACTTCCACCACCGTCGAAAGGAAATTCAGTGGTACCGTGACAACAGGAAAGATTTCTTGTAAAAAAGGCGGGTGTGTAATGTCAGAGACATAACTGGATGTCGTGAATACGAAAACAACTGGCATGTTCGTTAACACTTCCGAATATCAATTAGTTGATCAAGTGTATGAATTATGCCAGCATTCCTCTTTTTCTCTACTAGAATTTGAAACGATGCACCTAAACCAACATTCTGAAACACAATTAAATATAATGAAATAATCAGTATTGTTCTTTATTTTTTAAAATACAGATTAATCTGTATACGTGGCAACCCTGTTTCGCACGGCATATTTTCAAACGACACCCATACTAGTATAAAGATGTGTTGTACATCAATACTTTCATTTTCATATCGCGTGAGTCGTGATTGAATGTGTTAGTGACGGTGCAAACTTTGTCTACTTCCATTTTGATAAATCTGATGCTTTTGGTACGAAAGTGATAATTCAATTAATTCTTTATGATGATCTGTAGCACTGAAAAGTGCTTTGAATTGTCACGACTTGGTTTTGCTGTTTGACCGCTGCCCGGCTGCAACTACCGCTCGCTTCATTTCAGCGTGACGTCTTCGATTTTGCTCCCACAATCTAACTGAGCAGCTCTTCCTTGACGAGTGATGACTTCAGCCCGATGCTACTCTCGTGTGTGTCTTGCTTCTATAATCGTTGCTCACAAAATGATAGAAAAAGTGAACAAGTCAGCTTTTATATCGTTAGAGAAGCACATATTTGTTCTCTTCCTCAGAACGCGTTCTGATTGACTGGTGCTGAAATGGATCAAATCAGACAGATTTTCCAATAGTGTACTATTGAAAAACGTCAATGTTGTTACAATATACGTATATTTTATATACGTATATTATTAGATTATATAAATCCTTCCATAGATTAATGAGCTATGAACTTTCAAAATACGAGAAAGGCAAACAAGCGTCATGTGTTTTCCTCTTCGATACTCGTTGATACCAAACATTCTAGAAAAGTTTAATTTTGAATTATTTGAGAATACGTCACACAACTGAACATTTTATCTTAAAATTGTGATCATATTTCCGATGGCATGTGCCAAAAATTATGTTGATACGTTAGATACAACAAGAGATATTCACGATCAAAAACTTATCACTCTCTCAGGGCGGTAAATTTTTAAAAAGGCGCCCAATGGTAAATTAAGTCGTATTCACGACAAAAAACCCAAACGCATCCAATTGCTCTCAATTTTACACGATCGTGAAATATCCAGGATTGATATTGATAGATGGTGAAAAGCAGGTAAAAATGTAAACTAATTTTGTGGATAAGTTTGTAAGAAATTTTTGCTTTGGCATTCGATTCGCAGCTGCTTTTAAGTTACAGAAAATCTGAATTCTAAAATCAGGCTCAAGGTGACTGTAATAGAATGAATAATTACGTCAGAAATTCAATTGGAATATTTGGGTGATTTTTCATTGCATTTGAAGAAGAAAACAGCAAAAAAAAATATTCGTTGACTGTAAAATTCCTACCATCCGCCATGAAATCCATGTTAAGTATATCCGCTCTCGTCTGCATATGCTTGTCATGATTAATCCCAGGCAATAAATGAAAAAAAAACACTAACAACAGAAACCAGAACAACAAAAAAAAAACGGTCCACCGGAGCCCAGAATGCGGGAAGCATCACTTGTCTGAGTTCACTTTTCAGTTGGCTACCTTTTGCCGTTTGCCAGTTTTTTTTTTATTATTTCGGAACGGCAAAACATTTGTGGTGGGGCCTAATGTTTGCCCTCAATTCGTACCCGTTTTCTTGCCGTCGCCGTCGCCGACATGAGATAAAACGGTTATTAGCTAAAATGTTGCAAAACCTTCTCGGAACTGACACCGCTGCAAGACAGGCTGACGGTGGTGCTGGAGGTGGTGATGCCAGTGGGCACCGGCACGGAAGGGACAACGAAAAATGTCTCGTCGTGAAATTTTTGCTCGCGTGGGGCTTCCTTGTAGGTAAAGTTTCTGTTTTGGAACAAGCGATAGGTTTTTGGACGGTAACTAACCGGATTCACCGTGGGAGAAGTCAATCGCTGAACTGGAAAAGTGTCAGTAGATTATGTCTTACTACGAAGACCATCCGTAGTTTCGTTGAAATCGTTAAAAAGTATTAAAGTCCATCATATTGCTTGTGAAATAAACAGTCCTGGTTAAGAAAATATTGACCAAATGCGCAAAATTATAATAGCTTGTAGCAGCAATTAGTTCAATTCGGAACGAAGCCAATGTGTCGATTAATTTGGATCAAGCAGGGGAAACCAACAGGCGGCGGTAATTGCCAACCAGTAACAGCATCAGAATTCCACCAATTGCTAGGACGACTAAGAGTGAAAAACAAAGAACGTGACTAAAATTGCAACCAGCATTGTCGGATAACTAGGACAAATTCCTTGTGCAAGCGCTACCGAATAAAATAAAAAATATGTTTTAGGTCGGCGCATCCTGTTTAATTATTATCGCACTTGTTTCTTCCTCTAAAGCTGCATTGTAGACTCGCATAATTACGGATCATTTTCCGATCAATTTGATCGGATGCAGCTGCCATCCTACCTAGGCGCTTGTAAGTACGGTACGGTGCCAGTGTGTACGGGAGTGCACTACTGGAAAAACCTGTCGGTTGCGCAACTATGCCAAACGAGATCCTTCTGGGCTGCGGGAGCAATATCGCGATCACTTTGCGTTGTCCGACGCGCGAGGTAAGCCTTCCTCCTCCCACCGACATGAACAACAACAACAACAAGCTACTGCCGTTTGGCCAGGATCGGTTTTACTGGCTGTATGTCAAACCAATTACACCGAATGGAAGATGATAGCGGACAGACAGGTGAAGAATCAATTAGGGAAACGAGTGAAATACTGCGACACGCGCCACTGACTGCTCCTGCGAGACGCTGAGTGACATGTGGGCACAAGAAATGGTGGCATAATGAGCCATAATATGCAGGTCTTTGTGAGATAAGACCCGTATCATTTCTTGGATTGGTGTCGTTATGTCGGTCCGAACTAAATAGAAAGTTTAGCTTATATGAAATGGATCTAAACACAAAGAAAAAAATATGAACTATACAGGTGACATAATTCTATAAACGATACAATTCATAACTACTTAATCTTTCAAATGACGCAATATTCCACTCGTACAGAATTTTATAGGCCCCGAATGTGATATGCACTCGACTACCAAGTGCTGCTGTATCAATTATTTATCAAGCTGATATGTGCTTCTGTGGTTTAGTCGATTAACTGATGTGCTTTGTGATCTCATGTTTCTCGGTTCAAGTCGCGCTGTTACTATTGCGCTTTAGATTTTTTGTTTCATTCGATTTCGAACCATGTAATTTTCAAATCACACAATTTTACATATTCTTGAACATAAATTTGAGTGAAATACGACTCTCCGTTTATGTAAACCTTATAAATCACACGATTTTTTCGAACTGAACTTCGCATGTTCAATGGTGCTCTTATTAACTAATAGGTGCATGAACAAGTTCGTGCCGTGTCCTAACAGATGGCGCTACTTGATTTTTATGCCAATGATTTACTTGGAAAGCAACTTTCAGTTCTAAAACAACAGTTTTAGAATTAGTAACTGAATGAAACTGAAGTTGAAACAACGATTTTTTACTATGAAAATATCGAATTTTTGGTGAATAAAGTGTTCCTGCAGGGATATTTCAATATGAAGCTGCCGAAAGTCATTGTATTTTAGTGGAAGCGTATGGCGAGCATGCTCTAGGTGAATGAGCGTGTCGGAAGTGGTTTACATGATTTTAATTTTTATTTGGAAGACACAGAACGTGCCGAGACACAACCAAAGTTTGACGAGGAAGAGTTGGAGAAAAGTCTCTTCAGAGACCCGTCACGAACGGAGTTAAACAGCCAGCCGTTTAAGAGCATTTCGAAAGGTAGGCAATCGGGTGCCGTATGAATTAAAGGATGTCGGACACCGTTTCTTCACTTGCGAACAACTGTTCTAATGCCACAAAAGAAAAAGCTGCAACCGAGTGAAATTATCATGGGGACGACAATTTATGCGTTTGAAGCGACAATCGCTAGAAAAACTGCCACAATACACCGACAGACACGACAAAGTGATTTTGCAACATGACGATCAGTGCGGTAAAATTTCATTTTCATTCGAATATTATTAGATGAAAATGAAATTTATGGCCATTGATTGTCAGCATTACCCCTTCTCATTCATTTGACTTTTGCTGTCATACTCAAATGAAGCTCCTAGAATTCATCGTCAATAGAATAATCGTGCTAGTCATTTGAAGTTTTGCTTGCTCAGTTTCAAGTACCAAGTAGTCTATCCGTTTCATTGTCTTCGCTGTTGGTAGTGAGCAAGTTCGAATGAATAAGCATGAACATCAACACGATAGCTTAAATTCTCTCCGGCCAGAACTATAAATAGAGGGTAGCGGTTCTCATTTGAATTTTTGATTATCTCCAGCAAGTTTAAATCGATAATTTTCGACTGTTTGAAACGTAATGAAATATGTTCAATGCAAAAAACCTGTTTTAATCCACCTAGTGGTTTATTGATGCCTTTCTCATATCAATCATACTATCATATATAATACTGTGGTATTCTTCAAAATAATTTTCTTCGATTCTTGAAAGAATAACCGAAATCGGTTTATTTGACCGTCTACTGATAAAAACTATCAATTCGAGAAGGTTTGAGGTCTATTTGAACCTAAGTTTGTGAAAATCGGTCGCGCCATCTATGAGAAAAGTTAGAACACATATTTTCATTTTTTGCACATTTTACCCCATTACTCCGGAACCGAAAGTCGGATCCAAATAATATTCAGGAATTTTGTATGGGACCACAAGACCTTTAATTTAAATCTAAGTTTGTGGAAATCGGTTCAGCCATCTCCGAGAAAAGTTAGTGCAAAAAATACACATACACACACAAACATTTTGCGTACTCGGCCTTCCGGGCCTTGGTTGAAAAGTCGGTTTTCACAGTGATTGCATAACCTTTCTATATGAGAAAGGCAAAACGGTGGATTAAGCACATTTTATTACTTAAAGAGATCAACTGATGGTGGTTCAACTGAGCTTCAACTGAAAGAGAAACGAATGAAGAAATGAAAGCTTGTGTGTGAGGTATGTGAAGTTTACGGCAGTAGAGTTCTCAGAATAGATTCTGATTATGTATAATTTAATGAAAAAATGTTAAAAGTTGCACAAATATTTCTAACGACCTACATCTACTCAGTCTTTTTGCCTTTCTCATAAAGACAGGCTGTACAATCACTGGGAAAACCGACATTTGAACGGGGATGCGGAGACTCTAATACCATCTACCATTCGACTCTTTTCGTCGAGACAATGTCTGTGTGTGTATTTAGTTCGTCCGTGTCCCTTATCGTTATTATTTTTATATGGTGATTATTGTTTTCGTTTCTTCAGAGGCGTCTCGTGACAAAGTTTACGGGTTGTGCACTGCCTTTATGGTATGATATAAGAACCGTTTCGACGTTGCAACTGAGACAGCAATTTGTTTTCAACTGCCATAAGCATAAGCCACTGAAGCCTCTCCTGAATGTGTGCATACAAATTCTCAAAGAGCCTATTCGACCAGTTGTGCAGTGCACGAGGTGCACATGAGGACGAGACGCCACTGACTTTAAACTTTAATTATATATATATATATATATATATATATATATATATATATATATATATATATATATATATATATATATATATATATATATATATATATATATATATATATATATATATATATATATATATATATGTATATATAATTTAGCTTCAAATGCAGTCGCCTTTAAGTGGCCTGTAGAATAGTTCAATCATGACATTGTAAGGGAACATATCCTTCCTCTGCCTTGGATATAATTAACCACGGTATTACAATTGCTAAATTGGAAAAACTTGGATTCGGTTTGAACATCTTTCGATGGCTGCAAACATATTTTTTCTGGATCGTCTGCTTAGCGGTTCATGTTAAACGGCTAAGTGCAACAGACGTTCAATATGAACTGCTACTGCACTGATGAGTCAAAGACGAACGTAAATACAAAATACAAAATGCAAAAGATTATAAACTCCTTTGCATAAAACAATCAGTAGCGACCAAAACCTCTAGACCTCGAAATCACATTACAAAATACCATTCCATATTTGCCTCTCTGCCAACCATCCATAGGTTGCAAGATGGGTATTTTAATGAAAAAAGTTTATCCAACAAAAACTTTTTATCCAACACAGTTACCTTCTGCAAATATCGGACAATTAGTAATAGGGTATTCGAGAAAATTTCTCAAAAAATGAGTTTCATTAGAATCTTGTATAATAATAACTTTCAGTTTAGTTTAGTTTTCAGTAAAAAGACACTGGGTAAAAAATTCAGTTTGGACAGGAGATAGTTTTTGTTAAGAAAACTTTTTTTTCTTGAAAGTGCCCATTAGGGTGGGACAAAATATTGATTTCAGCTCCACTAAACTTTTCGTGTTCCTTTTGGGTCCCATAAGCACCATGCAAAATTTTATCTCGATAGGAGAAACTATATTTTCGCGCCCGCGGTTCAAAGTTTGTATGGAAAAACGAACTTTTAACAAAAAAATCATCTGGAGGTCACCCTATATACTCAAAAAATCAGCGGGCATGTAATTTTTATAGGAAATTTAATGAGGAAGAAAACCTTCGAAGACTGTAACATAATCCGACATCTGTAAAAAATGTTATTAAAGAAAAACCGACACAAGGTCCGAACGATGGCTCATTCCTTAATGTATCTAGCACCACTGCTGTTATTGGTGGTAATATGAGTTTGCTTTCTTTTATTATGCTACAACGGTTGATCTGAGTTGTTGGATGTCTTCACAATAGTTGCTCGGTGTAGTTTGAAGATTTTTTTAAACTTAAAAACCATGTTCCAAAACTCACTGTAAAGACACACAAAAAACTAACTTTTTTTTTGAAGAAATACAATTTTGAAGTCTTTCACAATATTGTTGATGAACTCAAATACTATAACTTCGTCGAAGACATAAACCATCTGTCTCATAAGGTGTAGAAGATATGGACGATAGAAAAATAAGAAACAGAAAAACTTGGAATCAATGTTTTTTCATAGTATTAAATGAAATCATCCATATCTTTTAAACCATATGAGGCAGATGGTTTATGTCTTCGACGAAGTTATAGTATTTGAGTTCATCAACAATATTGTGGAAGACTTCAAAATTGTATTTCTTCAAATAAAAAAGTTAGTTTTTTGTGTGTCTTCACAGTGAGTTTTGGAACATGGTTTTTAAGTTTAAAAAAATCTTCAAACTACACCGAGCAACTATTGTGAAGACATCCAACAACTCAGATCAACCGTTGTAGCATAATAAAAGAAAGAAAACTCATATTACCACCACTAACAGCAGTGGTGCTAGATACATTAAGGAATGAACCATCGTTCGGACCTTGTGTCGTTTTATCTTTAATAACATTTTTAACAGATGTCGAATTATGTTACAGTCTTCGAAGGTTTTCTTCCTCATTAAATTTCCTACAAAAATTACATGCCCGCTGATTTTTTGATTATATAGGGTGACCTCCAGATGATTTTTTTGTTAAAAGTTAGTTTTTCCATACTAAATCCCATACAAACTTTGAACCGCGGGCGCAAAAATATAGTTTCTCCTATCGAGATAAAATTTTGCATGGTGCTTATGGGACCCAAAAGGAACACGAAAAGTTTGGTGGAGCGAAAAAATAATTTTTCCCATACAACCTTGTCCCACCCTAGTGCCCATCTTGCAAACTAAACTGAAAGTTATAGTCATCCAAGATTTCAATGAAGCTCAATTTTTGAGAAAATTTCACCGAATACTCAGTTGCCAGTTGCTCGATATTTGCCGAAAGTATCAGTGCAAGATAAGAAAAAGTTTCAAATTGAACTGACGAGTTTTGCATTAAGCAGTTCAATTTGAACTGCTATGCACTGATGAGTCTAAGACAAAACGTAAGCTATATTCTAAAAGTTTTTGTTAGAAAAACTTTTTTCGCTTCAAAACGCCCATCTTACAATGTATGGAAGGTTGGCAGGGAACATAATTATAAATGTGGGGACAAGATTTCTAATAAAGAACGGGCTGTTTTGAGTAATTTGACTTCAAATTTTAACATCGATTTTTTTCAATGTAAAATTCGATTAGTAGTGTTTTTAAAGCATTTTCATTCGAAAATTAGACATAATATGAGAGCATCACCAGCACGACCATTTTTTGTAGGAATTGTCATTTTTCTGCTTCTAATAATTGCAAAAAATTGGTAAAAATGTAAAGTCCTTTTCAAAAGATAGTCTAGATCAATTTTGGAAAAATAAAGTGTGCAAAGTGGCTTTTTCGTGATAAAGTCTAACTCTGAATACGATTTTGCGCGAAATTCGTATATTCGAATCCCACACTGAGAAAAAATAGGTTTTTAAAAATTTAAAGTTAATTTACACAAAAAAAGAACACCACTTTCGAATTCAATGAAGTTTATGTTCCCTTTCAACTTTCTCTCTTCCATAACTGATACTTTTTGCAAATATCGGGCAACCAGTTTTCTTGAAAATCTCCTCTCAAATTGAGATTCATCTATTAAATGGATGATAATGACTTTCAGTTTAGTTAAGTTTTCGTTAAGAAGAACACTGTAAATTTTTTTTATTGAAAAAAATGTTTATTTTTGTAAAATGATTTAAAATTTTTGAAGTCAATTATTTCAGTGTAGGACTTGATATGGAAGTTTTTCAGTAGTTTCTTTGGAAAATTCGACTGATTTTGTGAAAATCAATAGTAGAATACTTTCTTGTAGGCTTTATCATTTTTCGTCAACTGTTTGAATAAAAATGGTTAAACAAGTTTAGCCCTTTTCAAAAGACAGTCCGGATCAATTTTGGGGAAAAAACGAAGGATGCAATGTGACTTTTTAGGACTAATTCTGTATGTAGAAAAAGTTTCATTTATATCTAAGAGAATTTTGCCAACTGTAAATGTGATTCAGCGTGAAATTCGTCATATTTAAGTCAATTATAAAAGGAAAAAATTTCAACAAACAACTTTATCCAAAAAATTTTCAAATAATTACATGCATATGATCAGGCATATGGAAATTAATCATCATGTTCTGCAAGCCCCTCCAAAAAAAATTCCTGGATAAGCGCTTGATCTTTGTTATTCATGAGAGGCCCGCTAGTTTTGAATTAAATAATTTTATATCTTTCTAAAAAAAAAATTTCTTCAAAGTTTGTACTGTTTAAGTAGGAAAGACTGAAAAATATGGTAATTTAAAAGCGAAAATAGGAAAATAGATTAGTTTTTACCCCTAAAGTTATGCTAAGTGCACATAACATTTTCTAGCTAGATTTTACTTTTCGTCTTAGACTCACCAGTGCTTAGCAGTTTATGTTGTATTGAGTAAAAATTTCTGAAGTGTATTGAGCAGTTATTTTCTTGAAGCAGTCTTAACATTAAACGATTCTCTGTTCCAATAATATGACCCATCCATGAAAAAGTTAAAGGCTAAAAATGAGTACCAGAAAATTATTTAATTTTTGAAAATCGAATTGCAGGAGATTCTGAAATGCCAATACATCACAACATAAACTAATACTAACTAATATTCGATTACTTTCACAGATTCTACTTCGGGACAAAGGAGTTTGTGACAAAGCACATCTGTATCTAGCTTGCCATTTAGCGTTCTAGGGTTAAGAATAAACAATAATTTTCTAAAAATGAGAACATTTCGTGGTTCGCAACTGAGATAGCAGCTGAACACATTGCCTCATTTCTTAATCGTCTTGTCGATGGTGAAAAAAATGGCTAATCGAAACACCTGCAGATACTGCTGAGGGAACAAATGTTTATTCATTTTATCACCATGGGTAGTAAGCTGTGTTTGGACAAATTTTTTGATTTGCATTGGTGTGGAGAATGAACTGAAAATAAGGAATTTGGAAACAATACATAAAAAATAGTATATAAAAAAGTAGTTCACTCAGAATGTTATACACTATTGGAAAACTATAAACTTCGGTTACAAAACGCATATTGGATCATGTCCCCATTTATACGGACGCAATCTAGCTTAGAGTGTAGTAACTTCGGAATCTTTTAAATCTCAAAAGTGGTGGGGCAAAAATAGTCACATTTCGATGCAGGAAACAGTTCAGCACGAATAAATATTGTGTATGAAGGAAATTTTAATGCTTTAGATCTTCCAACTGTTTTGTATATGGAAAATCTTATTTCATCTTAAAACAAGTGAATTTGTTATAGAAATACGAATAATTAGGGGAACAAGAATTTGCAATTAAATGGAATTGTTTCTGCGTTAAGACCAAGCTTAGAATATAGAAAAAACGGAAAATCACTTATAATCTCAATCGCTGTCTTACTCAGGAAAACCATTCACACATGTGAAAATGTTTTCGCTTGTGCGCACACAATTTGGGTGAGCATTGTGGCAGCCATTAATGCAAACTTTGTAGAGTTGATTATTGAGTAATTTGTCCTAGCGAAGCGCCGAAAGATTAGTTAGTTTCAACTTTTTTTTCACATGTTGTACTTTTTGCTGTTCACCATAGGAAAATAATAGACTTACTCGAGAAACCCGCTTTTTGATCGGAGCTCCGGAGACTTCTAGTGTTACTTACCTTTGGATTCAGCTCGCGAGATCGGCAAATGTTTGTGTTGTGCCCTTTTTTTGAGATGTTTCTCTCCGTACAATTTTCTCAGAGATTGATTTTAATAAACTTAAACTCGTTTGAAAGCTACCATTGTGAATAAGTGATTGCCATTTCTGGTTCCGAAGATGGAATGGCATAAGTGACGTAACCGGAAAACGCGTTTTTTTTTAACCACACTTTTTTTTAGGAAGTAACAAACGATCAAATTCAAATGTATTGCTTTGCTGATACTTTTGGTTTTGAAAATTTTGTCAATTGTGCGGCGTAAACGATGAGTCACGTTTTTCTGAACTAACCGAAACAATCTGAATGATTGTTTGTTAAAAATCAGCTCGAATTCATGTCAATCATTATTGTCCTTATGGGAGAAGATAGTAGTTATTTGGGGGTTTTGATACCGCATAGGTACCGGTTTGTGCCCATAACTATTTTTTTTATGAAAAATTGAACTTCGACTTGGCAACGAAATATACTTGCTTAGGAAATCGACGAAAGTCAGCAATGACTTAAGTTTCGTCATTCTCCACGATACAACATGATTTCTTGATTCGACGACATGATTGGAACTACTGTAACTTGACAGATGTAAACAATAGGTTTTAAATCGGATTTACTCAAATATTCAGTTGGTAAGTTACAGCAGTTATTCGATGTGCCATTTTTCAAGAGTACTCCCTTTAAACCTAAACCTAGGATTGAATTTTACCAACTAACCGTCGTTATTCAATGTTTCTCGTCGTACATTTAGAGAAAACACGCCAAACATTTTGTTACGAGATTACCTTAGTTTGAAATAATGAACATTGCCTTGTGTTAGTGCCCTGCACATGTGAATTACCTGTAAGAAAAAGAAAAGAAAATGGTTAGTAAATTGATTGGACCATTGTAACATTTTTTCTACGTATAACATTTAAAGAATTTTTGCATCTTTGAATCGCATTTTTCAGAGTTGCTACACTAAAAAAAATGAACAGTTATAATAATACAAATTATCTAGAGTATGGTCAATTCCGGTGAATGTTGACTCTATTAGTGACTAGCAGCCGATTGTTCGAATTAATTTGAGTCACAGAAACTACTCTCCAGTAAACCGAGAAAAGTGAACAAATCTACACGTTTAGAAAAAAAAATGAAATTTTCGCTTGACGTAAATTCAAGCATGCTGTAATTTCTTCGGTGATGACACAATATTACATTTTCTAACATGTAAAAATAAATGTTGCGTCTGTATCTGTATGTGTATGTAAGCTACAGCCAAATGAACTGTGAAGTTAATGATATAACTTATCTTTACATGCTTTCAATTGTGAATGTAAGTGAATCACGACACTCCTTTTATGTGCATCTATAGAGATGTAAATTTTTCTAAATGTTTGGCCAGATGTTGGGGTCGGAGGGGTGGCTTCCCTTCCATAGTGGATTCGATCGTTCGTGGGATGGATTGAGGTTCTATTCACTTAAATCCGCTCTATTGCCTCGGTTTCAAAATTGTTTTCTTTAATTTATTCTTTCAGTCATTTTCGGTTTTCAGTGAAAATCGTATACTGTGCAGTGTCAATATTCAGCCGAAGCTTCGAGAATTGATAATGACAGAATGTAGTTTTGGTTTCCAAAAAGGTACTGGGGTGTAATTATTTCGATTTATCATATTTTAGACACTCTTTATAGCCAAACTTCACAGATTTTCATTATATCGAGGAAAGAATGAGAATTGAAATTCGACTGATCCTCCCAGCAGACGTTATTTCGGTTTTGTCTTGTCGTAGGGGAACGAATGACGTTGACATTGATACTCTCTTTTTGCAATGAGAGACAAAAATGGTTCGCCTCTCTTCGTTAGTTTTGGAGGCGATCATTTACGAATGAGACAATATAAAAAAAACGAATATGAGCCTGTTGGATTGAATTCTTGCATTGAGAATGCGTGATAATTTTAAGCTCTGCTCTCGACTGTTGTGGTAGCTATCTAAATCTTGCCAAAATTTCACAAGCCATTGTTATGCTTTGATGATTGCTGACATTCACTTTTTCATGCACTCTCCCAAACAGAGCTTGGAGTTCGCAAACTCATTCGTAGCGTAAATTTGATATTTTTTTCTCGCAGCTGCAAATCGCTTGCCGAATCAAGTTTATTTAAGCGCCACTAACTTGTCACCAGTCACATTTGGTACAGTAGAAATCAATGGTGATAAAATATTATTCTAGTACTTTTTAGTGTGATTTTCAGCTGTCCAATCCAAATCTATTTAGCATGTAAACTTTTCGAGATTGAGTTTTGAAAACCTTCCGCCGTGCTTCAGTGTGATCCCTGGGTTGATCACTCTAGACTGTCAAACAAGTTTAGCAGGTTTAAGAAAGTTTAGGAGAGATTGGTGAGTTTGGAAAAGGTTACGAAGGATTTTACGGGATTTGGTAAGATTGATTTGGATTTGATTAGATACTTTGTTGGAGTGAGTGTAGAGTAATTTCCTACTAGATTCTACGAACCTCGTGAGAACAACTCTATAAAAATGTCCCATTTCGTGTTTCGACAAAGCAAAGGTTCAGCTTTAGAATCCGATTTAGCTATGCTAAGAACACGAAAGTTTATTATGTAGATGAATACTGCGGATGGTGTTTGAATTTGGAATTATATTCGATGGAAATGTCATCATTCAAAAGTCATTGTTTTTTCTTTAATTATCCTCAATACTTTTAAATTATGTTGCCAATTGTTAGTTTCACTACGATGCTTACTGAGATCTGATAGTTTCCTGCGGTCGGAAACGTTTACCGAAGAAAACAGTCGAATTTTTACCGTGAAAACTTTTTTATTCTTCAGTATAATCTCCATCTAGAGCGATACAGTTGAACCATCGGTCCTCCAACATTTTGAAGCCCTTTGAAAAAAAAAAGATTCATCAACATAGGCTTCCGTTTCTGCAATGACCTCAGCATTCGACGATCAATTTCTTTCCTTGGAGAAACCTGTTCAGGTTGGGAGTTAGATAATAGTCGCTGGGGGCCAAATCTGGAGAATACGGGGGATGGTGGACCAATCCGTAACGCAAATCATATGCATGAAACGTCTTTTTCGATAGTTTGATAAAAACCAGAAATCGTCTGACACGATCAGTTGTTATTTAAACACTAGTGGAGAGATTATCATGAAATTTGGTATTGCGTCATCTAGAGGCTTGTTCTCAATAGAAATCTATACGGTTTGAAACTATTCACGTCTATTCTGTGAGAGGCCCGGGACTTTTCATTCCATGTAGTAATGAGGCTTATTTTTCAGAAATGTGATATAAAATTGTTATTTGAAAAATGTTACGCTGTTAAGCTTAGGTAACATTAAAACGAGCATAATGAGAAACTAAATAAAAGTAGCCATTAGAATCGTTAGGAGACACGTATCCTGGATTCTGATCACTGTTCAATCAACTTTAAACCAGTTGATATAACGAAAATTTAAAAACAAAGTCCTTGTGTTTTGGATCGATAGCAGAATATTAAATACACTCAAGTCTCTTTTTATGCAGTTTTTTGTAAGTTTTTTATGCAATTTTTTTGTAAATTTTCAAAGTTATGCAATTTTTTCTAGCTAATTTTTAAAGTTAGGCGGTTTTTTATGCTGTTTTCTTGTTTCGTCTAAGAAATGTGCGAAAGGTCAATTTTTGTTATTTCTATACAACGCTAGAGCTCGATGTTTCATGCATTTCTCAAACATTTTGTTTGCCTTTTCCGAACTCTTAGTCCCAGTGGCGTCTCGTCCTTATGTGCACAACCGGCCAAATTGAAGGAATTAACTGCATTCCCATGCTTATTCAATCCCAATTGAAGGAATTAACTGCATTCCTCTTCCATTCAATTTCACATTCAGTTATTGTTTTAGCTCTTTATTTAATTTAATTTTAGTTCTTTATTTAATGACAGCCAAACAATTTTTTCATATCGCATTGCCGTAGCCAATACGAGGCGTTCTGTATTCGAGCACTTAGTCTTGTGCACCAAAATTGCGTGTATTTACATACATTTGATATACATCCAACTTAGAATTTTAAGTATCTCTTTCTCGCTGTGTTAGTGTCCTTTTCGTGCACATGAGATACTGCACAGATTCAAGAAAAGGAAGAATTACTTAGCTCAGCTCTGGGATTTAATGCTCTCTCCATCGCGTGGGAACTGGTTTGCCCAACTCCAGAAGAAGCTTCAGTGGTTTATGCTTATGGCAGTTGAAAACAAATTGCTGTCTCAGTTGCAACGTCGAAGTGGTTGTATTGATGAAGTTTTTGACAGATTTATTCGACGTGCAGAGCGTCGAATTCTTCTATTGTATCGATAATATGAAATAAGTTAGATAAAAAAATCCCATCTAAAAGTATAGCGTTGTTTCATTGTATTCAAAAAACACAAGCATTCATTCCTCAATCTTTAGTTTTCACTTACAACGAACTGTTACATCTGATATCATATCATTTAAGCAGTGCACAAATCTTATCACGAGACGCCACTGCTTAGTTCACATTTTTATTTTTTTCGAGAAAACACCAGATCTTGTTTAATGCGGAGGACATGTACAGTTCAAAACGAAATCCGTGTAACTTCGGAAATCCGCGTAAAAAGAGTACAAAATAAAAAAAAAAACTTTTTTTATCAAATGTTCTTAAAAATTAATGAAACATCGAGACTGTTTGAAAGAAAACTTTGAGAAATTTTGAGATTTCCGAAATCCAAAAATGTTTTTGACACCAAATGTTTAAGAAATGCTTGAACATCAAGATCAAATGTAATCTCGAAAAATATATCTTTGGAAAGAATCGAAAATTTTCTCAATGTCACAGAGGCTTAAATCGATTTCGGGACAACACCAGATCTCGACGCTTTGTGTATTAAAAAAAAACAAAATAAGAAAACCTTAAAACTTTGAAAATTCGCATTAAAAAAACTGCGCGACTTCAAAAATCCGCGCAAAAGAATCGCGTAACTTCGGAAATCCGCTTAAAAACTGCATAAAAACGCGTAAAAAAGACCTCAGTTATTTTAAGCCGTTTACTAAAGACTGTCCCAGAAAGTATGGACGCAATCAAAAACCGCTGCCATTTCGCAATGGTTCAGAATCAGTCAATTTTTATGGCTGTGTCCTGTTGTTTACACTCTTCTCTAACCACTTGTGCAGTGGACTTTCAGTAGAACAACGTTGAAAAATTGTGTACAAATGGTGCACAAAACTCGGACTGTCACTGAGAAAGATAGCAAAAATGGAAGGAGTGAGTGAAAAAGCCGTGCGAAATGCAATCAGGAGGTTCGGTGAGGATAACACCTTTGAGAATAAACCGAAAACGGGTCGAAAAAAAGGTCCTGCTAACCCTCAGTTGGATAAACGTATTCTGAAGGCGTTCGAGCAAAAGAAGGAGATTTCAGTTCGGGTTGTGGCAAAAAAAGTGGGCACTTCAAAGTCAAATGTTCTTCGTGCTAAAGAACGTTTGAATCTTCGAACCTATAAGAAGCAGAAACAACCAAAACGTAGTCCGAAACAAGAAGCATCGATCAGGCCGAGGGTTCGAAAGCAGTACAATACGATTCTTGCTGGAAATTTGAACTACATAATCATGGACGACGAAACCGATTACAAACGTGATTGGACGTGAAACTCGATTACAAATCCTTCCCGGGACCACAATATTATACGGTGCGAGAAGGGCAAGTGTTGAACCAGTCCGAGACATCGATTGAAGTCGAAAAATTTGGTAAGAAAGCTATGGCCTGGCAAGCAATTTGTAGCTGCGGTAAGATTTCGAAACCATTCATCGCCACTGCTTCAATGAACAGCGAAATATACATCAAGGAATGTTCACAAAAACGACTTCTACCCATGATTCGAAGCCACAAGGATCCGGTTGTCTTCTGGCCAAATCTTGCTTCTTGCCACTACTCGAAATCAACGGTAGAATGGTATACTACAAAAAATGTCACTTTCGTCCCAAAAGACATGAATCCACCAAATTGCCCACAACTTCGACCAATTGAGGCATTGTGGGCATTAACAAAGGCACATCTTAGGAAACATGTCTCGGCAGCCGAAACCATTCAACAGTTCGAAAAAGATTGGAAAAATGTGTCCAAACTTGTCGCCAAGAAGTCTGTACGGAATTTAGTAAGGAACGTTCGCAAGAAAGTGCGCCAGCTAGTCTACAATGGCTAAGTAGCAAATGTTAAGAATAATATTCTGTTGTTGTAGTCTAATATTATCAGTATATCTTTACTATGAGCGTTAATTACTCATAATTTTCCCTGCCATTTTAATAAAATAACCACAGAATCTTTGTACCTGTAGCAATTTTTTCCCTAAAACAATAGGATAAAAATTTTTAAAACAATAGGATTTTTTTATGCGGTTTTTCCGAGAATTTTCAAAGTTATCCGGCTTTCTTGTTCTGTCTTAAAAATGCATGAAACGTCGAGATCTTTTGTTATCCCGAAGTTTTTTGTCGTGAATACGACTTACTTTAATATGGGGCGCCTTTTCAGAATTTACCCTGTACAAGAATGGACAGAACTTTATCGCGAATATCTCTTGATGTACTTAACCCAATCGCATAATTATTTCTACAAGCTATCGGGAATATGATCAGGAATTTGTGATTCAATTTTCAACAGAGTGAGATATCCATAAATAACTAAAAATTTAAGTTTTCTAAAACTATTGGAAATAATGAGAAAAAATCATCACGCATGCTTGCCTCTTTCTCACCCGGACGACGGTTTTGAGGTTGTCAGCCACATATCAGTTTCGATTATTTACTGGACGAGTATGAAAGATAAACTTTGATTAAAAATCGTCCATTTCTTCTAGTGCTAGTGATTTTAGTTCTTGAACTCAGGTCCAGTCCCTAATTTCAGAATTCTTCGATTAAGTTCTTTTTGGAACAATTAACATATTCCCAAAGAACTACGCGAAATTTTGTTTTACTGTACTACGGTCCTTTTGTCAACCAGTTGGAGTTTGTAGTTGTTGTAAGAACTTTCTGCTAAAATGCATAGCACTGACTTAGTTTGGGAGCATCGTTTCAAATTTTAGTAGTGAAGAAGGGGAAAGTTGGCACCACTAATACAAGTGATGTCGAAAGTTCTTAGCGTTTCAGTTATATTCGTATTCACGACATCCAGTTATGTCTGTGACATTACACACCCATACCTTTTTAAAGTCAACTCGATGACACTCAGAAAATTTTCGATTTATGTCGAAATATTTATTTTAGATTACACCAGATCTCGATGCATTTGGCATCTAAAAATGTTTTATAAGTTTTGCGTTCTATTTTCTATGCACATTTCGAAGTTACGCTGTCTCAATTTCTCTAAATCCTAGTTGTTTTTTTTTCTAAAATTTGACATCAAAATAAAAGTTCGATTTTGTAAATCTCGAAATTTTCCCATATAAAAATATATTTTTTGTTTTTTGCGATAACACCAGATCTGGATGTTTCATGCCTTTCAAAATATTTGGCATCAAAAAAACATTTCTTTAGTTTTACGTTTTTTTTTACACGGATTTTCGAAGTTACGCGTTTTTCTAAGTGAATCTCCGAAGGTTTCGCGGTTCTTTTTACGCGGTACGTATCCCCACGTGAGAAGAGACCTCAGTGTAAATCAGATGATGGACAATGCTACTTTTTGCAAAGTTTCGTAATCCATTATTTGTCGTTATTCAAAGGCAATGTCCATCGTTATCCACTATTCTTTGCCATATTCCGGTAAAGCTCAGAACCGCGTTGAAAAAAAAATTGTCTCAAGATTCGATGAATAAATCGATTAATTTTTTGGTTATTTCGTAGTTTTCGAAGCACTACTCTGACAAGCGCTACTCTGTGAAAAGGATTGGAACAAACTGTAGTCAGACGGAGCAATATCCGATGAATGTGGCGGGTGAGATAGAAACTTCCATTTCAGCGTTTCCAAATGAGTTTTTTGCATCCTTCAAACACTGTTTCGGCACTTTTCGACATGTTAAAGTAATGAAGTAACACTCTAGACACAAACGATTTTCAGGCATAAGCATTGACATTTTTGATATTACGATCACAACAAATGCTATGAACACAATAACGAAACGTCGTTGGTAAAGATGCCTTATGTCAGTAGCTTTCAGATGAATATTTACTTTGGTATGTGCAACTATAAACAGTTAGCTAACGCCATCTTCCGTAAAACCTTACGGAATAATTCCAAAACCTGATAAACAACCGAAATCTAGATCATATCAAATAACTTTTCGAACTTTTGAAGTGTTATAATTCTATTGATGAAGAATGCCTTTTCAAAATCGTATACAATTATAGAATATCATAACATACTATAACTTTTGGGGTTTTCACGACAACCAAAACATCCAAAACATATTCAGTATGATCTATACTGAAGTATTACCATGCCAATTAAAATCGAATCCATCGGAGTCATTTCGTTCAATTCGGGCTCGTCGCCCGTCGAAAGCAGAAAACGGCCTGTTGTAGAACATCGTAGTTCAAGCGTTTCATTAAAAAAAAGAGAAACTTTCTTATTTTATTTTCGTGCTACCTTGCACTCGTTTTCTATTTCCTGTTTGGTTGTGGTGTGATGATCTCGCAAATTGGGGCGTCTGGGCGTCTTGTCCGGGTGCACAATCAAAAACAAAATAAGACAAAAAACTAAAAGAACACCCAACATTTTCAAGCGGTCGGTACCTTCGATGCCGGGCACGGAGGGCAAACCGTCGGAACAATTTCGTCTGTCTCTTCGGTCGGTCGGTCGATTCAAGACCCCCCATGTCCTGGTGCGCCGCAGCCGTTGCATGTGAGCGCAAAATTTGAGAGCATAACATTTAATGAATTGACGCCGTTCCACGTCGTTTCACAACTGGGGCGACGGACGAACACCGGAGACTCGAAAAGCCGACTACGACTAATGTGTGGAATATTAAAAAAAAAAAAAAAAAACAGAACAAAATCGACAGAAATCAGGAAAACACGATGAGCGTTGAAGTAAATTTTCCTCCGTATGAAAGAACCGTAAACTGGCACAGTGATTAATGACCTTACGGCTCTAGGATCGGAGACATCGCTCTGAAAAACAAAAAATGAAAATCGTTTTCCTTTCTTGGGGTCTCATTTTTTCGACCTAAATATAGCCCTAGGTACGGCACTGTCCGAGCTGGCGAACCCGGGAAGAAGAAAGTGGAGAATGAAAGCATTGAACTGATATAATAATTGCATGAGATTCTTTCCGGTTCTTGTGGCTTCACGGTTGGAAAGCTTCGGTAAAAATTCAGCGGAGAGATTTTTTGCATCACCGATTTCACTGTGTAAGAAACAGAAATACTATTGTACAGTGAAGTTAGTGAAGTGTGACAGGGAAGTTTTTGGTTCCACTAGAAAAAAATGAGTGGAAACGAAGAACACGCAGCTACCAGTTGGGGCAATTTGCATATCAAGGTTCGCTTTGTCGTTGAATAAATCAGTTTTTTTTTGCTAATTATCCGACAAACATGTAAAGTTGCATAGAAAGTTAAAATAACTCAAGGTTAAAGTTAACCGCTTTCTACAGCAGCGCTTCAAGTGGTCGAATGAAGCAGTTATTGGTTACTAAATCTTCACCAAAAATTTCTCTAATAGGAATCATTGAAAATAATATCTTCCTAAAAGTTTGAATGGAGCGACAAAAATCATGTTGACGTGATTGAACATTTCAAGGAACAGAAGCCTGTTATCGGAAAAGTCTAAGCAAAACATTTTGGTGAGGGGACTAGAAAAAACGGGACTGCTCTCAATAAATAAAAATCAGAAAGTCTGTACTACTCACCATTCATATACAACCGCAAACTAATAGTGAGAAACCTAATAGAATTGTGAAATGAAAAATCCGTAAGTTGCTAATCTGGCAGGAAATTCGTAGTAGAGGCCGAACTTGTTTTTTGATTGACAATTCCAGAAATGAGTAGCATGTCATGCGATGTTACATACACGGAACTAAATGGCACTTTGCATACATTTGTGTATGGCAAACCATTCATTTTTGCATAAATCTAGAGACCAATTCGACCTGAGACTGACTCTTAAAAAGGGCTGATGAATTTCGGCATACGCTTTCGTCAATTTGTTGTAGCTCAAACACTGTAAATTGTATACAAACTGCAGATTACAGATTTTTCTCAAAAATTACAGATTTGTACTGATTTTTGATAGCGTGGTTTAAAAATTGAATAATGATCGAATTAAAATCTATTAAATCAAAATCAAAACGAAAATATTATCCTGATTGTGTGTTAATTCTAAAAAGAGGATATAACTTATATAAAAGAGTATGTTAAGGACAGTAAACACAGATGTTCTATCTGCTATTAAAGATTTGTTTATGCTCACTTTCATTTACAACTAGTGTAGCGTAATTGCTTATGCTTTCAAAATTGCTGGAAAGATGATGGCCTCGGCCATAACGTAAGGTAGTAAAGAAGAAAAATTTCCAATTGCATTTTACCTAATGAACGAAAGTGAAAATAATCAGATTAAGCTCTCACTTTCAGATTGGATTTTAAAAGTTTTTCGTCAAATCATTATTTCGAGAGGCTCAAACCCAAAAACAACTTTCAGCGTTTTTTAATCTACAACATCATAAAATTCAGACTAAGAAAAGTTTTGGTTTCTTTAAATTTGGTTTCTAAAGACTTGCTCATTCCGTTGTGCTTCGATTTCTTATCACTTCTATAACATATACAGATTTTCAATACAGGTTTTTGAGCTTCCGATACAGATTTACAGATTTTTCTTCTGAAAAATGCAGATTTAAATGTGGCAACCCTGGTTGGCGGTTCAATGCATAGGACGCTGGTCTTACAAGCCAGTTGTCGTATGTTCGAGCCCCGACCTGGAAGGATTCTTAGCGTCAGTAGGATCCATAGTATTAGTCATGCAATGATTCTGTACGCTATATGAATCGGCTGCGAAGTCTGTTGAAACAGAAAGGCCAAATTCCACAAAAGGAATGTAATGCCAAGACTTTGCTTTTAGCATAGCTGATCGTCTGTGAATTTTCCGTATTTGATCAGAAGTTGAAATTGCCTACTCTTTTTCTTTTTTTAACGACTAAGTTTAGTAGTCAATATTTCTTTTTGCGATATTCTCCTAACCAGAGACCATTTTTTGTAGAAACAGACAATGAAAATTATAGATTGATAGTACTCAAGGGAGAGCAAGGATGTGAATATATAGAACGGAAAGGTGAGACGTGACAGAGGGTCTTTGGTTAGGAGAATATCGCAAAAAGAAAAAAGAAATATTGACTACTAAACTTAGTCGTTAAAAAAGAAAAAGAGTAAAAATTAACATGATGGGTTTCCATCGGGGTAGCGATGAATGGAGCGCTACTGAACGCCGCTTACAACTTAGGATAAACAGCCAACACGCTGTGACTCTGGACACATAAGCAATGGTTCGAACAAACCTTCCATTCCGATATTCAACTAGCCGTATAGAGCTAAAGAAAAAAAATCCATGCAGTGAAGAACTCATTGTGTGTGAGAATGCCGTCGCAAGTAGAAAGTGACAACTTCTGGTAACTTTTCTTTTGCCGGTTCGGATAGTAAATGGTAAAAGACCTTTATCACTACTTTCCGACATACCAGAGACTTGGGTGATTCGCATTGTTCAGATGCCTTAAGCCCAACTCCTCTGGTAGAAGGTAAAAGTTAAGTTACTAGAAGATTTCTGCTTGCTTAAATGACCCTCTGTCACGTCTCACCTTTCCGTTCTATATTTTCACATCCTTGCTCTCTCTTGAGTACTATCAATCTATAATTTTCATTGTCTGTTTCTACAAAAAAGTGGTCTCTGGTTAGGAGAATATCGCAAAAAGAAAAAAGTTGAATTGCCTATTGAACCATTTGCCTGATATTTGGTAATATTTAGCCCGCAACCTAAACTGACTTAGAGCATGGAATAGTCTATAACGTAAATGGCCACGTCCATGCAAGTAACTGTAGGAAGGAAAGAAATGTTAGTCCAAATGTTGAGGATATAAGTGACTCTGTATCACCACAAATGTCACAGGAAAGGAGTGGTGTGAATGGGCGAGAAATTGATCAGGATTTTTCTTGGAAGATAATACGATTTAATTATTTGAAAACCACCACGGGATATTCGTAACCTGAACGCTCTTGTGCAACCGATCTCAAATATTATCATAAAAAATTAATTATCAAAATACCATGAAGACACCTAATTTTTCTATTTAGTAGAGGCACGCGACATAGTAGTCAAGCGTACCTCGAAACGCGATATCAAGGACAATTATTTTTTTTAAGAACAATTCACAAAAATGTAAATGACAATTTGTTAATAATAGGCGTATTATTTATAACAGCCAAAATATATTAATAAACTTCTAACGAAATGTTGGTTTTTAAACTTATAGTGTTTTCCCTCAATATTTGGGCAGCCGGTTGCCGAGAGAGAAATACGGAGTTATTTTAATTGACGGCCAATTAGTTTTAACCTGAAGTCGTATGACAATAATAAAACAAGTTTTTTTTATTGCGGTTTTAATCTTAAGGTCATTCGCCTCTTCGGGCCAGAAAAACTTTCAGACCCTATATGCGAGATCGAGAATCGAACCCATGTGGGTTAGGTGAAAGGTATCGGCTATCCCATTATGCTAAAGACTGTCCCAGAAAGTATGGACGTACTTTGATTTCGCTGTAAATAATTCACAAGTTTTAGATATTCAAATTTTATTCGATATACTGAATTTTGGACTACAACAACAGAATATTATTCTCAACATTTGCTACTTAGCCATTGTAGACTAGCTGGCGCACCTTCTTGCGAACGTTCCTCATTAAATTCCGTACAGACTTCTTGGCAACAAGTTTTACAACTTTTTATTCAATCTTGTTCGAACTGTTCAATGGTTTCGGCAACAACAAATGGCATCTGTATTTTTTGACATTAAAGGACCATTTGATTCAGTTTCCATTGATGTTCTTTCAGACAAGCTCCATCAACATGGACTTCCAGCGATTATAAATAATTTTTTTGCAAAACTTTTTGTCAGAGAAATGCATGTATTTTTCACATTTCGATTTGGAAACATTAAGAATTAGCTACATGGGTCTCCGGCAAGGCTCGTGCTTCAGTCCGCTCCTGTATAAATTCTATGTAAATTCATTGACAGCTGTCTAGTAACCATATGTCCACTAAGACAATTGGCAGATGATAGTGTGGTTTCAGTTACTGGATCCAAAGCTATTGATCTGAAAAAAAACCATTGCAAGATACCTTAGATAACTTGTTCGTCTGGGTATCGGAATTCTCTGCGGAGCAAAAAGAGAGCTGGTCGTCTTTTCAAGAAAGCAAGATCCCGCGCAGTTTCAGCTTCATATGATGAGAAGAATGGTTCAACAGGTTTTGACTTTCAAATACCTCGGGGTGTGGTTTGATTCCAAATGCACGTGGGGAGGACACATTAGCTATCTGATAACAAAATGCCAACAAAGAGTAAATTTTCTTCGAACAATAACAGGATCTTGGTGGGGTGCTCATCCGGAAGATCTAATAAAATTGTATCAGACAAGTTTCAGTGATGGAATATGGATGTGTTTGCTTTCGTTCCGCTGCAAACTCTCATATTATCAAACTGGAGCGAATTCAGTATCGTTGTTTGCGAATTGCTTTAGGCTGCATGCATTCGACACATACAATGAGTCTTGAAATTCTGGCGGGAGTTCTTCCATTGGAAGTACATTTTTAGGAGCTTTCATCGTGACTGCTAATAAGATGTGAGGTACTGAATCCCCTGGTTATTAATAACTTCGAAAGGCTAGTTGAGCTTCAATCTCAAACAAGATTCATGACAGTATACTTTAACCATATTTCACAAGAAATCAACCTTTCAAGATATATTCCTATCCGTGACAGCCTCCTAAATGTCTCAGACTCAACTTTATTTTTCGACACATCCATGCAGCGTGAAGTGCGTGGAGTCCCGGAATACCTACGCTCGATGGAAATCCCAAAAATATTTACGGCGGATCACGAATTGAAGATGCTACTGGGTTTGGTCTATTCAACAATAATGTTTCGGCTTCATTTAGGCTTCAAGAACATGCATCTGTTTATATAGCAGAGTTAGCAGCAGTTCATTATAGTTTGAGTGTAATCGTCATATTATCTCCAAACCAATATTTTCTCTTGACAGATAGCCTGAGTGCAATTGAAGCCATTCACTCAAACGCTGCTGCTTAAAAATAAAACAGTACCTGAACGACATATTTAATAATAATTATCAAATCACAATAGTTTAGTTCCCGGCTCATTGCTCCATTCCAGGCAATGAAAGAGCCGATATTTTAGCCAAACGTGGTGCTATTGAGGGTGAAATTTATGAGAGACCGATTGGTTTCAACGAATTTTATAGCGCGTCCCGCCAAAGAACACTTGCCAGCTGGCAAGCTTCTTGGGATAAAGATGATCTGGGTCAGTGGATACACTCAATTATTCCTAAAAGATCGACAAAGCATGGTTCAGGGGACTGGATGTGAGTAGGGACTTCATTCGTGTGATGTCCAGACTCATGTCCAATCACTACACGTTAGATGCACATCTCGTTCGAATTGGACTTTCCGAGACTAATTATTGTGCTTGTGGCGAAGGTTATCGCGACATTGACCATGTCGTTTGAACATGCGTGGAGTATCGTGATGTCAGATCTCAACTAATAAATTTCTTTGCGTGCCCAAGGTAGACTATCCAATGTCCCAGTTCGCGACATTCTTGCTTGTCGTTACCTTTTTTATGAAACTTCTTTAACATTTCAATAAATTCATTGGAGTTCCAATTTAAATTCTATTTTATGTTAGACTGTTTTCTCTTCCATGAGTTCAACCAATAGCCAACTATATTATATTGAATAAAAGTGATGAGCTGATGCAAACAAACTTCAAATAGTTATAAGATCATGCACAAAATAAATGTATTTTATTTAATGTATTTTATAATAGCAAATCGCTTGATAAAAACAGTGTTTAGATTAACTAATGAATACCAACATAATAATATGATATTCGAAATGTATTGTGGATGCCACGGCGAAGTAAACCATATGTATATTGCTTATGAAATAAACGTATTTATGAAAAAAAAAAACAACATCTGAAATAGCTGTACGGCCTTTACTTTTAAGATTGCAGTACGTAGAAATTTAACACGTTAGTTTGATAAGAAATGCGAAGACATTACATTGAATAATAATTTGATTTTATTCGAACAAAAACCAACCCGAATGTTACAAAATATTATTCAACAACAGAAAAAAGGGGCGCAAAGCAAAACTTCAAGGTCTCAACGGCAGAAAATAATGGAAGCCCCGTTCCGGTAGGCAGAGAAAATCACAACCATCATATCACAAATTGTGTAATGATAAATCTGCATAACCACCAGGCACCAACCATAATGATCCCAACCACCCGGTTGTGCATGCCAACAGCGTAAACCAGCGTAAGCGACCGATGAGTCACCGCAGCGCGCCCAAGGAGAGTGTCAGGGCTTTCCCAGGTCTCTCGGTAACTTTCGCACCATACGACCATCATCTCGCGGCATCGCATCGGTGGCGGGCGACGGCAGCAGTGGCCGCAAACCGCTTGTACAGTCGAGCCGTACTTGTCTAGCTGGGTCTAGCCGCGACTCTGACTCTATATTCAGTGAATGAGAAAGCAGTGAAATGAAGGACGCCGCAAAAATAGCTAGCTGCTGCTACTGCAAGTACACAGCTCAACATTGAACCATTGCCACAACCAGTCAGTTCTCCCCTCGCTTGTGTTGCGGGTCCGCCGCGGGTGAGTAATGGCGGGGGAGGAGGAATTGCGCGATAGACAGCAACTCGGTAGAAAGAACCGGTAAATGACGATAGGTGCAGGCGGTGCTGCTGATGGGAGAAAGAAGAAAAACGAGGCAATAGAAAAGTACGTTGCACATAACCGTGGAAGCAACCTGGGCTAGGCTGCGCGCGCCAACCCGCGTTAAATCATTGCGGCCTTTCGTGGTGCCGCCGGAGGAAACCTTGACATTGACCCAGATTTATGGTTACCATTTCTTCTTCATAGCTGAAAACTCGCGCGTTTGATTGTTTGAGTGTGTGCGTGTGTGCACCCGAGTGCCCGAGTTGATTTTGGAGAGCTTTCGCTCTCTAGTTCAGGAAACAGAATATCAACCGGTCTAGGAACGACCATCCGTGGTCGTGGTCTATGATTTCCACTTTTGGTGCTACGCGATGTGCCAGCACTTTCGGCGGGATGTGGCCTGTTGTGCAATACACCTATCAACCGGCGAATGCCACCGGTAAGCGATTACTTCATTTACCGACCGGACGGTGTTACGTTCTGCGGTTGAGTTCGAAACGGGTGAACCAAGAGAGAAAGAGAGTAGTGGGCAAGAGGGAGTGCTGCAACTTTCAGCTAGCTAGTCAAGTAGCGAAGCGGTGGCGCTGGTTTTTGAATCGGGTTCAGTAGGAAGTGGTGATTTGTTTTTATTTGCTACTTTTCCACCACGCGATTCGTGACGAAGAAAGTGAAAACGGAGGTTTGTTACGGTAATATGCTAATTGAAGGGGTAACACAAATTATTTAAATGCGCCGGTATGCCAGTGGTGTGCTCTGGGAATGAAGGAAGCTCTTAATTGCACAGTCGGTACAGTCGATTAATGGATTGATGGACGTTAGAATAGGAGTTGTAGATGAAGCTCAAAACGGACAAGTGAAATATGAGTTCCGATCCATTTTCCTAACACTAAAGAGCGCTCCGGGCATTTTAAATCAGTCCACTCAATGTTTTGTTAAATGTGTGAAGTGGGCAGATTTGAAAGTTTCGTCTTCGACTCATCAGTGTGTTAACAGTTCATGTTGAACTATCAGTATGACCTAGCAGTTCAACATATCTAAGCCGCCTAAAAAACAAAAATTAATCAAATTTTAGATTTGTCAATGACAGTTGCACTTTGGAGCAGTGCACTCTGGAGCAATTGGAAAATTGTGACACTCAAGTAGTTTTATTTTACTAATATTTAACGATTTATGTTGAACTACTGAGTCGTATTAGCAGCTAACACACTGATGAATCGAAGATGAAACGTAACAAAATAAAAACTAATAAAAACGGTTATGTGCCCTAGCACAAAATTTGGCTAACCCCTAAATTACCAAACCTGCATCGGCCAGAAATATTCGAAAACACGTTTTCGACAAAAAAGTGTTCTGTAAATAGCAGAAAATTTACGTCTGCTTAGCGGTTCAAATTGAACTGCCGAGTTTAGCACTAAGCAGTTCAATTTGAACTGCTCTGCACTGATGAGTCAAAGACGAAACGTAAAAAATAATAAAAACGGTAATGTGTCCTAGCACAATATTTGGCTAACCCCTAAATGAAAATAAAAACGATTTTTTGTAATCAGACGCCTACATAAAGATTTTAATGAGCTATAAAGTTTTAAATAGTGTAAAACGTGGAACTCTGGATGATGATTAAAGGTAATTGATCTTGATTCGAAATATGGGATTAAAAATAAGAAATATATCAGTGGTAAAAATAAGTTCGTGCCGTTTGTTTTAGGAAATTTGAAATTCCAAGTATTATCAATCGCAAGCCGCTATTTTCTCCCATCTTTCTGGTACATTACGAATACCCCTTTTTTGGAAATATCGATAGATCGATTTGGTCCATGATTCAAATCAAGAAATAATGGTCAGGCAGGCCATACAGCAACGATTGAAATAAATAGTTATCTGAAGGAGCATCTGAATGTTACGCACAGAGTGTGGGACTTTCCACAGGACTACCACTGTATAATTGGAACAACCCACTAAAACACCTTGGATCTCCAACCCTACCTCCCCGGAACTACCGTTAGGTATTACTTCGGGGTGGAAGGCTATCGGTGTTCAAATCACTCTTCCCGGACTCATGGACGTCTGCGTCGTTCTCTCCTGTATTTTGGGTCATTTATCTCTCGATTTTGAGCCACTCAAGAGGATGTCGAGGTCGGTCCGGCGATTCCGGATGGAGCTTAGCTTCCAGTTCGCTGGAGCCTCGACGACCCAGGGCTGGTCTATGTCACGAACTACTCGGCCAATCCCCGGCGATGGATCTAGCCTACACCGACGGAAAAGTTCCCCGGCGATGGAAGTTTCCGCGGGACCGACGCTCCCGAAATCCGTGAACGGTCCAGTGATTCCGGTTGGAGGATGACTTCCGGTTCACTGGCGCCCCGACGATTCATACCGGTGTTACGTTACGCCATGTATTCATCTAATCCCCGTCGAAGGATCTAGACTACGCCAACGGAGAGCTCCCCGACGAAAGAGTTTCTCCCGACACCGAATCTCGTTTTGCCACACGGGATACTCGAAATTCCGGGATTCCGGTTGGAGCGTGGCTTCCGGTTCACTGGCGCCCCGACGACTCAACTTCGTTGCTGTGGCTTCTATTCGGCTAGTCCCCGGCGAAGGATCTAGCCTGCACCGACAGAGTGTTCCCGGCAAAGGAAGTTCTCCCGACACCGACCATTCATGTTATGCCACCAGGACACTCGAAGGAGTGCCGAGGTCGATCCGGTGATTCCGGTTGGAGCATAGCTTCCGGTTCACTGGTGCCCCGACGGCTCGACTTTGGTGCTGTGGCTTCTCTCGGTTAGATCCCGACGAAGGATCTAGCCTACACCGGCGGTGGAAGTTCTCCCGTAACCGTCACTTCCGATACCCGTGAGCGGATCGATCGGCAGGATGCTTGGGTCGCTCCAATGATTCCGGTTGGAGGATGGCTTCCGGTTCACTGGCGTCCCGACATCCCTCCGGTATGGAGTCGCAATCTACTCGTCTAATCCCCGGCGAAGGATTTAGACTACACCGACCGAGAGTTCCCCGACAACGGCAAAACTCCCGAACCGACACTTATTCGCTGATCCCTCTTTAGCGGCCGGCGGTCGTGGCTGCCTGTTGTTCTGGCACATCCTCTGGACTAGGTTCTCTGGTGTAGTTTCTCTGCCATATACATCCAGTAGACCATTCCTTTGTGTCGCAAAGCGAGGACAGGCAAACAGGACGTGTTCTGCCGTCTCAAGCTCATTTGGGCAGTCATGGCAAGCTGGAGATGACGCGTGGCCGAACCTGTGGAGGTACCTAAAACCTAAAACAACCGTGACCTGTGAGGAACTGCGTCAGGCCAAAGTTTACTTCGCCGTGGGGTCTATCGATCCATCCGGAGACTCTTGGAATGAGCCGATGTATCCATCTGCCCTTGGTTGAGCTGTCCCATTTTCTTTGCCACTCGCATAGGGAGGCTGCGTTGGCAGTCCTACGGGCGTTCCTATCCCTCCGCATATCGTAGCATTCCGCGACCTCCTTGATGACCAGTCCAATAGTCCAATGTGTTCCACCCGGAGTGCCGACGCCCATACCGGGCTGCCGTACCTGAGGATCGAAACTGCCACTCCTGCCAGTAACCTGCGTTTGCTAGAACGCACCGACAGGCTATTGACCATAATTCGCTAGAGCGCCGCAATCGCCATTGAAGCACGTTTACAGGCATATTCAACGTGCTTGCCGAAACTGAGCTTGTCGTCAAACATCACACCCAATTGCTTCAGTGATCTCTTGAAGGGGATCATGCAATCACCAGCATGTGCCGACGCCTCTTGCTCTGATTTTCTGTTGTTTACCACCATCATCTCTGTCGTGTCTAGCTTTCAGTGAGTGTGGTAGGCCTTATTGTGATAAAAAAAGTGTTTTGCTAATGACAGCTACCAGGAGACCCAAAGGTTACTTATTTGTTAGTGTCACTTCGAAAATTTAATACGGGACAATAAACCGTCTTGTTTCTGACCATCAAAAGCGCGAGTGCTAAACTTTTTGCTTTTTATTGTAGTGGTGCGCCGTCTCGCGGTGAATAGTTGAAGTTGTGTCTAAAACAAGAATTTTCGGTGACATCTTTCAATGTAGGCAGTAGAATCGACGTTCGATCACTGTGATATAATTACATTGTCGAACGAACTGCGAGTGTGAATATCGGTGAGATCATTCCAAATTTTCATATTTTGTTGAATCAACGATGCTAATGTATTGTGAAATCAAAACAAAACACACTAGACTAAATACCGTCATCTATTCGAAATAAGTTTAGCCGATGTATTTTCGTTGTTGTTTTCATTACACTGTACTTTTTTTCTTTTTGTCGTGAAATCGATGGTTCATCTAAAAATTAAACATTTTCACATTTAACATAGCAAATGTGGAATGGCATTTCTAAGACAGTGTTTTAGCCATTCGACATTTTATGGAAAGGTTTTTTTCAAATCGAGTACATACGTTTTCTGACTAAACAAGCTCTCCCTAGGGATCTTTCCAAGAGATTTATACGTATACTAGTTTATATCATATACATGACTATAGGTATTACATGTTGTATGAAAATGTTGCATGATTAAATTAATTGGAGCGGGAGCAACAAGATATCAGGCCATCTGGTGTGGGTGACACTGTGAGCAATTATGTTATCGTATATTGAATTGTATTATATTTTATTATAATATATTATATTACATTATATTATATTATTATGTTCAGTGACGAAGCTCATTTCTGGTTGAATGAATACGTCAACGAGCAAAATTGCCGCATCTAGAGTTAAGACCAGCCAGAAACATTGCAAGAGCTACCAATGGATCCCAAAAAAATCACTGTTTGGTGTGGATTATAGGCCGGTGGCATCATCGGGCCGTACTTTTCCAAAAACGACGATGGGTGGAACGTTACTGTGAATGGCGAGCGGTACCGTGTGATGATTGATTTTTTTCTCAAAATAAACAAATTGGACATTCCTGACATGTGATTTCAACAACAGGGTACCACATCCCACACGGCACGCGAAACAATGGCCAAGTTGAGAGCCGCCTTTGGTGAACAGTTTATCTCACGTTATGGGCCCGTCAATCGGCCGCCTAGATCATGTGATTTAGCGCCTTTGGAAAATTTCTTGTGGGTCCACGTTGAATCTCATGTCTACAAGGATAAACCAACAACAATTGATTCACTGGAAGCCAATATTGAAGAAATTATTCGTGAGATAGCGGTCGATATGTTGGAGAGAGTGAACCAAAATTGGACCTTGCGCATGGGCCATAGTGTCAGTAGGATCCATAGTACTAGCCATGCAATGATTCTCTACACTAAGAATCGGCTGCGAAGTCTGTTGAAACAGAAAGGCCAAATTCCACGGAAGGAATGTAATGCCAAGACTTTGCTTTGCATGCCGCGGCTAACATACGCATGAAATCATCTTCAAACATTGAATTATATTGATCGATCTACCGATTCCAACAAAGATTTAATCAATTATCTTACATTTGTTGTGTTTTTGTGTTTGAAAATCAAATCCTATGTTAAGAGGCATCACTCTTTAATACAACACCTCTAGCTGGTTCCACCTAATACAGAGAATTCAGGTTCCACCTAACCATGAACATGACATGATATTTAGAATTATCGTAATGGACCCACTTTTCATCGCCAGTGACAATTCGATGCTAGAAACTTTTTTATTAGTGCCATTGGAGTAGTTGTTTACACGTAATAAAACGGTATTTGACGTCTCTTCGGTTAATTTATACGGCACCCAATTGCCTACCTTTCGGATAATTTACACTGGTTTTAAACATTGGTAAGCGGCTGGTAGAGTAACTCTGAGTAATTTTGAAAGTTTTTCTTGCGTTTTCGACGGATATTGATCGAGCTGTTCCATCAACTCTTCGTCTGCAAACTTTGGTAACGTTCTGGTTCGTTTTTCGTCTTCCAAATCAAAATTTCCCGTATTTTCATAGTAAATGAAATTGTTTACACTTTAGCTAAATGACGCATCCTGTTTCTGAAACTTTCTGACTATAGCTATTAAATGCATATTTGGAAAGGTAAATCACTAGAAAAAAAATCAAGCTACGTCATCTTATTTACATACCTATTAGTATTATGTTATGCTGGAAACCTTAATCAAGAATCGTGATAAATATTGAAAAATATAACCCCACAAAAAATTTTCATTCTTGAATTTTTTATACATTCAAAAGATGTTGAGTATTGATTAAATTTGAGCATTCTGGAATTGTGGATTGCTTGAGAATCAAAGTAATTTCTGAGTAGATTACGACTCTGATGTCAGCTGTCAATCAACAAGCGATTGTATCTTATAAGTAGTAGATTCGGAAATGAGCTAAAATAATTTTATGCCTGAAAATGGTCCTCTCATCGGATTGATTTGATGAGCGCTTTTGTAGGGATTCCAAACGAATTCGAAAAGTCGGTTTGATTGATTAACTTCGTTTATGAATTAGGCCCATAATTGCTAAGAGTCCTTCACACACATGTTTGTTTTTTCTAGCACAGACATGTTTCAGTTGTTGATAGAAAATAAGCTATACAGCAATTTAAATGATTGCTATGCTCTATTTTAATAATTAGCAAACCAGACGTAAGTTTTCAGGGTTATCCCACTAATATAAGATTTTGCCATTTTATTTCAAACAAGTTTTTGCTTTCTCTTTGACGTTTCGACTATTCATTTAGATCTTCTTCGGGAATTGCTACAAACATGTATACCTAACTTTAGTTTTTATCACTACGTTGTATATAGTATTGTATATAGTAGTTGTTGTAATGAAAATTTACTAACATACTTAGAGTTTCGATCTTTCCGATTCAAATATTTATCTTGCTATAAGATTTTGAAACATTCTGATGAAGTTTGACATAGATTTGTTACATAATATAATTCTTTGAAACTTAAATTCATTTGAATGGATTCACTCAATTCTGAGATACGATGTTGTAATACTTTGTCTTATGAAGCTTCTCACTCTGAGTATTGAAGAATAAAATGAATACTGCGATTTTCATAAACCATAATTCATCTTACATGATTTTTCCTCTACTTGTCCGTAGTCTTTTTGAGAAAGAAATTGAATGTTTTGTTTTGTATTTTGTACACATCAATAAGCTGAAACTGTTAACTATTTCTTGAGTGGTAATTGTCAATGAACACTGTTAAAATCGTTACTAACTTCTTATTCGCTAACTGATGACCATTGGTATAATTGTGACAAACGAATATCATGGTATTTTTGCGATTCGTCTTCTTCTTCGACTCAGTGCATTAGCATTTTATGTCCCGAAAGAAAAAAAAGACTTAGTGACGACTTTCTGGCTGTCATCAGATTATAATCATTTAGAGGTTTTGGTACCGGATTGGTACTGGTTTGTGCTGTATGTGACTATTTATTTAGTATTTTTACGTCTCACCTTTAATGCATCAGTGCGTTAGCAGTTTATGTTGAACTACCAATGCCACCTA
Source organism: Malaya genurostris (assembly GCF_030247185.1). NCBI lineage: Eukaryota > Metazoa > Arthropoda > Insecta > Diptera > Culicidae > Malaya > Malaya genurostris. Next base: position 187,428,533 of record NC_080572.1, read on the forward strand.
ATGGTTCAACATAAATCGGTAAGCAAACGTAAAGTTAACCGCCGCACAAATCGGCACCAGTTATGTGACTGCTTTTAGCCAAACCCCCAAATGACCTCAATATCTTTTTAGCCATCGTAATTCCATATGCAATCTTTTCGATGTATTTATCGCATGTGATTCATGCATGTAGGTAAGATCTTGTAAGTACACTTGTCATACTGCAAAAAACCGGTTAAGTTAGCGATCTCCCACGTGATCATGACAGTTAGCCAGACAAAAAATATAGGACATTCTCGTAAAGATAGAAATTCTAATGTTTATGCTAATGTGTCAAAAAAAATGAAAATTTACTAACATCCTTAGAGTTTCGATCTTTCCGATTCAAATATTTTTCTTGCCAAAAGATTTTGAAACATTCTGATGAAGTTTGACATAGATTTGTTACATAATATTATTCTTTGAAACTTAAATTCATTTGAATGGATTCACCCAATTCTGAGATACGATGTTGTAATACTTTGTCTTATGAAGCTTCCGACTCTGAGTATTGAAGAATAAGATGACTACTGTGATTTTTATAAACCATAATTCGTCAATTTCTCTCATTTATAGAAATTTGGTTTGGAATTTGTTTTATACTTTTAGATTTATTTGCCTTAACGCTCAAAGGGGTACTGTGAGTACGATCGCACTTATCAACTCGTAACTCGGGAACGAGAACTCAGATACGGATGAAATTCAATCACAATTTTTGATGCCGAATCAACATTCATTTGATTTCAAGTGTGTGAAAGTTCCATTTCGGACACCTTTGATCTCTATTTCGACAGTTTTCGGGGAAGTATTCAGATGCCAATGGAGCATTAGATAAACAACAGGACGCAGCCAAAAAAATTGACAGATTCTGAACCATTGCGAAATGGCAGCGGTTTTTGGTTGCGTCCATACTTTCTGGGACAGTCTTTAATGCCAAGAATTTGCTTTGAACTAAGTCGAATGGTTTTCTGAATCTCGCTCCTTCAGTCCGTGATGCAAAAGAAGATTTTCACAATATTTATAAAATTCTAAACTCAACACGTTGATTAAAAAGTCCCCAATCTGACAAAGAAAACAACTCTCATTTTTCAAATTCCAATTGTATTATAAATGTATACTCCGTTCAGAGCAATACAATTGTTCCAACGACATTCATACATTTCTTCACAATATTTTTAACACGTTTAGACTTAGCTTAACAAAATAACGCTTGCTTCCAAGCGACAAGCTCATCATTCGATACAACTCTTTTTTCAGTAAGGTTCTATTTTTTCATATCTATTTTTTTTTTCAGGTCTGAGACCTGAAAATAGTCGCTGGGGGCTAAATCTGTCGGTTATTGTGGATGCGATAGTAATTCGAAATTTAATTCATGGAATTTTGCCGTCGTAAAGAAAAGGTGTTTTTGATCAGCTGTGAGAAAACATGGCACTCTATCCAACAATTCTTTTATGCCTGTTGGAGAGCAAGTTTTGACAGAAACTAACCCCACCGGGCTTTTCCCTACATCAAATAAACAAATAAAGAATGTTTCTATTCAATGCTAGAGAGATGTGGTGACGACATCTGTCTGTCAGGCCATGCACTTATTGACCGATTTGTTGTATCACAGATTGTTGATTTAGGGTTCTTATACTGATCATTCGAAACCTCCAAAATAGTAACAAATTCAATCAAAATCATTCTGATGTATACAGTCTGTTTTAAAATTCATATATATTTCATAGGTTTAGTGGGTTCAGTAGACTATTGTCAGTCAAACTATGCTCGGCCACATTGAAGCTAACACCGATCGATGCTTGGAACAATTATCTCAAATTTGAGGTTCGATATGAATTAGTCGAACAAAATTTTTGATATTTCAATAGGACTTGAAATATAAACAAAATTATGATTCTTTATTTATTTATACGTACTTTTATTCATGCACTAAACTATAAACAAATAAACACGGTTCCTAAATACAATTTAATCTACGGAAACATCCAACTAGCCATTCACAATCTTCCATCAATTGTTGTCATCGGTAAAAATCTTCATCACCTACTCCCTACACGGAACGACCGAAATCAGCATTTTCGCGAAAAATTTAGTTGATTTGCTGATTTTAGTTAGTTATTTTTTGAGACAACTAAAAAAATCTTACTTTTGCTGATTTAGATTTTTTATTCTCATTCCCTTAATAATAATAAAATATTTGTTGAAATGACTATTTTTTTTAGTTGAATTCACAAATTAAACGTACTGTCATTTCTTAGCTAAGGCACACTTCATATCCAGTCAACTAATTTTTTAGTTGAATTAAAGAAATATAATGTTGTTTTCAACCAATATGAATGGTTGAATTGGCTTCTGCAATCTGCAGCTATATGGCGCCCTGTCACCGAAACGGTAACACCTTAATGACTACTATCCACTAGATGGCACACTACTGCCGAAAAAAATTCAGACGCGGTTGTCTTTTCTATATTGGCAGGTATAAATACGATGTTGTGTTGGAGAAAAAGACATAAACGAAACGTAAACATCTTTTTGAATTTTTTTTCTTCTAAATCACTGTTTCTTCATTATCACTGAAAACTTTGAGCACTCGGAAAACAAAAACCGAATACAAATAGTACACCGGACGGCGCAGCTCGGAAGGTTTGAAGATACAAAAAAACTTCATCACAATTAGAGTGAAACATTCGAAATTCACTTCACTGTTCCGCGTAAAAACATTATTACGCACAATCGCTTCAAGTGCGCACAAATTCTGAATAAATACGATTTCCACTAACAGTTTACGACATTTTTACATATCGGTTAAGAAATTTAAATAAAGATATATCGAACACATGCGAAAAACATCAAAACAATGTTCAAGCAGTTTCAATAAGACTGTCCTTTTTAGCTTTTTAATGGATTGTTTTGCTTTGACACTTCTCATGAGTTTTTGGCTAATAAACTTGTTAATAATACCCATTTCAGTTTTGGTTTTTTTGTGCTGTCCTTCAGTAATGATGGTGATAGATAAATAGAAACAAATTTTCTGATTTTAATAACAAAATTAGTTGTCAATGAGAATTTCGTGTTGGATTGAAATATTGCTGGTTTGAGTCCAGGATATTCACCAACTAAACACATTCTCTAAAACTAAGAGTTTTTTCAGCAAAGTAAATTCTCAATTTTAACTAATTTTATAGTTATTTTGGAAATTTTGTTGTTAAAATCAACTAATTCAAAAACAGTAATACGAATTAGGCGCAGAGCTAATTTCGGTCGTTCCGTGTAGATCGAAACACTCGGCACGGTCATGTAATATACAATTGCATCGGAGGCGATAATACGATTGAATAAGACCCGTCCCGGTGGCTTCATGCATGGATGCATGAGTGCATTAGCGTCTCGTACGTCTTTCCGTCGGATTGCAGAGCAATTTGCAAGGGGGTCTCTGGCGAAGAAATGCATCTTGCTGGAAAAGGGAATATCTACGATCTATTTCACGGCCAGTAAAAGAAAAATTGCATTTTTCCTTTTTCCACCACTCTACCCTGCTGAAACCTGTGTTCAGTTTGGTCGCCACTGCCACCGTCGCCCGTCACCATGGACATTCCAGGCGGCTACACGAATGTAAGCATGAACTTCTTACATTGGCATTGCACATTGCATGTTGTCTACGGGGCCGAGAAAAAAATAGAAAAAAAGAAAGAACACCCGTACGAAGTGCAATGTTATTAACACTCGCCGTTCGCACATAGACAAGATACATGTAAGACTCCTAATGGCTTGCTTTGGCGGTCGTTGGGAGGAGGGAAGCAGATCAGTTTCCATTTCTCTACTACGACTACGGAGGGAGTGCAAACTTCAATGTTGCATTTTTCTCGCTCGTTTGGACTTGGAAAGACTCTGCGGAGCGGCAATTTTTCCTTTGCTTTTCGTTTATTTTCCATTTCACTTTCAGCTGGATGCTATCTGGTGGTGTTTTTTTTTCGCGCGTTCATGACCTAGCGTGGATTAGAACGAGGTGGTTTCAAAATTGGGCACTGAACTTGAAACAGTGGATGGTAGTTTTGTCTACAGTGGGCATCGATTCTGCTGGGACATCAGATCTAATCCAAGTATAAGTTCCCAAAAATATGTATTCTAGATAATGAAAGAAACTGCCGGGAATTGTATCAAGTAGTTAATTTTTTTTTTCAATAGTATAATATATATTTTCAGGCACACTGCTTAAGCTCTAAGATGCCAAGGGTATTTCCTAATCTTAATTAACGACTAACTTAAAACTAGAATAGTATCATTAGATTATGTCGTCTAGAATTTTTGAAAAAAGCTTTTAGCTGGTATTCGGCAGGTGTCGGTGAATTGAATATTGCATGAATTCCAAATGGTGCTATATATGGCCGCTTCCTTTCGGTTCGTGTGAGTAGTTAATTGTAGTTGTGACGTTTACAATTGAACTGGAATAAACATGTAATTCATATCAGATCAATTATTATAATCGTTCTGACAGGTTAGTAAGAGTGAGAGTTGATGTTTTTGGTCATTGGATAGAACATCTAAAAGTAACATGGAAAATAGCAATCTCGATTAGACTAAACATAATTATTTCACATTACCAACTGCATTTTTCAATGATATGATGTCTACGATTTTAATCAATCAACCGATGAAAATCGAAAACTGCAAAAATTGAAAATTCAAAACTTGGAAATAAATATTCTAGGCTGATTTATTAAAGTAATGATACACAGACGAACTCGAATTTTAATGAATTTTTCAGACTATGTGAAGAGTTAGACTGTCTTTTGAAAAGGGTCAAACAGTTTTTTTTAAATTTAATTTTATTTCATTCAAATAGTTTATGTCGAAAAACGACAAATCCTCCAAAAAAGTGTTGTACAAGTGATTTTTATAGAATCAGTTTATTTTTTGAATGTAAATATTGAAAAAATAAACTTCTAAATTGAGTTTCGATTTCGTCGTGTTTCGCCTTTGCTTAAAGCAGTTCAAATTGAACCGCCATCTCCGCCTAACAGTTCATTTTGAACCGCTAAGCAGACGCAAAGTCCACACTATTTATGTGACCCTTTAAGAATATGACACTAGGTGCCATTCCTATCTGACATCTCGGACGAAAACGAGTGACGACTGACTACTGGCCGCCGCAGAATTTGATCATTAGTCCGAGACGTCAGATAGTATATGGCATTTGGTGTCATATTCTTAAAGAGTCACATAAATAGTGTGGACTTTGCGTCTGCTTAGCGGTTCAAAATGAACTGTTAGGCGGAGATGGCAGTTCAATTTGAACTGCTTTAAGCACTGATGAGCCGAAGGCGAAACGCGAAGAAATCGAAACTAAATATGTACTTTACGAACAAACCAAAAAACCTCTAAATGTTCTAAATTGAGCCCTGAAATAAATCGATTTATTGATTGTAGTAGGTTTGACGTAAAGTCGCCATAACTAAGTTAAGATTTTGCAATGACTGAGTGGAAACATATATTGGAGAAACCAAAATGAATGAAAAAAGATACGCTCAGAGACAGGACTCGAACCTGCGTTCTTATACAATCCGTGCATACGCACTACCATTTCGCCACCCTAAGCCTTGTGATAGACACGGCTCTACTCCACGACTGGGTTTGGTAAAGCGTACATCGAACATGGTCTAAATCCTAGCCGTCTCACGACCGGTATCATATATCACAGAAAAAATACACCATTTTTGATTTTGATGAAATTTCGTTTCAAAATAAGTCCAACCGTCCATACATTGCAAGGTGGACACTTGAAGGGAAAATTTTTTCTCGAATTTTTTTCTGTCCCTAATGTTTTTTTTACATTGTCTTTTTATTGAAAACTAAAAGTACTAAAGTAATAATTATCCAAGAATCACATAAATATCAACTTGTGAGGAGATTCCACAGAATACTCTATCAGTAGTGGCCCGATATTTGCAAAAACTCTCAGTACTGAAAAAGAAAAAGTTTTAGTTAGAAACACTTTTTTCTATAAAAATAAAGTACACTGAATTCTTTTTTTATGCGAGTTTACGTACCGCATAACTCTGAAAATTCGCATGAAAAACCGCATAACTCTGAAACTTCGCATAAAAAACCGCATAAGAAAATACCGCATAAAAAAAGACCTTAGTGTATGAATTTTTTTTCGATCTAGGATTCGGTTAGATGAAATTCGTGCCGAATCGTACTCAGAGCTGGCAGCGCTTCTTGGACAAGTAGACTTTGTGACAAAAAACTACCATGCATACTATGTTTTATTTAAAACTTTGCTAGACTGTCTCATGAAAAGGGCAAATTTTGTTTTACCATTTTTTTTGTTAAATTGATGTGGTCGAAAATTTACAAACCACATAATAAAGTGTTGTACAAAGTTAGTCTAATTTTCTAATGCAAATATTGAAAAATTTGTAGGCGAATCCTACACTCAGAAAATCGATTTCAAAAACTTTGAATCGATGTTCAGAATTCAGAAGCAAGGCCATAATCCTGGTTCAATATCGAGTTCCTGGTCAAGAACCCGAATTCCAGTATTCAGATTCAGATCCAGAGTATATCTATGGATATGGACCTGAATTTGGCTCTATCCTATTACTGGTCCGATTCTAGGTTCCAGAATTTTATCCCGATCTTGGACTTGGGCGTGGACCTGAACCTAGAATTCCCATATTCTGGTTCAGATGGTGGTATTGGATTTGGACCTGCCATATCAGTGGTCAAAGCCTTGGATCGGTTAACTGCAGACTTTGAGCCTGGAATTAGACCATCGAAAAACTTGAACGATCAATTTTGTTCGTATTCACGGCACTTCGATTATGGCTCTGATATTAGTCACTCGCCCTTTAAATTAGAATTCTAGAAGCTCTAGAATCTATACACTTTGAAATGAGGATAACATTTTCCAGAATTATCACATCCGTCAAATATGAACGGCTGTTATATACTGCCCGACGTTTCGACCACTGGTTATGGTATTTTTCAAGGGAAATATCTTATCGTTCCTCGTCTAAAAATCGTATGACGGGGAATGACAAGATATTTCCCTTGCAAAAGACCATAACCAGTGGTCGAAACGTCGGCCAGTATATAACAGCCGTTCTTATTTACCAGACCGCTAAAGCCAAAACCATAATTAATTATTACTTCCAAGCTTATTTTCTCTGTCAAAATAATTTATGCCTAGATGCAATGCTGTTATTCTCAAGTCATTAGCGTAATAAATAATCGTTTCTTGTGTAATTTTTTTTTGGCCCGGGTTGGTGATTCAATGCTTACGGAACTGGCCTTACAAACCAGTTGTCGTTTGTTCGAGCTCTGACTTTGAGGGATTCTTAGTGTCACTGGAATCGTAGCACCAGTCATGCAAACGTTATGTACGCTATGAATCGGCTTCGAAATCTTTTGGAACAGAAAGTCAAATTCCATAAAAGGTATGTCATACGAAGGCTTTGCTTTACTTTAGCAGTCGAAAATAAACTGCTAACGCACTGATGAGCCAAAGACGAAACATAAAAACAAATAGTTGATTTTTTTTATTTATTTATTGATTGTTATATCTATCGGATATATGAATCTAAGTGGACAGGTAGGGCGAAAAAGGTCCCATATTATTTGAATATTTTTTGCGATGCTCAAGGGGCGAAAAGACAACCAGTTTTTGAAACAATTAGAATAAAAAAAAACAATAACAATAATTCCAAAACGATTGAAACAAGCGTCGTATACAAGTATGGATGTCATGAAAATAAATTGTAAAAAGAGTCAAAACATCGTCGTTTATTTTTACTAGTAAAGATACTAAATGAAAAAACGTGGAAATCTTTCACAATAGTTAACATTCGAATACAAACTAGCACTTGATTGTATCGATACAAATTTTAGCTTCAAATTATGATAACATTTTGTTTATGTTAGTCTCTGTCGAAATTCTTATTATAAAACACTGTTGGAGGAACGCGGATGCTCGAGTTCCGTGCTGAAGTTGGCATGAAATCTGTTATGACACTATTATGGGGATTGCTTTAAGACATAAAACAACTCATTTTCATACACATCACCACTAACGAGCAACAGACGGAGAAAAGATGTAAATGCATGAAAAGGGGAGGAATGAAAAGGAGTAGTTGGTAGAGCGTCTCCGTGGAAATAGAAAAGGGAGAAGGTTCGAGTCCTTTCTCAGCGCGATACTTTTTCGCATTTTCATTCATTTTCATTTTTCACTGTTTCTCATGCATTTACATCTTTTCTCTTCGTTTATTGCTCATTGCTAGTGATATGTTATGACATTGTTTTTGATTTGGAACACATCTTTATTTTCTATATTGGGGTGCAAATCAGAAACGCTAGGAAAAATACACGTAGAAATGTGGTCAGGTTTTAAACATTTATAGCTCAGTCTATTTTGCATCAATTATTAAAATTATTTTGATCATCTGATTGGAAATATTTCTAAGATTCGATTCGAATGTGTCAAGTCTCGTATTTTCAATTATAAATGATTGAAATTTTGATTAGTAGTGAGCTGTAGTCTATTTTGTCGACTAAAAATCTCCGGCATATCGGATTTCCCTGCCGTAGACGACGGTTTTGAAGGAGTAAGCGATATATCAAAGTGAAAGCATCGCTCTGATTGGTCAATCGATGCAAAAGCTAAGCTGTTGGAAGCACGCGAATCTATAAATAGAAGCGAAATTATAGCTAACATTTGAGTCCTACGCGTAGCATGCTAGAGGTAGGTTGTTGCTAGACAGCAAGACAAAAAGTGCCATAAAACGATTTGAAGTTTTAATTGGTATGCTCTTATCTTGTGTCATGCAAGCTCGGATGAAATTCCATGTTATATCGTTTCGCCTGTGAAATGTGTAACTTTCCCAGGATAAATTTTGAGTGCTTAAGATTATTTTTCTAATTTATATAAGATGAACTCGATTGATAATGAGAAAAAGTTTATCGCTTCAACCGTAATCGCAGAATGGTAGAAACTTGATGCTATAAAAATAACTGCTTGCATACTAAACTTGAACACAAGCTTGGCGAAGAGAAGCTTATATATTGAAATCCGTATCGCAAGTATGTACAAAGAAATAGTTGCATACACTTGGGATATTGGTGTAATTTCGTCGGCTATAAAACAAATACAAATCAAGACAAAAAATGTTCGGTGCTGGTTCCTAATCAAGATCAATCTAAGCAGACTCTCGTGTAATTGCGGATTTAAAAGTGTGACGATTAATTGAACTGTTTGATTGTAGATCATTAGACATTTTGGTTGCCTTGTTCCACATCAATGGCTCGAACAACCCCATGGGGCTGATCCTTGTAGTTTTTATTTTGGAAAAAGTAATGACTATTGTACCGAACCAGATCAGGAATGGAAACTAAAACTCCATCAAAATTCGTAACAAAATTGATTTTGTTCTCACAATTTTGAATAAGAATTGTACAGCATTTCAAGTTGTGTATTCATTCGGACAAAAATCGATCTCGTTAGTTCAACAATTCACAATGAATAATTACTTTGAATGTCATTTTTACGACATTCTATCCGCCATCTTTTTAATATAAATTTTAAAAAAAGCTATATATAAATAATAAATAAAGTTTTTGTACCGACAATCAAAGGCATTTTATCGATACTGATTATTATTAATGGTGTTTTATTGAACTCTGGTTTTTAAGCCTTGACGGTCAGTCGCCGAGGAGATTTCAAATATTGCTCATTCATTCAGAGTTAGATTTATTCCCTTGGTAAATGTGTGGGGTGGCAGCAAGACCTTACCGGGTCAACAAACTGTTCAATTTTACATTTGGCAAATTTATCCTCCAAATGAGAATGGCCTCAAATTCAGTTGTTTCTGTTTGCTTTTACGTTCTGTAAAAAAACCCTTCCGAGTTTCAGTTCAATTTTCACTATCAATGGTAAACATTGGAACATATGTCTTTGAATCACCTGCACGTGCTTTCCACAATTCTCAGGTCCCCTAAATTTAACCGGTGAGAAACGGTTTAGGAAATGTTTCGTATATTCAGGTGACAGATTCTACGAGTTCTGTCTAAAATCAAACTAGAATCGCTTGGGTGACCATGAGAACAGAGACCTGCGTAAAAAACTTGCTTAAATTGGGGGTCTTGGATTCGCAGAGGAATCGGAGCTGTTCAAATTTGTTTCAGCTATTTTCAAAACTGTTCAACCTAGAGACCTTGTAGGTATCATTTTCAGACCATTTTTGCTAGCATACTGCTTATCTGTGAAATACAGAATGTACACAAAATTTTAGCTGAAAATTAGAAAATAATCTATCGAGCTGATATAGTTTTATTTTTAAAGCTGTCGGACCATTTGATTTTTTCATACCAACCTAAAAATTTACAGGTTACCTAATCCCTCTTACGATGTAGTTTATAAATACCTAATCTGTTAAATGACGAAAACTGCATGTTAGATTAGCATGAATTTTACTGGTTTCGACTGTAACTTCAAATGCATCTTGTACCAGCCAAGCAGATGTGTGTTTATGTGGCTCAGTCGATTAACATATGTGCTTTGTGATCCACTCATTCTTGGTTCAAGTCCCGGCCGGAGCTAACAGTATTCATTTTTTTTAATTCAATGAATTTCGTGGCATGGAATTTAAGGCACAATATTGAATTTTCTTCCACGTAAATTTGTGTGCATCCAATAAGATGTGCATGTGATGTGGGGGGGTGTGATAACTGCGAGCATGGATTAATAAAAATACTACGGGTTGACTAATCTTTCATTTTTATGTAGTTATTATTTTTTATTAGAGACTGCTACACGGATAAAAATTCATTACTGGTACCATGAAAAAAGCGCATGAAATCATGAAACATGCCGTTCAGGCCTTATTATTCAAGATCATGAGCGAAATAATTGATATCATGAACAATGGCTCATTTTCCATGAAAATTTTAATGATATCGATCATTTTGCTCATGAAATCCGTGTACAGTGTAAATTTTATATAAAAGGTATTGAGATTTTCCTGAGATATGAATGCTCAACGTGGGACATGTTATTTTCGCAGAGGGTAAACGTTGTGCAGTATAGAACCTCAGGAGTTGATTCTGGAACAAACAATATTAGGGTAACGGAGGTATTTTAGTCATTCTAGTATACTTCGGTCCAGCGTACACAGTTCTAGATGTAATCAATATTAATTATAATAGATCTCAGAATTTTGTATGTATATTAGAGTTCCAATATTTTTGGGCCATCTCTAATTTCTTTAAGCGGTAGTGCTCAAAAGTTTAGGCACATCGAAAAAAGTCCCTATGCAAAATTTGAGCTAAATCAAATATGGGTAAAGGGTGCGCCCGGCGGTCAAAGCTTTCCAATTTTCGTCCTTAAAAAATCACTATCAGTATATGAAATTTCAAAAATCGAAAACTTTTTGTTTTGATGCCAAAAGTCTTAGAATTTCATAAAACGTAAAGATTCTGTGTCACCACATTTTTTTTTATTGAAAAAAATCAACTTTCTGGGACTTCGAATTTTGAAATTTCCAAAATCAAAATTGATGCGGAATGCCTTAGTATTGTCTGAAACAATATTCCATCCAAGTAGAAGCAAATCTATCATGATTTTGCTATAATTTCTGTTGTTAATTTAAAACTAAAGTAAAAGTGCTTCTGAGTTAGATCATTTGCATTCTGAGGTTGATTTGTTTTTGCCTATTTTGATTTAGTTCAAATTTTGCAGTTGCGTTTTTTTACGGTGAAGAATGCACAAATTGCATCATTATTTAATTATTTTGACTCTAGTCTAGTCCAATTTTTGAAAAATGCTTAAGCGGAAAATTTTAAATAAATTATAATTCCAAAACGATTTGTCCGATTGATTTGGTGTCTTTGGCTGCAAATAAAGTTTTGTTTCATTGTAGATAAATAGAGCGAAATAATGGTCAAAACTATTATTTTGTTCAACGAAGGGGAATATTTGAAAATTGTAGAAATGTTTTTTCTTATGTTTTCCGACACAATTATATGAAAGAACGCCACATTTACAATGAGAAAGATGCAAAACAAAATTTAATTTTCAATTTTGAAATGAAATTTTGTCTCCAGCTTTTGGTAGTTTTCGAATGTTTTTCAAATCATGTTAGTCTTGAAGCAAATTTCCATTTTTCGAGAACAAAATGGGCATTATTTATTTTTAAGAACAACGAACATCAAGTACATCGGTACTTTAATCTTATGGGAGCAGTTTTCTATGCGAATTATTCTGTATTTTATGGTTGAGACGGCTCAAAACAAAGTCTGATCCGGAGCAATCGACCTGCATGTTACTATCGGAAACAGTGATGCCAGATGCACAATAGATTTCAAAAAGATTGCAAATTTTGAAGTTTTGTTTTGCTTTGTTTTAAATGATCATTTGATTGGACTTAAAAATCGAGAAAAAAAATTAGAAACATCAAGATTTAGTGTTATCTCTAATTCTTTTTTCCGAAATCGAATTTTTGTTGTCGAATGTCTTAGATTTGCATGCAATCTTTTCGAGATAACACCACGTTTCATGTAATCCTAAGACATCAAAATTTAAAAAAAATTGATTTCGAACCCAAAATGACGAAATACAACAATAAATTCATATCAATCCAAGGGGGTTAAATTTGGAAAAAAAAATCATCGAATCCACAAATGATCACTTGAAAAGCATCAAAGTAAAACAAAATTTCAAAATTCGCGATTTTTTTTTAAATCTATTATGTATCTGGCATCACTGTTTCAGATAGTGACATGCTAGGCGAATGCTCCGGATCAGACTTTTTTTTGAGTCGTCCTAGCAATAAAACACAGAATAATGCGCATGAAAACTGCTCCCGATGTACTTGATGTTCGTTGTTCTTAAAAATAAATAATGCCCATTTTGGGGAGCGGGTCATATCGCCGAAAGCCATTTCGCCGAAAGTCGTTTCGCCGAATGCCATTTCGCCGCAAGTCGTTTCGCCGAATAGGTCATTTCGCCGAAAGGGTCATTTCGCCGAAAGGGTCATCTCGCCGAAAGGGTAATTTTGCCGAAAGGGTAATTTTGCCGTAAGGATCATATCTCCTGCATGTTATGTCTCCTGTATAACTGATGTGGCGCAGCCACATAACCGACGCCAGCTGAGTCGGCCGCCGACCCGCCGACCCACCGTCGGAAGCGGCGGCCTCTTGCATAAAAACCTGTAACCGTCTCGTTTGCCCGGTCTACTCAAAGCTAGGTTTCTTTGCTTTAGTTAGGTCCGAACGAGCGGTAGCGAGGTCGGACAGCACATGAACTAAAACGATGTGGCGTAGCCGCATTAGTATTTTTTCATTTTCACTTGATAGACGGAAAATACCACCTACATTTGCCTGGTAGATACACCTATGCACTTGCTTACTAGCTAATAGTCAACAAGTTTTCTTGGGAACTACTTTCTTAGGTTCATGAATCAATCTTTATTCAAGAGTACAACAATCAATCATTATTCAAGAAGTACAATGGTAAGTTAACAAAACGGGTGTTAATGCTATCATCTTTCGCCTTTAATTAAAATCAATCTTAATTACGATTTCAAGACGATTTCAGGATTCGGCGAAGTGACCCATTCGGCGAAATGTCATTCGGCGGAATAACCCTTTTGGCGAAATGACTTTCGGCGAAACGGCTTTCGGCGAAATGACCCTGATCCCCCATTTTGTTCTCGAAAAATGGAAATTTGCTTATAGACTAACAAGTTTCGAAAAACATTCGAAAACTACTTATGCCTGGAGAAAATTTCATTAAAATATCGCAAATTTCGAAAAAAAAAAAAAGTATCTTCCTCTTTGGAAACGTGGCGTAATTTCATACAATTGTGTCGGAAAGCATTAAAAACAACTTTTCCACATTTTGTTAAACAAAACAATTGTTTTGACCATTACTTCGCTATATTTATCTACAGCGCCAAAAAAAAAATTTTTGCAGCAAAGAACACCAAATCAATCGGACAAACCGTTTTTGTGTTATAAATTGTTAAAAAAATTTCCAGGAATTTTCGCTTAAGCTTTTCTCAAAAATTAGGCTAGACAGGAGCAAAATAATGAAATAATGACATGATTTGTACTTTCTTGCCCTGAAAAAAAAAGCTTTTGCAAAATTTGAATTAAATCAAAACATGCAAAAACAAATCAACCTTAGAATTCAAATGAAACAATTCAGAAATACTTTTATTTTAGTTCTAAATTAACAACAGAAATTATGGCAAAATCATGATCGACTTGCTCCGAATTGGATGGAAATTTGCAAACATCTTCAGTATGGCAAACCATTTATATGGAACGAATGTGGGAACCAATTTGACTAAAAACACTGTTCACCTAGCATAAATTTGGGGATAAAAGCAAGCTTTTTCCCCTTCAAATTACCACAATCTGTACGGCCAGTAAGCCGAAACTTGTTTCGTTCGAGACGTCAGTTTAGACGTTACACTCCTTTGTGTAATAAAAAAGTGTCTTGCAAATAGCATTAACTTCACGTCTGCTCAGCGGATTATGTTGATCCGGGGGTTTGCGTCAGCATAATCTGCTGACGCACTGATGAGTCGAAGACGAAACGTAAACTTAAGAAAATGGTTATGTGCACCTAGCATAAATTTGGGGGTAAAAGCAAGCTTTTTCCCCTTCAAATTACCACTGTTCACAAATTTTTATCTTTATAAAGGGTGAGTTTTAAGAGATATAGGGTTTGATTTATAAAAAGGAGAAAATTGATGTGATTTTCATTGGAATCGATAAAACAATCAAAATATTGAAAGGTTTGAAGATCGTTTCATACAATTGTTGACCGCGGTTACGGATAATCCCACCGGTAAACATTCCACACTAAACATTGACTTTTCGGGATGCATTGGTAGCTCTTGCAATGCTTCAGACTGGCCTTCACTCAAGATGCGGCAATGACGTATCCATTCAACCAGAAATGTGCTTCGTCGATAAACACAAGTTTTCGATGAAAAAGAAGATCTTCCTCCAACTTTGCCAGAGCCCATCCATGATTTAATTATAGACCAAACGACGATTCATGATTGAATTACAGACAAAACTTAACAAGTTTAACAACGACACAAGATACGATTCACGCATGATCTGTCAAAAGCAGTGGTGCTATAAAAGATACCAGCAAAAAAATCACCCTTTATATTTACACTGAGAAATAATTATTCGTTTTCAAAGAATTAGTTTATGAACCAAAATAAATGCATCCCCATTTTTTCTCAAAATTGTTGTACAGGAATTGTTCCTAAAACCCACACTTAATGTAAATGCGTAAAAAAAGTTACAGCAAATAAAAAATAATAACAGTTATTTGCAAAACCTCTAGTTTTTGATCTAAAACTTATTACTTAAACACTGGAATATGATTTGGTAGGTCGAAAACCATAAATGACCCCCTGATTTGGTTTTAATTTTAAGATTCAAATAAACTAATCGAAAAAAGTTGAAGAAACAATATTTGCAAATGCACTTTTTCGATAGATTTGCTACAAAAGCCTTAACTTTTTCCATTGTATATTTTATTTAGAATATGTTATCGGTATTCTACAATGTTTTCTTGGATAACACTTTTATACAATCAACAGGTTCCGAGTTACACCGTTTCCAAGGAAGTGCATGCCAAAATTTGCCCGTTTTGAAATACCCAATTTTTGTCGAATTGGTCTCTCAGCCCATGCAAAACAACAAAACAGCTTGCCATACTGAAAACGTACGCAAAGTTTCATTTTTAAAGTTGGTACCAATTTCTGGAGTTCCTTTTATGCAAAAAAACTTTTCTTGATGGAGAAAAAGATTTTGTTTTCCGATTTGGTCCAAAAATAAGAATCCTGCATATTTTTTTGCTTTTTCCTTTGAAAAGTAGTAGAATTGTTGTAAAAATCGACTTTCGAACGGAGCTTCGTATACCCATAGTGTTATATACCATTCGACTCAACTCGACGAGACCGGAAAATGACTGTGTGTGTCCACATTTCAATGATTTTTTTTACCGCTCAATTTTCTCGAAGATGGCTGAACTGATTTCAACATTTCGGGTTCGCTTGAAAGCTACTATTGGACCATTGTTCAAGTTCGAAGAAAAAATGGCTGTCACTACAGGTTCCGGAGATATAATGGCATGACTGGCGTAACCTACAAAACGAGTAGGTTTTTCTTTTTACCGTTAAATTTTCTCAGCGATGACTGGGCCGATTTGATTAAGTTTAGGCTCATTTAAAAGCTACTAATAAATAATAAATTCTGGATCAAGGTTGAAGATCAAATAGCTGTTATTTCCGGTTCCAAAAATATAATGGTATAAGTAAGGTAAACGATTCACCACACATCTTTCAACGGCTGAATTTTCTCGAAGATGACTTAACGAATTTTGATGATTTTTTTGGTTTATATGAAAGCTAACAATTGGAGATGATCGGGTTTTGGATATATTCTCCCGAAGCCCGACGGGTGTTGGTCGAGTTCGAGTACAGAAAAAGATATGTTTGTCGGGTACGGATTCCGGCTTTTTTCATTTTCAACGGGTAAGGGTCGGGTTCGGATTACAAAATTTGATCGGGTTTCGGGTTCTGGTCGGGTACGGGTAAAGATTTTTACATTTTTTATCGAGTCAGGTTCGGGTTTGGAATAAAAATTAATCTTGAGTTCGGGTCGGGTACGGGTATTTTTTTTTATTTTGGATCTGGTACGGGTCGGGTTTGGATTTGAAAAAATGCTTATCCGACCATCTTTACCTACAACGTCAATCGAATTTGGGTGGGTTATGGCAAACATTTCCGGTTCGAGAGATGTATTTTAATATGTGACTTAACCGACAAATTCTAGTGTCTTTCAAAGCAACAAAATTCCTCGGAAATAAAAGAATCTCAGTAGGCTCAGACTCGTTTGAAACAACTATTAGAATATTTGATAAGCTCACAATACTATTGGCCGCGAATATAATCTTACAAATGTTTTAGTGGAACTATTTAAATGGCAAGAGAAAGGAACTATCACACCAATAGGTGGATTGAGAAAGGTTTATTTTTTAATTCGAGGATTAAATTTTAATTTTAAATGCACTAGCCTCACATATTTTCTTGTAAACAAAATTCTTGTCATCGACCAAACAAAGCAACTTTCGAGTCCGTTTACTGAAGCGAAGCATCTTCCATTGTGAATGTTCTGTATCGATCAAATCTGGACTAATCTAGGCCGAATTATACATCCTCTATAATCAGATATCAAACCGCTACATGTGGCCGAATGTTGTATTGGGAGGAAATCTGTTGTTTTTCTCCAATGCAATTCATATTTTAATAATTTGTCTACTAGAAAGTAGCTCTACGCACACAGCACTCCTCTTTACCCACCATACGCACAGCAAGACCTCGGTAAATTGTTCTTGTGGGATTGGTTTGCGTTTGAAATTAGTCAGATAAACTCACGTTTTGGGACCATGAAGAAACAACTTATTTTTTCTCGAAACCTGTGGGCCACTTTACCTTCCGACATCGCTCGGATCCAACTCGTTCGAAATTCAATTTCTAACCTTTTAGCAAAATAAGAATACTGGAGCAGGCATAGCTAATGTGGTTGATCAATCAAGTCTTTAACGCAGATTATATGTGTTAGATTCCCAGAAAAAGGTCGTCAGATTGGGATAGTTTCTCGAGGGGATGTCTCCCCATAAATTTGATTTTCACTATTTTTGTATTAGAATTGGTTTTCCGTAGGAACAATTAGAATTGGGTTTCGAATCGAAACAAGCTCGAACTTTCACGTTGTACTTACTAAGAAAAAATTGTCATAATGTGGCCATACCTGCAAGTAAAGAAAAAAAGAAAAGAAAAGCGTTAGTAAAATACTGTCCAAGTCCTATGTTGAAACATAATGCTATTCCACGGAAACCGGTCAATAGCGAAAATAAACATTAGATAAATCAATTATGACGGTCGCACTTCGAAAAAGTGTGCCCACAGTTCGACCTATCACTTTCGTGTATGACCCGATTTGCAGATTTTCTCAAGCAATTAGCATTCCACTTACGGCACTGGTGCGGCGGAATCTTCGCGCTGCGAGCTCTGAGTTTTAGCCTGCCGGTCGAGCACAAAAGAAACCGAATGAATCCCGCTCACCGCCTTATGTTATGATTTGTTTGTCCTACTCAAATGTTGTGACAAGTGGTTGGCAAATATGTGCCAATCTGTGCAAACCGATCAGTCCAGCCAACCAGCGTCGATCCGCACTACTCGCCTCGGATCCTCGCTAATCGTCCGCAATCCACAGGGCAAAAATTGCATAATGGCGATTCCGTGCCCAGGCAGCGAGCGAGCGGCACACTTGTCACGATACAGGCCACCATCGTGAACCGTACATCGATTACTGTGTGATGTGACGTGATGAACCTGCTAATTGGTGGCATAAACAGTTTGCTTACCACTACGAATGGCAGCTGATTGCAGATTTTGAACGAACAACTGTCCCGATGTGTTACAGCGTTGAATGATTGGAATTCCTAAGTGGAGGATTTCGTTGCCATTGGGATTCTTGAGTAAGGCATATTACTGGACTCGCCATCCAATAAACAGACTTAGGTTCATGAACTGAATGTTTGTCTCAATTCAACAACAGATGCTGGCTGTCTGTCTGTCATAACAAGATTTCCGTAAAATGCAGAAGGTTGAGTTTGAGGTTTGTATCACATTCGAAAAAAGTATTTTATTAAGATAAATAGATATTTGACCAGGATGGTCTTCCTTGGAAAATTGCAAAGTACATTTACTCATGTGAAACTAGACGGGCTTGAAACGTTCAACCATTCGGGATCAGTCGTATCTAACTGACCGCGAAATGATAGTGAAAATAGTAGGCTGTACAAGACTTACCATTCCCTGTTCCTCAGGGAAACCATCTTGAACTGTTCATATTTTTACTCTATCTCAACAATATAAAGGGTATGAAACTATCGTTCGTCGATGACTCCAACCTATCCCATATCCTCAAATCCACAACAAAGCCAGAGTTTTTACAAACAGCAGTTGCGAAGTTTGACAAATTAGGGTAATATCAACAGAATGGCTAGTGTGATTTAGACCCAAATGGGCAGCCGTATGTCTGGTCAAGGTTATAGAATTGCTGGCAAAACAGTCTTTCGAACGAAACCTCTGAAACTCATAATGTCATATATGTCTGTGTGTGTTTACCTTTCAACAAGTTCATTTTTATTGCGCAATTTTCTCAGAGATGGCAGAACCGATTAGAACAAACTTAGACTCGTTGGAATGCTACTATTAGGCCATTGATCATGATCAAAGATCAAATGATTGTGACTTCTGGTTACGGAGATACGATGGTATAAGTAACGTAATCGTTGTTTTTACCGCTAAATTTTCTCATAGATAGCTCAACCAATTTCAAAAAGCTTAGGCTTTGAAAGCTACAGTTGTGCCATTGATCAAATGGCTGTGACTTCTGGTTCCGGAGATATGATGGTATAAGTGACGTAATATACAAGACACATCACTTTTCTCATACAAAAATGTCAAGCGCTTGGTTTGAGAAATGATGCCGAATATGTGACATAAACGCTGAAGCATACTTTTGTGAACTACTCGAATAAATCTGAATAAATTAAGGTCAAAGTATCAGAAATTGTCTTAATAAAATGGCAAAACATATTGTACACACCACTAGGTGGATTAATACTCCTAATACCAAGCCTCAAAAAAAAGTTGGAACGGTTACTTTGAGCTGTCATAGCTCAGCTGTTTTTCAATGGATCTGAATAAATTTTACACCCTCGTATTTTGTACAGTTCGCAGATTATTTTTAGTATGTCATTATTGACAATCGGTTAGGAAAAATCAATGAAAATGTGATTTTTCCCGTTACAAGTTTTTTTTCACGCACAAAATATGCCCTATCTGCATTTATGCGGCACCAGCATTGTGAATAGAATTTTGAGAACTTCAACTTTCTCGCGTCATAACTTTGCTGTTAGTCTACCGATCTTCGAAATTTGTTCACCATTGGAATGGTACTAGTTTCAGAAATAAAATGCACTAAAACATACCTAAAATAGAGTTGTCTACCAAAAGTTATAGAGAAAACTGTAAACAGAAGACCACAAAAAAGATGGGATTTTTAACAATGGTCGCAAATATCTCTGAATTCAAAGCGATGACCTATATGTTTTTATACATTATTCGATTGCCAGTCAACCCAGCTACAATTTATGCTAAGCTGATGTTTTTGCACCATCAAAAACAACCTGAAAATATACAGTTTAAATGAAAATATTGACAAATATAAAAAAAAATTATTTTTACCATAAAATCAAAAATAAAAGCGATGACTTGTACATTTTTTGCTCTAAATTGTTAGAATCATTATCATAAAGATTGTTTTCATGAATAAAATTATATATTCTCTCAAAACAACTAAAAAAATTGGTAGAAATACATTCAATTCATATCAGCGGAAATGTTGCCTAAAAATTTCAAGCCAGAACAGTTACGTTATTGACTAATATAATTTATAATTTTTTAAATTTTGAAGTCAATTTATTTACAATTTACTCAAAAATGGAGGCTTCGATTTTTGTGCTGTACTAAATAATGAGCACATAGATCCAAATAATTTTTATGTACATATAAAACAAACTCAATTGATATCTACTACAATTTTGAAAGTGCGCAAAGTTGTGGGTGCAAAAAATAAATTTCGCGTAAATTGAGATTTTATTGTATCAAAATATGTTTTCATACTTCTATCGTTTGCAATCAATAGAAACTATAATTCTTAGAGACTCATAATTTGAATTTTGATTTTTAGTTTTTAGATAAATTGGAAATTCTTCATTTTGGCGATGGCTTTGTACAATAAGAAAGTAGAACCTGAACTGAGTATTTTACATATTAACCCATCGCAAAAGAAATCAACTACTATTTAGGGAAAAATATTGTTTGATTTTGTTTCAAAAAGATCTCAAGAAATTAAGTGAAAATAAAAGTTTCCTATGATGCCTGAGAGTTTTCGTCAGCGAAAAAAATCTGAATTGATTGGTTCATGTTTTAGGAACAAATGTAACTGTTTTGATGGTATACTATTCTGCTGTTCGTTTCGCATAATCAGAAAGCAGTAAGATTCCCATGGCTTCGAGTCATTGGTTCTAGCCGTTGTTGTAAACATTACTTGATTTATATTTCGCTCTTCATCAAAGCAGTTGTGATGAAGGGATGCACAAATAGCTTGCTAGACAATATCTTTATTATCATTTTTTCTACTTGAATCGAGATCTCGGGCCTTGCTTGAAACGTTTCGCGTAGATTTCGGTGTCCTCGATTACACAGATTGAATTCTCAGCAAGTATCGTATCGCACAACTTTCGAACTTTGGGTTCTCGATGCTTCTAGTATCGGATTGCTTTTGCTCCTTATAGGTTTGAAGATTCAAAGAATATAGTACATCTGACTTCGAAGTGCCAACTTTTTAGACCACATCTCGAGCTGAAACTTCTGTTACTAGAAAACGAAGTGAGTTCCACTATTGCAGGTACTTCCGAAACAGGAGTCCGGGAACCGGTACAATCGAAGTCGGTTCGAGAAAAGTGACTGGGATCCATTTCCGAGTCTATAGTCACGATATCCGGTCGTTAATCGAAAACCGGGAATCAGAAAAGCCGACATTAATTTGTTTGGCCGTCTACTGACAATGACTATCGATTGGACTAGTTTTGAGGTAAGTTTAGAAATTAGTTAATTAATTTATTAATTCAGTATAAATATTTTAATAATCTTCACCCTGTAATTCCGCAACCGATTGTCCGGAATTGGTGACGGCTGAAATTCAGGAATTCAATATGGGACCACGAGACTTTTCAAATTAACTTATATTCATTTGTGAAAATTTGTCAATCCATTGCTGAGGAAAGTGAGTGAGATCCATTTTGGAATAAATGAACACTTTTTCCGGTGCTTTCATAATCGAAAACCGGGAATCAGGATAGCCAGAACCGGTTTATTTTATTTGTCCACTGATAATTGCTACCGATTGGAATAGTCACGCGGTTAGTCTAGAATTTTATTTATGTTTTTTGTTTCGCCACTTTAAGTGACTGTATTAATTTTCAACAGACTTCACCCTATAATTCCGAAACCGGAAGTCGCATTCTGATGGAAGTTTGGAGTTTTATATAGGACCTGTCATTTGAACCAAATTTTGGTTAAATCTGCCACGCCATCTCTGAACAATAATTTGAAATTGTAATTTTTATACTAATCACCTTGTAATTCCGGAACCGGAAGTTGAATTGAAATGAAATTCAGGAACTTTGTATAAGACATTTATACCTTTCATTTGAATCTAAGTTTGTGAGAATCGGTTCAGCTATCTCTGAGAAAAGTTAGTGCACTTATTTTCATTTTTTTGCTCATATCATCCTGTAATTCCGGAACCGGAAGTCGGATTCGAATAAAATTCAGGAACTTTATACGGGGTTACAAGACCCTCCATTTGAATCTAAGTTTTTGAAAATCGGTTCAGCCATCTCTGAGAAAAGTGTGTACAAAAAAATGTTACATACACACACATACCCCCATACAGACATTTTGCGTACTCGAGGAACTGAGTCGAATGGAATATGACACTCGGTCCTCCGGGTCTCGGTTCAAAAGTCGGTTTTCACAGTGATTGCATAACCTTTCCATATGAGAAAGGCAAAAAGTATTGAAAATTTCTGTATTTATGCCGTTTGTTTTTAGATTCTCCTTAAGAACATTGAGTTTAATTTGTTATAAATAATCGTGAGTGTATGTCATCGCTTTAATTTCTAAGCATTTTGTAAAAATAACTAAAATTTGAAATTTTTTAGTGTTTGTCATTTATTTTTAGATGTTTTTGAATATAAAAAAAATGCTAGTTTAGCCCTATTTGTAACTGGTTTCATTAGCAATCCAATGATGTATAAAAACATATTGGTCATCGCTTTAAATTCAGAGATATTTACGACCATTGTAAAAAATCCTATCTTTTCTGTGGTCTTCTGTTTACAGTTTTCTCTATAACTTTAGGAAGACAACTCTATTTTTCGAATGTTTTAGTGCATTTTATTTCTGAAACTAGTACCATTCCAATGGTGAACAAATTTTGAAAATCGGTTGACTATCAACAAAGTTATGACTCGATAAAGTTGGAGCTCTCAATATTCAGTCGCGACGTTGATGCCAAAGGAAACAAAATTAGATAGCAGATAGGGCATTTTTTACGACTGAAAACAAACCTGGAACGGGAAAAATCACATTTTCATTGATTTTTCCTAACCGATTGTCAATAATGATATACTTAAAATAATCTACGAACTGTACAAAATTCGAGGGTGTAAAATTTATTGAGATCCGTTGAAAAACAGCTGAGCTATGACAGCTCAAAGTTACCGTTCCAACTTTTTTTCGGGCTTGGTATTTGGAGTGTTAAGAATAGGTTTTTGTTTTGCTCTGATTACACCTTAATTGTGTGATGGCGCAGTATTTAGAAACCATTTCATTTATGCTGTGAACCATTTCGCGGTTAATTTTAACTTTTGGTCGACTCTCTGAGACTTAGAACATTTTTCTTTCTAAACTTTATTTCCGATATAAGGAGTGTATCGATAAGTAGTTAGCAACATTCAAACAGTTATTACTCTGAAATGGCTTAATTTTTTGCAGCGTGTTTTGCGGTGACATGGTTTCGGTACGGTTTATCGTTTCAATGATGAGTCGAATCGATCCGGAAACGTGAAAGAAAATTCTGCACATTTGGTGCTCAGAAAGTGGTGTCACGTACAACGAAATTGCAAAACGGGTGAAAGTGCACCACACCAAAATGTCAAAAATATTATCGAGAAGTTCGGTAAGACCTCTTCCATGACGGATTTGGCCCGATCCGGTAGGAAAACGGGTCCCAGCCAGCCCGGCCGGGACTTAAAAGTGGTTGAGTACATCAGGAAAAACCCATCGGCGTCGACGCGGGATTTGGCCAAGCAGTTCAACACCATCATCGGGATGATTCAACGGATCAAAGTTCGGAACTCCCTGAAAACGTACAAGAAACAGAAGGTGCCGAAAAAGTTCAGGCCAAAACAAGAGCGCGAAAACTGTATAACCGGATTCTACAGAATAAAGACGGATGCATCCTGATCGACGACGAAACCTACGCCAAGGAAGACTCTCGAGCTCTGCCCGGACCGCAATATTATACGAAATCGGTGTACCAGGACCTGGACGACGCTGACACCACGGTGGCGATGGAAAAGTTTGGGCAGAAGGTGTTGGTCTGGCAAGCAATGCGTACCTGTGGTTTGCAGTCATTGATTTTCTTCACGAAGGGCACAATTATTGCCTAGGTGTACGAGGAAGAATGTTTGAAGAAGAGAATGCTGCCACTGTACAGAAAGCATAAGGCTCCTCCTCTCTCTGGCAGGATTTGGCTTCAGCCCACTATGCCAACTCCGTTCTACAGTGGTTGTCAAAAACTAATGTGTAATTCGAGGAAAAGGACATCAACCCACCGAACTGCCCGGATTTTCGGCCAACTGAAAGGTATTGGTAATTGTCAAGCGGCACTTTCGGAAGGAAGGTACAGTGTCCCAAAACATGCAAGAGTTCAAAAAAAAAAACTGGACAGCTGCCACCAGGAAAGTCACAAAAGTAACTGTGCAGAATCTAATGAAGAATGTCAAGTCCAAAGTGCGAGCGTTTCACAGAAACTAGAATTTTCTTCAATATAATCAGTGAAATGCCTAAAAATGTAATTTTTCTACAATATATCGAAAACTGATGTCAAAATATGTTTTTTTTTCGCTTTTTTATTCAATAATCAATGTTGTTCACTACTTTTCGATACACTCCTTAACACCAGATCTCGATGGTTTATGGATTTTTAGGACTTCTGGCAAAAAAAATCTAATGTTTTTCGATTATGCGAATTTTCAAAGCTATTCACAGTTAAGTAAGCCCCAAGCGACTTTTCAAAGTTATGCGGTTGAGAGTACTTATTTTTACTATAGAATTTTAACATTCTCAGAAAAAATTGAGTCTATTTTGGGAACCGAACCCAGATAGGTTGCATCAAACGAGATGAACTTAGTCGTTTATCGATGAAAATGTTGCAACGAGATTTCGTCAATTTTTCTAACGACTCTTCCAAATCCAAGTTAAAAAAATTCGCGATTGAATCGCAGTACACGAAACAATAATGACTAACCCTCAGCTCTCGAATAGCAGGTCCGTTGCATACTCGCTAATTAGTGCAAGCCAGTTTCTATCCCTGCCTCCGAGTCATCGCCAAAATAACAAAAAAAAAAAAACAAACAAAAATGGACGGCGGCGCGATGGCTAGAGCGTTGCCGAGTGTCATTAAATTTAAAGTTTCTCTGTGTTTCGGAGTGACCAAGGTCAGCGCATATCTGAAGTAGTTTCTTTTTTCTCAGCTTTGTTGTTAATCGGCGGTGTACCAATCGAGCACCATCATCACCGTCACCACTACCACCACTCCCGCCACCATTTCCCAGTGGTGCATCATTCATCCACTACAGTCTTACGGACGGTTTGGGGTCTTTCGAGAGTAGCCAACTTGCGCACAGTACGAGGATAATTTTGATCGGAAAATTTCGTAAGGTTTAAGGTTTTCTTGCCCCATCGACTCTGTCGCTTCCCTACCTACCTACCTCCCTCCCTCCCTCATTCGGGTTTAGTGGGGCTGGTCGTCATTGAATTTTGGTTAGTGAGGAGAATGGTCGGTTGTTTTTGTTTGTTTGATGTGGAAATCTTTACGCTTATGGCAGATTTTTTTTCTGTCGTGGGCAGTATTAGAAATAGTAACGAACGTGGTGATGAATGAGGTCGGGGAGTTTTTTTTGGTGTCTTGGTTTGTTTATGATCTTGTTGAATGTTTTGGCTTGAAGGACGCGGTAAAATTAGTGTGTCTTTTTTTTTATTTCTTTACACACTCGCGTTACTGATAAGGGCTAGGACAAACAACTTGCGTCGATGCGAGACAGGGTGATGAGCTTATTTCTAACAGAGCTCGTTCTCATTGATGTAATTCAGGCGTATGTCCGTTAGAGTGAACTACCGAAATTTCTGTAAAATGACTTAATTGTGAAAATTTTCCCTCTTACCAACATTCATCAGACCAATATGAAAATACGGATACCTTCTTATATAAGATAATCTTCCGGAAATTTTCGGATGAGTCAGCTAGGAAATGGAAAACAATCATATGTAACAACTTTTGCAAACCAAATAGTGCTCCAAACAGAAGCATTTTCAATCTCGTGAATAAAAAAAATCAAGCTTGCGGATCCGAAATCATTCAAAATTACGATTTTAGATAGTAGACACAGAAAAAAATTACGAATTTTACAAATGAGCTAGTTCTACAAACGAAACTTTTCATAACTACTTAACTGGTCAAAATACGCAATATTCCATTCGTACAGAATTTTACAGGAGCAAAGCAAAGTCTTGGCATTACATTCCTTTCGTGGAATTTGGCCTTTCTGTTTCAACAGACTTCGCAACCGATTCTTAGTGTACAGAATCATTGCATGGCTAGTACTATGGATTCTACTGACACTAAGAATCCTTCCAGGTCGGGGCTCGAACATACGACAGCTGGCTTGTAAGACCAGCGTCCTATGCATTGAACCAACAACCTGGGACAGAGTGTAATTTGCACTCGGCTACCAATTGCCGCCGTATGGATTTATATGTATCAATTATTCATTGAGCAGATATGTGTTTCTGTGACTTAGTCGATTAACTGGCGTGCATTGTGATCTAGTGTTTCTCGGTTCAAGTCTCATTCTCAAATCACACACCAACAATTCCGAACATGAGAGTAGTATATTCTAAAAGTAATGGCTGTGCGCTTGTATTACAAAATTTACAAGCCTTAACACGTATACACTTGGGTCTGGTGCAGCACAGTTCGAGCAATAATTTCAGATGTTGTTTTATTCAGCATCTGCCTATCTGTGCGTATTGCAAACAATGTTCAGAATAATCGCCAGCGGGTGCATGCTTTAATAAGGTTTTAAGGTGCAAAAGAATCATCGGTAGCTTGATCGTGAGTTATGAGAGGTATGTGTGATTCGAAAAAATCGAATCACCAAAAGCGATCTGATCGTCCTATCTGGTTGACATTCGAAAGCTGTACAGAATCAAATTGCCGCAAACGAAAATATTCGACAAAATACACCCATTCAACTTTTTACTTTTTATATAACTTTTTACATGTTTTTCAGTTTGAATACGATATCCAAATGCACGAACCTTCTTTTTAAAGCTACTTATAAGGTTTTGCACAACATTTTTTTTTTGAGTGGAAATCCATTTTTTTTCTTCATAAAATCCCCGATCTCACTTCCTTGGGGGATGTTTTCGAAGCGCTTGCTTTATGAGGGCCTCCCCAATTAGTCGTAGTTCCGGTGCGTTCGGAAGAGATTGAAGTCTTTCGTCACGAAGTTGACCTTGTTAGCTTTGTATAACAAAACATCTTTAGAGTAATGGCACGAGACTAAAACCGACCACAAAAAAAAAACCTTTTTTAATCCACCTAGTGGTGTAATCAGTGTTGGTGATTGCCGAAAATTTGACAGAAGTTGCTGGGTATTTATCTATATTGTATACAACATTTTCAATCCGGTAGAAGATGCTACAAGAACTCGAGTCCCTCAATGCATGAACCGTTAGATAATTTTGCTACATTTCTTCGCTCCATTTCATACTCAGAGTATTTCACGCCCTTAAAAAAATTTACAGTCTGATAATGATCGTTGCTATGTGGAATTTCCCAAGAGAGAATCGCAAGTTGACAATTACCGCAGAAAATCGAATCGATGATTCAACTTGATGATTCTCGTACTAGGTTGCAATATTTCAAAACCCTTGTGTGGAGCATTCACAGGCATTTTCATAGACACAACTTATACAAAGGTTATATGCACATAGTTAGAATAAGCGGCAATAGTAAAATGATTCTATCGCAATTATCAACTGCCTGTATAGAATCGGATCGCGAAACGAGAATAAGTGACCGTTTGTTGCTTCAGAGAAGATCCCCACAGCAGCGTGCTAACCTTTGATTCTCAGAAGTGTCATCGAAAGAAATTCGCTCTCGCACTGGTGTCGATTCTATGTTAAATGAGCCATGCCGGGTTTTTGTTGTTTCGATGATTTCCGTCTCTCTTTGATAGCACTGATTCAATCGTTGAAGAGTTGCCAGTGAACGTTCTTTGATACGATAAAAGCCATCCTTGGGTGTAATGATGCCTTTCTCAAATTACTTAAGTTTTCAAAAATATCACTATAATATTCTGTCAAGATTATTTTTCAAACTTGAATAAAATCAAAAACTTTCTTTGGTATAAACTACCATTATCTTTTTAATTTGAAAATAGTTATGTCAAGTTAATATAGACTTAAATGTGGAAACCCTGCACTCTATACATGAATGAACAAAGCACGCTGTGTGATAGGCGGGTTCGTATTCTTCTTCTTCTGTACAAGCACGTACCGATGCGTACCGATTGTGTATCATTTTGTATCATTTTGTATGTTAGTTTGAAAATTTTGATACTCATTGCCATACAATTTCGGAACCGGAAGTCGGATCTAGATGAAATTGCACAGCCTTTTTTAAGACACTGGACCTTAAATTTGAATTATGATTTGTGAAAATCGGTTTCACCGTTGCTGAGAAATCGAAGTGAGTTCCGTTTTTGGAGTTTTTCTTCATCATTACCGGTGCGTTCGGAAGCGGAAACCGGACACTAGTGGTCCCATAGTAGATTTATACATCCACCAATTAACAAGAACTGCCAACTAGAAGCATCTACCACAAGATTTTATAAAAATGTGCATCGCGTTTCACCATCGCTTATAAAAAATATTCATGAAATTGAAAATTTTCACTAATCGCACTGTAATACTGGAACCGGAAGTCAGATCTGGATCAACTTTTCGGTGACTTTTAAAAGAATTTTTAGACCTTTCATTTGCATCTTAGTTTGAAAAAATCGGTTAAGGAATTTCCGAGAAAATAGAGTTCGCATTTTATCATATGTTTGCACATTTTGCCTTGTAATTCCGGAACCAGAAGTCGGATTGGGATAAAATTCAATAGCAATCTATGGGACCGCTTAGTAGACGATTTTGGAGGCATTCCACCTATCCGTTAATCATTTCTGATTATCACAAATACAGTACTCCGCTTTCCACATGAGTGAACTGCTTGCCAAATCATTCACCTTCGTAGCGATTGCAAAAAATACTACTGTCACTTACACAACGTAAACATTACACATTGAACTAGTTTCATAAAAAAATTCAATTAAAAATACCTAATAAGAAGTAAGTCTTGAATCGATTGCGGTTTTCCATCCATCCACTACTGAAAACGGGTAAAGTTTCATGCAAATCGGAGTATGTAATCTTAGACTGTTGACTTGCTACCCATCCGGCAATTTTAGTCACTGTAACGGAAGATTTCAATAGATTTTTATTTTTTGTATGATTATTTCCGATTCTAATTTTAAAAGTAATCGATTGGATTGCTGCCGGTGTAGAAGAATTTTCAGTTACCTTGGTCGAATATGTCTTTCTTATAATTTTTCGTACAAGTTTCCGTCGTCGCTGGGAGCAGCTTGTTGACAAAATTAACACCTTTCTGGCTGACCTTAGTACGTTAATGGATACTTGCAAGGACTTGTACTGTCTCGACTCAGCCTAACAAATGAAGGAATTTGATTGATCGCCTACGTAGAACTTGTGTACCATGCAATAGAAATAAAATCTCTCCGAAGGAGAAACATAAGACAAGTAAATCGGTAATCTTTGAGGTACCAAAGCTCCTAGCTGATTGTATCTTACGATTTTATGTTACACCGAAAATAAAATGGATTTTTGTTGATTTAAAGATATTTACTTCACGGTAATGTTCAATATTTCGATAGATATTGTATCTTCGAGGCAACATATAGAAACGTAATCGTAATTTTATTCATCAGTTGCAATTACAATTTACTCGCGACTACAATTTTTTTTCGTAAAGTAGGTGATAACATTAGAAAACTGATACGAAAACGGTACACTAAAAGTGTCTCGATTTGGTTCTTTTTAAGTCAAACAAATCGATTTCAAAAAAGAACACGAGAAGCGATTATCCGCTTCGCGTTTGTTGTATTTTAGTTCACTTTAATTCCACTTGTTAACTTAACTTGGTGACAGTGTGTGAAATTCTGATATTATGAATAACCTATCTGAATTTGATACAACTTCACTATAGATAGTTGTTAAAATATCAAGTTTTTATATCAAATATTTGTATCGATTGTATCTAATTATATCTAATATTTTTTTGTGCAAAATTATTGTTGTTTCTTACATGGTTCGAAGTTGGGAACCGTAAATTGTAGTTCATTTGACATTTCTTCCAGTAAGATAAAAATCATTATAATTTCACAATAACATGAAAAAAATTCTTTCATCATAGTTTCATATATTAAACATCATTATTGTCAAATAAATTTTTGGTACAATTTAAATTAGCTATGGACTAGAAAACTGTACATCTTAATTATATATTTTTTATGGTAAAATATTAAAATGAGCTACTATTTTAATACAACTCTAATATGGTTTTCTGATCGGTTGGTGAAACTATTTTTCGAATCAAAGATGGTTTTTGGGTCAATTGGTTTCTCGTTCAAACAACTGTTTTGACGAAAAACCAATAGAGTTGAAAGATGGTCATTTGTTGCTTTTGAAATTTTCTTTCACATCAACAGCCAACGTTTCGAAGGTTTATTCCTTTATCTTCAGGGCAACTATAAATTTACATACATAAATTAGTCACAAATTATTTTCACAAGTTACAATTCATAGAATTTTACTCACAACGACTACAAATATTTTTCGTCAAGTAGGTTACAACATTAAAAATAACAGATGCGGAAACGACTAATCTGCACTGAATTCATCAACTTGTGTTGTGTTTTTCAGTGCAGATTAGTCGTTATTAATATTGTAACCTAACTTTGACGAAAAATATTTGTAGTCGTTGTGAGTAAAATTCAGTATATTGAAACTTGTGAGAATAATTTGTTAATGCATGTTATGCCCTGAAGATGAAAGAATAAACCTTCGAAACGACGGCCGTTAACGTGAAATAAATATTTCGAAAGTAACAGATGACCAAAAAGCCATCTTTCAACTCAATCAACAAAAGTGGTCGTACCCGTTTTTCAGAAAAACCAATTAAAAAAAAATGCCAAATTTTATTCAAAACCATATGAGTTGGTCAAACCAGCAGTGCGATTTTTTAAACAGAGCTCAGAGATTTTTTAATTAAAATTTAAATTACTTTAAACGATTTTCTGCAAATCACTCACATTCTGGCGAAAAACATCGAAAGAAATTATCTCTTCTTTTCAGGACTTATAAATCGACCAAAAAAAGCTGCTTAAGATGTTTTTTTTCCGTGGAAACAAGTTGATCTACAGTAAAAACGAAAAGTTTCAGATTAATTAATATTCACGTAAATCCGGTTATGTGTACTATAATATTAATTAGTCTGTTTTATAAAGACCCCGTTTCATCTTACCTCCGTGTTGGCGGTTCAATGCATAGGACGCTGGTCTTAAATGCCAGTTGTCGTACGATCGAGCCCCGGCCTGAAAGAATTCTTGGTGTCAATAGGATTATAATGATTCGGTACGCTAATAAACGGCTTCGGAACCAGTTGAAACAGAATGGTCCAATTGCATCAAAATGATGTAAGACCAATGCTTTGCTGTTTTTTTAAGTTTGATCTGATATTGCGACTCTGGTCACAAATGGTGGGTATAAAACTTTCCGTTACCCGTTTTATAACTCGAACACGGCGCCATCCGATTACCACTTGTTTCGATCGATGAAAATGAAATGAACGCTCTTTGCGCAATCGTTTCAGTCGAGGGAATAAAAATTTAGGTAATTGGTTTAGGGGTTTCAGGAATTTTATTTTGTTATTGCAGAGTTAACTAATGGTCAAGATGACAATGAAAAACGGTGTAAGTTTTAGATAAAGAACACTTTATATGAAAAATAAGTGAATATTTACAATGAAGTCTCCAATTTTGAATACAATGAAAAAATGGAATGATGGAATTGGAACGAAAATAAAGAGATTCATATACTTAAGCCTAAAACTTAAACAAAACGCTTTGTACTTTTTTGTGCAATATCAAGGTGCCTAAACACGTAACATAAAATAATACTTTGGTCAAAAAGTGCTTGATCTGACAAAGAAAACACTTTTATTCGTATTTCGATTTTATTCACTAATGTATTCTTCTTGAAAAAACCTGTTTTAATCCACCTAGTGGTGTAATGATGGCTTTCTCATATCAATCAAACTATCATATATAATACTGTGGTATTCTTCAGGATAATTTTCTTCGATTCTTAAAAGAATAACCGAAATCGGTTTGTTTGACCGTCTACTGTTAAAAAACTATCACTTGGAAAACATTTGAGGTCAATTTAGAATTCAATTTTACCCCATAACTCCCGAACCAGAAGTTGGATCCAAATAATATTCAGGAATTTTTTATGGGACCTCAACACCTTTAATTTGAATCTAAGTTTGTGAAAATCGGTTCAGCCATCTCTGAGAAAAGTTAGTGCACTTATTTTCACAATATTTTGCACATTTTACCCCATAATTCCGGAACCGGAAGTCGGATCCAAATGATATTCAGGAATTTTGTATGGAACCACAAGACCTTTCATTTGAATCTACGTTTGTGAAAATCGGTTCAGCCATCTCCGAGAAAAGTTAGTGCAAAAAAACGTTACATACACACATACGCACATACACACATACACACAGACATTTTGCGTACTCGACGAACTGAGTCGAATGGTATATGACACTCGGCTCTCCGGGCCTCGGTTCAAAAGTCGGTTTTCACAGTGATTGCATAACCTTTCTATATGAGAAAGGCAAAAAGGGTTCCAAAATTTTTTCACACCTTTTTACCCGGATTTCTGCTCAGTCTCAAAAGTAAAATGCTTCAGTTTAAGCGTTTAGTTCTTCAAATCTGAGAACAGAAAATAGTCACTGAGGGGCTAAATCCGGCACATAGTCACTGAGGGGCTAAATGTGCACTCAGAGATGGCTGTCCGGTTTTTCACAAATTTAGGTACAAATGGAAGGTCGCATGGTTCTATAGGTTTCAATTGAATTTTATGGAACGTCTGGTCGTCTGGTCGGGAGTAACGGGGTAAAATGTGCAAAAAAAAAAATGCAGAAAAAGTTCACTCGTTTTTCTCAGAGACCGCTCAGCCGATTTTTTTTCAATTTGGGTTCAAATTAAAGTTCTTATAGTCCCAAAGGTTCTTAATGAATTTCATCTGGATCCGTCTTCCGGTTTCAAAGTTATGGGGTAAAATGATCGAAATGATCCAAAAAAAAAGTTCACTTGATTGACTCAGAGACCGCTCATCCAATTTTCACAAGCTTAGGCCTTTCAAATGAAAGGTCTTACAATCCCACATAAAAATACAGAATTTCATCCAGATACGACTTCCGTTTCCGGAATTACTGGCTGATAAGTATAGAAATTTACGTTGATTTTGGGTATACCGGATCATCGTTTCTGATTCCGGAAAAAACGGGAAAGTGATCGTGTGCTCTAAACCGGAAATCACATCAATTTATCAGAAACGACCAGGCGGATGCTGACAAACTCGAATTTAAATGAAAAGTATTATGTTTTCATAAGTTGATGTAGAATTTTATCCAGATATGGTTTCCATATTCGGAAATACAAGGTAGTGTGAATGAAATTTCAACCTGTCGTATAGAGCGGTAATGCAAAAAACGTAATAAAAATTCTTCTAAATTTGGTTCAACACTGTATCAATTCTATAGGTTAAAGTAGTTGCTGGCCAAACGAACCGATTTCAGCTATACCTACTAATTGGCTTAAATGGTAAGATTAATACAGAATTTTAAATCTTTAGCCATCGAACTTCGATTCGTCACAATACAAAACGTCAGGAAGAACAGTGACAAAACGTAACTAATATAAATAGAGGAGACCGGGGCGAAAATTGCCACTCGCAATAATTCGAACACTAAATGTCACGTCCCGTCGGCTAAGCCTTTCATTCGTGGGTCCGGGCATTAGCTACAATTGGCTTATGTTTATTTGACATGCCATCCTCTCATTTGAGCCTCAGTAGTCACCAAAAGTAAAATTTTCTGGTTCCAGAGTTTTTGGGTGGTTGAATATATATTCCCTGTAACAAATCATGTTTGATGAATGTTTTTAGCTAATTATGTTGTGACCTCTTAAAATCGAAACCAAGGGGTGGGACTGAAATGGAAACAGATTTTTTTCAAATTCAAATGCCTATGTAAAATTATGAATGCACTAAACTCGAAGAAAAGATGAAATTTACGCTCCTTTCATGTGCATCTATAGAAACGTAAATTTACATGCTTTTTTCCGAAGTACCGCGGATTCCTGAAGCTCCACGATTTTCTTGTTTTGTCTTAGAAATGCATGAAACGTCGAGATCTGGTGTAATCTCGAAAAAAATTTTAAGTCAACCCAAGTCCCTTTTCGATCTTTTTTCAAAAAACCTTTTTTTTATTACACTAGATTTCATGCACATAAAACATTTGGCTTAAAACAAATTTCAATTTCGGAAATCTCAAAATTTTTCTAATATTTTTTTTTAAAGTTCTTTAGTTTTGCGGTTTCTTTTCACGGATTTCCGAAGATACGTGATATTTTCGCGTGGTAAGATCTCAGTGTACGTTTTTTATATCTTTACCATTCCAGCTATTTCCTGCAACTTCACTTTTCCATTTTACAGAACGATACAATGAATTTCTGATCAGTTTCATCAGCACACGAAATTTTTAAATAGTCATGCCATCTGTCTGTCAGACCGAGGACTTTTTAGCCAATGTGTAATTGTGTTTGTTTGCAGCTAAAAATCAACCACGCATATTTCACAATTTAGATAAATGGCGACGCGCCTTTTACGTTCATCAAGCGAGTCGAAAAGTGGAGATGGTTTTCGTAACGATGAAGCTATGATTTATATATATGAAAAAGAGTGATCAGCATATCTCATTTAAATCATTTCATTAAAATTCAGTAAAATATTGTGCTACGCGCTAGCAAACCGATCAAAAACGCTTGCCAACGAAAACAGTACCGTTTTGTAGCAAGCAGGAAAAAAATCCTTTGCTTCTACTTCTGTTGTTATTTTATTGCCTCATGCACTCTTACCGTATCTTCTAACCCCTCCTTCATCGGTAAACTTTTTACTATGCATAAAGTTGAGCTGTCGGTGTGCAAGCAGCAACTTATTTTTTTCTTCATTTGATTGATTCAGTCCACCTTGACCCAAATTTCAGTCGCACACTAGTGCATCGCATCGCATCGGTTCCATCACTGCTGCGCCAATACCATCATCATCTTTGATCGGCAAATACCACGCGATACTACGACGACGACGACGACGATGATGGCCGAATGTTGTATCATCGTTCGTAGCAACTCGGGGCGGCAGTTTGTACATGCATTTAGTGGTGCGTACTTACACTCATCAACATATGGTGGTAGTATCCGTTGTGTTCGTTTGTTGTCGTCGGTTGGAATCGGATTTCGGTTGCATCCGAATTGAACACAAATGGTAAATAATGATGTGATTTTCGGTAGTGAAAAACGCAGGCAGATTCTAATCTTCAAGCGTGTTAAGCGCGGGAAATCTGTTTTGAGAATTTGTTTACGACATTTAATGGTATGAAATCTGAAGCTGATCGAATAAAAACAACCCCAAGTTGACTTGATAAATATCTATCGGAGCAACAGTCTTCGGTGTGGAAGGGACGAATAGCTCGTACTTTACGACTTAATCTATTATTTATTCACTCGGTTCCCAAAATTATATACAGGGGGACATATTTAGGTCATTTGTCAAACGGAATGAATCCCTTTCGAGTGGGTATCTAATGTGATGTTCCTCCACAAACGGCCGAATTGTGCCATCAGGGTTGCATAACACGAAACCGACGGAATCAGACCCAACAGCGATTTTGTACTGTTCAAGTCGGGGTAGCAAAAGTAGGAACAATGTTTCAAGATGTAACACAGGGATAGAAGCAATAAAAAACGCTTGAATACATACACGCATATATTAAAAAAGTATATCAGCAAAATACTCACGCATCAACGAACACGGCAAGGCAACCGGTAGGTATCTGCGAAAGGACTGACACCAGTGTAGCAATGATAAGATTATCAGCGTTGACCTACTTTCGGGGGATGCGAGTACCGACTTAACTCTCCCGCAATGCGTGTTTCGGCTGGTTGCGAACACCGACTGGTGGTCGACTTGCTTTTTTCGAACAAGTACTGAAAGAAAGGGCGTGTAATCACCTTCTTTTAGTCCGTATCCGGTGGGGATCGAATGTATTTTACCATTCGATTCAATTCGTCAGCTCGTGATTGAGTTAATGTCAGCTATATGTATTTCTCCAAACTTATGAGAATTACTACCTATGAAATGAATTGCGGTTTTTGAATGCATGAGCAGAGATGCCAGGTAAAAATTTCTAATATCTGCAGGCAGGGTTTCAAAAGTCTGTAAATGTGAAAAAAATCTGTAGTCAGCAAGCATGCCTTGCTGGCAGCAATTTCTCTATTAAGTGTGACACACAAAAGTGATTTGGCGAGCAAAAAAAAAATCAAAAGAAAGTCGGCAATTTCAAAAGTCTGTAAATTTGGACGAAAGTCTGCGAAAAACTCGATTTTCCAAAGTCTGCAAAAGTCTGCACAACAAAAAATGTCTGCAGCACTGTACACGAAATCTGCAGATTTACAGACAAATCTGCAGATCTGGCATCTCTGTGTATGAGACACGCAAATATACTACGGCTATGACAATTTTCTTTCTTTCAACTGGTTGACAGTACGCTGGAGAAATTTCACTATATTGCCAATTAATATCCGTTCACATGGGCTTCACTTTCATTAAATATGTTCAATGGGCTTCACTTTCATTAAATATCAATAATAGCCTCACGGTGTTGCTACTCCGAGCAGCCAGAGAGCCTAAGAATAATAATATCGATTTTCAACTTTTAAAAGAGCAAAACTTCTGTATAGTTTAGATCCTGAAATAAACGCAAGGTAAAACCACATCCGTGCAGTATTTATTTTCATGTATAAAAATTTATATTAAAATAATAAACGAATAAGGTGTGGCCAATAAAAGGTTCCCACAACAATTTCGGATTTCCCGGAACTAATATTCAAACCCCTTTAATGATACTGTTCATACACTGAGGTCTTTTTTATGCAGTTTTTATGCAACTTTTTTATGCGAAGTTTCAGAGTTATGCGGTGTATAATGTGTGAAATTGAAAGGTGGACAAAACCTTTTTCCATTTTATATTCAAGTTCTTTGACTCATAACACATGGGCTGAAAAGTCCGGTGTCTAGCACATAGATGGTGCTAGTTTTATTGCAGTCACCTTTTTTCCAGTCAATACTAAACTTTAAAAGACAGCTGCCAAAATTTCATTACATTCTATTCAGTAGTTTGTAAGTAATTGTGCTAAAAGTGACGCTACTTTTGTTATTTTCTGAACAATGGATCAAAAACAAATTCGTGTTTTAATTTTACACTGCTTCTTGATGTGAATACCGTTCAAGTGAAGCAATGACTTGAAAAGTGTTATGGAGACTCCGCTCAATCAGAAACAACAATAAAACATTGGTTTGCTAACATCAAACGTGGTCGTAGAGGCACCGATGGTGCAAAACGCAGAGAACGTCCAAATGAGGCGGTAACACTAGAAAATTTTAAAAAAATCCACAAAATCGTTTTGAATGATCGAAAAGTGAAGTTGTGTTAGTTAGCTGACATCGTAAATATATCAAAAGAACGTGCTGGCTTTATATTGCATGAGCATTTCACTATGAGAAATCTCTGTTCAAAGTGGGAGCCACATTTGCTCACTGTTGACCAAAAACGAGAACGTGTTGATGATTCTGAGCAGTGTTAAACGTAGCAATCCGGAATTTTTGCATTGATATGTGACAATGGATGAAACATGGATTCATCACTTCACTCCGGAATCAATCATCACGATCGTCATCTGAGTGAACAGCAGCTGGTGAACCTCGTCCAAAGCACAAAAATCGACTGGAAAGGTTATGGCTGCGGTATTTTGGGATGTGCGTGGTGTAATATTTATCGACTATCTTGAGAAAGGAAATACCGTTAACAGTGAATATTATATAGCGTTATTGAAGCCTATGAAGGCTGAAATGGTAAAGAAACGATCGTATATGGCAAAGCTAAAAATTTTGTTTCATCAAGACAACGCACCATGTCACAAGTCAATCAAAACAATTGTAAAACTACATTGAACTTCGAATTGCTCCCACATCCATCATATTCGCCAGATTTGGCTATAAACGATTACTGGCTGTTCGCAGACCTGAAAAAAAATGCTCGCCGGTAAGAAATTTCGCACGCATGAAGAGGTTATCGCTTAAACGTAAGGGGCTACACCACTGTAGAAAAAAAAGGACTTTTTAGGGGAATTATTTTGGGATACAAAAAATGGAGTAATCCGAGTTTTGTATAAAGCACTTTGCAATACGTATATTTAAGTACAAAAAAATTATCAGTTTTAAAAATTGAAAAACAAAATGGCGACATTTCCGCGAAAGTGCTGCATTTTGACGGCCGGAAACATAAGTCAAGTAAATCTACGTAGGGGTTTTTGAAAATTGTGAATATTTTTTTTATTAACAATTTTGTGATGAAAAAATGCGGTTTTATTTTCAAAGGGCTGCCATTTTACAGAAAATCAATTAATCAAAAAAAACCCTCTACGTACCTCTGTGGAGATAACTATCGAGAATATTCTGTAAAAATTTTGAATCGATTGGCCAAGATTTACTTGACTTATGTTTCCGGCCGTCAAAATGCCGCCATTTTGTTCTTCAATTTTAAAAAATGATCATTTTTTTGTACTTAGATAAACATATTAAAAAGTGCTTTATGCAAAATTCGGATTACTCCATTTTTTGGATTCCAAAGTAATTCCCCAAAAAGTCCTTCTCTTTTTTTTTTTTATACTGCGGTGTAACTCCTTAAGCCTATTTTGAGGGAAAAGATAAATCGTTCTACAAAAGTGGTATCAAAATGTTAGAGCGGCCCTGGAATGATTGCGTTGCTCTTGATGGAGATTACGTTGATGACTAAAGTTCCGCCACAGTCGTTAAAATCGTGGGACTCAAACTAAAGTGTACATTGATTAGCGGTTCATATTGAACGGTTGAGTGCATCAGCAGCTCAATATAAACTGTTAATGCAGTGATTAGTCCAAGACAAAACGTAAATACAAAATAAAATTCTAATCTGAGTAAAATAGAATGTTTGAAATCTGTTGACCCACCTGAGTAACTCCAGAAATTATCCGCTGAAAAGCTGTCAAAATCAGGGTCGATTTTCTCCAATTTGAATAAAACTTCACACACATTTCCAAAATGGCAATAAATTTGTTTTGAACGGATGAGGAGGCCAATTCGTCTCAAGACTGATTTTTGAAAAAAGTGAATGCAGTTTGGAAAGCACTTTCTTATAGTCATGGTAACTCATAGAATTTTCTCTGATTCATGAAAGAAATCGTCCATCTGTGATTGCGGAACCAAAAGTCGGATTCGGACGAAATTCAACAGTAATTTATGAGGCCGTAAGATTAATTTGAGCCTATGCTGGCGAAAATCGATTTGGGTATCTCTGAGAAAGTGGAGAAAGTTCCGTTTTAGATGTATTGACCACTATTTCCGGCACCGTGAAATGGGAATCGATAGGGGAGGGGCATAGCGTGATGGATAAGACCATCGCCTTGTCAGGCAGCATACCTGGGTTTGATTCCCAGCCCGCACAAAAGTGGAACAAAATTTTTTAGATCCGAGAGGACTACAAGTTTAAAACCTCTTCTATCGGAATAATAAAAAACTGGCTATTTATATATCGGAAATCAATTTCTTTGTTTATCAACTAGGAAAACACGCATAATGCAATAATTATATTACTGGAACAAAAAAAATTATTGTTTTGTACGTCGCTATGTATCTAAAAATACTCGTGAAATTGATTGTTTTGTACCTATTACTCTGTAATTCCGGAACTGTATGTCGAATATAAATAAAATTCTACAGCGTTCTATGAGATTTTAAGGCTTTTCAATTGAATCTAAGTTTGTTGAAATCAGTTCAGCCAGTTCAGTAGTCAGTAGTCTAAAAACTGTCTGGTTTACATCATCTGGTTTAGATATGTCATATTCGAACGATTATGTTGCCAAAAATGAACCATGCTAAAATAAAAAAATATCGATATCTCCGTTAAAAAAGAACGGATTTCAACAAACTATGGTTTATTGGAAAGGAATTACCGTGTGCAATCTAAATCTCAAAACAAATTTTGTTTACAAGAACGATTGTAACAGGTATTGTCAAAAAAAAATTGACATAAAACTTCGTCATTTCATTTGCGACTAATTTGAACAAAATCGTTCCAGTCATCTCTGTGATCTCGACCTCTTTGTTGAGAACTCACACACACACGCGCGCGCACACACACACACACGCACGCACACACAACACCGACTTGTGTCGTCGGGGCGCCAGCGAACCAGAAGCTATGCTCCAACTGGAATCGCCGGACCGACCACGGCACTCTCTCGTGTGTCCTGTGTGGTGCAACAGGGGAGTCGGTGTCGGGAGAGCCTCTTTCGCCGGGGAACTCTCCGTCGGTGTAGTCTAGATCTTTCATCGGGGATTAGACGAGTAGATCGTGGCGTAGCACCGTTAAGATAGTCAGGGCACCAGTGAACCGGAAGCCATCCTCCAACCGGCATCATTGGATCGACCCAGACATCCTTACGGTCGGGCCGTGGACGGGTATCGAAAACGTCGGTTTCGGGAGAACTTCCATCACCGGGGACTAACCGAGTTGACGCCACAACACCGATTCGAGTCGTCGGGGCATCAGCGAACCGGAAGCCATGCTCCAACCGGAATCGCGGAGCCGACCTCGGCACTCCTTCGGATGTCCCGCGTGGCGTAAAAGGGGGAACTCTCCGTCGGTGTAGGCTAGATCCATCGTCGGGGATCAGTCGAGTAGTGTGGCGCGACGTAGCGGCATTGGGTCATTGTGGCGCCCAAGGTGGATCGAGATGGATAAAGAGAGAAACGCAGGAGCTCATTTTCTCCCAAAAGAAGAAGTGCATGAGCACAGCCTCCCCCGAAGTATTGAGCTTAGTTCCGGGGGGATCGAGGCAAGATGTCCAAGGTGTTTTAGTGGGTAAGGTTCAGCCATTCCCACTCGCTGGTTCACAATAGCGGTAGCTTGACAACTACCGAGCACGTGAGCTGGGAAAGTACATAAGGTATTTCACCTCTGAAAAAAAAAACACACAGACACGCGCGGACATTTGCTCAGTTCGTCGAGCAAATTTTTTTTAAAGTTTCAACGAATTCTATACCTATTTTTTAAAATGAAGGTAAGAAAAGGAAAAAAAGCAATCAATTTTAGTGAGTCTGATATCGTTCAATTATTTTGAATGATAGTAAAAATTTATTTAAAAGAAACTAGTAAAGGCTAGACTACGATAAATTAACGCATGATAATCGATTCTTTGCCAAAGACAAATCCGTTTTATTCAATCGAATGCACTCTACTAATGGAATGTTAAATTCAAAATTTTCTTATCGATTTATTACTCATTTATTACTACCTTTTATGACCTCTTTGATTATAAAACATTTCTTTTTCAGGGTGTATAGTAGAAAAATCCTTTTCATTACTAGATATTGAAGTTTCTTTACTGCCTCGTCACTAATGTCACTAACAAGTAACAGATACCAATATTTATGCAACCTTCATCAGTGTATTTTTTCCAAATAAAATGCAATCAAGTTTATTTCGAACTTTTTTAAAGAGAAATGATGCACAAATGTACAAAGATTTTTTTTTTCACATTCAATCCCAAATCTCAAATACATTGGAAAATTTCCGTAAATCCCTTTACGTAGTGTCGATTTGTCATTGCCGTGCAGTTCAAATTGAAGTACTAGTTCACAATAGCAGTTCGACTTGAGCCATTAGGTAGACGCAAGTCAAAACCGAAATGTCAAAAAAGAATGGAATTAGATTTGTGCTATTAGCATACAATTCATACCTAAACTTTTGAAGAATTATATTTGCAAATGTTTCGAGGTAAGCTACCCTGAGTAGTACAAAACAAGAAATAAGTGTGTCGTTCATCTTAAAAACATTGAACAATTTATTACAACAACAACATAAAAAATACCTTCCTCACTAACCCATTACAACAGATCGAAAACAAAAACCCGTCACAATCCGCGAAGACCTTGGAAATCAACGAATTACGAAACGCGAGAAAACCGCTCCGCATCGCCGCGGTGCGTGTGCTGCATAATTTTTCGACTCCGGCTGACCGTCGAACGGTGTGTGTGTGTGTGTGTGTGTGTGTGTGTGTGTGTGTGTGTGTGTGTGTGTGTGTGTGTGTGTGCCGCGCCCGGCCTGATATGACCGAAGTGCTTATGGAAAGTGAGTTACCAAAATAAAAAAAATAAAAACCGGCTTCGTGCAGAGCGCATTGTCTTTCCATATTTTGATGTACGTTCCGCTGCCATTTGGTGCTGTCGATTGGCCAAGCAAAGCCCGACGGCGGGCGATAAAACAAAATGCGCTGTGTCATACGGCGACAACGAAGTGAAACCGCACAACTGCAAGAAGTTGACGTCGGACGGTCGGTCGGTCTATCTCTTCGAGGAGAGCGCGTTTCGCTGCTTCTGCTGTACTGTGCTGTGCTGTGTTATTTTCAACACTTTCCATTTCTGTATCAGTAGGTCAAGGCCGGCAGCGTCCGCGAAGACACGTTCGTTGGTGACGACGCTGGACAACGGAGGAGAAGCTCGATGATAGAGAGTGCAATATAAATCCGTCATCCTGATTCGCCGTGGCTTCGTACTAATGAGTGGATGATGCGTTGGTGTTTCTTTTATGACGAATCGGCATCGATGAATGGACAAATGCCGTTTTGAGCTGATGACGCGATACAAATTCAACAAGTTAACGGATGCGTTTTACTGGATTGAATACAGGATTTCAACGATTCCTTCTTCATACTTATTCTTGTTGACGTGAATAAGGTTTAGCAGGTTTACATGGATCAAGGAGTTGGCACGAATAGCTCACTGAATTATTTTTTGTAGGTGGTTCGTCGCTAGTTTTACTACCATTAAGAGTAGTAAAACAAATAAAATTGAGTAAGTTTTCTTGCAACGAATTCTAACCTTAAGGAATTTTGTTACAATGTAGAACTTGAGCTTCTGTCCTAACAAACTTCGCAGCAGATTTGTTTGTATATAAGACAAATGCATGGCTTGTACTACGAACGTATTGACAGATATATATTTTCTTATTTACAAAAAAAAGCATAATGTTTTGACAACTATTCAATGAATGCAAACGGTTTCTAGTCTTACCATCGTCATTCCTCAGAAAAAAACATTCAAAATAATCAAACATTTTATGCGCTTCAATAATAAGGAATATCGGAATGACCAATCGTTTTTGCTGGTTATAAAACGAATCTTCTATACCGACTGCATAGGAGCTCAGTAAGTTTTGATTTTCATTTTTATTTTCGCTGTAGGAAATTCAAAAACAATTTGAATAGACGATAAAAAATACTGTCTTTCTACAGAGTTTCATTGACATAATAAAATATACTAAGTTCTGGCAGCATCAAATTCCAATTGCAGTGTTCGTTATTCCATTGAACAAAAGAAAAAAACACAATTTTAACACTAATGTGGATATTGAGTTCGAATTGAATTTTTTATTAAAAAAATAAACTTGTGAAATTGAGACAAATTTCCTCCATTTTTTTCAAAGTTTCAGATAGACCTAAACCTACACTGAAATAAGATTTAGTCAACTTTGCACTTGTCTCGGTGGTTCAAATCTAATTTTTACTTGAAGCAAGAAAGTCATATTGTAGAAGGCGTAAAAACTAAGAATCGATAAGTGTAGATGTGCGGAAATTTGTTTCAAATCATACATAAAAAAATTAAGACAATTGAACACCCAGAGTTTACAGTGACTGATTTTGACCGCCACATGCGAAGTTCCGTGTGAAATCTATTTATTGCGAAACAATAGACCAAATTGA
The DNA here is from genome assembly GCF_030247185.1 of Malaya genurostris. Classification (NCBI taxonomy): domain Eukaryota; kingdom Metazoa; phylum Arthropoda; class Insecta; order Diptera; family Culicidae; genus Malaya; species Malaya genurostris. The sequence continues at coordinate 187,472,898 of NC_080572.1, forward strand.
CAAAGCTTTGAAAAACGGCCGAAACGTCGGGGAATTTAATCATAAGTATTTGAAGTATTTAGTAATAAGATGAAAAATCTATTTACACAATAAAAATCAATCTTAAAAATTGCTTCGGTGCATCAAACGAAATTTTAAACATACAGCCATAGCTTTGGGTATACCACAAACGAATGAATCTAGACATATCTGATGTCTGATGGTACCAGTCTTCCTTAACGGTAACTGAATGGGAAGAAGTTGGGAAATTCTACTCCATTATTTAGGGGTTTGGAACTGCATGGGCACTGTTTTTTGCCTTTCTCATATAGAAAGGCTGTCCCGGGTTGGCGGTACTATGCATAGGGCACTGGTCTTACTAACCAGTTGTTGTATGTTCGAGCCCCGAACAGGAAGGATTCGTAGTGTCAGTAGAATCGTAGCACCAGCCATGCAATGGTTCTGTACACTTTGAATTGGCTGCGAAGTCTGTTGAAACAGAAGGGCAAATTCCACTACAGGAATGTCATACCAAGGCTTTGCTTTATATAGAAAGGCTAGGCAATCACTGTGAAATCTGACATTTTAACCGAGGCCCGGAGGGCCGAATGTCATATACCATTCGACTCTGCTCGACGAACTGAGCAAATGTCTCGGAGAACTGAGCAAATGTCTCGGAGATGGCTAAACCGATTTTCACAAACTAAGATTCAAATGAAAGGCCTCATGGTCCCATAGCCTGGCATTGAATTTTATTTGGATCTGACTTCTGGTTTCGGAGATATAGAATCCAAAAAATGGAAAAAATATGCACTCACTTTTTTCAGAAATGGCTGAACCGATTTCACAAACTAAGATTCAAATAAAAGGTCTTATGATCCCATAGCTTTCTATTGAATTTCATTTGGATCTGACTTTTGGTTCCGGAGTTACATGGTAATATGTGATAGTTAGAGAAAAAGTGTGCATTCAATTTTCTCTGAAACAGCTCAACCGATTTTCACAACCTAAGATTCAAATGAAAGGTTTTATAGTTTCCTAAAAATTTCTACAACATTTTATCCAGATCCGACTTCCGGTTTCGGAACTAAAGCGTGATAAGTGGAAAATTATGAATTTCATTAGTATTTTTTCACAAACGATCTTTCATGAAGACATCAACCAATGATATTACCTGTTTGGATAGAATCTAACAATCGAAAATTTGTCGTAGATGATACGTACCTGAAATAAAAAGATAAAAAAAAAGTTTATTGATACACCATTATCACGGATCTTTGCAGAAACTAAAATTCATGAAAAACATTGCAATGGAAGCAAATAATTACTTCGCATGACGTCAGTTTACACGAGAGAGCGCAGATATTATTCATCACATAAAGTTTTTTTGTTTTTTTCAAAAGGAACACTGTTTGCAAAAATTTACATTTTCGTGATATAACGTCTAAAACATTTGAAAAGCTGAAACAGCAAAATTTGATATTCCATCTTCACAATTAAAATTTTGAGGAGTTTTTCAATTACACTGAGGTCTTTTTTTATGCGGTCTTTTTTATGCGATTTTTTATGCGAATTTTCAGAGTTATGCGGTTTTTTATGCAAAATTTCAGAGTTATGCGGTTTTTATGCGAATTTTCAGAGTTATGCGGTTTTTTATGCGGTACGTAAATTCGCATAAAAAAGACTTCAGTGTATTATATATCGTTTATTTGAGTCCGGTTTCAACCGTAACAGTTTTCTGTTGAACTCAGTTCTTTGAAGTTTCATTACTTCGAATGATTAAACAAAGTTTTAATTATGCGCATGCTGGTTCACCAGGCCTTTTAAATATGTTTTCTGAACCAAAACACAATAACATTACCCAAAAACAATTTCATAAATAAGTATATCCACCACAATATTATTTTTATATTCTAGCATGTATAAACAAACAGCTGTCATTTATTCAATATGAACTGAAAATCACCCTGTTTTAGCTTCGTTTGGATTGATTTTAGATCCTCATTAACTTTGAATTGTATTCAAAATACCGAGAAACTACAGCTTCAGAGAAATGGTTGAGATAAAAAAAACACACACACAAGAAACGCCCAACGGATGAAAAAACTTTTTTTTTGCCATTTTTTCAGAACTATCGTTAAAAAATTGAATGTTTTGCATAATATCATCATTCGAACAACATTTTGTATTTTTTTCGTGTAAAAATATTGAGAAATAAGTCGGTGAAAAAGTATTTTTAAGAACGCGTTTTAAAAATCACAATTTGCGTGTCCACTGTATCTCAGCGCAAATTTATCAGAAGTCGAAAAATTCAAGTAACACAGTTATAGTAGATGTTTTTGTAGACCTCTACGTTGTTGTTTGATTTTTAGTGAAGTTTTGGTGGTTGTTTAAAATCAAAACTGCGATTTTCCATAAAAAAATTAGTCATCTTGTAGGCGTAAAACTACCCCAGAGTAGCAAAAAAAAAAAACAGAAAACGTTGGGGCTGGATGTTTTATATGTAGAAAGTGTGTGCAAAATTTAAAATTAATTGAAGAAGTAGTTTTTAAATAACGATGGACACGGACTTGTAAAACGTATTAGAATGTTTTGTCAAATTTTCAAGCCAATCGAAGCAGAACTCTTAGGCCTGTACGTCGATCTCTTGCCTCTTCGCTGTGTTCCGATAAACTTGAAAATTTGTCAGAATATTCTTGAAATGTTTGACTATAAGAAAATTCGAAGAAAGAATAAATGATTTTTCAAAAGTTTCAGAACCCTACCCGCCCCTTAAGAATCAAGTTGCTTACGTCATTCATGTACAAGGGCAACAATAAGGGAATACCTTCTGGTACACCATTTTTTATACAAGAATGCTTCGTTAACCGTAAACGAATACAAATTGTTACTTATTTGTCAAGTAACTACTCTGTAATTATTACATCTGTAACACCCAGCCTTTTTGGTTGTCAATTTCTGGATTTGATGATATACATTTTTCTGAGAGAGATAAATGGTTAAGAGTTAAAGTGTGTTCTTTTGCCGAAGTTTGGCATTATACTGAACTTTTCAGTAAACAACAAATATACCGAGATCAGCAAAACCGTTTACCGAGATTTCGAACAGTGGGTTAGCTTTTACTGAAACTTGGTAAAACACTTATCATCTAATGTCTCTTTTCTATTTTGCAAAGCATCACGTCGCCATTCCTCGTGGAACTGGAAAAGATGTAAATTGGACGAAGGAAAAAGAATTGTATATTTTGTGAAAAGATAAATGTGAAACTATCTACTTTGCATATATATATATATATATATATATATATATATATATATATATATATATATATATATATATATATATATATATATATATATATATATATATATATATATATATATATATATATATATATATATATATATATATATATATATATATATATATCTATATATGTATATATATATATATATATATATATATATATATATATATATATATATATATATATATATATATATATATATATAAATATCCGCTTATTTCCAGGTAGAAGCGCTAATGAGCACTAGAAACAATTGTCTTGTTTTTTCAGCATTTTTTTGCCGAGGTTCAGCAAGAAAATTTAAGTGTGCATAAAAAAATGAATAAATCAATAAATAAAAATTAAATAAATAATCCAGTTCCACGAGGAATGGCGACGTGATGCTTTGCAAAATAGAAAAGAGACATTAGATGATAAGTGTTTTACCGAGTTTCAGTAAAAGCTAACTCACTGTTCGAAATCTCGGTAAACGGTTTTGCTGATCTCGGTATATGTGATGTTTACTGAAAAGTTCAGTATAATGCCAAACTTCGGCAAAAGAACACACTTTACCAAGATATCAGCATATTACTTGAACGATTTTCGGAAAAGTGCATGTGGATTACTGAATGATCAGTAAAATGTTAAATGTGTAAAATGTGCCGAGCTCGAGAAACGGTTTTTCAGTGTGTATATTTATTTTTTTATTTATTTGTTTATTGATTTATTTGCATGTAATCATCAGATAATGAAGTCAAGGTCATTTCACACAAAAACCATTTCTCTGAAAGGCACTTCGCCTTAAGTCATTTTGTGAAAGTTCGTCGATCTGAATCGATTGGTATATGAAACTCGACCCTCTGAGCCGCGGGAAAATTTTCCAAAGTTTGGACAAATTCTATACCTATTTTTATATTTATTAACAAAGATAAATACACCAAAAGCTCGATTTACTCGCCTTATATGTGTATATATGTATTCATGTAGACACGTACTCGTGCATATATTTGTATATCTTTATACAATCTCAAAAGCTCTCAAAACCATTCAATAGCATTTAGGCTGACGAGGAGACCTTACATTTGCGACTAGTTTGATCAAAATCGGTTCAATCATTGCCTAGATCTCGATCTCTTTGTTAACAACACATATACAGACACACATACAGGCACATACATACACTCAGCTCTACGGGTTTCAAATAATTTTCTATGGTTTATGCGAATTCTATACCTATTTATTATATTTATAAAAAAAATAAAAACTCTTAACCATTTATCTCTCTCAGAAAAATGTACGACGGGTGTAGCAGATCGATGCCTTTCACGGAACTCGCCTAGGCTCGATTCCCAACCCCGCTAATAGGATCAGAATGTTTTTCTGGCCTGAAGAGGCGAATGACCTTAAGGTTTAAACCTCTATAATCGAAACAAAAAATTAAATAAATACATAAATAAAAAAAATGAATAAACAAATAAATGAATGAACTGAATAAAAACATAAAATAAAACGTATAAATAAATAAATAAATAAATGAAAATAAATCAACAACTATTGATTTTATCATTTGGAGAGTAATCAGTTTCGTGCTTGGGACGCAAAACTTTTTCTTCACTTTTGTCTTAGAGTTTGAGCTTTACGTCTGCCTAGCGGCTTATGTTGAACAGCTAGGTGGTATGAAAGTTCAACTAAAACTGCTATGCACCGGAGAGTCGGAAACATTTCAGGCATTTTTTTTTTCTGTTGTCCCTTTCGTAAATACAACTGAAATTTATGTGTCACTTTCCTGTATATGAGCACTTTCAAAAATTAACAATATAAAATGTGGCAAAATCATGATCGACTAGCTCCGACCTGTATGAAACTTTGCGCACGTTTTCAGCATGGAGAACCATATGTATGTTGCAAAAACGGAGAGACTAATTAGACCAATTAGCAAAAATGTTTTAGTACTCAACAAATGTTTTTTGAAAATTAATGTAATTCATTTTGAATCCGTGTATCTTTCGCTCAGAGTTTCTGCCATCTACACCACTTCCCATTTTATTGGACAAACTGCAATAGTAGGGTATGAACAGGCAGGAGTTTTTGCTGAAGAACTTTAATAACCATTTTCCAACCAAAACTTTGAAGTCTCCAAGCATTTCTAGGAAGCAAAATAAATTGCCTCATTGAAGCAAGGAACTCGTGTATTGTGAAATTACAAATCCCCTTAGTTTGGTACGAATCATTTCCTAGAATCCGTTAAACCATAAAAGAAGCAGTTCCAAAATCCAGTTCTAACACACACGACGCAATCAACCCGATCTAGCAGATCTACCAACCAACCAACCAACCAACCAGATAAGGTACCTAGGATCTAGTTCATCAGCAATCTGATCTGACACAGATATTGGAGCTACTACCGCTGAGCTGAGCTGCGAATTGTACTGCAACTGCTGCTCGCTACGACGCGGCACCGTTCTTGAACCGCATTGCATCAACGCAGCCGGTCGAAGCCGGGTCGGTCGGAACCCTTCCGAGTGTGGCAGCGCAGCGCAGTTCGTGGTGTGGACCAGAAAGACGTGCGCGAATTCGTGCTAAAACAGGTGCACCCGGTTCGAGGCACGAAAAACCACTTTCGCAACTCAGCACGCAGCTCCGTTCTCACGTCGACCGACCGACCGACTATGCAATGTTTATGCGTTTTCACTCGACTTGAAACGAAAGCGAAACATACCAGCAGCAGCAGCAGCTTTAACGAAAAAAAAGCGGATTCTTAGCTCGATGTGCCAAGCGAATTCCGCTCAGCTCGGGCTGCGGCGGGTGCATTGAAGCCGCTATTTAGCTTGCTTTGCCAAAGAACGAGCGACCAGCCAAGAACGCAGAACCCAGAACCGAACATCGTTCCGCCGACCGAGCTGCCAATTCGTATGAGTTATATCCGGCGTCAGGAAGCGAGGCAGGTCAGAGGAGACCACGAACAGTCATGGGTTGCAGAGAAAAATGTACACCCATTATTGCGAGTAAGTGAGTAAGTAAGTAAGTAAGTGAGGTGGCGAGGAAGTCTTGCCCAATCGATTGAATTAGCTCCGCTGCTTGGCAGGCTGCTTTCCAAGAAACAAGTTGGTTTGTCCGGTTCGGCAAGTAACTAACTAACTAACTAACTAACTAAGTATGTAAGTAAGTAAGCAAGCACATAAGTTAATGTTCGGTGGTCGATGCATCGGATGGAAGTTGGAACTTGGCGGGGTTGGTGGGTCGGCGTGCGGGAAGAAACCCCTTCCTTACTACCGGTTTTTGTTTGCTGTAAATTCTACGCTGTGGCGGCAAGCAGCAAGTGCAACACAGACTGAGAAACAACATCGAACCGATTTGCAGAAGTGAAATCCGACTTACTGAACAGCAAGAACTTGCCTCTCCTTATGCTGGGCATGCTGGGGGGTGAGTTGTGGAATAGTATCAACTATGGATGGTGGTGAATCAAAGCGCAGCTAGCAAAATGCGACATGCTCGACTCACAGGCTTGGTTTTGGTTTTCGTTACTGATTTGCTTAATAGTGTGCGAAATTGGTTCCGAAACAAGCTGAACAGTTCCGCTAACCCCTGATTCCTTCCTCTTGGGCTAGCTAATTGTGTTGGGTTAGCAGCAGCACTCCGCTTATTATTTAAAGTAGAAATTAACACGAAATTCAAAGATTGCATTGTCATCACGCATAAATTTCCGAGTTTACAACTAGCCCGAAACATCCTGGCACTTTTGAATTCGATTATACAGATTCTATTGATTGGTGTGGTTCACAGAAGAAAAAATAGAAAAGAAGGAAAATAGAAGACTGACTACCTAGCCATTCGCTGTTACCTCCGGCGTTCCTCAAGGAAGCCATCTCGGACCGCTCGTTTTTTGATTTTATCTATAGAAAGGCAATAGAATTACTAGAGAATTTCTGTGTGTGTATGCATGTGTTAGTATGTGCGTGAACCTTTCAACGATTTTTTTTACTGCTGAGGCTATTGTTGGGCCATTGGCTGTGACTTCTGGTTCCGAAGGTATGATGGAACAAGTGGCGTAACCGACAAAACACTTTATTTTTTTTCTGTTCAATATTCTCAGCTATTGTTGAGCCGATTTCGACAAGCTCAAGCTCGTTTGAAAGCTACTGTTGGGCCGCCATTGATCAAATTCGAAGATCAAATGGCTGTAACTTTTGGTTCCAAAGATATAGCGCTATAAGTGACGTAACCGACAAAACGCATTGTTCTTTTACTGCTCAATTTTCTCAAATATGACTGACGAGTTGTTTTTTTACCACTCTATTTTCTCAGAGATGGCGGAATCGATTTTAACAAACTTAGGCTCATTTGAAAGATACTTTTGAAGCATTGTTCAAGTTCGAAGTTCAACTGGTTGTGACTTCTGGTTCTGGAGATATAATGGTATAAGTAACGTAACCGACAAAATGCGTTGTTTTTCTACCGCTCAATTTTCGCAGAGGTGGCAGAAGCGATTTAAACAAAATTAATCTCTTCTGATATATACTTTTGGATCATTGATTAAGTTCAAAGATCGAATGGCTGTCACTTTTGATTACGGATATATAATAGTATAAGGGACGTAACCGACAAAACGCACTTTATTTCTTACCACTCATTTTCCTCGGAGATGGCTGAACCGATTTAAACAAGCTAAGGCACATTTGAAAGCTTCTATTGGATGGATTATTGATCAAGTTTGAAGACCAAATTGCGATTAATTCTAGTTTCGGAGATATATTGGTATAAGTGACTTAAACGATAAAACGACATTGTTTTGCCCATGTTTTCTCCGATTGATGAACTGATTTTATCAAGTTTTAGAGGTACTATAAAATTGTGTATCATGTTCGAAGATCAAATGACGTCACTTCTAGATATAATGAGCGAATTACGTGCTCACTCGAACAAATGTTGGCAACACTCTCTCAGATTTTTATGAAACTTGCTGTACCTGAAGACTTTGTGACAAAAAATCACTTTTTCCATAATGATCTAGACTGTGTTTTAAAAAGTGTCCAACTTTTTTTACCAATTTTTCTTTAAATCCGCACTACATGTACTCGAAAACTGATGAATCCTACAAAAAGTGTTGTAAGAGTGATTTTTACAAAGTTAGTCATGTTTTTGGATGAAAACATGGCAATATTTCCTAGCAAGTCCCACACTGAAAAAAAAATAATCTAAAAAATTTCAAGTCGAATTGTAAAAAATGTTTGATTTGAATGAAAATTTATTACCAGATAGGTAAAAAATTCAAGATGGGCACTTTTAAGGAAAAAAGTTATTTGAAAAAAAAACTTTTTTAGTGTAATTTTATGGAAAACTTTCAAATGTTAACAAAACTTGCTGTACCCGAAGGCTTTGTGACAAAAAATCACTTTTTCCATAAAGATCCAGACTGTGTTTGGAAAAGTGTCCAACTTTTTTTTACTAAATTTTGTTTAAAATCCGTACTACATGTACTGGAAAACTGATGAATCCTACAAAAAAGTGTTGTAAGAATGATTTCTACAAAGTTAGTCAAGTTTTAGGATGAAAACATGGCAAGATTTCCAATCAAGTTCTACACTGAAAAAAAAATTGATTCAAAAAATTTCAAGTCGATTTGTAAAAAATGGTTGATTTGGATGAAAATTTATTACCTGATAGGTGTTTATGTTCCCTATCTACAGTCAAAAATTCAAGTTGGGCACTTTTAAGAAAGAAAAGTTCTTTGAAAAACCTGTTTTAATCCACCTAGTGGTGTAATGATGCCTTTCTCATGTACATATAATATTGTGGTATTCTATTCAAAAATTTTCTCTTCGATTTTTGAAAGAAACCGAGTGATTGTTTATGCATAACATACAGAATAAAACAGTGCTTGATTGCGTAAGCCATCCTTAAGAGAACGAAATGGGTTCACTATTATATGCACTTCCGGCACCGGAACCCGAGAACCGGTATAATCGAAGTCGGTTCGTACGGCCACCAACTAACATGACACACAAACTCTTCTAATACGCACCCTATAACTCCGGATTCGGAAGTCGGATCCGGATGAAATTCAGGAATTTCGTATGGGACCGGAAGACCTTTCATTTGAATCTAAGTTTGTGGAAATCGGTCAAACCATCGCTGAGAAAAGTGAGTGAGATCCATTTTGGTACATATGGCCACTATTTCTGGTACTTCCGGAACCGGATACCGGGAACCAGGATAGCCGGAATCGGTTTGTTTAGTTGCCTACTGATAATGACTATCGATTTGTGTAGTTTTGAGACCAGTTTAGAAAAATTTTCACGTTTTTTGCTTCGCCGGTTTAAGTGACGGTGTACAATATTGAACACACTTTACCCTATAATTCCGGAACTGGAAGTCGGATCCGGATGAAATTCAGGAATTCCGTATGGGACCACGAGACCTTTCATTTGAATCTAAGTTTGTGGAAATCGGTCAAACCATCGCTGAGAAAAGTGAGTGAGATCCATTTTGGTACATATGGCCACCATTTCTGGTACTTCCGGAACCGGATACCGGGAACCAGGATAGCCGGAATCGGTTTGTTTAGTTGCCTACTGATAATGACTATCGATTTGTGTAGTTTTGAGACCAGTTTAGAAAAATTTTCACGTTTTTTGCTTCGCCGGTTTAAGTGACGGTGTACAATATTGAACACACTTTACCCTATAATTCCGGAACCGGAAGTCGGATCCGGATGAAATTCAGGAATTCCGTATGGGACCATGAGACCTTTCATTTGAATCCTAGTTTGTCAAAATCGGTTCAGCCATCTCCGAGAAAACCTAGTAAGATTATTTGACACACACACACACATACATACACACACACACAGACATTGCTCAGCTCGATGAACTGAGTCGAATGGTATATGACACTTGGCCCTCCGGGCCAATTTTCACTAGTCGGTTTTTCAAGTGATTGCATAACCTTTCTATATGAGAAAGGCAAAAAAACTTTTTTTAGTGTAATTTTATCGAAAACTCGTGGGAACAAAGTCACCTATTTTATAACAAAATTTGATTTAGATGAAATTTTGTTACAAAATAAGTGACTATGTTCCCACGAGTTTTCGATAAAATTACACTAAGAAAAGTTTTTTTCAAATAAAATTTTTTTCCTTAAAGTGCCCATCTTGAATTTTTGACTGTAGATAGGGAACATAATCACCTATCTTGTAATAAATTTTCATCCAAATCAAACATTTTTTACAAATCGAGTTGAAATTTTTTAAATCGATTTTTTTCAGTGTACGAATTGATTGGAATTTCTGCCATGTTTTCCTTAAATGTGCCCATTTTGAAATTTTGAATTTTGAATTGTATTTTTTTCAAATCAAAATTCAAAATTTAAATTTTTAGTTTCGATATTTTTTAGTGTAGGAGTCGATTAGGATTTCTATTTAATATTTTTATTAAAAAACTTGACTATTTATTTAAACATCACTACATGAGTACATGTAGTCGAAAAATGACAAATCCGTCGAAAAAGTTTTGTGTAAGTGATTTTTACAAAATTAGTCAAGTTTTTGAAAAAAAACGTAGAAAACAATCCGAATCGACTGAAAAAAATTGATTTTGAAAATTTAAATTCGATTTGCAAGAATGTCGAGCATTTGAAAAAAAAATGGTAAAAAAAGTTTGACCCTTTTCGAAAGACAGTCTAGATCATTTTTGAAAAAAAAAACGAAGTATACAAAGTGGTGTTTGTGACAAAGTCTTCATTTAAGGTAAGTTTCTGAGAGGAAGCTGCCAACTCTGAATACGATTTAGAGCGAAATTCATCTATTCTATAAGTGGCATATTCAACAAAAAACGCTTTTTCCTCTCCGTTTAACATGGCCGTATATGGCGTAACTGATTCCAACAAGCTTACACGGAAAGACCGAAATCAGCATTTTGGCGAAAAAATTAGATGATTCTATGATTTTAGTTAGTTATTTTTTAAGACAACTAAAGAAATCTTACTTTTGCTAATTTAGATTTTTTAATTCTCATTCCCTTAATAATAATTAAATATTTGTTGAAATGACTATTTCTTAGTTGAATTCACCAATTAAACGTACTGTCATTTCTTAGCTAAGGCACACTTCATTTCCATTCAACTAATATTTTATTTGAATTAGAGAAATTAAACGTTGTTTTAAACAAACATAAATAGTTGAATTGGCTTCTGCAATTTGCAGCTATATGGCGCACTGCCACCGTAAAAACGGTCACACTGTAATGACTACTAGCCACTAGATGGCACACTAATACCGAAAAAAATTTCAGTCGCGGTTGTCTTTTCTATATTGGCAGGTATAAATACGATGTTGTATTGGAGAAAAATACATAAACGAAACAAACTTCTTTTTGAAAATTTTTCTTCTAAATCGCTGTTTTCTTCATTCGACTTCGTGAAATCGACTCACTCACTAAAAACTTTGAGCACTCGGAAAACAAAAACCGAATACAAGTAGCACACCGGACGGCGTAGCCCGGAAGGTTAAAAGATACAAAAAACATCATTTGACACATACAATTAGAATGCAGCATTCGAAACTCACTTCACTGTTCCGCGTAAAAACATTATTGCGCACAATCGCTTCAAATGCGCACAAATTCTGAATTAATGCAATGCGTCATTTTTACATATCGGTTTAGAAATTTATATATGGATAGTTTTTGGCTAATAAACTTGTTAATAAAAACAATTTAGGGGCTGGGGTCCACTAGGAGATTGATAGTACCTATTAGCTCTCTCCGGACTGTACCAGCCTAGATGCCGTGTGGAATCCGGCGGAAAAAAAATGAACCAAGAATAGATCCACTGGGTTCCTGCTTCCATGTCGTAAAAGGTGACAATTGCAGGAGTTTCTTTTTTCTTTCAGTTATCAGATATTTTCAATGTTCTTCTTCCATGTTATTGATTGTCTTTCAGGATTATAAATTGAATGATAAAAATCAACTATTGCGCAAATCCATTGATATTACAACCAGAGTTAATAACAGGTAATAACAGAGATAACATATATCGGTATATTGAATACATAGTAAAAAACACTTGATATTAATATTTCAAACAATAAATTTATTAATATGATCAGTATCTAACGGGGAAACAGATTGGGGGACTGACATGTGAACACAATGATGTAATGAAAAACTCGAAAATGTTACCGCAGAGACGGGACTCGAACCCGTAGCTAACTCCTAACCGGGGAAATTGTTTTACCAATTAAACTACCCTGCATATGAAAACACATGAAGAGAAAGTACAATTTCCCCGTTAGATACTGATCATGTTAGGACTGGCTCAGGACGGCTCTGCGTCTTAACAGAGACTGGAACAAATTGTTGAATAAATTTATATTTTTCTCGATAGCCGGCTGCCCAGACCAACCAATCTGTTTACCTTTATTTGGTGATTTGAAGTGATTTTATAACAACTGTTTAGAATATGTCAATGCAATGAATCAACTATTTTGTCTAAATCTTTTTCACTCTTTTATTTTGTATCACGTAATTTCATTTATAAAAAATAGGGAAGTTTTTATTCTTTACGCGATAGTATTGCAATTTTTTTTTCAGTGTTCTCGAATAAGAGCTGCGAATCAAGACTTCCCGGGACTTCAATATAGGATATGGCTGAAACGTTCACTCGGGAAGTCAATGAGTTTAGTGTTACATCCGAGCATCTTGAAACCGGAACATACTAAGTCGCCCGCGAATAATACCAATACTGAAATTTTTACTAACAAATATCCTTCTCCCGTGACACTTGTGGAGTGCGCAGTAGTATATACGGCCTCTAGTAACAACAAGTGTTGGACTAACATCCCTTCCCATTCCTTAGACGATCTACGTTCGGGCCTGGCCGGCGCCGGTACTGATCATTGAATTCTGGGATTACCAGAAGATGTACATTGAAGGATGATTTACTAGTCCCAGGTTGGATCATCTAGAAATTCCCTGTACAATTTCAGCTAATCCCGATCAGTAACGGAGTAGCAACCAGGGGTGGTCGCTCAAGCTCAATAAACTTGTTAATAAAAACAATCTCATTTTTGTTTACTTTGTGCTGTTCTTCAGTAATGATGGTGATAGATAAATAGAAACAAATTTTCTAATTTTAATAACAAAATTAGTTTTCAATGAGAATTTCGTGTTGAATTGAAATATTGCTGATTTGTGTCCAGAATATTCGCCAACTAAACACATTCTCTTAAAATAAGAGTTTTTTTCAGCAAAGTAAATTCTGAAATTTAACTAATTTAATAGTTATTTTGGAAATTTTGTTGTTAAAATTAACTAATTCAGAAACAGTAACACGAATTATTCGCAGAGCTAATTTCGGTCGTTCCTTGTAGGCTCGTTGGGAAGTTACTATTGGTTCATGAAACAAGTTTGAAGTTCGAAAGTTAACTTACGGCTCCAAAGATCACATTGTATAAGTGACGTAAACGACAACACTCATTCGCACTAACTGTTCTCGGATATGGATGAACCGATTTCAAGAATTTTAGGCTCGTTCGAGATCGTGAATCGAGTTCGAAGATCATATGACTGACACTTCAAGTTTCGGCGGATATACAAGGTGAGATGAAAAAACTGCAACAAAGTAAAACGCCATAATTTTTTCATTTTTTTTTAAATTTTATTGAATGAAAGCAAAAAATGTCGGAAATAACATCAAATTTGAGAATCGGTTTAGATTTGTTCGAATTGGCCACCTTTGGCACGAACTATGGCCTTCAAACGGCCAATGAAACCATCACACGCTGCCCGAAAGTGGCTCCGCGGTATTTTGTCCCATTCTCGGCGAAGCGCTTGCTTGAGATGATCGACACTTTGGTATTTTTTAGTGCCAACCTTGCTTTCCAAAATACCCCAGGCACAATAGTCCAACGGATTGGCATCCGGAGATTTTGGTGGCCATTGTGCGGTGGAAATGAAGCGAGGAACCTCATTTCTTAACCATTCTTGGGTGGCGCGTGCTGAGTGCGATGGTGCTGAGTCCTGTTGGAATGTCCAAGGTCTGCGGCCGAAATGTTTGCGTGCCCAGGGCTTCAGAACTCCCTCCAAAATATTTTCGCGATAGATTTGCGCATTTATTTTGACCCCACGGTCGATGAATACGAGCGGCGAGCGACCATCGGCTGTTATGGCGGCCCACACCATCACCATGGCCGGCTTTTGAGTTCTGGTGGCCAACCGAAGTTGCAAATTTTCAGCTGACCTCTCTGGCAAGTAAACACGATCATTTTGTTTGTTTACAAACTGCTGGATAACGAATGGTTTCTCATCGGAGAAAACCAAATTCGGCAGTTCACCACTTTCGGCCAAGCGAAGCAACTCTTTAGCTTTTTCGAGTCTAACTTTTTTTTGCGCATCAGTAAGATCTTGCACTTTTTGGAACTTCAATGGCTTTAGTCCAAGCTCATTTTTCAATATTTGCCGAATGGCATATTGCGATATGTTCAGCTCACGAGCCATTTTTCGGCCACTGCGACGCGGATTTCGTTCAATTCGCTTCTTCACTTTTCGAACCATTTCTGCCGATGTTGCTGTTTTTTTTCGTCCACTTCCTTGACGTCGGGCTACGCTACCAGTATCACGGTAACGAGCGATGGTACGAGACACAAAAGATTTATTCACTTTTAAATGCTGGAGGGCTCTAACGATAGCCACTTGTGGTTTTCCAGCCAAATGCAAAGCAATCACACTATCACACTTGAATTCCATCACAAATAACTTTTTTTCTGAAAAATTCCCACCAAAATGCTTTTGTGCGCTTGTAAATAATATAATGAGCTGTCACTAGAATAAATCTGACAGCTGTGGGACGAGCGGTTTAGAAATGACAGCAGTCTGAAGTTGGTTGCAGTTTTTTCATCTCACCTTGTAAAGGATGATTTTTTTTTGCTGGTGTCGGCAACACTGTTTTTGACAGATCACGCGAGAATCGTGTCGTGTGTTATTATCAAACTTGTTCAGTTTAGTCTTTAATTTAATCATGAATCGTCATGCGGTCTATACTTTTAATAATGAATGGCCGCTGACAAAGTTAGCCGAAGAACCACTTTTTTTATCGAAGTATTGTGTTCAGCGACAAAGATCATTTCTGGTTGAATGGATACGTCAACAAGCAAAAGAAGCATTGCAAGAGCTAACAATCCAGCCCAAAAAAGTCACTGTTTGGTGTAAATTATAGGCCGAATTAGACACGTGGTTTCATCAAGACGGTGTCACATCTCACACGGCACGCGAATCAATGACCACATTGAGAGGCGCCATTGGTGCACAGTTTGTCTCACGTTTTGAGCCTAGATCGAGTGATTTAACTTCTTTGGATTATTTCTTGTCGGACCATGTGACCAGCAATAATTGACGCACTGGAAGCCAATATTGAAGCATTTATTCGTGAAATACCGGCCAATCTGTTGGAAAGAGTGTGCCAAACTTGGACCTTGCACATGGGCTATTTAAAGCGGAACAGCGGTCAACATTTTCATGAAATCTTCTTCAAACATTAAATTATAAAGATCGGTCTATCGATTTCAATAGTGATTTCATCAATTTTCTCAAATTTTGAGTATTTTTTCTAAATCAAATCTTATACCTTTTAAAAATCACCCCTTATAAACGTGCAAGTGACGTAACCGACAAATTAATCTTTTTTTTCTATCCCACACAATTATTTAAGAAAGTGATCTAAATCAGGCATACTCACGGAACGACCGAAATTAGCTCTGCGCCTAATTCGTATTACTGTTTTTGAATTAGTTGATTTTAACAACAAAATTTCCAAAGTAACTATGAAATTAGTTAAAATTGAGAATATACTTTGCTGAAAAAAAAACTCTTATTTTTAGAGAATGTGTTTAGTTGGCAAATATCCTGAACACAAACCAGCAATATTTCAATCCAACACGAAATTCTCATTGACATCTATTTTTGTTATTAAAATCAGAAAATTTGACTGTATTTATCTATCACCATCATTGCTGAAGGACAGCACAAAGAAAACAAAAATGAAATTGGTTTTATTAACAAGTTTTTAAGCCAAAAACTCACGAGAAGTGTCAAAGCAAAACAATCCATTAAAAAGCTAAAAAGGACAGTCTTGTTCAAGAAGCTTGCAAATTGTTGTGATGTTTTTCGCATGTGTTATGATTTAAATCATATTTAAATTTCTAAACCGCTATGTAAAAATGCCATAAATTGTTAGTGGAAAGTGTATTTATTCAGAATTTGTGCGCATTTGATGCGATTGTGCGTGATAATGTTTTTACGTGGAACAGCGAAGTGAATTTTGAATGTTGTGAATGAAGATCTGAGTATCTCCCAACCTTCCGGGCTACGCCGTCCGGTGTACTACTTCTATTCGGTTTTTGTCTTCCAAGTGAGAGAGTCGATTTCACGAAGTCGAATGCAGAAAACAGCGATTCAGAAGAGAAATTTTTAAAAAGAAGTTTATGTTCCGTTTATGCCTTTTCCTCCAATACAACAGCAGTATCTATACCTGCCAATATAGAAAAGACAACCGCGACTGGAAAATTCGTTTCGGTACTGGTGTGCCATCTAGTGGCTAGTAGTCATTACAGTGTGACCGTTTTTACGGTAAACGGGGCGCCATATAGCTGCAGATTGCAGAAACCAATTCAACCATTCATGTTGATTAAAAACAACATCATATTTTTCTAATTTAACTAAAAAATTAGTTTAATGGAAATGAAGTGTGTCTTAGCTATGAAATGACAGAACGTTTAATTGGTGAATTCAACTAAAAAATAGCCATTTCAACAAGTATTTTATGATTAATAAGGGAATGAGAATTCAAAAATCTAAATTAGCAAAAGTAAGATTTTTTTAGTTGTCTCAAAGAATAACTAACTAAAATCAGAAAATCAACTATTTTTTGCGCCAAAATGCTGATTTCGGTCTGTCCGTGCTGTTGTGAACTACCCAAATCAGTCTGAATGAAGTTGTATTCAATATGAGCCTAAATTCGCGTCAGAAATAATGTTAATAAAAAATAGAAAAAAAAAATTTTAATAAGACTGTGTAAAAAAGGTGAATTAAAAAAAGGCTTTTATATTAAAGAAATACATCTTGGAGAGCAATCATGAAAAAATACATCGTATGTAATTTTTGTCCATTCTTACCCCGAGATCATGAGGCACAGTCATGTTTTCATGCAAAACCAGAAAGCTATACAAAACTCCAAGATTAAGCGATTCCGTTCCATTAAATATTTGAGCAACTAAATATATAACTTCAATGGAGCAATTCATTTATTAGCTTTTGTCTGCATTCCAGTTTAGTTCACACTCGGTTTGGGGGCCACCGAAAATGATGAAATTCCATTTCCGTTTTGTGAACATTATTTCAATCGTTGCAGTGCTGCTTTTGACCTGCAACGTGCGCACACACACACAAGAGCTCACAAATTATGAGTTTGCAATCGGCGTACACATCAAATCCGCCGGCGGAGAACTTAACTCTCGTTCCTCTACTGATTACTGCTTCTGCAATGCATCGCTGGTAAATGCACCGATTCGCACGTACCTGAGCTCAAGTTTTATTTTTGAAGCAGAGGTACCTCATTGGTGGATTCCGGTTTCCTTCACCTCTCGCTCACAAAACGAAAACATAAATGAGTAGTTAAGTGGTAAGATACAACACGCAAGGCTTGTAGATTTACCGGCAGTTCTGTGTCGAGTTGTGGTAGACTTTAGACGACAAAACTCCACCACGGCAGCAACGAACTGGGCACTGCATCGAGCACACCAAGCGCATAACGGCAAGAATCGGTTCCGTAGCCAACGCCACGCGATTCGGTTGACCTCTTCGAGGAAGCAAGACAGACAGAGAGATGATGATGATGATGATGATGGTAGAACAACGAAACTAGAGAACCCACGATCGCCAAACTGGTTTGCCAAAGACTGCAATTGTCGGCCAGTTCGGTGCTAGCTAGTTCCTTGGCATCCACCGAGCAGAAGCAGAATTGAGGTTGGAGTTTTCGCTAGTCTTGAAACTTATGGATTGTACAGTCATACCTAAACTACCGAAATAAAATCTAATAGGCTCAATTATCCGATATCGGCTGCATGATAACCAAATTTCTAGCACGAATCACCTAACGATCGGGGCCGGTAGCTTATTTTCGTTCCCTAGGTCTACCACTCTAATTGATTTACCGGCTGACTGACGGAATTCGGTTTTCCGTTTTGCCTGACGGTCGGTCGGTTGGTCGGTCGGTGGTTTGGTTGAGTTTCTAAAATTGGTTGTTCAGCCGATTGCCGTTCGAATGATGCAAACCCGCCCGGTTGGGTCGATGCTATATTCTAGATTACCTGTTGATACGCGGTGCATACCATTTCTAGAACCAGTTTTTTTCTTCTTATTTTTTTTGTCTCACTCACACCCTCGTCCGCATCATGGTTGCACGGGTTAAAAGATCGGTTCGGTAATAGATTCTGGTTAGAGTAGGTTATGGAAAGGTGAAGTCGCTTGATGAGGGCCTAAGCGCAGCAAAAGTTGAAGCAATGTTGCAAAAGTCGTAATTAACTTTCAATTTCTGTTCGGAGGTGATGAGTTACTGGATTAGCAGACAAACGCAACCGTTCACCAGTGTTGCACAAAGTGGTTGACAGTTGCTCTTGTTGTTAATAGATATAGTTGTGTTTGACATCTTCAGGAATGACTGGTTTTTGATTTAAAAAACATTATTTTCAATTCAGTTGGAGCTAAAATTGTTTTTGTTACAATAAATATCAATACACTGCAGTCTTATTATCTTACTGTTTTATGTGAATTTTCTAATGTCGTTTTCGCTTGAGAAAACTGAAACTGACCCAGGGCAGTTTCATCAAACAAACAATTTTCACGAAACTGTGTTGTTTTCGCGCTTAGCAACCGGGGTTTGAACAAACCTGATATAAAAACCATAAAAATCGAAACTGACTCGATTTTCAGTTCAACAACGTTAAAACTAGGTTCGAAGCGAGCTTCAAACAAACGTTTTGGCATCAGTTAGGGTGAAAACTGGGTTAGATTTGGCATCAAGCGAAAACGACATCAGTTATGCAGTTTTTACAAGCGAATTTTCAATGCCATGCCATGTTTCTTCTAACCGAATTTTCAAGTTTTTGCAGTATTTTTTTCTTTCATGCGGTACGTATCCCCCACAGATAAAAGAGTTAGTAGTCTCATTTTCTTTTATTCACACAAAAAATTTACGAAAATCAGTCAATGAAAGCAGAATAATATTCCATCAGCTTAGGGTGAAGCCAGAGTGGCCTCGACACGCGACGCGAAGCGATGCGGCGCGATCATCAAAATTATGTATTTCGTTCATTTGTTTACAGCAAGATATTAACAAACAACGAAGCAGTGCGTGCTCAGTTTTTCATGCGACTAATGAGCGACAACGGTTTCCTAAATTATTTTTCAACATGGCGATAATTTGATTGCTATCGAAGCTCTCATCGAAGCAGATTTTCAACGCAATGCTTTTTGGAATCAATAATCTCGCAACTATGGAACTGGGTTCTTGTGAACGAGTGTTGGAAAAAAGGTTTCGAAAACATTAGAAATTACTAGAAGTACAGCCATTGAAAGTGCATTAAACGAGTTTTGAGAATATTTCGAGTAATCTCGATGAAAAAAGTGTATAATTTTTTAAATAAATTTTTATATGAAAATACTAAGAAAAAATACTTTTGGTCGGGAGCTATGAGAACTACTAAAATTAAAATCTATGGTTCCATGTGGTGATGTAATCGCCTCGAGCTGGTTTTATTTCGAAAGGCATATTTCAAATCAAAATTTTCGGTGAATCTAAAGTCTTTTGCGCATTACAGCTCCGCTTTTACGTATTTTTTTTATATCATTTATTTTACCCCGGCTTTAACCATTATGGTCATTCACCGGGGAGGCACTTTTACGTATTAATGGGCCCGGGGTCAACACTTATCTATGTGCCCCTACACGGAAAGAAATCCGTTACTGCTGTTATGATTAGAAATCCATGAAACCATTAATTTTAACTTATCATGAAATCATGAGCAATAACTCTTCTCCCACGAAAATTATTCATGGTTCTAGAATGCGTTACTTGAAGAATGCATTTCAAAAGCTCGTAACTCTAATTTTCTACCCGGATATCACTTTGAACCCTCTGCCTCAAGTGTTGTGATAGATTGCTTAACAGATTAATGGCAAATCAAAAAGCAGATATTGAAAAGCAAGACCTACTGAAAATGTTTACTTGATTCTGAAGCATGTTATTAAATAATCGTGTTGTTTTACCAACATAACATAGAAATAAAGATAATGAACCGAAAATTGACATCACAAGAGACTAAGCACGGCTACACTTTTCATTTGACAAACATCAATGTTACATTTTGTTCGAATGTATTCTTACATATTTGATGTGATCGTTGTTACTAGAATAATATTCTGAGAGCTAGCGTTTAATTCGATTGTGAATTTGGAACACCATCTAACGAAAATCAGAAAAATATTTTGTTCAACCACTTCGATTAATTTGTTTCATAGATATAACAACACAAGCTGTATTGATGCACCTAAATATTATGAATAAGACGATTTTTTTTGCAAGAATTCGACATAGAGTTGCTTTTTTAAAGGTTTGATTCACTTCACGACGACGCTAGAGATAATATTTTCATTTTAAAAGAAGTTCGCCGTGCTTTTCACTGAATTTATATTGCAAAAATGACCATCGTTGCAAAATTGACTTGTTGTCTAAGCGAACGAGCGTTTAAAATTTTTTCCCTGACAGGACTACAGTCTTTCTAGTAAAATTGTTCATTTGAATCACTTCGCGAAGAAAATCCATTTTCTTTCCTATCGCTCATCCGGTAAAAACGTTTGAGACAGTGCACAGTGGTCCAAAACGGGAAATTTGCAAAAATATTTTCACTATTATATATATTTTAATATATAATATTTTCAATATTATATATTAGTTTTTTGTAGTTGGCGCCTTCACAAAAGTTGTTTGTAATCAAATGGCGCACCTTCCGATGAAAAAAGTTACTAGGGTGGTCCTCATTTAGATTGAAATCTGAAATCTAACGTTCTTAATTGAATTCAAAAATAATTTTGTTGTGCAATAGAGTTGCAGTAAATTTTATTTTGAGCAACTTTGCTGAAAAAGCACCTCTCTAGCTTTTCATTTGATCGAGTTACATCAATTTTCCCAGTGGCTCCTGAAAAATCACTTTTTTTGTTCTAACTTTTTTGTGAAACGTTCTATGGAAAAGTTGTCTTCTGAAGAGTTGTTGAACTAATTATTGCGCACAATTTGGCTCCACTAAGCTTTTTCATATGAGCTACCAGTAAAAACTTATGATTGTATTTTCATCAAAAACTTTTCAACTAGATGCTATCGATAAAAATGTATCCTATGCAGTTCATGAGTAACATAAGTATAAATTTAAGAAAAAATTGTCAGGCTGTTATTTTTTTAACGGATTTAAATTAGTCTTGGAAATACCTTCAAAACGCCTTAACGTATCAACATATTTCCTTTAGCGAAATAATAGTATCCAATTAGTTCTACAAGTGTTCCATGCATTGTCCATTCGAGAAATAAGACACACAAAAACTACGGCCGAAAATATTTTTTTTGCAGAAGGTATTTTCAAGACTAAATCAAATAAGTTAAAAAATAACACCCTCTCAATTTTTTTCTAAATTTATACTTATATTATGACCTTTCAGGAACTGCATAGGATACATTTTTATCGACATTTTTATGGGTAATTGACAAAAAACAGAGATAAAAACCAAATCTCAAATCAGTGTCTGACGGCAAAGAAAGTGAAGATAGACTTGCGATGCGATGTCGGATGGGTTTTCCATAGAGGTAGGACCACAATTCAATACTGTGCCGGCCGAGTAAGGTAAAACATGCTCCGTTCTTCTAGTTAATTTGGCTGTCTCTTTATGTGTATTCATACGCAGGATAGTTTAATTGGCAAAACAAGTTCCCCGGTAAGAAGCTAGCTACGGGTTCGAGTCCTGTTCTAAGGTAAAATTTTCGTGGTTTTCATTACATACTTGCATTCGCATGTCATTTTTCTCATCTGTTTTGATTGTTAGATACTGATCAAATTTAAAACTAGGTCAAGACGGCTCTACGTGTTAACAAAACTAACTTCAACTACGTGTTAACTAAACAAATCATTTAAAGCTTGCTTCATTTAGAATTGGAACAAACTATTGCTAATATTGTGGCGCTCCTGGTGGACGGATTTGGAAGTTCTTGGGGCCCACGTGTCGGGAATTTTGTCAGCTTCACGTATGATTCCTGACATTCCGCAAATCGAATTTACTTTGTAAAGAATCAACATAGAAGCCGAAAGAAGGGAAAAAATTGTGCACAGTTATTTGGAAAATTCATTGTGGTCTGCATCTAGGCTAGCTAAACAGCTGAAATTGCCCAGAAATATCGTATGGCGCGTTATCAAACGGTATAAGGAAACATTATCGACGATTCGGAAGCCTCAAGCCAATCGTCTGCGTGGTAAGATTTTGAAGACGATTAAGAGGAATCCTAATCTGTCGAACCGTGATTTGGCCAGAAAATTGAACGATGAAACTTATGTCAAGGCTGACTTCGGGCAATTTTTACTTGGCAACGGCTCGGGGGGATGTTCTAGCCAAATTTAATTTGGTTTTGCCGACAAACTTGCAAGAAAATTTCTGATTTGGCAGGGCATTTGCAGCTGTGGCAAAAAACAAATAAGACAATGACATCGGAACTATACCAAAAAGAGTCTCCAAAAACGATTTTTGCCGTTCATTCGATCCCACGACCATCCCGTAATGTTTTGGCCAGATTTGGCAAGCTGTCATTACAGCAAAATCGTTCAAGAAAGGTATTCAGATAAAGGGGTCCAGTTTGTTCCGAAAAACCTTAACCCACCCAACTGCCCCCAGTTCCGCCATATTGAGAAATACTGGGCAAACATGAAGAGGAGACTGAAGGCAAAGGGAAAGGTTGTCAAACACATCAATCAAATGACGACCTGGTGGAATAAGATAGCTAACACAATGGACGAAGAAGGTGTGCGCCGCCTTATGAGCCGTGTTACAAATTCGAGAATTCCTTCGAAACCGTGACGAATAATTATATACGTATTTTTTCTTAAAAGTATGAAGAAAACGCTACATTTGTATAAAAAAGATCTTGAATTCAATAATGATAATTTATTTCTATTTGATCATTAAAATGATTTTCTGAAAAAAAAACCGTCGAAAGAAAATTGTTCACTGAAAGTTATTGTAAAATTAAATTTTTCATGAAATTTTCAACGTTTCTTTCAGAAAGTCATTTTATTGATCAAATAGAACCAAACTATCAACACCTGAACAAAAAAAAGAAACAATAATTTTTTTCGGGCGGTTTTACGAATTCTGACCAAAATGCTACCGCAGATTGAGCAAGGACTATTCAAAACCTTTCTAACTGAAAATGACAGACGAATTAAGTGAATATGATATATGCAAATTAAAGGCGAAATTTAATATGAGAAGTATGAGAAAAAGTTTGCAAGATCAAACAATAGATAAGAGAACATTCGGAAAATTAAGAAAAAAAAAGGTAAAACAGAACTTGTTAACGTTTAATACAAAGAGTATCCTGATTTAAATCATTGAACGAATTTGGTAATCGAAATTTGAAAGAAATAGATACTCCTGCGATTGTCGCCTTTTACGACATGGAAACAGGAACCCACCAAGGAAACCAATAAGCACATACTAATACCGAATTGTGACAGCAAATAATCGCCAACTGCCATTTCAATCGCTTTTGAGACTTAATTAGGGCCGAATTTTCAAAACATGCGGCTATTCATGGACGATACTTATTTTTGGCTAATGTGCATTCTGAAAGCTGAATTTTGATTGCTTTTAACAGATGAGCTTTCAGATTACAGATATAAAGCTATAAATAATTTTCGGTGTTCATAAAAGGCTATTTCACAGCTATTATTAGTGCATACTGGTTGCCTGGACAGTCGATCGCTTCTTGGATTATTTTTCCACCGGATTCCACAAGCCCTTTTTCTGGACATGTATACTTTGTCACAAAAAGCCACAATATTTTACTGAAATTAATCCAGACAGTCTATTACAAAGGGCCAATCTTTTTTTTACTAATTTTATTTCAAATGTTTTAAATCGCAAAATGACAAATCCTACTGAAATGTGTTGTAAATGACTTTTCCAGAAACAGTCAAATTTTGGAATAACAGTATAGGTAATTGAGTTCCAAATGAACCGCTCAAACATTGTAAGTTGGGAAGTTTTTCATTAAAACAACGTTTGACAAACATAACTGATTTTTTTTCTCTGTGTTTTTTTTTATCTAAAATAAATTCAAACTGAAACTTCATCCAAGAATCCAACAAAACTCAACTTGTGAGGAGACTTCACAGAATACTCTATAGCTGAAAGTATCCATAATGAATAGAAAAATATTAGAATTTCTGATGTTGAACACATCTTTATTTTCTATATAGGGGTGCAAATTAGAAACTCAAGGAAAAATACACCTAGAAATGTGGCCAGGTTTTACACATTTACAGCTCAGTATATTTTGTATCAATTATTAATATTATTTCATTATTTGATTGGAAAAATTTCTATGATTCGATTTGAATGTATCATGCCACGTATTTTCAATTATAACTGATTAAAATTTTGATTAGTAGCGAGCAGTGTTCTATTTTCTCTGCATGCATGCAAGCTCGGATGAAATTCCATGTTATGTCGTTTCGCCTGAGAAATTTACAACTACCCCAGGGTAAATTTTGAGTGCTTAAGATTAATTTCTAATTTATATAAGATGAACTCGATTGATACTGAGAAAAACTTTATCGCTTCAACCGAAATCGCAGAATGGTAGAGAAACTTAACGCTATAAAAATCACTGCTTGCATACAAAATTTGAACACAAGCTTGGCGTAGAGAAGCTTTAATATCAAAATCCTTATCGCAAGTATGTACAAAGAAATAATTGCATACATTTGGGATATTGGTGTAATTTCGTTGGCTATAAAACAAACAACGTTTGGTGTTGGTTCCCAATCAAGATCAATCTAAGCAGACTCTCGTGCAATTGCGGATTAAAATGTGTGACGATTGATTGAACTGTTTGATTGTAGATCATTCCACATCAATGGCTCGAACAACCATATGGGGCTGATCCTTGTAGTTTTTTCCTTAAGAATGCATTATTATCTATTTTGGCACAAAATTTCATACAAATAAAAAGAGACATTTTTGTGATTTGTCAACTTTCTCGGGGATGGTTGAACCGTTTTCAGTAAACTTAGGCTCGTTTGAAAGCTACTATAAATTCATTGATCAAGTTCGAAGTTGAAATGTCTGTCATTTTTGGCTCCGGAGATATAATGGCATAAGTGTCATAACAGACCAATCGCACTGTTTTTATCGGTTTAATTTTCTCGGAGATGCCTAACCAAATTTCGATAAATGAAGGCTTATTTAAGAGTCTCTTCGAAGTCAATAATCAAGTTAGGAAAGGTTATAGAGAATATTTCCGTTTCGGGAGTTACAATCTTATAGGTGATGTAACCGAAAAATAGCAGTGTTTTTCAATATCTAAAATTTCTAACGCGTTTGAAAGCTACTATTAGGCTACTTAATAAGCTCACTGTTGAATACTTTTTGCTCCAAAGACACAATAGCATGGAAACCACGAGACTATTTAAATGGTCAAAAGACAGTTTTCAAATGCAAGCGAATATCACGCGAATATCACTAGGAGTGACTCAAGAAAGCTGTTTCTTTTTGCCTTAGAACTATGATAATAAGATTAAAAAAAGGCAAGTCAATAATGTCAGAGACATAACCGGAAGACGTGAATACGAAGAAAAAGTTCAAGTTCTTGGATGTTAAACACTGTTGAGTACATTTACTTCTAACGTGAAGGAGCAATTGGTCCTAAGCTTTTCGTAAAACTGGATTTTTTACCTGGATCCATAATATGGTAATTTTAGGTCCAGTTCCATATTCAGTATCTAGGACAGGAGCTTAAAACATTAGATTCAGAATTCATTTCCAGAACCCATGTCTAGAAATAAGGCTCTAAATGCAGTTCAAAAATCCAGGTTAAGGGCTCATGTCAAGAATTTGGATCCAGAATTTAGGTCCAAAATTCAGTTCCCAATTCCAAGTCCACACTTCAATTCCAGATCCGTGTCCAGAAATCCCAAGTTCAGAATTCAGTTCCAGTATCGAGTTCTAATATTCAGGCCCGGAATTCAGATTCAGTTCCAAAATTAAAGATGTATATTCAGGTCCGCATTTCAGTTCAAAAAATCAATTCCAGGATTCAGTTCCATAGTTCAGCTTTAAAAATCAATTCAAGAATTCATTTCCGGATTCCTTAGAACATGGAGACATTCGAGTGCAGAACTCAGTTCCAAAGTTTTGAACCAGAATTTTAGAACTAAATTAAAGTACATAATTCAGGAATTGAATTCTTAATCTGGATTCTAGAACTGAGTTCTGAGTTATGGAATTGAGTTCTGGAATTAAATTCAACTACTGAATGTTGAATCTGGATCGACCAAAACGCACTTGCAAAAACTGCGTAGGCTTGAACTAATTAAACGAATAAAATATTTACCTATTACACTTAAACGCCGAAAATAGGAGTAAGTGCGTACGGACATCCAGCAATTGATGCGTTTGAGCCAAGCATTTCGGCAAAAACGACTGGAAGTTACCGAGTGACACACCAAAACCAGCTTTTTCCACGACAATGCGTGATCGAATATTGCAAGTAATGTCAAAACTCTCTTCCAAGCGCGGAAATGACAAGTGCTACCTCAACCGCTCTACAGCCCCGATGTAGCACTTTCGGATTTCTATAGACGACGGATCATTTTATACGAAGAACCACTGCTGTTTGTTGTTTGAAAAGAGGATCTGCACGGTTATTGCGGTAATTTATCTTACTACTAATCCGACTGACTCATTAATCATTTGAAAATCATTGTTTACTCACTACGTATGGACGAGATCTTAGATTGAATGCGATTAATGAACATACCTGTAACGAGAAAATAAACAATAATTAGTTTGAGTTGACCACTTTAAACGAATCTACGAAACTAGCCGGGTTATCAAGACGTCTACATATGATTTAATTTTTAAATCGCATTTGAGAAAAACTGAATATTTCGGTTGTTGTCAGATATGACGCGCTATTTGCGAACAGTCAATAAGTGCGTGGAAACTTGTAACATTTTATTAAAGTAAACTCGACGCAGTAACAGTGCGTCGCAACGGATTCTCTAAGTCCCAGAGTCGAGCTGAAAGAATTTTTTTTGACATAACACTAGATTTCGACGTTTCGTGCATTTCTAAGACGAAACAAGAAAACTGGTAAACTTTGAAAATTTGCATAGAAAAGTTAGCACAACTCTGAACATTCGCATAAAAAAACGCATGGCTTCGGAAATTCGCATGAATAAATCACATGAAAATCGTTCAAAAATCCACATAAAAAGAGACTTGAGTGTAATTTACTTCATTTTATATCCAAATCCGATCCATTCTAGATAAAAAATAAACATCTCTACTAGAGATGGTCGGGTGAGCATTTTTTTAACCCGAGCCTGACCCGTACCCGATTGAAAACAAAAAAACTTTTACCCGAACCCGACCTGAATCCGAAATTAATTTTTTTCCAAACCTGAACCCGACCCGTACTTGATAAAAAAGATAAAAATCTTAATCGTGTGTTAAAAATGTAAAAAAGTCTCGCACCCGACAAACATATATTTTCTGTACCCGACGTATACCAATAAGGAGTGTATCGAAAAGTAGTTAGCAATATTGATTATTGAATAAAAAGTAAAAAAAAAATATTCTGACATCAGTTTTCGATATATTGTAGAAAAATTACATTTTTATGCATTTCACTGATTATATTGAAGAAACGATCGCACTTTGGACTTGACATTTTTCATTAAATTCTGCACAGTTGCTTTTGTGACTTTCCTGGTGGCAGCTGTCCCGTTTTTTTTATTCCTGCATGTTTTGGGACACTGTACCTTCCTTCCGAAAGTGCCGCTTGACAATTGCCCAATACCTTTCAATTACCCGAAGATTCGGGCAGTTCGGTGGGTTGATGTTCTTTTTCCACGAATTGTACATTATTTTTTGACAACCACTGTAGAACGGAGTTGGCGTAGTGGGCTGAAGCCAAAGCCGGCCAGAAGAGAGGAGGAGCCTTATGCTTTCTGTACAGTGGCAGCATTCTCTTCTTCAACCATTCTTCCTCGTTCACCTTGACGTTAATTGTGCCCTTCGTGAAGAAAATCGACGACCGTAAACCACAGGTACAAATTGCTTGCCAGACCAACACCTTCTGCCCAAACTTTTCCATCGCCACCGTGGTGTCAGCGTCGTCCAGGTCCGTGCCAAGTTTGATAGCAATCCGTTGAGTAGTTTCGAAGTTATGCCATTTCAAACATTACACCCTCCTTTTTAAAGGCACTTGCTACAACCACCCCCCGTAAAGTCATATCTAAGGTATGCAAAATGTTGCTATGGTCTTCATAACGTAACGATTCTCGTCAAGTTATATGAATTCATTCATAACCCCCCTGTTGCAAACACTTGCTACGCTCCATCCCAAACATATTCTTATAACCATCTCAGAAGAGCAAGAAGTATATGTGCCAAGTTTGGTGGCAATCCGATCAGTAGTTTCGGAGTTATGCCGTTTTAAACTCCCCTTTTTAAAGGCACTTGCTACATCCACCCCCCCGTATAATCATATTTAAGGTATGCAAAATGTTTCTATGGTCTTCAAAACGTATCGATTCTCATCAAGTTGAATGAATTTTTTCGTGACCCCCCCCCCCTGTTTATGACACTTGCTACCCTCCCTTAGCTATAAAAAATACTCCTTAAACCATCTCTGAAATGCCAGAATTACCTGTTGTGTCAAGTTTCAAGTTTGGTGTCAAACTGTTCAGTAGTTCCGAAGTTATGGCGTTACAAACATACAAACTTACATCCATTTTTATATATGGGGCATTCCACGCAAAATCAGCCACCCAAAATTTTTTTTCATTTAACTTTTTTTTCGGTAAAGAACTCGAAAATATTCGACACGTATTTTTATATTTCAATATGGTACGTGGAATTTTCGAGATATGATTTTTTGAAGTTTACAAAAATGAGCCTTTTTTCAACAGTCTATACTGTAAAATCTAATAAAGATACAAAAATTCGCCCAATACATGAAATGTGCGTCTTTTCCTTAGCTTACAAATTAGCGATTCCATAAAACAACCTTTAAAAGAAATATAACAAAAAAAAGTTAAAAATTAATAAACAAATAAAAAAAATCCAAACTTGAGCCAATTTTGTTCTCTTTTTTTAGTTGAAAAATAGAAGCCTTAGAGGCCTAACTCAATCGCTTGGCAAAGTTTCAGAGTGGAAAGACTTTCGGAGCAGTGAAAATTTTAATCACGACCCGCATGCGCGGAGCAACGTTACAGTTAGTATTGCGGTGTAAAAATGAGTTCAGAATTATCGCTGGTAAACTTTTCACAACGTATTTTTTGCCAGTTTCAGTGAGAATTGCGTTGTCAAAAAATCAGTACTGAATTTTTCTGCAGTGAGAACTGAACTTTACTGATCGAGGATTTGTTTTTTGTCTAAAAATCACTTGTGAAAATTTAGATTTTTTCCCGGCACTGGTACACATATTGTTTTTCTAATTGGAATTTCTATGTATAGCATGACACAAAGCTGTTGTAAGATAATGCTTCGTAATATTTTTAGTGCAAATTTAATGTACGTAGCGCATATTGAAATAATGTGATTCTGCATTAACGATGTTATAATAAAGCTGTAAATGTGCAATGATATAATGCATATCGGCCAACTTCGGCCGCGTATTTAGTTTATATTTTTCAGTTTTGTAGATACAAATTCTTGAGGCGATTGAGGCTCTGTGATCTGAAGTTCCAAAGTCAAAACTTTATGAATAACTGGTATACAAATAACAAACATATTTGATTTTAATTGATTCTGAAATGACATTTTATATTATTCGAAATATAACTGAACTTTCGATTTACTACAGAACTTACAGTGCAAGACTTTCCATCATTATAAATTCTCATCACAATTAGGTCTTCTAAACAGTTTCTTTCACCATGGCCCTCGGCTAACCTACCCGTACTTAAATAGAGATCCTTTTTCCCGTGGACTAAACATTCGCGCAAAGTACCCTTTCATTACATTCTTGCTCGGAAACCCCTTCCCCCTTCGCATCGATCGTTACCCTTCTGCATCCCGCCCCGGTCTACCCAATGCTCTAAACATCGTCATCAACGCCATCGTCATCGGCGTTACTCGTTGGGTAGCGCACGAGCTCTCATATCAAAACTCCGGGGGTAGCGAGATCGCCCCTCACCCCTTTCCAACGACAGCAGCCATGACCGAACTTCGAACCAACAACACACCGCACCGCACCGCACCATCGTCGTCGGCATTGACTGTCAGTGCACCATATTAAAAAAAGCGATCGGCCATCTCGCTCGTTCCTTCCGCTGTGACCGCGATGTTGTGTCTCTTGTTGTCATGACCTACTTGCGCGCCGTCCCGTATACACACGATTAATCAATGCATAACTTTGAAACACGTTTGTGGGGGCGCGGCGCGACAGTGCATGCAGTGCGCGCGGGAACGACGGCGAGAGACGCCAACCAACCAACCAAGAGAAGCCCCACACATACCGGAACGCGCACACACAGTGAAGCACGAGCGACCCAACATCGGCGTTCTTGAGATCTGGCACCCACCCAACTCCATCCACTCCAATCCATTTTTCGGCCAAACATTCCCATGGTTTCTGGCGTACGGGTTGGTGGGGTGGGATGACGACACACCACCACCGCATCTCATCGATTACTTCATCACTCTCGCTCGCGGCGTAGGAGAGTACGTACTTATTTATGACACTCAAATCGAGAGCGAGAGTGAAAGCACTCACGAGTTGCAACATGAAACAAAAACAAATGTCACTCGACGATCGCAATATCGGAACCACCGTCCCACGTGAGTTGAGCAGCGCTCATTCGGCGAAACTTTTCACAATCCAACCGGAGTCGGACCGGCAAAGGGACGGAAGAAGTGTCTGAGTTCCTGAGAAGATTCGCGAGAGCGTGTTATTATGTAAACACAAAAACAAACAACGTCTCCGACTTTCCATTTCCATACCTGTGGACCCGTTGTTGGAGAGGTACAACACCATCAACCTGGAGCATTTCACGTTTTGGTTTTATGACTCAGTTCAAAGTATCTATTGTTGTTTGGAAACAATCTTTTCTCTCTATTTTTTTCCCCTGTACAATTTAACTTTATTGTCTTTGCTCTGTCTATAAAGCGATTGAAACCGTTTACTGACAGGCAGGCAGGCAGGCAGCCAGGTCAGACCCAGGCAAGCAGGCCGATATGTGTGCTGCTCTTGCCATGACCGGTTTTTCGCTACTTTGCATTGTCTGTGTCACACAACGGAGAGAGGAAAGAAAGACAACAACAACAACAAAAAAGTAATAATGTCACAACCACCGTCCGAAAATACCGATTCGGACGTGTCGGCGCGAAGGGCAACATTTGAAATGAAGTTAAATCGTGCTACGCTAATTAAAACAAACTGTGCGTCTGATCTGAATCGGTAATATCTGCGACGACTAATGAGTGTGTGTGTGTGAGTCAGTCCGAAATTGCTGCGCGAACGACTTTGTCATGATGTTTTGATTTTTCGGACGGTTCGGTCGGTTGCCATGATGTAATGCAGTGTGATTAGTAGATGGTGGTGGTGGTGGTGGTGGTGGCGATGATTTCGGGTTTGATTTTGGTATCAATGAAACATATTTCATGGGCATTGCAACATTGATATTTGCGAAATGGTGTCGGGTGGAATCGTCGTAAAATTGCCGATGAATGGTTCTAATACGAATCTTCATAGCTTAGTATTTTCTTTATACTGTTTATTCTCCCCGGTGAACGATCACAATTCTCGGTTAATTTTTCAAAAGGGCGTATAAGCAAGAGACAATTTCTCTTTATTTACTTTCTCTTCTATCAACTACCAAGCGGTTTCCACGTTTATCACTCAACTCTTTGCATGAAATGATACCCGAAACTTTCGATTTTCAAACAAAATAGTGATATCTAAGAAAATCTTTTTAATCACATCACAATAATCGAAAGAGAGAGTGATTAAAGAGAAACTGTCACTTGCTTATACGCCCTTTTGAAAAATTAACGGAGAATTAGGATAAAGCCGGGGTTGA
This sequence comes from Malaya genurostris, assembly GCF_030247185.1. Taxonomy (NCBI): domain Eukaryota; kingdom Metazoa; phylum Arthropoda; class Insecta; order Diptera; family Culicidae; genus Malaya; species Malaya genurostris. Next base: position 187,505,561 of record NC_080572.1, read on the forward strand.
ATAAACGATATGATGAAAATACTGTTTGTTTTCCGTGCTAGATATCATTTCAAAGAAGTTCAAGAAAAACATCAAAATATTGAATTTAGATGTAAACTTCAAATTAAAACGAAATCTGAAAGTTTACAAAAGAACATAGCTTAATTATTCACAGCCTGAATAAGCTGAAACAGAAACCCGAACTGCATATTTTTTTAATGTTTGACACCATACTCTTCGCAAAACTTTGAAGCTAAAACCACAAGCTTTCGATTTATAGTGGAAACTTAGGAAAAAAAAAAGAAATAGCTCCTTCAAAATTAAAAGAGAAAGAATGCAAACAAGATGCTCTCATTTGCAGTTAGGCCCTTTTGTCATGGGACTATCGAATTGAGTACGGGTTGGGTTCGGGTTTAGTCTTTACTTCCCATTCAGTCAGGTACGGATAAATGCTGCTCAAAGCTATTATTTTTTCTAGTAAAAGTCAACAAAAAATACTAAATAATTACTACCTCTCACATTCAATATGAGTCCGTATAGACCTATTGTTAAATAGCAGTCGAAAGCTTCTCCGAAGGATATTAACTTAGAAATAAATAATATAATAACGAAACTACCAACAGAGTGGTGAACTAGATTTGCATATCAGAAGAACTCTCTCAATTGTTCCTGATTCTTTGAGACGATCGTGAAGTCATACATCCGACAAAGAGATTCAACGGAAAACATCGGAATCTAAGTATGAAGGAATAGGCGCAGAAGCAATATCAAAATGCGTTCGGTTTCACATCTCATCCAAGTCAGTCGATAAACCAAAACCGCTTACGTTCGGGACAGAAGAAACCAAGTACAGCATTGTGTAGTGAACAATAGAACGAGTCCGAAATGAGTGAACCAAACGAACAAAAGCTACCGCCGGCACGAAAGAATACAGTTATTGTTGACTTCAGACAGTGCAAAATTCGACCTTCGATACGAGAACTTGAAGGTTTGCTTAAGGAGCAAATGCATCTTGACATTAAACGTGTGCATTTACTTCAATGCAATAAGACCAATAATGTTGTTTATATCCAGTTCTATAGAGAGTTGGATGCAATTCAATTCGCTAAAGACAATAATAATGTGCACTATGTGGAGCATGAAAATATCAAGTACAACATTCCAGTATATATGGAAGATAGTGCTATAGAAGTGCGTGTGAATGATCTTCCCTCAAGCGTCATCGATCCTTATATTCACAAAACTATGTCCCAATACGGAGAGATTCTCTCTATCGAAAAGGAAAAGTGGAAGAATTTTTTCCCCGGTATTCTAAATGGCGTATGTTTGTTACACATGCGCTTGAGGAGGCCTATACCTTCTTATGTGACATTCGGTCAGGATACAAGAATCCTGTGTAAATCACTTGTTACCTATGACAATCAGATGGCCACATGTCAATATTGCCAAAAAGCTGTTCACTACGGTAAGTCATGTGATAAACTGGACACGGAGACAACTACACCAAAGGACAACGGCGCTTCCTTCACACCAACCCCAAGCAACCCCAGTACACCTGTGACAGTCACCAACAACAGTGTAGCATCTTTTTCAACGAAACCATCCAACGTATTCCCTATAGAACAAAGTACACCAGCTGCAATTAACAGCTTACCATCTAACCAACCAGCAACTGCAAACAATGTACAACAAGGCGCATCTACAGCAACTAGCAACGAAATCAACAAGAATACCACGGCAATGGATTACGAGACGAACCACGAACAAACTGCCCCTCAACCCTCGCAAGAGGAAAATGGAAGCTCCTCTCCCCCTAGAAAAAGGGTGACAACGAGATCCAATACAAAAAAAATTATCTAAAAAAATCTTTTAAATAAAAAAAAATATCAGAATGCGTCGACAATATGATCACTTTTCCCTTTCAACAGAAAAAAATTTGTTTCAATCCACCTAGTGATTGAAAAAAGCTTTTCTAATATCACTCACCAGGGTTGGTGGTTCTATGCACCAATACCCTGGTTTTACTAGCCAGTTGTCGGATGTTCGAGCCTCGACCTGGAAGACTTTTTACCTTCAGTAGAATCGTAGCACAAACCATGCAATGATTCTGTACTCTAAGAATCGGAAGTCTGTTGAAGCAAAAAGTCAAATTCCACAAAAGGAATGTAATATCAAGACTTTGCTCATATTCTCACATATAAAACACAGTTTTTTTTTTCTGAAAAAAAAACACTTTCTTTTGTATCATGAAGGAAAACGAAAAAGTTCATTCTGGCATCAACAAGCATATGTTACATTTCGAAACTACACTGGAACCTGAATTTACGCGCAGAGCCGGGGGTGCGTAAATTAAATAAAACATCGCATTATTTTTAAATTTTCCCCTAAGAAAAGTTTTTTAAATTTCATTTGATTTTAATGTAAATAACATGAACAATCCTACTACGTCCGAAGCTTTAGCGCCTGAGGACCTTCTTAGTATACTCTGAGACTATGGAAATGCTTAAGAGATGTTCCAAGATCCAAGAACTACTTGGAGTATTGTCCTAAGGGACTACACAGTGTCACAGCAAGAACTACAACGGTTAATACCTGTTTTGTTTGTGGTTCATACTTTTTGAGCTACACATTGCTTACTTGTCTATTTATAGCTGTTCCAGGTAGGTTCCCAGTCGTCCAAGAACTTCAGTGAAAACAGATCTTAAGATCTATGCGAGCATTCAGCAGCCTATGTATAGTTTTTCTATAAAGCTCATAGCCGCAGGGCTACATACTGCTTACTTGTGTATTTTGATCTTTTCTCGGAACATTCCCAGTCGTCCAAGAACTTCAGTGAAAACAGGTCTTAACAGACCGAGAATGATAAGTTCGTTTAAGTACTCTGTTACACTGGTAGATCTTAAGGCCTGAACTTCAGGTAGTTTTTGGATGGATCATCGCTTACGTTGGTAGACCTTGTGGCCTTTTCCGAGGAGGTTTGGGATGAGCTAGTGCTTCTACAGATCTTATCACAGTATGTCAATTTTCTATAAATAGTACTACGAGTTCATACCTTACTGAATAGTTATATAAAAGTAATTATATGCAATATTTGTTTTCCAGATAATTCTTGGATGCCCACGCTCTTATTTAGATTCTTTGAAACTAAACAAATAATTAATGTACATTTCACAACATTCAATTCCCTGAAGCATGTTAGATTGTTTTGTATATGTATATAAATTGAAGTTTCCATCATTATGCAAAAACCTTTTTTTACATGATCATCGCGTAAATTAAATAAAAAATCGTATTATTTCAAATAAAACGCGTAAAAAAGTCGCGTAAATAATATACGCGTAAATTGAGGTTTTAGTGTATTTGAATTTCTAAGCAAGATCCCTCGTGTAATTCCGGATCTGGAAATCCGAAGCGTATAAAATTCTATAGTAGCCTTTGGAATCCAAACCCCCTTTCGTAAATCGGTGAAGCTATCTCTGAAAAAATGAGTGAATTTGATTTTGCAGTTTTTGACTTAAAGTAAAATAGAGGTAAAATCATGATGAAATATAGGTAAAGTAAAAGTAAAGTAAAGGTAAAGCAAAAGCAAAACAAAGGTAAAGTAAAGGTAAAGTAAAGGTAAAGTAAAGGTAAAGTAAAGGTAAAGTAAAGGTAAAGTAAAGGTAAAGTAAAGGTAAAGTAAAGGTAAAGTAAAGGTAAAGTAAAGGTAAAGTAAAGGTAAAGTAAAGGTAAAGTAAAGGTAAAGTAAAGGTAAAGTAAAGGTAAAGTAAAGGTAAAGTAAAGGTAAAGTAAAGGTAAAGTAAAGGTAAAGTAAAGGTAAAGTAAAGGTAAAGTAAAGGTAAAGTAAAGGTAAAGTAAAGGTAAAGTAAAGGTAAAGTAAAGGTAAAGTAAAGGTAAAGTAAAGGTAAAGTAAAGGTAAAGTAAAGGTAAAGTAAAGGTAAAGTAAAGGTAAAGTAAAGGTAAAGTAAAGGTAAAGTAAAGGTAAAGTAAAGGTAAAGTAAAGGTAAAGTAAAGGTAAAGTAAAGGTAAAGTAAAGGTAAAGTAAAGGTAAAGTAAAGGTAAAGTAAAGGTAAAGTAAAGGTAAAGTAAAGGTAAAGTAAAGGTAAAGTAAAGGTAAAGTAAAGGTAAAGTAAAGGTAAAGTAAAGGTAAAGTAAAGGTAAAGTAAAGGTAAAGTAAAGGTAAAGTAAAGGTAAAGTAAAGGTAAAGTAAAGGTAAAGTAAAGGTAAAGTAAAGGTAAAGTAAAGGTAAAGTAAAGGTAAAGTAAAGGTAAAGTAAAGGTAAAGTAAAGGTAAAGTAAAGGTAAAGTAAAGGTAAAGTAAAGGTAAAGTAAAGGTAAAGTAAAGGTAAAGTAAAGGTAAAGTAAAGGTAAAGTAAAGATAAAGTAAAGGTAAAGTAAAGGTAGAGTAAAGGTAAAGTAAAGGTAAAGTAAAGGTAAAGTAAAGGTAAAGTAAAGGTAAAGTAAAGGTAAAGTAAAGGTAAAGTAAAGGTAAAGTAAAGGTAAAGTAAAGGTAAAGTAAAGGTAAAGTAAAGGTAAAGTAAAGGTAAAGTAAAGGTAAAGTAAAGGTAAAGTAAAGGTAAAGTAAAGGTAAAGTAAAGCACCGATCCGGGCTCTCATGCAAACGCAGCCTATATTAACAATTATAACCTTTCAGGTTCGAAACCAGTAGTTTCAGCTGCTATACGATATTTATTATGATAAGACAAATCGCCTTAAAGTATACTTTTCAGCCTTACCATACGAAATCTATTTACAGATTTGCACGGTTGTACCTTTACCCTTAACATGGGTAGTAACAACAGTTGAAAAATCGTACAAAAAATGTAATAAATTGGGATTTATTGCTGTTATTGTCACATCAACGTTTGTAATAGCTTTGTTATTACCTAGACCAAATTGAGCTATAATTTCAGTTATTTTAACTATCAATGAGACACAGATTATGACTTATTTCTAATTTCTAGTTGACCGTGAGTCCACTACCGATTTTCTGTTCCTTATTTCGTTGAATTCTCAAGGCGTGTAATTCTTAAATCACACAATTTTACATACACTTGACAGTAATTTTGCGTGGATTGCGATGATCCTTATAAAATGTATCATATAAAATGTAAAATCAACTGTATCGTGCACGAACGAAAGCCAAACTAGACAAAACGAGACTTTCCTTTGAATTTAATCCCCCGTGAAATGTTCTGCTCGCAATTTCCGTCGCGTCGGCGGTGGTGAATGCGAATCGTATGAATGCCATTTCGCACCGTCTGGCCGTTGGTTTTGTGCGCGAGTGTGCGTACGTGAAACGAAAGTGAAACCGTTTTGCAGTGCATTTCGCATCACAGGTAATCTCCACATGGCACACAGCCAGAGGCCATTCCGCGCTTGCTGAATCTATATCATGCTAATCCATTCCGGTTGGGTCGTGGAAGTATAAAATATTTGTGGTCGGGCAAGGAGGCGCACTTTTCTTCGGATGACATAAGCGTCTGTTCCGCTTTGCCTTTGCCAAACAGGTATTTCCCATTCGCTAGGGCCAGTCCGGTTTAATTCGGAGCCGATGCGGAACGAATGGATATTCAGTAACGGTACCTGTTGCTAACAAAAGAACCCCTTTTTTCGGGATGGGACCCACTATCCGTGCCAAAACCACCACCACCACAGTTACGCTCCGTCTGATTGAACAACAAGAACGCAAATGTTGCGGAAAAATCTAGGTCACTTAAACGTGTAAACAAACGTCACTCACACAGTGGTGTCGGAGCGGTGAGTAGTATCCTTACTCGAGAACCCTCCACCTCTCACTGATTCTGGTTTCAACCGACGGAAGACGCAAAGAGTTTTTGTGTGTTTCTAGGGCTAAGTAAGTGAGTGTGTGAGTTACACATTTCGATTGGCTCATTTGTCGCGACCCGCTGCTGCGACGGTTGCGATGATGCTGGGGGTTTAGAACGAACGCATCAGCGGAGTAAGCGACGGAATCGCGGAATGCTACACAGTACAGGGTTAAAAAATACACGGGGAGCTCCTGCAGTAGGTCACTCAGACAGCCAAACAAGGATGCTACACGAGTTTTGGCATACGGTAGCAGCAAACGGGGGATTGCGGGTGGCCAATGCGAACCAGATAGCGCGGAATGTGTAATATGGCGGCGCATTTACGTTCTACAACCAGGCATTGACGAGGCCCAGATCCAAATTTGATAAAGGCGCAATAACCGAATATGTATATCGACCGAAAGATAATGAAGGTGGTCCCGATAGCACCGATTACAAATTGTTTACTGTGTCAATGGGGCAGTGTTTTGATTGTGGCCAACCCGTCGGGAAGTAACACGAGGACGATGGCGACGCACAAAAACACTGCAGTTGAGGTAGTACATGGTGGCGGTGTTGAATGGGTTACGTCAAATTCGGAAGCAGACGATGATTTGATGACATTTTAAATTATGATAGTTTGGTTTTATCTACGAATCCGATGAACTGAACTGGAATCCAAAGGTGTATAATGGGGCTCATTAGTCGCGATTCTACGACGCATGTTGTTTATGCTATTGAATCAGCAGACTAACGTAAACAAGATAGCAGTATGAAAAACAAATCCCCCGGAAGACCTGGAGGTTGCTCGTTCGGGTGAACACACCATATGGTGGAAAACTTTTCATGTTTTCTATGTACGGAAAGTTTTAATCGGGATACTACCGGTCCATTTCTCTAAATAAAGTTAAAAAGCTCTTTCAATAAGTCGATTGTTTCGGCCGCAGTATGACAAGTGGTACCATCCTGTTGAAACCACATTTCGTCCATATCCACATCTTGAAGATTTGGCAACAAAAATTCATTGATCATGGTTCTGTCCTTCCTCATTTTTAAAGCAATAAGGATCATTCCACCAGCCTGTAAACTCTTATTTATCACATATGCAGCAAGTACTCGCAAATATGTCCCATTTACTTTAAATTTCACCAATTTACTATATTGAAATATTTCTGCTTCATTACCAATGTTTTGTGCAATACCACAAACATTTAGTTATTTTAAAATTAAACCAGTTTTAAATTGGAATGCTCGATCATTAAAATCGAGTGGAGATGAATTTTACAATTTTCTCAAAGTTCACAAAATTTATGTCGCTATTGTGATAGAAACATTTCCTAAACCAAACGTCAAATTGAAATGCAACTCACATTATGTGGTTGATCGATTTGACAGGTTTACTGGAATGGGTGGTGAGGTTGCCATTTTTGTTCAACGACAATTTAAACATCGAATTTTACCATCTTTAAACACTGAAGTTATCAAACTCTTGAGAATCGAAGTTGAAATCTATTTTATCACTGGAGCATATTTGCCGTTCCTATGCGCTGGTGAACAAACATTACTTTAAAGGTGATTCGCATAAACTCACAAGAATTCGACCTAAATTTTTCGTTATAGGGGACCTAAATGCAAAGCAGTTTCAGTGGAATTGTGGACAAAATAATCGGATTGTAAAATCATAATCAACTCTCTGCTGGTTACTTTTCAGTTCTTTATCCTACTAACCCGACTTGTTTCTCTTCCGTGAGAAGCCCTCGCTACAATTGATTTGGTTCAAACAGACCAATGTGATAGTGAACTAACAGTTCGGCTGAAAAGTTCGTATCGTTTAATAGAAACACACATTTTTTTGCCAAAATTCGTTTTTATTATTCAACATAATTGCCATCAGAGGCGATACAGCGATTATAGCGATCTTCCAATTTTTCGATACCATTTTTGTAGTACGATTTGTCCTTTGCCTCAAAATAGGCCTCAGTTTCAGCGATTACCTCTTCATTGCTTCTAAATTTTTTTACCAGTGAGCATTCTCTTCAGGTCTGAGAACAGGAAAAAGTCACTGGGGACCAAATCTGGAGAATACGGTGGATAAGGGAGCAATTCGAAGCCCAATTCGTTCAATTTCAGCATGGTTTTCATCGACTTGTGACATGGTGCATTGTCTTGATGAAACAAAACTTTTTTCTTCTTCAAATGAGGCCGTTATTTGAATTTTCGTCCTTCAAACGCTCTAATAACGCTATATAATAGTCACTGTTGATGGTTTTTCCCTTTTCAAGGTAGTCGATGAAAATTATACCATGCGAGTCTTTCCACGCTTTGGGTTCGGTTCATCGCGTGCAGTCCACTCAGCTGACTGTCCATTGGACTCCGGAGTGAAGTTATGGAGCCATGTTTCGTCCATTGTTATATATCGACGAAAAAAATCGGTTTTATTTAGATATAACAGCTCCAAACACTGCTCAGAATCATCAATTCGTTGTTTTTTTTTATCGATTGTGAGCTCACGCGGCACCCATTTTGCACAAAGCTTTCTCATATCCAAATATTCGTGAATAATATGTCCAACACGTTCCTTTGATATCTTTAGGGTGTCAGCTATCTCGATCAACTTCACTCATTGAAAATCATTTTGAGGATTTTTTTCACGTTTTCATCGGTAACAACCTCTTTTGGACGTCCACTGCGTTCATCGTCTTCGGTGCTCATATGACCAGTACGAAATTTTGCAAACCACTTACGAATTGTTGCTTCGCCCGGTGCAGAGTCTGGATAACACTCATCAAGCTATTTTTTGGTATCGGCGGCACTTTTTTTCATCAAAAAGTAGTGTTTCATCAACCCACGAAATTCCTTTTTTTCCTTTTTTTTTCACAATACTAAAAGTAGCTTCACTCAAAATGCAATATCTCACAAACTAATAATCAGACAGCTGTCAAATTTATACACGTATCTTTTGAAGGTTGGTACTAACTGAAAATGGTATGGATTTAATTCTAGTGGCGCCCTCTCATAGAAACGATACGAACTTTTCAGCCAATCTGTTAATTACTCATGTTGACTTTGAATTAGATCATCTTCGTCTAACATTGAGAATTTCCAATGAACCTTTAAATCATCAAATTAGTTCTACGAGGGTTGTTACTTATGTATTATGTTGAGCCTTATGGTACCTGTTGGATCATTGTAATTTGTTTATACGAAAGATGAGGAGGTTTTATGCCTGCTGGAGAGAGAGATTATCAAATTTCATCTCCATCGGGCTTTTCTCTGCTCCCAAAAATAAGCTTAAAACTGAGAACAGGATTATATTTGATCAGAAATAGTATTATTGTATCACAGAATATTCCTCTAGATGATCAATACACTTTTGCATACGCTTGAACCAATTTTCATAATGCTTTTTCCACTCTTCTTAAGGTACCTCCAACACATGATTTTTGAACGCTTCAACCGCTCTCCACGCAGTCTATTCTTCACGGAAGGCAACAAATAGAAGTCGTTAGGTGCCAAATCAGGACTATACGGTAGGTGGCTCATCAATTTGACGATTTGGGTGCTCAAATATTCGGTTGTTTGAGCCGATGTATGAGAGAAAGCAGTATCGCGATTAAAAATGATTTTGCGTCTTGTATTTGTTTTCCTTATTTCACGAAAAACTTCTGACAAACAAATGCTTGTATACCAATCAGAACTGACAGTCTTACGATAGTCTAAAGTAACGGTAGCGATTTGTTCGGTTATACCGAAAAAACAAACCACCATTTTCTTTGAAGTGTTTCGAGCGCGAACAACTTTGGTTGGATTTGGATTTTCTTGGAACAAACCGTCAGCGAGACAGTCGACTGCTGTTTAGTATCGGGCTCATATGAGTAAATCCATGTTTCGTCACCTGTGTAGATATTATATGCCAAATTTGAAGCATCACGATTGAATTTTTTCCCGCATTTCTTTTGCACCAATCGACACTAGTCTGTTTATGAGCATTTGTCAAATTATGTGAGATTAAACGTGAACGAATTTTTTTCGCGACTAAATGTCCATGCAAGATAACATATGAGCTAACATAACAAATAACATTTAACGGCACGTCACATGGCGATCTTCCATTATCAGATTTTTCACAACATCGATGTTTTCTACCAAAACAAGTGATTTTTGTACACACTTAAAAAAATCCCTGTGATTTTACATCTTATAAGATGCACATAAATGGAGCGTCGCAGTTCACGCACATTCACGTACAAGAACATTTAATATTGTGTCTAAAATTCCATGACATGAAATTCATTAAAATAAAAAAAAGAATTCTGATAGCAACCGCCGCGACTTGAACCGAGAATCATTGGATCGCAAGTACGCCTGTTAATCGACTGTGCCACAGAAGCATACATATGCTTGGTTGGTAAAAGGTGCATTTAAATGCATACAATCGAACTTGCTAGCAGAATGCAAGTTACAGTCGAAACCAGTAAAATTCTAGCTAATCTAACATTAAGTCATTAAAAATGAAATTTTCCGTCATTTGACAAATTAAATCTTCATGAACAACATCGTATGAGGAATTAAGTCGCCTGTATTATTCAAAATTTTTTGGTGTGTTCGAGCTTCTGTGAATTAATCGACAAGCGAACTACGACCACGATTGAAATCGTTATACCTGTTTTTTTTACAGTCGCACAGAACTGTTAGTGTTACACTGCCAAAAGTTGCATGAATTTATATGCACCACTAAGCAGCCAAGCAGATGCGTGCATCTGTGGTTCAGTCGATTAACGGACGTCTTTTGTGATCGAATGATTGTCGGTTCAAGTCGCCGCTCTTGTTATCGTTTTTTTTTTAATTTCAATGAATTTCATGTAAATTTACGTGATATGCGACTGCATTTTAATTGATGTAAAATCACAAGGTTTTTTTTATCGAAGCGTCCACTTTTTCTGGAACTTCCGGAACTGGGATCCGTTATAGTCGAAGTCGGCACTATAAATCTAAATCTTTTGAAACAGAAGATCAAACTTCACAAAAGGAATGAAATACCATTTGTACAAATACATTTGCTTTGCTAAATGTATTTCGATTTTTTTTATTCATAAAACTTTTATTTTGCCCTCATCGCTCTTCGGCTTAACTGCGCATGGAACAACAGGTTTCGTTGAAGAGCAAGCTTGTTGATGGCTGCCTCCGATGTACTGGGGTTTTTCGGGATTGCTGTGGAGGGAACGCTGTTGTCCTTTGGTGCAGACGTCTTCTTGTCCAGTTTTTCGCATGGCTTACCATAGTGAACAGCTTTTCGGCAATATTGACATGTGGCCATCTGATTGTCATAGGTAGCAAGTGATTTGCACGGAATTCTTGTATCCTGACCGAAAGTTACATAAGAAGGAATAGGCCTCTTCAAGCGCATGCGTAACAAACGTACGCCATTTAGAATATCAGGGAAAAAGTTTTTCCACTTTTCTTTTTCGATGGAGAGAATTTCTCCGTACTGGGGCATAGTTTTGCGAATATAACTATCACTATTTCATTTGGCCAGCAACTGAATTGAACTTCCATTTGAAGCAGTTTGAAGTCGAAGTTTCGTCGTTCTAACTGATAGTTGAAAACTTTAAACACTCTTCATACTTGAATTTTGGAACCGAAAACTGAATCCGGATAAAATTATACACCAACTTATGAGACTATAATACCTTTCATTTGAATATGAGTTTGAGAGAATCGGTCCAGCCGTCTCGGACAAATTGAAATGAGCTCAGTTTTGGAGTATCCGACCACTGTTTCCGGTACTTCCGGAACCGGAGACTGAGATTCGGTACACTAGAATTCAATGGTTTTGCTCATCAACAGAATGAAGAACTGAAGATAGTGGAATGTATTTTGCATACGGTACTGGTCATACAAGCCAGTTGTCGAAGATTTGAGCCCCGACCTGGAAGGATTCTTAGAGTCAGTAGGATCGTAGAACCATCTATGCAATGGATCTTGTGCGCTATGAATTGGCTGCGAAATCTGTTGAAACAGAAGGTCAAATTTTACAAAAGAATTAAAGTACCAAGGCTTTGGCTTTGCTAAATGTATTTTGCTCGAATGCTTTATACTTATATGCATTAAATCTGATCCGGAAGATTTATCCAAATAAAATTCAAAAGTGTTCATCGGGATTGTAAGACCTTTCATTCGAATCTAAGCTTGTGGAAATTGAACAAGCGGTCTTTGAAAAAATCGAGTGTGCTTTTTTTTCTTGCACATTTGACCCCATAACTCCACAACTGTAGGTCGGATCCGGACAAAAATCAATAGCAAGCCACTGGACTATGAAAAAAAAAACGAATATGGTATTTGAAAAAAAAACGAATGCACATCATATCACTACTTTATACACGTTTTTATCTCGTTGCTTTAAAACCGGAAATATGATCTGGAAAAAAAATCAATAGCAGACTATACGACCAAAAGACCTTTCATTCAAATCTAATTTTGTAAAAATCAGTTCAGCCATCTCCGAGAAAATCGAGTGCATATTTTTACAACACACAATACACGCACAGATATTTTCTGATTTCGACGAACTGAGTCGAATGGTATATGAAATTCGGTTTCATATTTAAAGTGAAAGTTTTAGCAGTGTATGCAACAAGCTAATGATATCGCAATGTACGTAATAAATTGGATACAAGATTAGATAATCTCACATTTATCATGCACTCAAACTACTAGGTGTTGCTGTGAAAAGATCAATCAGGTTTGGAAATTCTAACACTGGAAAGCATAGCCAATCGAAGATTACAATTCAAATATAAAACACAGATTCCACAATTAGTTTTTTGCGCATTCTAAACGCTATGTGACATAAACATACATAAGTTATGTATTGGTTAAAAATGAACAGTTGGAACTCTAACATTGCACTAAAAAAATTTAAAAGGTGATACCGAAGTTTGGAAGGGTTATGGCGAACCTTTTCGGTTCGGGAGATGTAAGCTTTGATATGATGTAGACATTTTCTATTGCGCCAAAATTTCTTGGAGTTGTCCGAATTGATTTCGATAGTGTTAGGTGCGTTTGAAAGCTACTATTAGATTATTTGATAAGTTAAGAATACCAATCGCCGAGGACAAAAATGTTTTAGAAAGACTAGAAAGACTAGGCAAGACATTTTCTCACAAATCAAAATTCATTCCCGATACCATGATTCAAAAATCAAGTAACAAGTCTTCTCACTTAATCATGCCTGTTATTCATTATTTCAGGAGCTAAATGATTCATATTATGTACAAAAACTTTTCTCATATGACAATTTTCATGATATAAATCATTTTGCCCATGAAATCATAAATGATAGGTATGATTTCATGAGATGATATATTTCTTGAATTTATGACTTTTTTAATCATGGTATTGAATGGTATGAGAATGGATTTTTAGCCGTGAACGATTGACCACATATATCTTTGGTCACTCGTTAAAAATTGTTGCTGGGAAGTTATGTCCAATCAACCATAAAGCTTCTTCATAATATTGTAACAGAATTCTTCAAACGGTGAAACATTTGATTGTAATGTGGAAGTCAAATATTACTTGTCAATTAGAATCAGAAGTGTTTTGAAAGTAGAATTCTGAGTCTAACCAAAATATGTGTAAGGTTATCAAACGGAATTTTAATTACAAATAACTTGATGATACAAAATCTTGCCCATTATAAATTTTTTCCTTTAGTTAATTTTGAATCTAATACACTTGGTTGATTTCAGTTTCTTCCTTTTTCTAAATACGGTAGGAATATACGATTTTGGTGGTTTACAATTAATTTATTCAGATATCGCGAACCGGTCTGTTCCGCAGTCTTTCTTTTTAAATCGGGTAGCCATATTTCCTTGTTTAAAAATTGAGAAAATTCAGTTCGTTTATTGATCTATCGCGGAGTGATTTTTTGAGGATTGGGACAAATAATAATCTGATGGAGCAAAATCTGAGGAATACGGAGGATGCAGAGTTGTCTTTTTACTGTAAAAGTTTTCAGGTAGGTTTATCGGTTATGACTTTTTTTTTGCAAGCATGAATTTGAATTTTCAATTCATCCTCTCTTTTCCACACACATCGAAAAAACCCTGTGATTTTACATCTTATTATATGCACATGAATGAAGCGTCGCAGTTCACGCAAATTTACGTGCAATAACATTTAATATTATGTTTAGATTTCTATGACATGAAATTCATCAAAATAAAAAAAAACACTGATAGCGACCGCTGCGACTAGAACCTAGAACCGTTGGATTACAAAGTACGTCCGTTAACCGACTGAGCCACAGAAGTACATATCTGCTCGGTTGATAAAAAGTGCGTTGAAATTTATACAGTGGCACCTACTAACCGAGTGCAAGTTACAGTCGAAACCAGTAAAATTCATGCTAATCTAACATTAAGTCATAACAAATAAAATTGTTCAGCATTTGACAAATTAGGTTTTTATGAATTACGTCGTCAGTAACCGGTAAATTCTTTTTTTTTAGTGTGTAGTCTGTATTTTCACCGGGTACTCAAAAAACCAAAAAGACGTATTTAGTGTAGCAATCATTCAATTATGCCTTATAATTCATGAATTGCATTTATTATTTACAGCAAAAAAACGTGTGTTTGAAAAAAAAAATCCGCTTATCGTTTAAACAATATTGAAAAATTATTTACTGATAAAAGTACATACATTAAACTTCATACAATTTTTTTTCTTATTAATTTTTAGTGTGGCTCTGAAAACGGCTGATCAAACTCGTTTCGATTTTTTAGTTAGGTTCATCATTTCTTGGAAAACAATCGTCGAAAAGCACAATATAAATCAGTATACCATTTTGTATGGTATTGGCTATGGTTGGAACTAGAATGAAAAATTTACACTACGAAAAAAACAAAATGGCGGCATTTTTTCCAACGGAACTAGAATGAAAAGTTTACACTAAGAAAAAAACAAAATGGCGGCATTTTTTTCCAATTTTGACTCTTTTTTCCACTTTTAATTGTTAATAACTTTTTTTAAAAATAACAATGAATATTTTTGGCGATAATCTCTATGGTCGGAGAGACATCTGAAGAGTGAAATAGTTCCGTTTAGTTCATGTTGATACGTGCAATAGTTTTGGAATACAAGTGATTTCGTGGTTTCGAGAAAAAGCCGTACATAGTTTTTGTTCGCGATTAATCGTGCTTGGGCGCCCTCTACCAACTTCTCGGGACTACTTCAAATCATTGCAAAGAGTATTTTCTAGCAATTTATGGATACTTATTTCTAGATATTTTCAAAATTGATTGGGGGGACCTGGCCTTAACGAGTATTTTGTGTTATGAATTTCATGTAATTTGATGTGACATTTGATCGCCTATTGCTTTCCATACTAATAAACAAGTATTCAAATTTAAATAGAAATACTTACAGCTACCATTGAGTGTGCTGGATTTTCTTACCTAGAAGAAAAAGATACAGAGAGAAAATTGTTAATACCGAGTATCAATTTGGAACAAGGAAAATGAAAACAAACTAAAATAAATTCTCATTCAAAATCTCTCTTGTGAATATAAGGTTTAAACCCAAATATTTAGGACTTCATTAAAGGAATAGTTTTTTTCGGCGTGGATACGTTTTACTTCTGCATTTTTAAAATTGACCCTCTCGTAGAATGATAAGTTTTTGATTGTGTAAATCTTTTATTGTAATAAACTAAAAACGTCATTCTTGTTCCATGACATTAGGAATCTGTTTAGCAATGTATGATGGACTTTGAGGCGTTATGAGAAGGCTTCAAATATCTCATAATTACAGTTGAAGTTTTCTAAATTTCATTTAGATTCAATGGGTATAAAATGCTGTCAGCTACCCGTTCCTTTCAGGATCAGTCAATCGATTCCAACGTACTGGAGCAATATTTTCCTCGTTCGAAAAAAATTGATTGCTAATGAAATAATTAGTCAATGAACAATCCGATTTGTGTTGAATTTTTTTTGTTCATCAGCCCCACCATTGTGGCGATAGCGAAAAGTGACGATAGTATTTAAAAAGAACTTTTTAACCAGCATTAGTATAGGAACTGATTTTCAAGTGTCGATTGAATACCATTAGAGAACTACACTGAGGTCTTTTTCAACGCGGTTTTTTGTGCAGTTTTTACGCGGATTTCCGAAGTTACGCGGTTTTTACGTGTATTTATCACGTATTTCTCTTGTTTTGTCTTAGAAATGCATGAAACGTCGAGATCTGGTGTTATTCCGAAATTTTTCTAAATCAACTCTCTGACACTTGGGAAATTTTCGTTTTTTTACAAAATAAGAAACAATTTTTAGGTTACATCAGATCTCAACGTTTCATGCATTTGTTTAACATGTGGCATAAAAAAATTATATTTCGGAAATCTCAAAAAAAAAAGGAACACGTTCTCGAGTCGAATGAATTTTTTTTAAGATTATAAGATTACACCAGATCTGAACGTTTCATGCTTTTCTAGGTCATTTAGCATACAAAAAATCTTCCATTTTGCGATTATTTTTTCTACGCAGATTTCCGAAGTTACGCAGTTTCAAAGTCGATTTAAAAAAAATTTTGTGAGATTACACCAAATCTGAACGTTTCATGAAGCTCTAAGAAAAGCATCACAAAAAAAATTTCTTTAGTTTCATGGTATTTTTACGTGGATTTCAGAAAGTGGAAAGAGACCTCAGTGTATTTTGCATTCACATTCTGCTGATCGTACGCATTTAAGAAAAATTCTGTCAAAACTCGGATCGAAACATCGAAAATGATTTACAGAATGATTTTTGTTAGGACCAATAAATCAAATTTAAATTTTCTTCAATTGAAACAAGGTAGGAAAAGGAGCGGCAGTTTTTTGTTCATTTTCACATCATTTAGATTATGATTGTTTTCGTCGTAATCCATTCGTTTTTTTTTTTTTCATTTTCCGATAAATAACTACACAAAATGACAACATTAGAAGGTAAGCGAACATCGTTTGTCATGATTTGTATTTATTTTATAGCCGACGAAATAACACCAATATCCCAAATGTATGCAATTATATCTTTGTACATACATGCGATTTCTATATTTAAGGGCTGAGACCAGTGTGTTTTAGGGAGCTCTAGAGGGCTATTTTCACGCTTCAAATCTGATTTTCTCAGAAACGGTAACGAATATCAAGAAACCCAACTGACAATCTCTTAGAAAATTAGTTTAGATTATTCTGTGAAAATTTCAGAATGATTCATTGACTTTAGCGGTCAGGAAAGTATTTTTTCTGAAGGAAGAATTGCATAGCTGAAAACGCCGTCTTTCAACTTGTTCATCGAATATCTCGCCTTCAAAAGCATGCATCAAAAATCTATCCTGACAATATCGAGATAATTTAATTTAAAAACGATTAGTGCATAAAAACATATGTGTTGTCGCGATAAAAATGAAATGAATGTTATTTTTGTGAAGTCGGTCGGTTTCTATAGACGCACCATTTTTTCTGCTCTTGTTTCTTAGTAACGTAACAAGTTCAAGTTTTGTATGCAAGCAATTATTTTTTTAGCGTTAAGTTTCTCTACCATTCTGCGATTTCGGTAGAAGCGATAAACTTTTTCTCATTGTCAATCGAGATCATCTTATATATAAAATAGAAATTAATCTTAAGCACTCAAAATTTGCCCTGGGTAGTTGTCAATTTCTCAGGCGAAACAACATAACATGGGATTTCATCCGAGCTTGCATGACACAAAATCAGAGCATACAAATTAAAGCTTCAAATCGTTTTATGCCACTTTTTGTCTTGCTGTCTAGCAACAACCTACCTCTAGCATGCTACGCGTAGGACCGAAACGTTAGCTATAATTTCACTTCTATTCATAGATTTGCGTGCTTTCTCCGCTTCGCTTTTGCATCGATTGACCAATCAGAGCGATGCTTTCCCTTTTATATATCGCTAACTCCTTCAAAACCGTCGTCTGTGGCAGGGAAATCCGATATGCCGGAGATTTTTAGCAGACAAAATAGGATACTGCTCGCTACCAACCAAAATTTCAATTATTTATAATTGAAAATACGTGGCTTGATACATTCAAATCGAAACTTAGAAATATTTCCAATCAAATGATGAAATAATAATAATAATTGATACAAAATATACTGAGCTGTAAGTGTTTAAAACCTGATAACATTTCTACGTGTATTTTACCTTGAGTTTCAGATTTGCACCCCTATATAGAAAATGAAGATGTGTTCCACATCAATACAACAAAATACGATTTAGAGAAATCTTCTATTTTTTTAACAAATGAGATCGAACAAAACGTGAAATAGAGACAGTTAAGATATTTTCACTTTGAAAAATCGAAATTTACATCCAAATAACCAAATGACGAAATTCAATGATAAATTCAAATCACGCTGAAAAGATACCGAGATTTTGTTTTTGGATGCATTGGCAGCTCTTGCAATGCTTCTGGCTGATGTTCACTCCAGAGCTTCGTCGCTGAACACAATTTTTCGATAAAAAAGTGGTCGTTTCTCCAACTTTGCCAACGCCCATTCATGATTAAATTATAGACAGAACTGAACAAGTTTGACAATGACACAAGACACGATTCACGCGTGATCTGTCAAAAATAGTGTTGCCAAAACGATACCAGCAATAAAATCACCCTTTTAAAAATACGATGCAGAAATAATTCTTACTTTAAATTGATTGAACTAACAATTATCATTTTATGACAATTTGTTTTCATATTCGCACCGAATTCGCTTACTCGAATTTCAAACAATTGCAAAGCAGACATATTTTACTGCTTATGCATTTTATTTCCGATCATTTTCACGGTCAGCAAAAATTCGAAATGATTCCCACAACCTAATACTACTAGGATTCGCATATTAAGGAAGAAAGGATAACGATACAGCACACATTTTGCATTCTTTGTGGAAGGCTATTTTCCTCACTCACCAACAAACAAAGAAACAAACAAAAGAAAAAAACGGGATGCATTTCGAATAGGCAGTCATTAAAGCAAGCGACTCGATGGTTCTCGTATATCTTCCTGAAACAGGCCGCAGTCTGAGGCAGAAGAGACAGTAGACTTAGCAACTTAGCAAAATGAAAATTTATTTTTCCATGCGAACGATGATAATTTATTCTTGAGAACCACCCACCCCATACGGTCCCCTGGTGCGACGTTGCGTCCTTCGCTGGCATCAGCGTTCAACCAAAGCATTCCAGTGGCAGGAAAAAAAGTAACTTCCTGTTGCAAGAAATGCGCTACAAGCTGCTCAAAGGGGGGGAACGAAATCCTCTAGCGGTTGCGTCTGGGAAATGCCATCCATTCAATGAATGCATGGAAAATTCTCCCCGTTTTCCAGTGTGTCTCCAGTGTGTCGCCAGAGTCGGCGATTCATTGTTTGAAGTTATTTAGTCAGGAATTATGACGTAATTCTTAGCATAATTCGAGAATGACAATCCGCAGTTTAAAATAAAAAAAAACTTTCTTCTGTTTCTCCAAACAGACTCCAAAATGCTGAATCACATTTTTCATTCACACAATCGATAAAATCATCGTTCGTTTCAGTGTCCTATTTTTTTGCAAAATGGTTTACAGTGAGACAAGAGGGTGTTGATGTGCAGCAAAATGCCTCAACCCCACCACAGCCAGAGGCGCTATCGACCGAGCATCATATTTAGTTAATAGCGACCTAATTTTTTGCGCCCTGTTGGACACTATCATGATCTATCCATACATGAATATACATCCAACCATCGAGTTGTGTTGTTCGGTCGGTCAGTCAGCTGCCGTACGTGACACGGCACCAAAAGAAGAATCCTTATTCACACAGCATCAGCACATCATCATCATCATCATCATCATCTTCACCGCCAACGGTTGTTTCTTTCAGAATGGGAGCGCACACTGATGGATGAATGATGCTCGTCGAATGCTTGCTTAGTACATGTGTGAATGAAGAAAGAAATAAAAAAAACGCCGGCATTAAACAGAAAACTGCACTTTGCATCTTTTTTACATTCCACCGATCTGCATATGCACTGGTATATGCTACCAGTGTGCATGAGTCGTCATCGCCAACCCCCGGAGAGAGAGAGAGAGAGAGAGAGATCGCACTAAGAACTGCCGAGGGTGTGGATCAGAATCAGCGGCACCTTTTCGGAGTGGCTCCGGCGGGTTCGGAGCTTGAATGTAGGTACACTCACTGAGTTTTGTGCTTTGGGAACAAGCAAACAAACCAACTAACAAACAACAACAACAACACCAAAAAAGATGACTACTGCAAGGCGATGGTGGAGACGCTTTGTACGAGAGTTTGTTTAGTTGAAAATGAAGTGAAAGTTATTGGTTTAGCTTCACGAGAATGAGGCTAGGCATCTACGGACGAACTTTTCGTGGATCGATGCCCTAGCTAATCGGCAGTAGGACTTTTCGTTGAGTTATCCGAATTACCGAATTGGTATGAAATTTTTCAAGGTAATTGTGCCTCGCTCGACATTGCTATTAGAGTACCAACATGAAGACTGTACCAGAAAGTATGGACGCACTTTGATTTCGCTGTAAATAATTCACGAGTGTTAGATATTCAAATTGTGTTCGATATACTGATAATATTAGACTACAACAACAGAATATTATTCTCAACATTTGCTACTTAGCCATTGTAGACTAGCTGGCGCACCTTCTTGCGAACGATCCTCATTAAATTCCGTACAGACTTCTTGGCGACAAGTTTTGTCACTTTTTTCCAATCTTTTTCGAACTGTTGAATGGTTTCGGCTGTCGAGACATGTTTCCTAAGATGTGCCTTCGTTAATACCCAAAATTCTTCAATTGGTCGAAGTTGTGGGCAATTTGGTGGATTCATGTCTTTTGGGACGAAAGTGACATTTTTGGTAGTATACCATTTTACCGTTGATTTCGAGTAGTGGCAAGAAGCAAGATCTGGCCAGAAGACAACAGGATCCTTGTGGCTTCGAATCATGGGTAGAAGTCGTTTTTGTAAACATTCCTTGATGTATATTTCGCTGTTCATTGAAGCAGTGGTGATGAAGGGTTTCGAACTCTTACCGCAGCTACGAATTGCTTGCCAGACCATAGCATTCTTACCAAATTTTGCGACTTCAATTGATGTCTCGGACTGGTTTAACAATTGCCCTTCTCGCACCGTATAATATTGTGGTCCCGGCAAGGATTTGTAATCGAGTTTCACGTAGGTTTCGTCGTCCATGATTATGCAGTTCAAATTTCCAGCAACCCTTGGCCTGGCCGATGTTTTTTGTTTCGGACTACGTTTTGGTTGTTTCTGCTTCTTATAGGTTCGAAGATTCAAACGTTCTTTAGCACGAAGAACATTTGACTTCAAAGTGCGCACTTTTTTGGTCACATCCCGAAATGAAACCTCCTTCTTTTCCTCGAACGCCTTCAGTATACTTTTTTCCAACTGAGGGTTAGCAGGACCTTTTTTTCGACCCGTTTTCGGTTTATCCTCAAAGGTGTTATCCTCACCGAACTTTCTGATTGCATTTCGCACGGCTTTTTCACTTACTCCTTCCATTTTTGCTGTCTTTCTCAGTGATAGTCCGCGTTTTATGCACCATTTGTACACAATATTTCGACGTTGTTCTGCTGAAAGTCCACGCATTTCGAAACAAACTAATGAAAACGAATAAACAACTGCACAAGAGTGTAAATAACGGGACACAGCCATAAAAATTGACAGATTCTGAACCATTGCGAAATGGCGGCGGTTTTTGGTTGCGTCCATACTTTCTGGGACAGTCTTTAGGTTCAAGATACTTCCTTCAAAATAGTTGCCTTTGATATACTGCTATGCATTTTATCCATCTTTACGTCAATTCACGAATACGACATCGAAAAAACTCTTCATCATTTGAAGCGAACCGGAGGTTAAGCCATTTTTCCACGTCTTCATTAGCAAGTGCATGAAACATCGATAAAAACAAATGATAGTCGCAATGGGCCAAGTCTAGGGAGTATGGCGGGTGGGGAAAAAGTTCCAATCTGAGTTCAGAAATGATGTTTTTGATCGCTTTCGCTGTATGTGCCGGGGGCGTTGTAGTACTATAAAATGACTTTCTCATGTCTTGTAATGCATTCCAATTGTTTTTTGAGTAATGCTTGATTCTATTTCATCATTCGCAGTCGGTAGTATTTGTAGTATTTACGGTTTCCTTAGGTCAGAGAAGCTTGTAAGTACGTTGTACACAGTAAAAAACCGCCGTTTGCTCCCACCTAATGAACAACATCATATTCTTTCCGAAGCAATTAGGTTTTGCAGTTGATGCCGTTCGGTGGCTAGGGTTGACGTATGATTTTCTGCGCTTGGGATAAATTCATTTTTTTAACTCTCGTCACGATCCGGTATATAAAACCGTTCGTTTTATGCCGACAAAGCAAAAATTCGCTTACATTTTTTCGTTTTTCCTGCTGTCTATGGTTCAGCTCATAAGGAACCCATGTTCCCACCTTCTGAATCTTTCCAATGGCGGGTAGACGATGTAGAACTGGCTTGGTAACTGTCGTTTAACTTTTCCGTGATTTGATTTTGAATTTAAGTATTGTCTTTGTTAAATAATTTGGCATATTCAAATGTTTTGGGTTGACCTGTCCCTTCTTTGTTTTTTTTACTAAAACCTACACTTTTAAACCTCCACTTTTAATTTACTAAAACCTACACTTTTAAACCAACGTTAAAAAGTCGCGACCGATAAAGCACATTTACAGTAAGCTTCAACAAGAATTTGATGGGATCCAGTAGCATTGAATGCTCTAAACTTTACAAACATTTAGACCTGTTTGCTTCACCAAATATATACTAGATCAGGGGTCCCCAAACTATTTTGGGTTATGGACCTCTTTACTAAAATTAACTAAGGCCTAAGACCCCCAATTCACAAATTCCTTTGAAAATTAAATTTCTTGCTTTTTTAATATTGATGTAAAATACTTACCAATTTTCGCGGGAGGTCAAATAAACATTACTTTTTAGCATGAATATTTCAAATAACAACTTATATCAAATAATAGGGGGTCGATTTCTAGACCTCATCGACTCCCATAGTCAGTTTTCGTTTACGTCGACCCCCGCAAAAGAGATATCGACCACTTTGGGAACCCCTGTACTAGAGTGACAATAAAATCGGTTCTTCTTCAGTTTCGCAAAGCGGTAGGGCTCAAAAAATTTAGTATCTCAAAAAAGGTCATATGCAAAAATTTAGCTGAATCTAAACGTTTGAAAATTTTCGATCTTGAAAAATCACCAAAGTACAGGGTGCATCATGTTTTATGTCGGTATGTTAACGCTGAATAATTTTCACATTTACCAACCGAGCGATTGCATCAGATATGTTTTGGAAACGTCAATTCAGTACATCTTTTGCCAGGGAAACAACGCACTAAAATAGAGACACATTAAATCGAAAACAGTCGTTCCATTGTGTTAACTCAATGTACATATCGGAAAAAAATATCGCGACAAAAAGGCACCATCTGACAACCTGATTTAATCCCCCGGAATTTTGTTTGTGGCTTCAAACTATTGACGAGCTCAAGGCAAACATTCGTGCTGAAATCGACGCTATAAAACCCGAGATGTTCGAAAAGGTAATGACAAACGCCGAAAAAAGGAGTCATTTTGTAATTGCAATTAAAAGTGGCCACTTAATTGATATTGTTTTCAGGAACTAGTCCAAAAGAAAATGTAAAGAACCAAACTGAATAAAAATACATTACTAATAGAAATTGGTTGTTTTTTTTTTCTTAAAGTTATTCAATGTTTGCATTCCAACATAAAAGATGGAGCACCCTGTACATGAAGTTTCCGAAATCGAAAAATTGTTTTTTTTAACGAATATCTTAGAAATGCATAAAAAATCTGTTCGAATCCACCTCATTAACATTTCATAAAAAATCGATGCTAGTTCTGATGGAGTTTTCGATAATCTATTTCCAGAGCCGAAACTCACGGACCGCCACAGTCCGACCATTAAATAGTCAGGTCTATAAGTTCAAAAGGTTATAAAATCTACTTTAAAAATTTTGTACTTATCTGTGTCGTAAATTTTCAGACGATTAGACATTTAGACATTTATCGACATATAACAAGTTCTACGGAAAGAAACAATTCCATTTAAATGTTGATTATAGAGATAAAGACTTTGTTTGAATAATATCAAACGAAAACCTGTGCTCCTGTTACTGCTGTATAAGAAATTCACGTCAAATATTTAATTATCACATGGAATTCGAATTGTTTAATCATGGATAATAAATTATGAAAGTCTGGGTGACCCTAATTTTCAGTGTAATGTTCACATATACAACATTTACTCACAATCTGTCTAATGGTTCTGGAAACAGCTTTCAAGCAAGAAGTGCCTCGGCAAAAAATCATGATCGCACTCGTGGAAAAGGTCAATTCTTCCTTCTGGTTCGTCCAGCAGACTTCTTGTCTTCAGGGTTAGGAAAACTCCTAACTGATGAACTCCTAACTCCTAATTCGATTGATCAGGATTAGGAAAACTCCTAACTCCTAATCAATCGAATCCCACCCGAAGGACCTGTTGATTTCCACCCGATCTCACGAAGGTGACATTCTGTTTTGGCTGGATCTAGCATTGTGTCACTCGGCGAAACCCATATTGGAGAGATACGAAGCCAATGATGTTGTTTTAGTGCCGAAGAAGCCAAATGCCAAATTCATCAAATTCATTAGAACTTCGTCCAACAGTGAAATTCTGGCTGATTATGAAGGGCAAGCTCCGGAGAACAGAAGAAAAGGCCTTCAAAAACGATAAGGAATTGAATAAATAACGGATGAAAGTGTGTAAGAAAGATGGTGCAAGTGTTTCTCAGAATTTGAAGGGATTAAAGCTAAAATGGGGGAATTTAGCCTAGGAGAGGAAGTTGAATGAAGCAGCTATGCCAAAACATAGCTGGTACACGTTTGTTTATTTCCTGATAGTTTAAAATATATTCGATATTTTTGGGATTGTCTGTAGCATTTTTTTCGAGTCTCATCATAGGCATCCTCCATCGGGAGTGGGTTGTTTCTTAGAAGGTAATTCTATCGAAAAGGTCGTTTAATCGAAAGCGAAAATGATATAGTTAAAAAACGGTTTTTAGAATCGATTTGTTGATCATAAAAAGAATCTCATTATAGATCGATGTTAAATCATGTTGAGAGCACTTTGCCCTAATACAAAGGGCTAACTGTTTAAATCATTATACGGTACGAGAAGAGTATGTATTAAACCATCGGATCAAATAGAAAATTTTGGTAAGAAAACTAGGCTTTGGCAAGCTATTCGAGGCTGCGGTAAGATTTCGCAATCCTTCGTCGCAACTACTGCAATGAAAAGCGAAATATGCATCAAGGAATGTTTACAAAAACGAATTTTACCCATTATTCGAAGCCACAAGCCTTCTGACCAGATCTAGTGTCTTGCCAAAACCTAAAATCGACAGTCAAATAATATACCATCAGATATGTTCCTTTCATTCCCAAAGACCCGAAATTAAGCGCAAATTCGACTAATGGAAGAATTTTAATAATTGACGAAGGCATATCTTAGGTAGCCGAAACCATTTAAAATTTTGAAAAAAAATTAACATTCGACAGATGATGCACCAACTAACCAACAATCGCTATATTAAATGCGGAGAAATGCAATCTTTTATACTCTACAAAAATTGAATATCTAACACTTATCCATAATTTCCATTCAATACTAGATGCGTCCATACTTCATTCACTCTTTAGCAAAATTTAATTTTGATTTTTTTTCGGACGGGACCATAATCATGGCCGATGCAAAAGGTTTTGGTCGGAATGTTTTTTCGGGTTTTCTGCGTGACCTTGACGATCGACTGACTGCCCATTCTTCTTTGGCTTCTGCTGCACTTTACGGTTACGCGCTTCGTCGGGCTGCCGGAAACTAGCTTCCGTTTGGACGCAAAAAAATATATCCTACTTGGCATACACGATTTTTGATATAGGGCAATGATTGGAAATTGCGGTTCCTGAATTGAAGCTTGCATGTTGCCAAAAATCTTTCTCGGGAAAAAATAATGGTTTAAAAGTAAGATTTCTAAGTTTTTTCCCTCATGATCCATTCGCTTTATTGAAAAGAACAGTGATACATTTATTTTACAAAGTATCGGAAACCACAATCCACTAAATTCCAGGTTAAAAAAATCTAGTCTTTGTAGCCAAGCAAATAAAATAACACATTCTCGAGCTACTAAGATTTTCTAATTCACCCATTAGAATTTCGCATTCACTTCTATCCAAACAGATTGTGTACGGAGCAATAGTATTTGACATAATGTTGTCATGATGGAAAATGACATATTCGCATCGTTTCACTTCAACACACGCTTCACAGGAATTTATTTTGGAATTATTTTGTTACAGTTTAACCGGTCAAAAGCAGTTCGTAGCACTATTTTGACAAATATGATCACAACAAACTTTTTACCGTTTGCAACAAACGAGATCGACAAAGACGACAAGACTAGTTTTTCCTTGAAAAAGGTAATCGAAAGCGGCCGAAACGTCGAAACAAATCGTCTGCCTAACTTTTTTTCGTCTGAGAAAACACCGTTTATTACAATACAACATTTCATATCCAGTAGTAAAGGTACGTATTGTTATGTTATATTATAACTCGAAATTAAGCTCAAAACTAGTCCAATTTGTAAGTTATGTGAGTCGACCGTCAATCGAACCGACTGAAGGTGGGGAATCAGTTTGCGAGCAGTTTAAAAGAACTAGTTTTTCAGGAAGAATGAATGAACAACAGTTCTTTGTTGAAGAACGATAGTTCTATAATCTTTTCGATAGAAGTGATTGAGTTCTATCAAAAAAAGCGTTTTAATAACTATATATTTCGAAACGGTCGTAGTTTTTAAGAATGCTGCAGAAATTGTATATATTAGCGACCTATGAAAAAGTACACAAAAGCGATCGGTTGATACCTTAAATACATGCAAAAAAGTTACCGCATTTCTAGTAAAGAGTTTATTACTAACGAAATATGATTACTTGCGTAAGGTTTTTACCGAAACGTTGAAAATTTATTACGAACGAATCAACGGTTCAGAAGAACTAGTTCTTTCGGTAGAACTATCAAGTTCTGAACGGTTCTTTGGAATGAATTGTTTTGCCCATTTCTAGAACCGACTTTGACTATACCGGTTCCCGAAATCCGGTTCCGAAAGAACCGTAAATAGTAGTCAAATTCAGCAAAATAATATTCACTTCGATATCTTGGATACGGTTTAACACAAACTTAGATTCCAATTAAAGGTATTATGGTTCCATGTGGAACTTCTGAGTTTTGTTGGGATTCGACTTCCGGTTCCTGAATTACTCTATGATACGGGTTTGGAATTTCATATCTTCATTCAAAAATCGTAAGATATGTAATACATATGACAAACATATACACTAAGGTCTTTTTTATGCGAAGTTTCACAGTTATGCGGTTTTTTATGTGAATTTTCAGAGATATGCGTCTTTTTTATGCGAATTTCCAGAGTTATGCGGGTTTTTATGCGGTACGTACACAAGCATAAAAAAAGACTTGCTAAGGTCTTTTTATGCGGTTTTTATGCGACTTTTTTATGCGAAGTTTCAGAGTTATGCGGTTTTTTATGTAAATTTTCAGAGTTATGCGATTTTTTTAATGCGAACTTTCAGGGTTATGCGGTTTTTTTATGCGGTACGCAAATTCGAATAAAAAAAACTTCAGTGTAATTCGTGATGTGATGTTAGTTGATGGCTATACTAACCGATTTCGACTATACTTGAAATTGTGGAATTCATTTCGTTCTCTCAGAAATGGCTTAACCGATCCGAAAATTGTCACGTATTTTCAATAAAAAAATGCAATTCAACAGCCTTATGTTCGTTTTATTACTGTCTCATTTGTTAATGCTTGCATCCAAAACAAAGTGAGACGAAGAATTTTCGTCTCTCACTGCAAGAAAAGAGAGTATCAACGCCAACGTCACTCGCTCCCCTACGACAAGAGGAAACGAAAATTACGTTTACAGGGAGAACCAGTCGAATTTAAGTTCTTTCAATGTAATGAAAATCTGTGCCGTTTGGCTATAAACAGTGTCTATAAAAAATTACGGGACGGGAATAGCGTAATGGGTAAATCTACGCCTTTCACGCAGCTCACCTGGCTTCGATTCCCAACCCCGCACATAGGGTTAGAAACTTTTTCAGGCCCGAAGAATCGAATGATTTTAAGGTTAAAACCTCTGGAAAAAAGTATCTAAATTATGATAAATCAAACTAATTACACCTCAGAACCTCTTTGGAATCCAAAACTACTTTGGATACTGTCATTTTCGATTCTCGATGCTTCGGTTGAATATCACAACACTGCACGGTATACGATTTTCATTAAAATCCGAAAATGACTAAAAATATATACGAAAGAAAGAACACAATTTCGAAACTAGTATTCCGCTCTTGTCGTTGTCTGGACATAGATCTGATTCTCAACAGTTTCAAGCGGAACGGAGAATGACATTTAAAGGGTAATTTTTCAAAAGGTAAAAGATTTGATTTTCAAAAAAAAAAATGAGAAAGTTAATGAAATCCCACAAAAAATTGTCCAAAGGCGTTAAATCACACGATCTAGACCGCCAATTGATGGTCCCAAAACGTGAGATAAACTGAGGTACAGGATTTGATTTTCAAAAAAAAAATGAGAAAGTTTGTTGAAATCTCACAAAAAATAGTCTATGGCCCCACAAAAATAGTCAAAAGGCAATTTGAACTGCTCTGCACTGATGAGTCAAAGACGAAACGTAAAAATAATAAAATGTGCCCTAGCACAAAATTTGGTTATGTGCCCTAGCACAAAATTTGGCTAACCCCTAAATGACCAAACCTGCATCGGCAGAAATAGTCGAAAACACGTTTTCGTTCGGCACGTCAGAAATGACATTGCACTCCGTTGCAAAACAAAAAGTGTTCTGTAAATAGCAGAAACTTTACGTCTGCTTAGCGGTTCAAATGGAACTGCCGAGTTTAGCACTAAGCAGTTCAATTTGAACTGCTCTGCACTGATGAGTCAAAGACGAAACGTAAAAATAATAAAAACGGTTATGTGCCCTAGCACAAAATTTGGCTAACGCCTAAATGAGTCAAAAGACGCTAAATCACACAATCTAGGTCGTCAATTGACGGGCCCAAAACGTGAGATAAACTGTTCACCGAAAGCGGCTCTCATTTTGGTCATTGTTTCGCGTGCCGTGTGGGATTTGGCACCGTTTTGTTGAAACCACATATTAGGCATGTCCAACTCTTCCATTTTGGGCAAAAAAAAATCGCCGATCATCACACGGTAGCGCTCGCCATGCACAGTAACGTTCCGTTGCATCGTTGCCTTTGAAGAAATACGGCCCGATGATGCCACCAGCTCATAATCGACACCAAACAGTGACTTTTTTTGGGATGCGTAGCTCTTGAAAATTAGCTTGTTCACGTATCCTTTTAACTAGAAATCATCTTCGCCGCTGAACAAATTTTTACGATAAAAAAGTGGATCTTCCTTCAGCTTTGCCAGCGCCCATTCGTGATTAGATTATAGACCACACTAAACAAGCTTGACAATGACACAATGGCACGGTTCACGCGTGATCTGTCAAAAACAGTGTTGCCAAAAAGATACCAGCAAAAAAAATCACCCTTTACTGTAAGTCATTTTCATATATTTTAAGTCAATGAAAATGAATTTAATTAGCTCTGGGTTATACTAGTTGATGCTCAAACGTTTTTGTTCTTTTCCGACAATGAAAGAAGAGTATGTTTAAGGATTTTACAAAAATATTACTGACAGCAAGAGTAATATGAGAAAGGCATCATTACAAACAGAATTAAAACCGGTTTTATAAATCTCTTTTCTAACGAACTCCGTTTTTTTTTAAATTAGTTTTTAGAATATGAAATAATTTTAACATTACCAGGAGTTAGATTGGGTGCTCAGTCACAAGTGATGACTTTCAGCTTTTAAACCTCATTTTTTGCTTTTTACACAGACATCCTGCGGTATGCTAATGAAAACCACCACAGTTGGATGATAAATAACCCATTAGATGACAAGATTCGACCTGTGTTGAAAACTGTTTTTTTATCGATTCATATTTCTAGCAATAGAATATTGTGCAACTTTGTCAATAAATTTAATTTCTCCTGTCTTGGGTAGTAATTCAAATTTTTCAGATTTTAATGCCCTAAAGTTTAGTCGTCCTGTACAGCTGTTACTACGGTCCGGTTATCCAGACTCCAGCTACGAGGGGATCGATTTTCAAACGTCAACCAATTTTTCGTCCCGCCACCAAGTTTCGTCAGCTGAACGAACCACTCGAAAACAGAAAGGCTAGTTGGCACATCTCGTTTCCCATGGAAAACTGCAAACGAAAAAAAAAAATAGAGTACCCTTCAAACATTCTTACGATTGAATTCCGAACAAACCGACCAAAACAACGAAAACGGTTGTGTTGGCATTCTGTGCTGCGGCGGTGTGCTCTAGATCTAAACTGTGAGCTACGGCAACTCTCGATGGGGCAGGCCCGAAACTAGGTCGCCGGTAAGTGCCGGTAAGGGTCGGTGGTTGTCAGAAGGCAGTGTGCAGCAGGTTGGTTTATTGGTAGGTCGGTCGGTCGGTCGGCCGGTTGAAGTCGAGCAGGGTAAATAGAAAGCAAAAAAAACTGTTTACTCACCACAATCACAATCGACTACTGACGAGCATCGTCATCATCATCATCATCATCATCATCATCATGGCCATCATTTTCATCGTACTAATCGTCATTCTCATTGCTCACCCCCACCGTTTTTTTTAGAACGATGTATTTTTTTCATAATTGAAGGATTTACCCACAGAGTGCATCCACGTGAGTGAAACTGCAGGGAATTTTATGCGCGAACGGATAGAGGAAAACTAACACCGGGAGCGGAAAACTGTTGTTGGTTGAACTTTTTCTTCACTTTTGCATCATCAGCAGCAAATGAAAAGTTTTCGATTTTTCGTTGTGACGTCAGCATCGTCGAGAACGGGAGGGGGGGAAGGAAGAGGGACTGGTTTCGGATTGAAGTGGAAAATCGATACCGGCTTCCCGACGAGAACCGGATAGATAACGGGAGCCGATGAAGGAGAGTCGATTGAAACAGATTTTACCGGAGGGGGTTTTGGAAAGCGAAAGGGGGGGCTCGAGGACTAAACTACTTTGTGCCGGGCAGCTAGTCGATAGCCTTCGTCGTCGCTGCCAAACAACACACCCAAAGGCTTCGGCAACTGTTCGGCGAATGCAATCTGGGGCAAGGTCAACCGGAAGTTGCGCGAGGATTTCGCATACCCGAAAGCGCCGCCTCCCAGTCTGGGGCATAAATTTAACCGAACCAAATTGGAAACTGTCGCGAATTTTCCGCTGTCGTTGCTGTCGCTGCCATTGTTTGCAAGTTCGTTTTCATTAAATTTATTGGAATATTTTCCAAGAGTTTGCCGGGACCGGCAGGCGATTAGGGGACATAAATTTTGATTGTGCGGAACGAGAATGGCCGTAATAAAATTATGAAACTTGTTGGGGAATGTTGTGCGGGACAGTAATTAGATTGAACATGAGTAGACAGATGTTGCTGCGAACAGGCGGAAAGGCGTGTCCGTCCGTGTCCGTGGGAAGCGAATGTAAGACACGATCGGTTTGGGGACTTTGTTGGCTTTCGCGGACAGTAACTTTCATTCACAATTATCTGGGTTCAGCTGAATCGCAAACCGAGGAATGGCTGTAGCTTGTTTGATTATTTGCATTAGTTCCATCGATAGATTTTGCTGCCGGTTTGTGCGAGTTGTTATTATTTGGCAAGAATGTTTACTTCATGTTTTATTCAAACGGAGACAACCGATTGAACTATTCGAGTGATTTATTTGAATGTTTTATGGTACTGCCATATACAATGTTCAATGAAAATTTTCGTCGTCATTCTCGGATAGAATCGATTTGCTAGAAACACGTGTTCTAGCATGACTGTTGCGTTAAACCACCGCAGATGTTGCACGCATAGGCATGGAGTTGGCAGAGCGAAAACGCTATCTGAGGGAAATGACCAAATTTTGTACTTTTGTCAGTGCATTTCTAAAACTACTTGTGACTACAAGAAAATAGAGAAATTTTTATACGAAATATCGTGTTTCTGCTGAAAGTTCAGGTTCAGTTAGAACAAATTTGCACAACATTAAAAATGTACAACAAGCGCTACTAGTTTTAAAAGTAGTCAGTTGTATTGAAACGAAGACAAATAAAACATAAAGAACTTAAAGTAATATCGTCTATAAAAGATTTTATATGCATCTTGTACTGTTGGTTTCATTTTAGGTTTAAGTGTGAAAATTGCAAAATGTACGTACGGGCATCAATCATGAATGGCTGCATGGATTAACACACTTCTTTTTTATCATATCTGCCTTTTTTTATAATATCCGGCCAACTGAAGAGCAAAATATGAATACTTATTTATTTATTTATGGAACCGAACAAGTGAGCAGTAGAGCAGTATATATCTGTGAAGCGCTTAGAAGTTTTCATAACAAATCCCAAGCAACGATAAGCCTTCGTAACTATGTATCCAATATGCTAATTGTAATTTATTTGGTCGTCTAGATAAACTCCAAGATCCTTGACACAAGTGACTCTTTCAATCGCATCATGGAGGCAATCATCAAATCGCAAAGGGTCTTTCTTACGAGTGAACGTGATAGTAGAGCATTTGCTAACATTTAGAGTCATACGGTTGATCTCGCACCATCTTGAAAAAAATGGTTAGTTGACGCTGAAGGAATGAAGCATCCTCTGCACTCTTGATTACTTGGTATAACTTTAAGTCATCAGCAAAAGATAGTCGTGTCAGCCATCCAGTGAGTAATTTACATCGTTGAAATATAGGAGGAAAATCAGTGGGCCGAGATGGCTTCCTTGAGGTATGAATTTTGGATCGGATTTAGCCTTGTCTGCACATTGCGCAAATAGTTCGAGTAACAACGCTTGGCTGTCTGTTTATATACTTTGTTTATTTGCATGCAGAGATGGCATTTCACTAGAGTGATACACCAGGGCGTAGGTTTCAATTATACACTGCGGATACATTTGCTCCGATTCACACAAAGAGGAAAGCGCACTTCTTCTCAGTGTCCAGACAGACAGACTTTGAGTGCGTGCTTGTGGTGAGCGAACACTTCTGTGAACTTCAATTAATAGAGGGTAGATCTGGCCTTGCTATGAAAAATTTGCAATGAAAACCGAAATTTAATGATAAATTGTTTTATTTTGCTGATTTTGCGTGCCCCACGTTTCGCAAACCATACACCAGAGTGCTCACCGGCGTGTACACCTCTGTGAAAGTATCTGCATCCACCTCAGAGAATTTATTAGCTAATGCTCTAGCACAGCTCTCGTCACACAGAGGAGATGGACATCTCTGTTTGCATGTAATTTTGTCGAAGCACTAAACCGCCATTCTTCGAATACTGGATTATTAATAAAGTCGTTCGGTGTGCCACGAGCTGTGTTAAGTGGTTATTTTACTGAGCTTACTTGATCCATGCGCTCCACCATTTCGAACCACATGCTCAATTCAGTAAGGGAGCCATTAAAAAGCATACAAAGTATGTTTCCTAAGTCATTTTTCGGTGTATAAATTGTATTCCGAGTCGTCAAGTCAAATCCTGTATGAACACCGCAAACAATATACACTGGGGTCTCTTTTTACGCGGTTTTTTTAATGCGGCTTCTTTTACGCGGATTTCCGAAGTTAAGCAGTTTTTTTTACGCGGATTTCCGAAGTTACGCGTTTTTTTGCGCGGATTTCTGGAGTTACGCGGTTTTTTAACGCGTATTTGAAAAGTTAAGTTTTTAAAAGTTTTCGGCATCAAAGAAATATTTTCGATTTTGGAAGTCTCAAAATTTTTCTATGTTCCAAAATCGATTATCACAAAAAATTTTTTTTTTTAGATTACACCAGATCTGGACGTTTCAGCATTTCTAAGATATTTGGCATCCAAAAATTTCTTTAGTTTAGAGGGTTTTTTTCACGTGGATTTCCGAAGTTACGCGGTTTTTTTTACACGGTTTCAAAAATTTTTTTTTCGGCATCAAAAAGAAGACTCAAAATTTTTCTATGTCCCAATTTTTTTTTCGAGATTTCACCAGATCTGGACGCTTCATGCATTTCTAAGATATTTGGCATCAAACATTTTTTTTTAGCTTGAAGTTTTTTTTACGCGGATTTCCGAAGTTACGCGTATCCCCCGTGTAAAAAGAGACCTCAGTGTACACTAAATTTTTTTATGCGGAACGCAAAAAAATTGCATAACTTTAAAAATTTGCATAAAAAGAAACAGCAAAAAATCGCTTAAAAAAAGATTTGAGTGTACAAAATTTCAATATATATTAGAATGGATTTCAATAACTACACTGAGGTCTCTTTTTACGCGGGGGATACGTACCACGTCAAAAAACCGCGTAACTTCGGAAATCCGCATAAAAAATACCTTCAAACTAAAGAAAAAAAATTTTGAATGCCAAATATCTTAGAAATGCATGAAACGTCCAGATCTGGTGTAATCTCAAAACAAATTTTTTTTCTGGAAATCAATTTTGGAAGAGACCCCAGTGTGATAATTTTAGGAAAATTTCATTGGGTCGAAAATACAGTACAATACATAAATAAATACAAAATAGTAAAATACATTACGGATACGAGCGTTAGGTAATCCCAAAATCGATGTATCTGATCATCAAATAACCAAACCTGTTCAATTGAAGAATTATACGGCTAGTTGAAAGTATTTTGCTCAATTTGTCCGTGTCATGTATAAAAACATTGAACTGTTTTGTACCCTCAAATGTACTGTATTTTAATTTGTACTGTATTTTTACACCGAAATGTACTGTATTTCATTCAAACTAGAAATTGATTGTAGTACAAAACGTCATAGAGGACAGTAACAACACGTAGCGAACGTGAATGTGAGTGTAAGTGCATCCATATAACAATTTTTTCATTAATCACTCTTGTTCAGAGCGCGTCACAACAATTTAGTGAAATTTTGTTGATTAAAAAATAGAAAAATGTCTCAACCAAGAAGAATCATACGTTTCTCAAAAAATGTTTGATGAATAATTCGTGCCTTTTTTTAGTTTTCGTCGAACTTAAAAATGCCCTAAAAAGGAAATAAAAAAAATAGATTATGAAAATGAATCATTTGATAATTATTTCCTTTCAACGATTTGTTTAGTCTTGTTAAGGCGTAGAGCCGTATTGAGCTAGTTTTACATTTGATCAGCATCTAACGAGGAAAACAGTTTTAAAAAATGGTATGCGAATACAACAGTGCGATGAAAAGAGTAAAAAAGCTATCGCAGAGACGGGATTCGAACCCGTAGCTAGCTCCTATCCGGGGAAATCGTTTTGCCAATTAAGCCACCGCTGAGACTTGTATTCTCATGTTATTTTTTCAATCTGTTTTACTCGTAAAAGCAAATTAATTTGTTTTTGTTTTTTATTCACTATTTTTCGAAAAATGCGTACTGTAAAAGGTACTGTTTTTTCAAAGTCGACGTACTGTATTGCCTTGATTTTTACGCCAAATGTACTGTTTTTCGTCAAAAAAATATATGAGTGTTAGAACCGGAAATCACTCAAATTTCTCAGAAACTGCTAGACCGATTTACACAAACTTAGATTCAAATGAAAGGGTATTATGTTTCCATATCAAAGAGCAGATTTTTGTCCGAATCCGACTCCCGGTTCCGGAGATACAGGCTAAGGCCATCGTCCAAGTACCATGCGGGCGGGTGGTTTTAGGCAATTTTCGATGGAAATTTTGAAAAATTTACCAAAACCAACAATACACAGACATATGAAAAACTTTTATTTATTTGCAGGGCAAAAATGGCTGGAAAATTCGAAAGATTTTTCGAGTGTCCTTAAAAAATAGCTCTGGAAAATGAGTGTTTTAGTGATCTTTCATAATTATTTGGAAAAATAATGCGATGATATGATAGTTTTTTTTTTCGAATAAACCTATTTCTGGCTGCAAGGGTTACATTAAGACACATTTTTGGAAAAGCTTTCCACACTTTTCATGGAAAAACAACGAATTTCACTATTTTTACCTGGAGCTGTTAGCGGAATATATTCAATTTGTTTCAAACTTATAAAACCGATACACTGAAGAAGGATGTAAATAACATTCCGAAATACGCGTATCTGTATTGTAACGTTTTTTATGCTTCATTAAAGTGTAGTGACTTTGTGAAAGTGTAATAACGTGACAGTGAAATAGTGGAATTAAATGGTAAATAAATAGTGCAACTATTGAACGAATTTCATATAACCGATTTCGTTGTATTTTGACGATTTGGAAGTACTACATGAAATACAAAATATTCCGCAACGATGATAATTCGTTTATAAATTGATGTTAATTTTGTAAAGTTTTCTACGTTCACAAAAACACTTATTTTCTGAGCTATTTTTGATAACACTCGGAAAATGCCCGGACTTTTTCAGCCATTTTGGCCCTGCAGATAGATAAAAATAATAACTGGAAGAGGTTAAGTGTTTTCTATGTTTGTTTTTATCTTGGATATGGGTAGTAACTGGAAAAAGCCAAGAAGATCGATTCCCTTGGTCTCGGTTTAACGAAGTGGTGGAGTTATTTTTGAATATTTCTAAACTTTCTGCTGAATCTAATTTCTTTTGTCTTAAGTTTTTTATGTCATTGGAAGTGAGTTCATGATCTTCAAAAAAGGCATGCTCTGCTAATTTTGTTTATTTGTTTATTTGGAGCAGGGAAGAGCCCGGTGGAGTTAGTTTCTGTCAAACTTGCTCCCCAACAGGCATAAAACCTCCTCATCTTTAGCATCAACAGATTACAATCATCCAAATGATACATTTCACTTAAACATAGCATTTCTAAACTAACTTAAACTAAAACTAATTAGATAGTAACCCTAGTAACAATTTCTTGACAACGTTTCGTGATAGATTAAAGTCGAATGAATTGGAACAGTGGTTGAATGTTCGGCACAAGCTGGCAAAAGGCTCGTTATACCCATAATTAGTTCTAGCATAGGGGGTCCTAAGAAAAGAATAATTTCTAAGATTACGGCGATGGATATCTATTTGTAAAAGCTGTAGGAGCTCGGAGCAGTCTATTCTTGATTGGAGGAGATCAGCCACAAAAGTAGCCTTGCAATCAGTTTGCATCTGGCATGGTAACTTGTGAGGTTCCAAGGGTTTCTCCAAGGAAGCCGATGCAGAGCAAATCGAACAAATTTTCGTTGAATTGCTTCAATGCGTTGGATATCGTTTTGGTAGTACGGTGACCAGACAACCGAGGCGTATTCGAGCGTAGAACGAACTAAGGCACAATATAATGCTTTCAAGCAATGTACATCATCGAATTCTTTAGTAACGCGGAAAATGAATCCTAGCAGCTTGGAGGCTTTTGACTTGAAGTGATGTGGTAGTCCCTTTTTCCAATTCCTTGGAAATAAATCTAAACCGAATTTTTTTAGTTTTGATTTTAATGGGTGTGAAATATTTCGATTGAAGTCCACCGATATTCTATTAAAATTTTCAGAAGGGAGGGTCAAAGTTGTAAGTGATTGTTTTTTCAACAGTCTTAAATTTTTATCGAAGATGGTTTGGATTGTATGCTCTGGATATCCATTGAACTTTCCAATTTCGAAAATAAAGTTTTTCTCTTTTATCGCAGCATCTTTTCTAAAGGGCAAGGATAGCATTCTGTGAATCATATGCTGGAAAGCTGCCATTTTGTGTTGATGGGAATGATTAGAAGTATTTGGTATGACACGGTCCGTATTGGTTGGCTTCCTATATATTTCGAAAGTTAAGGATTTTGCCGCCCGGACAATAAGAATATACAAGAAAGGTAGACTGTTGTCTTTCTCTCTTCCTCATAGGTGAATTTAGTATTTTATTTCGTTGAAGCAACCAATCTTCCAACAGATTGATTGAGTCCTTCACCGGGACACTTGGGAATAAGGCGGTTACATCGAAAGATACCATTATTTCGTCATCTTCGATTTCGCCTGAATTCTGAAGTTGAGTAACGAATACCTGTGTGTTAGGAACTGATTTACTGAAGAATTTTTTTGGCATAGATTGGAATTCTTTTACTAGCCATTTGGAGATTTTTTGAGTTGGGGCCCCTACTGAAGAAATGATTTCCCTTATTTCGTTACCAGGTTTATGAACCTTCGGTAGTCCTTTGATTTTGGATAAAGAGGGGTTAGAAACTTTGAGACTACTGACATTGATATCAAAGTTTGGATTGCGTTCATGAAGAGTTTTATCTACTTTTTTGATAAGTTCTGGAAGTGGGTCGGCTCTTTGTTTCCCATAAGGGCCGTCATTGATTTTCTGGGTTATTAGATTGTCATAATCTTCTTTGTTCATAATTACCACTTTGTTTCCCTTATCAGCCTTGACATAAAATACAGGCTTTTCCCGCAATTGTTTCACTAGTTCATTATCACCCATATTTTGTTGATTTTTCAATGAAGTATTTTTAATGATATCAGCTACAATAGTTCAGGCGTCATTAACCGTTGTGCACTCGAAAAAAAAAACACCTTTAACCACCCGAATGGGTACCCGGGTACCCATTTTTTTAAATCGCTGTAAGTTGAGCATTTTTCAACCGATTGAAGTAATTTTAGCACTGTTGGATTCAGGAACTTAAGCTCTTTGGGATTGGTACCCATAAAGATGGACATGGTGCTCCTGGTTCCCAGGAACCCGGATATCCTAAATGAGTTCCGACATCGAGGCATTTATACACGGATTTCACGTATTTTTGT